>NC_045559.1:34013687-34623374 GCF_009819795.1 Aythya fuligula
TGCTATATGTAGCACCAGCCTGAGCAGTGAAATTCACCATCTTCTTTTTACCTTCAAGCAGAACTTCTCTTTCACAGGTAGTGCTCAATATGACACTTCCCAAGCAGGCCAAAGAAGGAAGGTGAAATTAGAAAGTTTTACCAAATGCAAAAACTATCTCCCTCTACCTGAAATCTGACACAAAGTAGTGCTCTCACATACTGAAGTGCATAAGGTATGCCCTAGGAACAGGTGCTAGATTACGGTTCATGCAGGAGAATTGTGGAAAACCCTTAATCTCTTCATCATTATCATCATCATCAAATATATAAATAAATAAATCTTGTCAACCATTTGCTAAGACCTGCAAAGTCCTGGACATGAGAAGAGCATCCTTCATGTACCTGAGACACATGCAAGGCTAAGCAGAAGGTGACCAGCATTTTGCACCCCTACTGTTTTGAATTTAGGGACCTTAGTTTTATTTAAGTCTGCTTTAACTGCTAAGTCATCTTTTGGATCTAGCTTGAAGTTTATTTAAATTTACTAGAACTGTCAGAAAATAAGGCCAAAGTAATGACTATTGGATCAACAACACATATATTTACAGTTCACACTGACCTTTTATGTATGCAAGTTAAAAATATTCAAGGTAGAATTCGAGTAAAGTACATGTATAGTAAAGCATAAAATTGCACTCATGAGGGTTGACCTCACAGTAGCTGTCAAGGTGAAACAAAAAATGAAATTGCCAACAAACATATTACAGCTAGTGATTAAGTGGCTTTTTAGACACCCTTGGGAACATTGGGACAGACAGTCCTGATGGAAAAGACATGATTAGTTCTGATTACATCTTAGTATCCTACTGCAGAGGTCTGATACCAGATTTCAGTGGAAAAATAGTTCCAATAAATATATGAAGTATATATCATGCAACCATCATAAGTATCCACAGCTATAACGAAATTGAGTTACACATCATGAAAAATTACACACGGGATCTCCCTTTGAAAGGTTATTTTTATACTCCTTTAATTTAAGCCATAGATACAAGGGTTTTTGCACCTTAGACATTTTAAAATAAGATGTATTGAAAAAAAAAAAGTGTTCTTGCATGAAGCTCTCTAAAATGAAATGGATTCCATATTATCATGTTTTAAAATACCAAAATATGCTACACAGTGTTTATTATAATGGGTGTCAGGAGAGATGTGGGGAAGAACTACTTTTTTGTTATCTTTACTGTTGTGACTATGAAAGGAAAGTCCCTGGTGGTTTTACCCAGCTGAGCAGCTGTGCTCCACCAGAACTGCTCTCTCACTCCCCCTCCTCAAAGGGAAGGGGAAGAAAATGTGATGGAAATGTCTCAAGGGTTGAGATAAGGCCAGGGAGATCACTCAACAGTCATTGTCATGGGCAAAACAGACTTAGCACAGGGAGATTAATGTAATTTATTACCTATTACTAACAGGCTGAGTGGAGCAGAGGAACTGGGAATGGAGGCTGTGGCCAGTCCCTAACGCTTTGTTTCCACAACTCCTTCATGGTCACTCTCTGTCCCTGCTCTGCGTGGCGTCCCTCCCACAAGATGTTGTCCTTCCCGAACTGAGCCTGCGGGGGTTGCCCACAGGCAGCAGCTCTTCAAGAACTTCTCCCACATGGCTCCATACCACGGGATCCATCCATCAGGAACAAACAGCTCCAACACAGGTCTCCCACAGGTGGCAGCTCCAGCCCTCCTCCTATGAGGACTCCTCCATGGGCTGCAGCATGGAGATCTGTTCCATATGGGACCCATGGGCTGCAGGGGGACAGCCTGCTCCACAAGGGGCCTCTCCACAGGCTGCAGGGGAACTGCTGCTGTGTGTTTGGAGCACCTCCTGCCCTTCTTCTTCCCTGACCTTGGGGTCTGCAGGGCTGGTTCTCACTCCTCACTCTCTCAGTTGCTATGGCACAGCAGTTTTGTTTGTTTCTTTATTTTCCTTTCTTAAATATGCTTATTGTCTTTTTCTTATCTTAAAATATTGCATATTAGCTCGGCTCTGGCCAGCAATGTGTCCCTTTGGAGCCAGATGAAACTGGCCTTGATCTAACATGGAGCAGCTTCTGGATTCTTCTCACAGAGCCCACCCCTGCAGACCCCAGCTACCAAAACCTTGCCACGTAAACCCAATACAAGGTCTTTTTCCAATGATATACAACACAGGGAAGCCCCACCAGGTTTTCCCCTTTGTGTACTTAAAGCTTGTTATACTGTTGTGCTTGCAGTCTGCATAGGTTGAAAAATGCATGGATACCTGCAGTCTCAGCCTGATGTAGTTTACTTATATAAGACAGAACTGATATTTTTTGAAGCACTATGATATGTCAGGATATTAGAAGGAATGATTAGGAGAAGCTAATATTTGAGAGGTGAAAAGTGTGTCCAGAGTTCTGGCACTCCTAAGATAAATTAGGGAAGGAGAGGAATGTGTGGCCATGAATTTTACAACCATCATTCAGTAAACATTTATTACCATTATTAAGAATGTGACATAAAATGGAAAACAGCAAACAATCCATATACTTGGCAGATATATGAAATAACAGATGGCACTTTAAATGGGATGGGGCAATACCCAGCAGATATGAACACTGCCTGGCCGTAGACCTGGCATTTATATAAATAAGTGAGACAAAAATCTGGACCTAATAAGGACCCCACATGTATACACTTGTGCACAATTATTTTTGTGTACGCTGGGCATCTCATAATTCTGCCCTATGATATTCTCAACCCCTTGTATGGGAATCATTCTAGACATGTTCAAACAGGGATCTAGTAGCATAACCATATATAATACTCCTTGAGCACAGAAGAGGACAGAACAAAATTAGCAGCATCCTGCCCAAATTTGCATTTGCTCTGAAAATAAGGAACAGTGTAGTTTTTACCTGTCTCTTGAAGCAAAGCTACCCTTTCTGTACAATATATTATTTCTATATTATTCCTTAGTAAGCATTTTGTCAGTGCACTGTTTTTCCTTCTTTTATTTTTTTTATTTTTTTTTTAATGGATCCTGGTGCATTCATATGTAGGAGTACTTTACTGTCATCTCTACACTGTAATCCATACAATGGTAACTGTAATTTTATCTCAACGTATATAATAGCCTTGTGTTATTCTATGCTGTTTAAGAGAAAGAAGAAATTTTAGAAGCTTGTGTGATCTTTTCTACTGGTAGTATAATCTCAAAAGTTGTTCAAGACGAGAAGATATAATGATAAACCTTTGTTCTTCCTTAGTAAGATGCATTCAGTTGAACATCTCTAAACAATTTTTTGTGAACAGTCCATTTCATAGAAAAAGCTGTACTAACAATAACTTCCCCAAATCCAAACAGTTCAAGGACCAAGTCTATTCCTTGGAAAAGGACTATATATAGGTTTGGTTGGTTTGAATGCACTGAAGAGACCTATGATAATAGGAACATTTCTTAGGTACATAAAGCAAATAGATGCAACTACATTACACTAGATAATTTGGAAGATATGCTTCTAGGCATAGAACAAAATTGCATCAAGGTTTGCTAAAAGCAATTTTTATATATATAATATTGACAACAATGTAGTTTAACTTAATTTTGCATGCAGGCAGCTGTCAAATCCCTTGCTGATTTTGTAGACAAATTCAAAAAGAAAAAAAAAAAAAAAAAAAAGAACTCCATGACTGATAATAATTTTGCAGAAAACCATGGTGCTTATTCGAGAGCACTCAGGACTAGAGTTTATTTTAGAAAGCATTTTTCTGGTGTTCTTATACTAAAAAACAACTGTTTCTTACATTTTTTTTCCCTGTTGTAATCTAGTGTCAAAATACTGAAAATATGAAAGCAATTGCTATGAATTAATTAGTCTCCCTTTTGAAGGCTACAAAGACAGCATTATATGAATTATCACAACAGTATCAGTGTTCTTGTAATACATAATAAATGTCCCTTTACATAACCTTATAATAATAACCTTATATTAAATGTCCCAACATTAAATTATTAAATGTTCCAGGTCATGAACTGGCCTACTAGCACTTGAATATTTTGTAGCCTAGTCAAGGAAAATGGTTAACTGCCATCTTCATGGCCATAATAACAACAAAATCTTTGAAGTTTTATGCAACATTCTGAGAAAAAAAAAAAATCTGTAGGGGCTGCTATCTTCTGTTATTCATTCTGCCATTCTATCCTGCAGAATTAATTTTTTTCACTCTAGGGAAAATTGAATTTTCCCTTGCTAATAGAAACAGTGAGAAAAGTTCTATAAACATTATCATTGATGCAAATGCTTATTTTCCTTAAGGAACTATTTTGTAAGCTAACCTCCTGATATGGACAATCACACTCATTTTTTGTGATAAAATAAGCACTCATTTCTACATGGCTATTGCCAGTTTTTCTGTCTCTTACTTCTCTGAGGAATCTTCAATCTTGTTTCATAATTCTTCTTCCCTGTTATAGTGTCCTCTTAGAGATTTTTTATTTTGATCAGTGAGTAGCCAAATTTATTTGTATTTTAATTCCCCTACAACAAGCAAAAATTTCCTGTGCTTTTGATCACTTTTCTGAAAGTGATCCATCATGAATAGATGTCACAGTGAAAGAAATTGGATTCAGTGACAGCTGCAGATTCTTGGCACATAAGTCACGATCAGTCCTGTAGGTGTGTAAATACCACTAAATGACTGGTGTTCAGAATGCAAACCAGATAACTGTGAATAGTGACCCTGTTTATTTAATCTTTCTAGGCAAGAAATAGAGGATATCTCATCTTCCTCCACTACTGTAAGGCTTCAGAAAAAAAAACGATAAGAATAATACAGTATACTTAACATTTTAATAGCTTACTGAGAGATAATGTTACAAAGAAAACATGTCTGCAGAATAAGGAGAAGGGCTTAAGTTTGGAAATAATACATATGTCTCACTGCTTCTCTTTCTCAGTGGAAAATGATGTAGTGCTGTATTTAATATTCAGGTTAATTTATTATATCAAATGAGTTTAGTAATTTATATCCAACACAATCACATAATGATTGAGATTGGAAGGGACTGCTGGAGATCATCTAGTCCAATTTCCCTGTCCAAGCAGGGTCCCTTAGAGCACGTCTCATGTTCTGGGGAGCCCAGAACTCCAGGTCAGGTCTTACCACGTCTGAGAAGAGAGGGATGGTTGCCTCCCTTAATCTTCTGGAAACACTATTCCTAATGTCGTTCAGGATACCACTGTCCTTCTTTGTCACAAGGGCACATTGCTGACTCATGGTCAACTTTTTTTTCTTTTTTTTTTTTTTTCTCATCAGTACCCCCATGTGCTTCCCCACAGAGCTGCTTTCCAGCAGGTCAGCCCCTGCCTCTGGTGCATGGGGTTATTCCTCCCCAGGTGCAGAACCCTGCGCTTGCCTTGTTTGAATTTCAAGATGTTCCTCTCTGCCCAACTCTCTGTCCCTCTCTGCTTGTTGAGATCTTTCTGAATGGTGGCACAACACTCTGGGGTATCAGCCATTCCTAACAGTTTTGCATCATCAGAAAACTTGGAGAGGAAGCACTCTATCCCTTCTTCCAAGTCATTGATGAATAAATTAAACAATAGTGGACCCAGTATTGACCCTTGAGGGTCATTGGTAGCCAGGCCTCCAACTATACTCTGTGCCATTGATCACAACTCTCTGAGACCTGCCATTCAGGTCAGAATATGTATTTGTATACATCTGTATGTGTAGCATAGGGTCCATCGGGCTGAGTTGCTTCACTTGAAGCTTGCCTCTCCTCAGTTTGGAGAGCACTAAATGTGTTCATTAACTGCAAGTCTTCAGGAGAAGCAAGAGCCTTTCTTCTTATATGAGGAGTCACCAGTTTCCAGGCTTCATCTTCTACAGACTTTTGATTTATTTTTTCACATGGCACAGAGCCTACCTGCATCTCCACTGTAAGTGGATGTTGAGACTCATGAAGCTGTGGGGTCTCTGGGAATATCTTCTCTCCCTCTCTCTTGTTCATCTTCATGAATGCCATACAGCCTGCTTACTTCCTCCTGTAACTCGACATGGAGATATAACTCATCAACAACAACAACACTCCTTCTGCAGAAGGGATGACTGTCAGCTCTAGCTTCATGAAGAGGTCCCAGGCACTCCCTGAATCCCAAGAAATGCAGAGCTATATCCACTGTCAAGTCTGTCTGGGTGGAATCCTCTGAGACAGCTGACATGTAGCTCCAACAGCTACCAGGGAATCAACTCTGAAGCATGTCAAAACCACACCTGAGATGGCATACGCTACTAAGACTGGAGATACAGGACATTTCCTTGCACTCTTCTGTGTCAACTGCTGCACAAACTGCTGCATCTGTTTGTGTCCTCTGTTGCACAAGCTTCTGCAACTGTTCATTTCCTCTGTTAGCTGCACTTAGATGGCCACAGAACAGTGCACAGTTGCTGGGTTATGTGTATTTGAAGTAACACACTTGTCCAATGGAATTGTCCTTCTTTGAATACTTGAATGTTCAATGTACACCTCTCCACCCAATTCTGTTGGCAGCTTTTTAGGGCACTCAGTGATGGGAAGAAGGCATGTTCTCTCAGGGAGAAGGGAAATAAATTTTCATCTTCCCCACACTGGAAGAGCACACCGAGTCCTGAGTGCTTCAAGAAGAGACTCCTACGAACATAGATCAAGGTAAAATATAAGTTTCTAAAGAGTTACAAAAATCACTAGGCCAAAAAGAAAGTTCTTTAAAAGAGATTTGAGTCCTAATAACTACCTGTCAGACTTAGACCCTCCATGAATGGCTTTGTACTGTGAGTCCTCTTCAGGAGGTAGTTCCATCTTTTTCAGATAAAGATGAGAGACAGGCTCTCAGGGCAACAAAGCTGGTGAAGGATCTGGAGAACAAGTCTTATGAGGAGTGACAGAGGGAACTCGAGTTATTTAGCCTGGAGAAAAGGCTCAGTTGGTTATCACTCTCCTCAACCACCTTAAAGGAGGTTGTAGCAGGGTGGGGGTGGGTTTCTTCTCCCAAGCAACAACTAAATGGCCTCAAGTTGCACCAAGGGAAGTTTAGGTTGTACATTAGAAATAAATAAATAAATAAATAAAATCACTGAAAGGATTGTGAAGCGTTAGAAAAGGCTGTCCAGGGAAGTCACCATCCCGGGAGGTATTCAAAAGACATAGATGTGGTGCTTAGGGACATGGTTTAGTGGTAGACTTGTCAGTGTTAGGTTAATAGTTGGACCTGATGATCTTAGAGGTCTTTTCTAACATAAATGATTCTATGATTCTATGACAGTAGCTCAGCATTTAGAGCACATGTGGTAGAGCAGAGTTCCATCTGCAAATTCCTTCCTGAATGACAAGGCAGAGCACAACATACCTGTTGCATAACTTAGGCAAGGACCAAGCAGGGATATGCATGAGGTTAATGCAGCTTCCAGCTCCAGGGGAAGAGAATGCAGGGGTGGAGTTGCCAAAATAATTCAAGTATGTCAGTAAACTCAAGGCCTTGACAGTGTTCAAAACTTCTGCAGATATCACAGTACCTGAATACAAGATCCATGTAACTGAAAAGTCAGTTAAGTTCTTAAGAATCCTCATTAACCTTAAGCATGTAGGAAATATTGCTATATATTATGTGGAATAATTTAAAAATAATCAGCCTTATAAAAAGATCTTTCATGAATGACCCAATCATTATCCAGAATTCAAATAACAGTTAATGGTAATAAAGGTGTTTAAAGCTTTCTGAACAGAAAAGGAGGGTGACAAAGGTTTGTCAGTATAACAGAAAAGTAGGGTGACAAAGGTTTGTCAGTATAACAGAAAACACTGTCAGGAGGACTGAGTTATAATGTTTTGGACAGCAGGTATAGGCAGGAACATGAATTAATTTGATTAATAGGTCCTTCCTCGAAGAAGTGCTAGATTGCAAGGATTGTGACAAATCAGGAACTTCCTTGTTCCAGGTTTCTCAGTTGATTTAAAATCTATGACAAAAGTACATATGTACATGTGCATCCCCAAAATCATAATTTCTTTGTGGGAATTGAGAAAAATATTTCACTAGACAGCCAAAATGATGGAAAGATCATACTGTCAATTATGAAGCTACTTTCATCAACACTTATTCAACAGTAGTGAGATCTTTAGGTAAAATATAACACAAAGCAACATTTTCCTTTGAATTTATTAAACATTGTCAGGAAGACTCAGCCACAGAACTGGCAAAATATCCTGATCTTAAGCCTATCATAGTGCAAGAGAGTCCTTTCATTATTCACAAAAATCTCCTCAAAAGCTGTTTCCAGAAGGACCAAGTACACCCTCAGATAAAACAGAAAGCTTGTTTTTTTTTCTACAAAAGCTCGTAGAAATCTTTCTAGTACTTCCCTCAATTACTAGCCCTGAAAGCCCCCTTTTCTTTTTTCAAGTCCCTCCTTAATTACACTTTTACTAAAACAAGGAGTCCAACACATTGTACAACCTATTACAAAGAGATACTAATTTTCATTTGAATTCCACAGAGGAAAAAAAAAAAAAAAGGAAACAACAAACAAAGACAACAACAAACAAAAACAAAAAATAAGTCTGTAATTAGCAAAATATATGCAGTAGTCCATCAATTCTTCCCATGCTTTTCTTCTATCTCATGTTCTTGCAGTCTATTTACATATCTGCCACCACTTTACAATCTTAAAAAATATATATTATTTTCTGAAAATTTTCTGGGATTGTACAGATAATAAATAGTAACAGCAATCCCCCATTTACAAATGATTATTTTTGACAAACTAGTTAACATAAAGATGGCCAAATAGATAGAAAATATATTGACTGAATGCAATGTATTTTGAGGTGTTCTGAAATTTACTAAGTATCAAATGTATTTGATTAATTAATCTCTGGAGATATTTGACAAACATCTCCAGGAAAACAAATAGACAGCTTTTCTTAAATCCATTCAGGGAAATAAACTGAAATTTATTACTTTACTCAGTTGCCAAAAACTACAAAAGTGTCTACAGCAATATTTTAATTATACAGTTCAGAAGATGTAGTACAATGGCTGATTCTGTTTCAGACTGAAAAGTACATGTAAGCCTGATTTTTTTTTCCTTTCTTTTTCATTGAGATATAGAAGATAATGCCTTTCCCTAGGAATTTTGTCAATCATAAATTCAATCGGATGTGAAAAGATGGATCAGGGAGATTTAGTGCAAGATTATTGCACTTGTGAAATGGAAAAGGCTGAAAAGAAAAATTGGACACAATCATTAATTTCCTGAAAAGTTTCACATCTCATTCTGTTTAGGGTTAAAAACAAAAAGAACAAAACAAAACAAAACAAAAAAACAAAAACAAAAACAAAAAACAGTTTATGCTGGTATTTTTCCAGCATTTCTAAGCACAATTACAGAGATGGACAAAAATTTGGATTAAATTTCCCATCTTTCTTTCAACTACCAAAACCCTTGGAACATATAGCATAAAAGAAGTTTTTCTCTTGGATGACGTTTGTGAGCTTCCTCTTACAGTTGCTTTGAAAAATGGCAATGGCACTCAAATTGCTTTATTTTTACATAGAGATTCTCCATTCAAATTACTAGTAGGAAAAGAAAAATCTATTTTCTAATTTTCTATTTTCTATATTTCTGTTTTCTAAATTTTCATTCTCAATTTTCATTCAAATTATGAATATAAAAAATTTCTATGTTCTATTTTCTAAATTTTGAATTTTCATTCAAATTATGTTAGAAAAAAAAAATCTAACAGAAACCAGACTTTTACAGACTAACTGCATCACTCATGTTTAACTTTACTTGGCCAGTAAAGTTAAGCTTTTAAATCTTTTTGAACAATGACATTTCAGTCACTGCACACAACTGAGGCAAGAAATATTTAGTGTTCACATAATCTAGTACTTAGCATTGTAATGGTAAGAGGTACCACCTTTTGAAGATGTACCCAGAAGAAAATGCTTGACTTCACCATGTGTGATTGCTGGAGGCTTGATTCTTTAACCTTAACACTTTATTGATGCTCACTTGTACATGGATTATATAATTTGGAAAAGAACCTTGTGATGAAAGATGTTATATAAATGTTCTATGTTTATTTTGATTATCATTGTAGGTAAAATCCATTACTCAATTATGATGATTAAATGCCTCTTCAACCTCGAACAATGCAGTAATGAAATGAGTAATGCTTCTTTAATTGTAAATTTTTGATGCAGTTGATTTAACAATTATAAAGCATATGTGCAAATATAAAGTACATCTTCCTTTATTTCATCAGACAGTGCAAAATTTGAAAAGAGTCAAACTGTGCTTCACTAGTCATCAAGAGTGACAGGTCTATCGCTGGCTGCTGAATAAAAGTCTCAGTCCCAAATATTTTACTATTAATGTATTTATGTCAAGGAATTATTTAACAAGGGATTGAATTGTTGATAAAAAGAGCATTAAATAGGATCTTCATCTTTTTGTTATAGTTACACACACACACAATTCTACTGTGAATTAATCAATAAAAATGTCAACATGTAGCCCTTGTGCATCTCTCTGTCACCTTTAAATGCAATAATAATAAAGAGTTAGTGGTCAGTAATGTATTGCTGATATATATGTGACAGAGATCACAAAGTCTGAAGTAACAACTGATATCAGAATAAGATAGAAATGTGAACTGTCTTTCTGTAAAATGTGTGATTAAAAAAGAACACATGAAGATTTCCTATACTCAGTCCTTATATAAGCTTGAGGTGACAGGAGAAGGTGAGACAAGTACATCTGACCTAACCTTAACTGAGGGAGGTAAACACAGACAGACAGTTACTTCCAGATATCAATTCATACCCATTCTAGCAGGACTGCTTTGTAAAAGAGCACACAGCAGAGTGAAACATCAAGAGGTTAGATGAGATATTTAACTTTAAGCTGGCTAAAATTTGGTGATATGAATTTGATCTTATGCAATGTTATTGCAATTTGTCTTGAAGATACTAGCATTGTTTTTCTCTGAATTAATAACAAGACAATGCTAGAGTGTTATAAAGAAAACACTGAAAAACATATGATGAAAATACGATGTATGCATTCAGTTAAGAATAATGTGTGTACTTAATCTGTATTTATTTCTTTCCTAGGGCTTGCTTTTCATTTGGTTGACTTTTTATGCCCTTTTCAGCTGATAAACTGATACACTAAGATATATTTAAAAAGAACAAGAAGAATATATTTTCATTAATAAGGAATTGCTCATGAGAATTTTCAAGGGAATTCTGTGCAATAGAAAATTAATAAAATAAACATTAACATTTCACTGTCCAAAATCTGGCATAAAGGAGAGGCAAGTCCCATAAGAACACTGACACTGTGGAAAAGGCTGCAGTAAATTATTTGTCTAAACCAGCTGCCAACCTACGTAGCTCTAGTGGTTCAGGAATTTTTCTTTTACCTTATGAAGAGCAATTACTAATCTTTTTTTTTTTTTTTTTTTTTCCATTGAAAAATAGACAAATATTTAAATAAACATATAAGTCCTCATTTAAAATGCTTGTGTCCATGGCAAACTAGTTTCAGTGACATGTTATTGCAATTGCACATACTAGGCAATCCACCATTTCAGCAATAACCAATGTGTCTAGTTTGTCTGTGGGTACTCATATTTAAGAAGAAGAAGAAGAAGAAGAAGAAGAAGAAGAAGAAGAAGAAGAAGAAGAAGAAGAAGAAGAAGAAGAAGAAGAAGAAGAAGAAGAAGAAGAAGAAGAAGAATGAAGGGAACTATAGAACTCTAAAAATACATGATCTGAGTGTATCCACTTGGAATCTTCCTTATTTTGAAAATCTACAACATAAATCTGTACACAAAAATGTAAGGGACACAGCTGCAGGACATAAAAACCAAGCTGTCCAGAATCATACTCAAACATTTAATGTGCTTTTCTTTTTCTCTTTTTTTTCTTTTTCTTTTTTTTTTTTTTCTGACATAATCTTTTTAAATTGTAATGAATATTGTTTAGAGTCACACGAAACTCTGAGATGTAAGTCCTTACATGAAAGAGGGCTAATAAGATTACTTTGCACCTTGTTTTTTAAGAATGTGCTTAACAAACCACCACATGAAGCATAACCAGTGAAAATAATTTGGGATACAATCACTGTAATGTGTTAATCTAAAGCACATAAATGATTTGGCTCTTTAAAGTAAAGAATTGGTTTCAGCTGACTTGGAAATGAAATAAAGTTATAATGTTCTCATATAAACCTCAGAATATAATATGGGCACTTTTTGGAAAACAAACAAACAAAACACCTCTCAAACTAAGGAGAGTTTAACTCCAAACAGTTATACCCGTTTCTGAAAGTTTGGAATTCCAACTCATAATATTCAGGATCATATTTATATCCATATATATTCAGGATCCATATATATTTTAACATATATAAATTGAGTTTTTATTTCTTAATAAACAGTGATAGATAGACATTGTAAAATTACCCTGGATAAAATGCAACTAACAGGCTGTTGCTTAGAATCATAACTTGGAATAAAAGGAGCCATAGAAATATTTCAGCAGTTAAGATGTAAGAAGCATTGAATCATAGGAGTAAGATGACAGTATCCCATATAAATGAAGTTTTAATAATGTAACACCACAATTTTATTTCTTTTCTCTTTGTTCCTAACAGAAGGGAAAGTCCATTGCAGTGAAGTCAAGCCTAATTTGTGCAGCGTTTGCTTTCTGAAGAACAGCACAGAGAACAAATAGTTAACAGCTTGGCACGCAGGAAAGGTTCTTACTCAATTTTGATTTCTCTATTTCCAACTGGTTGATTGAAAGAGATCTTTAACAAAACATAAACTGTATCTTTAAATAGTTTGTGGAGAGATACAACCCAAGACCACTATTTAAAGAAAGTAACCAGCTCAGTGTGTAATTTTACAGTGTTGCTGAGAGCAAATTTATTGCTACTGTGTTCTCAAGTGACTGACTCTACTAAATGTTTGTTTGTAGAAATTTAAAATCATCCCTCTTGAGATCAATGTCTCTGACATAAGCATAGTTAATGCCATATGGAGATAATTTATTACGAACTTTGTAGTACTCGAATAAGCATCGTGACCCAAGAAACCCTGTCAAATGGAGTTGCTGGTCTTTTTTTTTTTTTTTATTATTATTCTACAGTGACAATTTAGTTCTGCAGTGTGCTGTCATCATATGAGATTAATCACAGTAATGACATGTTTTTCACTAAGAACATTATTAATAATTATTTGAATATAGAGCAGGAGGAATGAGATTCTAAGTCAAATGATATAAACATTGAAAAAGGGTACAAATCACATCTTAAATGGAGGTCTTACATGTGTTCTGTTTGCTTGGAAAAGGAAAGCACCAAAATGAGGATTATACCACAGGCAACTCTGTGACAAAAGTTTATTTACACAAATATAAATGCTTGACAATTAAATAGGAAAATTTATCTGATTTTGGAAATTAGAGGATGATACATTGATTTATTTAAAATCAAAGCATTTTTTGAAAAACAAACAAACAAAAAATAAAATAATAATAGTAATAATAGTAGTAGTAATAGTAATAATAATAGCAATAGCAATAGCAATAAAAATAAAAATAATAATAATAATAATAAAAACCACCCACTACATAAATGATGAGTGGCTTTTTAGTATTAAACAGGCCAGGTTATATTTCAGATCCACATTTGGTTTTATCCAGAAGACTAATTAAAATGTGTATTTTGGTTTGGATGTGACAGCACCAAAATCTTGTGACATGTTTACACAAAAGCCTCTAACATCAGATGCATTGCAAATCAGTTGCTATAACAATTTTTCTAATCCCCTACATAATTCATATTTTGAAAAACTATGTGCTCTCATATGATTTTACCCCTAACCAAGAAATAAACTTCCACAGCCAAGGTTCATTCTTGATTCAGTATATCAGATCTGGATATGGGAATTAAAGTAGAATCACAGATGTGATAGTTAACCCTGCTACCAAGTAGCAAATAGGTTGAGGATTAATGAATATAAGAACAGAATAGTTGCAAGAGTTTTGGAATAAATCAGAGAAACCTGGGAACAGATCTTCTCTGGTATAGGAGGCCCCAAAGCTAAGATTCAGGCAGATATTTTCTTCCGTCATTACAAAATTATTGCAATGTGGGTTTCTTCCCTCGCCAAGATGATTTGGTTTAGCACAGGAGCTTGGTATTCTTTATTTATTTACCTACTTATTTGTTTATTTATTTTTTTTTTTCACCATGTTAGCCTAGAAAAATTACTGCCCCTGTTCTGGGATTTCTTTTGACCTTTATCCAAGGATTGTGTTGTCATCCAGTAAAAACCTAATGCATTTGAAATCCTTTGGGACAGATTTTTTTTTTTTTCCTTTTAGTGTGCTTTAGGCCTTGAGTCATTTTGTTGCCTCAGCCTCTGTCATGGCTTCTGAGTCTGTGGCCAAAAGTTCACAGCCTTTGGGCTGCTTTGCTGCATTTCAGTGCCAGAAAAGGGCAGTCTGATTCAGCAAGGCCATAAGGAGAATGGAAAAGCAAAAATAAATGCCAAGAGCAGAAAAGGCCTGAAAGAAGGGATTAAATCAGTGCCAAAGCACTGACAGTGTCAGGACACTGTGAGGACAGGAATGGTGTGGGTTGACCATAGGGATGGCAGGGCAGGATCTTCCTGGCCAGGGAGGTCCTGCCCTGTTAGCTCCCAGCTGGGGACATTCATCCAAGATTATTTTGTAACATAGATATGATGAATTTTACTTTTGGCGAGAAACTGAGACAACTGGAAGTACTCGCATAGGACAGACTCATGTTTAAAGTCAAAGAGTTTGACATAAGTTCAGGACTTACCTAAAAAATCAGTCTCCTAAAAACATTTTGTGTTAAGTTTAAGGTCACCTATATTTTCTGTGTAGTCCCTGGCATGAAACAGACACCTCACAGAGATAGTTCGCTGTTCCAAATCATTGTTCTATAACTAGAATTTTTATTTTATTTTATTTTATTTTATTTTATTTTATTTTATTTTATTTTATTTTATTTTATTTTATTTTATTTTATTTTATTTTATTTATTTTTTTTTTAAGGTTGCTCAGCTACAAAGGTTGCCTTTGACTCTAAGGAATCTAGACAGCCAGCTTGGGTAGATCCTGAGCTTAGGTAGCCAAAGAGGTGTGAGATGAATTTCCTTGGATACAACAGGCCAGAATATGCTCCATTCTCAGTTTGCAGTGGTGAGACTCACTTGTTATTGGTGCAGATCTGCTCTTCTCTGAGGATCTTATCTAAAACATAGTTTATCAAAGAGATGAGCTAACTATCTGTCACACCAAGTGCTTTTCCTTTTAGCTTCACTGGTTAAAAGGATATCTTACCTTGAACAATATAACAAAAATCTAACACCTTAAAAAGCAGTGTCAGCAACATGAACAAAGAGCTGTATGGGACCCTAAGTCCCTTTCTGACACAGGGAAGTGTAATCAAGATCAATTTTCAAAGCAGTTAGTTTCTCTGCTCCTACTATTTTAGCTGTTTTTAAGAGAAGAATTCTCTCATTTTGTAGACCAAACGTATTTATTGTCCATTTATACCCATCTGGCTCTACACCAACATCAAACAATAATTTAAGTGTTTATTCTCCCTCCCAGCATCTTATTTTTCTGATGTGTCTACAGAAAGGATTATATGTTCACTCAGCTTTGTTTTCCAAAGGATGAACTATCATTTTTTTTAGTTTAATTTCATAAATTGTATTTCCTGAAGTTCTTACATTTTGCCATCTCACACTGTACAAAATCTGCATTTTGCATTCTCACATGTACAATTTTTTAATTTTCAGCCTTTTGTCATGCTTCTTGCTACTGTTTATGATAGATTTTCTTGTGTTTACTTTTTCTTCATGTCTTCGCTGTGGCATATAAGCCATAGATATAGATATATATAAACTATATATATAGTTTGTCACTTCTCTCTCTCTCTCTATATATAGAGGTGACAAAATATAAACTGCAAAGCACAAGAGAAAGCACACAAGTCATATAAGGGTACAATTTCTAGAATTAAGAAATAATCATAACACTTAATTTATCATCTCTGGAATGAAATACTACTTCATAACTATATATGAATGAAATAAGTCTTTCCTGTATAAATATGGACTCTGAATAGCTCATCAAAAATCCTCAACTTAGAGTCATTAGGAGAATTAAGAAGTATAAACATTTTAAAGATGATAAAGTATATAAGACTAATTCTTGCAAGGTAGCAAACTTTGCTTTGCTACAGAAAATAATCACTAGTTTCCCTGTAGGGATATGTTTAATTCTAGTGTATTGAATGGGATTACTCAGGTTTCTGATGAAATTCTGAATAGGAAACGTAAGGACATGTTTAATAGCTCAGAGATACCACAGTGCTCAGCATAGTTCAGAAATGAGACGCAGTGAAAAAGAAGATTTTACAAAGAAGAAGCTAGCTATGGCTAAAGTAATTGGTTTATAAGTTTAGGCAAACAAAAACTCATCACCAGGCTAACAAGGCAGGTTTAAATCATGTCTTGACTTCTTCCTACCACTTTGCCTGTTCTTGATTGTACCACGTTTCAGAACATCAATTCCACTGTGAGATCTCTGCAGCATCCCAGAGTTTTGTTTGTTGTGTGTTGTTTTTAATATAGAAAAAATACTACACGTGTTTAGAGTTAAAATTATTTAGAGATGGGATGATTTCCTTGAAGATGTTGGAAGACACTGATGCTAGCTTTAACTTCCATAGAGATTAGAAATATTAGTGTAAGTGGCCCTATCTTGTTTAACTGTCCAAAATTTTGAAGCTGACATTTATTGTTAATTCAAATAATTTATCAGCCAATAGGTGGCACTGAAAGTATTTAACATTTATCTATATCTCCTAATTTCTTTTAGGCGAATTCCCATTTCCCTCAAGTAAATGGTATATTATGCTCACAAATTAAAAGCCAAGGCATATATTGAATTCTGTCATTAAAAATATTAAGTATTTTTAGATTGTTGGAGAACTGTTGAGAATTTAAACAATTCCCTGGAAATACAAACAAGTGCATCATAATACATGAATCTTTGTTGAAACCAGTTCTAAAGCAGGAGATCATATTGTGATCCTGGGACCAATGACATCCCAGAGACTTAATATGAAATTTAAGCTGCATATATCTGTGGAAACTGTAACATTTGTAACATACCAGGAATTGACTTATACTGGCTTCTACAGGCTGCATAACTTTTTTTTTTTTTTTTTTTTTTTTTTTTTTTTTTTTTTTTTCCAGCTGCTATTGTTTTGCAACACTGTGAAGAAAGAAAGAAGATTCTGTAGGAAATATAATGTAATTTTTCATTACTAGCATTCACCTGAATTTTATTAGGACGATCTTTTCAAGCAACTGCTTCATTCTCTGTGGTAAACAAGCTCATAAACTATTCTACAAATAGAGTTAATGAGACATTTCAGATCAGATTTCCAAAGAAACATACCGTAACATATCCGCAAAGAAGCTATCTTTCCCTGGAAAGCTTTTGCTAAATTTAAATGTTCTTTGAGCGAATGCAATTCAGGAGATAATATCAGTGTTTTGGTTTGTACTGAGTGTAATGCAGTCATTCTCTGTGTGTTCTGTTTCACAGCCATACATACACTTCCTCTAAGCTTTCTATTGAAAGATATGCTAAAATGGTGAAATGGGAGTGGCTTGTTCTGAAATAAATACAACATTTTGACACAACATAGAATCTAACTATTCCATTTTGAAGCTGCTTCTCTACCACATTTATATAATAAACTGTTTTTCAGAAAATAGCACAGGCACCACAGTGTTCAGCTATATCAAATGATATGTGATATTATAGGGGACAAGAAGTAGCATTGAAATATAAATATTTAGAAAATACAATGCTATGTAGGGATAAACAGTGATTTCTATGGTGCTTTGTAGTGTTACCTTGCTTAGTACTTCAGCACACTAAAAATACTATTAACATTTGCATCAAAGAGGGGGAAATCATTGCATCATGTGCCAATACAGAAACTGAATTTTGCTAACTATAAGAGCTTTATTTGTGAGATTTTCAGCTGCACCAATGTTCCTTAATTACAAGCAACTAGGAGCTTTTCATTCATTCCTGCCTTCATCATTCCTCAATAGCAGGAAAACTAAAATGCCTTCAAATCACAAAGCAGTAGAACTTAATAATTTAATGTTACACCACCAGCCTTAGGCAAGGTATAAGACTTTCCAGCTTCACCTGAATTTATTCAGGAGAGTTATGGCACCACAGTTAGTCATGGGCATGAACATATCATAACAGAAAGTATATCAGGTTAAAACCGGAATCACTAAAGTTAGGCATTGATTTCACTGATAAAGAAACAAAGTGAGCAACTAAATCCAAGCCAAAGAAGACAAAGTAAGGATCCTCCACTAACTGTATGACTGAAAATGTCATCCTTCTCACGTCACTTGGAATGTGAAAAAATAGAACCATATGCATATTTTTATTTTTTCAATACGCATATTTTATTTTTCATGCATATGAAAAAATAGAACCAATATTAAGGCTATTAATGTTGTCTACTTTATTCCTACTCCACAACTTCTATAACCTAATATTAATCTGACTACCTTTAAGATATAAGTAAAAACAGAACTATGAGAATTTAGATTTATCAGAAATCACAGACAAAGACGGTGAAAAAATTCATAAATATTCTGGGAAATAAAAACATAGAATTTTGCTGATATCTATGTTTATGAATATCTGCATAACCATACTTTGGTCACAAAAGATAAAATTATATTTTAAAATTGCATATCTTGAAAATACCATATTTTTATGAACTGTTTGTCACTAAATAAATCATTGATTCTTCCAGATACATATTCAAAAATCCTACAAACTAAATGAAACCTTTTGTGCAGCCTTCAGATAGATATCTGATATTGATAATTTTATTATTTGCAATAAGTCTGTGGATCAGATCTTATAAGAGCCTTATGTTTTTCCATTTATTTTATCATCTGAATATTTGAATATAGATATATGAATAGAATTAGATCATAAATCTATTTTTAACTATTAATTTTCTAACTATAATTTTTAACTATTAATTTTGTACAAATTCAAGTTGCAACGTTGTACAAGTCTATTTTTAAACTATAATTTTTTAACTATAATTTTTAACAAGACAATGTAATTTTTATTTTATCAAATCAAGAATAGTTGCATATGGACATTTAAGGAAAGACAACTTAATTTCAGTTCACATTTTATCTGAGCTTCAAACCCTTTCAGCAGTATTACTTAATTCTGGAAATATACTCACAATAAGCCTGAAACATCACTATCTGCCTATGCTAAATATTCAATTGTTGCTCAAAGGTTAATGTCTGGAAAAATTCAAGTCTAGCCACTACTAGAGTCCTGGCAATCATGAATTAAATATTTTTGTATCAAAATCCAATCACAGCCCTGATTCTGATGAATGTCTACCTCTTCCCAAGAGTGCTAAATTAAACAAACAAAGAAACCAAAACAATAACGGATTATAAATCATAGAATCATAGAATATCCTGAGTTGGAAGGGACCCTTAAGGATCATCAAGTCCAACTCTCGACACCGCACAGGTCTACCCAAAAGTTCAGACCATGTGCCTAAGTTCACAGTCCAATCTCTTCTTAAATTCAGACAGGCTCGGTGCAGTGACCACTTCCCTGGGGAGCCTGTTCCAGTGTGCAACCACCCTCTCTGTGAAGAACCCCCTCCTGACGTCCAGCCTAAATTTCCCCTGCCTCAGCTTAACCCCGTTCCCGCGGGTCCTGTCACTAGTGTTAATGGAGAAAAGGTCTCCTGCCTCTTGACACCCCCTTACGAGGAAGTTGTAGACTGCGATGAGGTCTCCCCTCAGCCTCCTCTTCTCCAGGCTGAACAGGCCCAGTGACCTCAGCCGTTCCTCGTACGTCTTCCCCTCAAGGCCTTTCACCATCTTCGTAGCCCTCCTCTGGACACTTTCCAACAGTTTCATGTCCTTTTTATACTGTGGTGCCCAGAACTGCACACAGTACTCGAGGTGAGGCCGCACCAGCGCAGAGTAGAGCGGGACAATCACCTCCCTTGACCTACTAGCGATGCCGTGCTTGATGCACCCCAGGATACGATTGGCCCTCCTGGCTGCCAGGGCACACTGCTGGCTCATATTCAACTTGCTGTCTATCACGACCCCCAGATCCCTCTCTTCTAGGCTGCTCTCCAGCGTCTCATCGCCCAGTCTGTACGTGCAGCCAGGGTTTCCCCGTCCCAGGTGCAGGACCCGGCACTTGCTCTTATTGAACTTCATGCGGTTGGTGATCGCCCAGCTCTCCAACCTGTCCAGATCCCTCTGCAAGGCCTTTACGCCCTCACTTGAGTCCACAACTCCTCCAAGTTTGGTGTCATCAGCAAACTTGCTCAAAATACCCTCTATTCCTACATCCAGATCATTTATAAAAATATTGAAAAGTACCGGCCCTAAAATGGAGCCTTGAGGGACCCCACTGGTGACCGCCCGCCAGCCTGACGCAGCTCCATTTACCATAACCCTTTGGGCCCTGCCCGTTAGCCAATTGCTCACCCATCGTATGATGTTTTTATTTAGCTCTATGGTGGACATTTTGTCCAGTAGGATCCTATGGGAAACCGTGTCAAAAGCCTTGCTGAAGTCCAAAAAAATCACATCAGCTGGTTTCCCTTGGTCCACCATACGGGTGATCTTATCATAAAAGGAAATCAGGTTAGTTAGGCAGGACCTACCCTTCACAAACCCATGCTGGCTGGGACCAATAACTGCTTTGTCCCCCAGGTGCGCCTCAATGAGTCCAAGAACCAACTTCTCCATGATTTTACCAGGCACTGACGTGAGACTGACAGGCCTGTAATTGCTAGGGTCTTCTTTCTGACCCTTCTTGAAAATTGGCACAACATTTGCCAGCTTCCAGTCTACCGGGACCTCTCCAAATTCCCAGGATCGTTGAAAAATAATTGATAGAGGTTCCGCAATGACATCCGCCAGCTCTTTCAGCACCCGGGGATGAATCCCATCCGGACCCATGGACTTGTAGGGATCCAGGTGGAGTAGCAAATCCCGCACACGTTCAGGGTCAGTTGGGAGTTTGTCATCCCCACCGTCCCGGTCCTCCAGCTCAGGGCACCCTGGGTCCCGAAGCCCATCATCGGCATTGAAGACAGAGGCAAAGAAGGCGTTAAGCGTCTCTGCTTTGCCTACGTCATCGTCTGTGAGGAGACCTTCCCTATCAAGGAGCGGCCCTATGTTTTCTTTAGTTCTCCTTTTTCCATTTACATATCTAAAAAAACCCTTTTTATTTTCTCTCACAGACACAGCCAGCTTCAACTCTAGCTGTGCTTTGGCCACTCGAACTTTCTCCCTACAAACACGAACAGCATCCCTGTATTCTTTCCATGACGCCTGGCCCTCCTTCCAGTAGCGAAACACTCTCTGTTTCCGCCTAATCTCCATTAGAATGTTCCTGGTCAGCCACGCCGGCCTCCTGCCCCGCCTGCCTGACTTGCGATATTTTGGAATTGCCTTATCTTGTGCTTCTAGGAGGCATCGCTTAAAGAGTGACCAGCACTGGTGGACATCGAGGCCTTCAAGAGCAGTTTCCCAGGGGACCTTACTGACTAGTTCCCTGAGCAGCCTGAAGTCCGCTTTCCCCATATCTAGGGATGAGGTTTTGGTGGCACTTTTCCTTCTGTCACCATAAATTTTGAACTCAACCACTTCATGGTCGCTATGACCGAGGCGGCCACCAATCACCACATCTCCCACCAGACCCTCTCTGTTTTCTAGCAACAGGTCTAGGAGGGCACCTTTCCTAGTTGGCTCCGTTAGCACCTGTACCAAGAAGTTATCATCTAGGTGCTTCACGAACCTCCTGGACTTGCTCGTGTCAGCCGTGTGGCACTCCCAGTTAACGTCCGGCAAGTTGAAGTCCCCCATAAGGACAAGGGGAGTTAATCTCGAGGCCTCTCTTAGTTCTGTAAAGAATAATTTATCGGCGCTATCGTCCTGGCCAGGCGGTCTGTAATAGACTCCCACAACGACATCCCCTTTATTCGTTCGTCCCTTGATCCTTACCCAGAGGCTCTCAACTTTGCCATCGCCGACCTGAAGTTCCACACAGTCCAGCCCCTGCTTCACATACATCGCCACCCCACCACCTCGCCTACCCTGCCTGTCCCTCCTGAAGAGCCTGTAACCATCTATCGCAACACCCCAGTCACAGGACTCATCCCACCAGGTTTCGCTTATGCCGATGATGTCATAGTTGCGGGACTGGGCCAGGACTTCTAGCTCATCTATTTTATTCCTCATACTGCGTGCGTTTGTGTAAAAGCACTTCAGGTGCGTCTCCTTACACTCAGCACCTTGTGGATCTGACACAAAATATATGCATAATAAATGCATATAAATGCAGAACTAAAGTTCTTTTCTTTAACATAATGGTCACTATGAGTATATTCACCTAGGATGTTGAAGACATTTTAACTGTTTTCAACAAAATGAAATCCAGTTCATATATGCTGCTTTTACAATCCTTCCTATCCATCAATATTTGTTCAAGGTCTTACTATTTTTTTTTTGTAGGATATAAATGCATTTGCCTAAGTGGTCCCCTAAGGAGCTTCTACTATAGTAACGTAACATGTTGGTTTTCTGTAAGCAAACTTCAGTGGTGTAATTTAAACTTCAGCAATGTAATTTATCTCAGGGTATTTCCTCTTAAGACTGTCGAACATGCAGCAGCCCTCCAAACTACCTTTGGTCCTCTTCATGCACATCAGATTAAGACTTCATAAAGGATGGGAGATTGTCAGAAAAAATGATGTGCAAACTTGCTTAGATTTTTGCAGGCAATATGTATTGAATTCACTGCACTATGGGCTCTTTGCAAACGCTTTCCTTTCCAGACATCTACAAGCACCTGAGCACCAGCAGAGTAGTATTCTGAATGTATAGTGAGGTTTGCTTAAAATGCTGGCTAGACATTAGGCATATTTATACAGCTGATTGCACCTCAGGATAAATTCATTTTAGACTATATTCACCCTGACAGGTATCGGGGAACCTTTCAAGAGTAGTTATTTTTTAATCATTTGTTTGTGTGGGTTCTGTGATCAAACCAGTATGTCTGAGGCAGACTGTAAACAGCCGTTACCTGAAGATGATAGTCTTGAAGATGATAGTTGAACTTATTTTATGTTAAGTGCTAGATTAAGTCTTTTATGTTTCTGTAATTTTTTCTTTCTTCATAGAGAAGATCTAATCCTAGAGCTGATATCCAATGCTTAACTCTGGCATGTAATCCTGGTCTTCTAAGAGCAATTTCCTATTAATATGTTATTTCTGGTCTATACCATGTTCTTGTAGCAGTAGTACCTGAAACTATACAGCACAGGGTACAAGCTCAGGATCTGTAATGCTTCTCATAACTGCAAAGAGTACCACAAGAAAACTCTAGGTTGGACAGCAACTTGAATATATTTACCATGGATCAATACAATAGGAATCAACTTGTTATAAATAGAAGGATTAATTTTATTTATTTATTTATTTATTTATTTATTTATTTATTTTCTACTTACAGGTAAGCTTTTTGTACAAAGCTCTGTCAGGACAAAAGGACTCTCAGCATATGCTTTCTTTACATGTGTTATATGGATAAGATAGCATGCAGAGACTACAAAAATAAATTAAAATATAAAATCCTAGATTTAAATATTGTGTGTCTCCCCCTCCCTTCTACTGAAGTTATCTAACTATCTCTAATTGGGCTTGGATGCTAGCTTAGAAAGTCTGAAGTTGTTATGAGTTCTTGGATATTTGTATCACAAGTAGAAGTCCTGTAGCTAATGAAGGAAATCAGATCTTGCTTTAATGAGGAAACCAACAATGTGCTGTCCAATGGGGAGACTTGTTAAAACTCTCATTGAAACACTGCCTGCTGCTAAGTGAACAGGCTTGGCAGGCATGAATTAAAAACAGTAGCTATTGTAACCTGCCAGGGTTCTTTATGATGGGATAATCATACTAATACAAGGAACTATTAAGGAGAACTATGGAGAGTATCCAAGTAACTGCCGAGGATGTGATTTCACCTTATGCTTCAGTGCACTCAATTTCTAATTAGTGATAGTAAAAATTCTAAACAATATGGAAATCAGCTGAAATGCAGATAAATAACAAGCAACAAATAAGTTGTGCGTGTAGAGGGTGACAAGGGCAGCAGGAATCAAGGCCAGCACACCCTAAGCTAAAACTCTTTTTCTTCACAGAGTCAATAGTCATTTGCAAAATGACTAGGACTGCAGTATTTTACTAAGCCCAACACATCTTCCTTGGCTCTATTCCAGTAGCTGCCAGACATACCAAGAAGGACACAGCCTGTGGCAGACAACAGGTTCCTTCATTCTCCTCTTCCTGTCTCTTCTTCCCTTCACCACTCCACTCTCAATTTCTCTTCACTAACCTCTTAACATTTCTCTGCAATGACATTGCGGAGCAGAAGCTGTGCCCTTTCACTCAGAAAGTGACTAGTGCAGATGTTAGGTAGTTGAAAGGTTTGGAGGGAGAAAGGGTCAGAATGACAAATAGTGAATGGGACCATATAAAGAGGAAAGGAAAATAAATAAATAAATAAATAAATAAATAAATAAATAAATAAATAAATAAATAAAAAGAGAGAGATCCCAAATGATACCAACAGCTAAATAGGAACACAGACAAAAGAAAAAGGTGAATGAAAGGAAAATAATTAATCTAACTTTGGAAAAATAAATTTGAAGTATCTTCTGTATAAAATGCAAATGATATAAAATTGATATGTTCAAATATATTTCACCTATTCATTATAAAGCTCCAAACTATTTCTCAATTTCACAATTCTAATAGAATGAAATGGTTGCAAAATTAAAGCTGACAAGTTGGAAAACACCAGAATGCCATAATCAGCTTCTGGAAGCACACAACGATACATATTCTTCCAGATACAAGACTCTGGAAGAAGATCTGCAGATACAAGGCTCCTCTGAGGGTGTAGTGTGTCATTCTTCACAATATTATTTTCTGTTCTTTGTTCAAAGCAGATGAGCAACAGGGCTTCCAGATAATGAGTGAGTCAAGACCTTATCTCAAGTTCATCCTCAGCAGTTCCTTCTTTGAAACCTTCAGGAAGTGAAGAAAAATACCTCATAGATCTCTGTGGGCTTCAATGTAAGCTCATCCTCTTGACGGAGGTTCTAGTTACTCCCAGTGATTGCAACTAAAACCTTTCACTGACTTGCTTAAAATCACACTGCAGTTCTGAGGCCAGAAGCATTAAACATTTTTCCTGTTCTCTCTCTTGTCTCTGCATACCTTCTAAATCCAGTAATAAATTAAGCAATAGCAGCCACTTTTGCATTATAGTTCTGAATCTTTCTGATGATTCACACAGCTTACCAGGAGCACTGAATGAAGTATCCCCCAAAACCAAAAACAAAGCACAAAACAAAATTGCATCCCAATATATACACATTTGGCTAAGGTTGCAAAGGCAACATAAATCTTATCATTTCATAATTTTACAGCATTTGAGCATTATGAACATTACTTGTGACTTCATGAGAAATGTGATTTTGGATTTAGAAACAAAACAAAAATCCAGGAACCATCAGACATAGTCCTGACATTCTACAGAGTCAAAGACTGGAAACTCATCCATGGCATAGACTTCTGCTTTTGGTTATAACAGTACATCTGATAAAAAGTATCACTGATTTTTTACCCAGCATGTTGACCTACCCTACAGATTCTAGTTATTCCAGTAAGTTTCACAGATACTTGCTGGCAAATGGCTCTTAATCCAGAAGCTTACTCCAGTGCCAAATGTCAAGCTTCCTGTTCTATGTTACTAGAGCTTTGCAATAACACTCCTGCAGTGGTTTTACTGATTTTTAACTTAAAACACCAATGCAGTATTTTTTAGTCTTGTTCTATGAAATGGCCACACACTGAGTCCATAGAAATTCAAGATAAGGCAAAATTCTCAGGTGGAACATTTTACTCCAAAGGTTTAGAACCTAACAGAATTGTGAGAAATTGAGGGCAAGTTCTTGAAATACTTGTTCAACCGGACTTCATAAAATGTTTGCATACAATTTTGTGTCCCAGTGAAAATCTGTAGGCAGAAAAGTCATTGAGAACTATATTTTTAAAGTTATTTTGACTCATGTTTCAGCAGTGTTTTTTCACTGATGAAATGTGTTCTTCATGCACGTTTGTAGCAGAATCCAGAATTTCCACGCTATCACTGGTCAATAAAAACAAGTGATCCTCCTTCTAGCCAGTCTAGAAAGAAATTGGCACACAGTAACATTCATCATAAATAATGAATGGGCCAATTTCAAAGTGTAATATTACTTCAATATGCACACTTGTGGAATATTGATGTAAATTGGTTTAAATTGACCAGATGCTCAGAAGATGGCTTAGACAGGTGCAAATTATTTCTCTCCTGTCAGCAAATCCCATTAGTCTTTAGAAGAGATACACTATAAAGGAAAGCAGCTGCTTGTTCCCCTTAGGGCCTGCAGAGAAAGGCACCTCTAATGTCCCTTGGGAATTTCACAGAAGCGCTGAAAATGCAGAATAAGCTTGGGATCAGATCTCTAATCAACACTTTACCATGACTGCCTACACATTTTACTACCCATTTCTCAGTACAATGACCCTGTCACAAGATTGTCTATGCTCTGTCCTCTCTCTGAGGCCTGTTATCATGTTTACAGAAGTAAATAAAAGATGCTGTGGCCATTTGCTACCCCTGAGGCCTGGTGATGACCTCATTCTTATTAATTTGCTTAAACACCTTCTTTCCAAGTGGTGAGAGAAGTCAAACTACCAATTTTCTAAAATGTTTCTATTTGATTTAATATCTTGTCACTTATTAGCTGTGCTAAAAATTAGGTTTTAGATACACTCACACAATAGTGTTTGAGTCCACAAGGCAATTCTGGTTTATTTACTGGTGTGAACAAAGCCTCTAAGTGCAACCAAAGTCTTTTTCTTTAAATCTGACCACTTCTCTGTTTTGCATCTTAGTATCAATGCTAAGGGTCCTTCACCCTTTCTTTGTGAAGCCTTGAGCAACTTTCCAAACCAGGCTTTTCTTCTTTCCTTTATTTTACAACACCATAGCCTACCCTGCTGAGGAAGGGTACCTTCTTTCTAGGTGTACTTGAGTGTTGACTGTAAAGCCATCATAAAAACATAATTCAATCGGCATGTAACTAGAGCTGCAATGCAGTTATGTTTTTATGCTAATTTTGCAATAATCCTATGATGCAGTAGAGATTGTGTAGTATGTAATGTATATGGAGATCTGACCTTTAAAATACCTGTGCATAAAGAAATATATGGGGCAAGAGAGAGAATATTATTGTGGAGAATGCTGGAGAAGGAAAATACGAGTACTTCAGGATCACACAAAGCATCTAAACCAGATAAGAAAGGCAAAGAGAAAGAGTGACACTGCATTAATAGGAAGGGACTAGTGCATGCAGTCTGGAGTTCTGGTGCTAACAGAAATTTAACAGAAAAATTAAAACAGAATTCAACAGAAAATTAAAGCTGTTCTCCTCTTGCCATCTCTCTCAACCTGTCTTTAGTAAATTATTAATCATCTTTTAATTTTGTAATTTTTATACTGTTTTGCACCCTCCCCTACATGCATGCATGTTACAATTGTTTTACATGTAACACACTATCCAGATATCATTAATATAAATTACCCCTTTCTGACTCTGTGACAGAATATGTATTTTCAGCATTAGTTTCTAGGTCAGTTTTAATCCTGTTTTGTATTCAGGGTTTGTTAGATATATTCTTTTGATTTCTTTCTGAAAATCCATGAATATATCATACAATAAATGATCAATTCATCTTTTCCTCTTTTTACCCCCAGCCGTGGCTGTTCGTGACAGAATTACTGTTTTACTTTTCCTCTGAAAACAAGATTGTCCTTAATCATTCAATGAATGCACACTATTTCCTTTTGCTAATAGAAGATGTCTGTATATTGTCTGAAGGCATACATACAACATATAAACATGGAAATGAGCTCACAACAATGATCATACCATTTGCATCAGATTGCTAAGCATTCTGAAGCTTTCAGATTTGCATAACTTAGTGGAAATAGGGTATAAATCAGTTCTTCCAGTTTGTGTTGCTGTTTCTGTTTGTTATGGGAACAGCAGCTTCACTTCTTCATTGCATACCAAAGACAGGTCAATAAATGAACAGGAATCTGAGAATATATAGCTATATTTGTAAACCATTATAAATTCACAGGGTAGATCCATCCTCCCACCTTGCTGAGTGTGATTCTTCTCTATAACTTTCCAATATTCACACAAATTCAAATATAAGCTGCTATTGCCACAGTACCCATTCAGCTTCATAAACACTCTATTTATATGGCAGTTCTGGAGAAGACATAGGCCAGACTTAGAAGGGTTTTAGAGAGCAATGGAAATTGCCAGAATTGCCAGTGTAAATAGAAATAACAGGAGGAGGTAATGTTATGAGGATAAATATTGGAAATGCATCTAGGAAATTGGTTGGGGCAAATAATTTTAAATCTTTCTCCTCTGCAAATATAAGAGCATGGAGTACCCTGTCTGTAATGTACATAGCTTAAGCCTTCACACTCAATACAGCTGCCACTGGAAAAGGCACTGTGAAAAAAACAGTTGATTCAGAGAGCAAACTTGTGAAATTAAAGTAAATAGCTTAGGATTTACTCTTTTTGGCAGGTCAGATACAGATGCAAGAATGTTAGTAACTCACTTTTCTCCAACAATTTAGTGAAGTTCAAGTTCACAGTCCCTTGAAAAGCTGCCATCACTAGGACACACTGAAATCCTTCACTGGAATGCTGGTTTTGCCCCCTTTCCTAGGCTACATGATTTGTTGCTCTGGGGTGATACATCCACATGGAGTTAGCAGAAAGAGGGGGAGGGTAAATAACATGCTGTACAGCATGCTACCTGCCTTACTAATCATGACACAATCACCCAGTGTAATGAAAGCTCCTTTGAGTTTGTACCCAATGGACTACAGACAAATGATGTAGCCAGATTCAGACAGCATGAATTTGGAGTAGGGCTCAAAGTCACAGTGGGAAGAAAGAAACCTCTGGGAATCAGTGAGTTTTCTAAGTATAATTGCTGAATGGCTCTTCTGTCATTTTCATAAGTAAACCAGAGGGTAAATAAAATAAAACATAAAGAAAATAAATCATAGATATTCAACAATACCTTTATGAATACTAACCTCCCTCCTTCCCCCCCCCTTATTTTTTCCAAATTTATAAGGCTTCTGCATCCCCAGCAGCTGATGTAATTATTCACACACAATCATTAGCAAAACAGTATCTTATTGTCTGGAAGTATTTCTCTGAGATCTGTTAACACCACTCCCTCCTGACACATATCAGGTAGGTTTTATACTGGGTGAGAACCACATTGCTGTCACATTCCACTCAATACCATTCCATACTAAGAAAGAATCCCACACCAGAGAGCAATTAATCAGAACCCCATACAGACTTCCATTGAACTGCATTGTAATTCAGTCCAGTTGGTTTACATGGTTGAAAACTGCTCAGATTGCTGAAAAAAAATCAGATATAAATACTGCAGACTCAAAAAATCTCTAAAGAGGAAAAAAACAGAAAAAAAAAAAAAAAAAGAAAAAAAAAAAAAAGTTATCTTTCAATGGCAACATCAGTGTGAAAATTTGCCCTCTTCCCCTCTTCCCCCCCAAAAACAGATCCATTTTTAAAATGGTAGAAGAAAAATATACCAAACCAAATTGGGACATTTGGTTCTCTTTTTTAGAAAATATGTTATTTATGAGATGATAAATAGAAATTGCACACTGCATTTTTGGTGTCTAAGGAGAAACTGATCACAGATTCGTAAGAAACCAATCCAGTCATATGATCAGACATGATGTATAATGTTGTATATGATGTATATAGATCAGACATGATGTATATGATGTATATAGTTAAGTGGTTGGAAAGATTAGATGATATAATTAGCAAATGAGACAAATCAGATATGTAAAATAGAACATAAAAATAAATTCCTTCTTTGAAAACTCAGCATCTATGAAACAAGCCACTAATACCCTCCTATTTAAAATAAAGAAACAAACCAATGATCTAGATCACAAAAATCAGAAAGAGTAAGAAGCGTGAAGAAAGAAAATTTTGCAACTAGAAAAAAAGTGGTATTTTTAGATATTAATTCATCTGGCCTCTCAGACAACCCATAACTATCCATTGCAATAGCTTTTATACAAAACTGTACTGCATAGTCTTAAACAGACACTCCCGCATTCAGTATATTGTAAGAGTGACTATAGCTCAAGCTTTACAAGAAGCAGCATGAATGGGAGCCCTGCAGCAGGGACTGTGTTCATATGCCAGGAAAAGCTACAGCTGAAGGCGAATTACAATTTGAAGACATGCCTGCCTGCTCCCTCAGCTCCAGCTCCATGATCCAAGCTGCGAGGGAGGAATAAAATTAAATAAAAAGCACACAAGCCAAAGGTCTGAAGGCTTCATTACTTTTTCAGGCAAACCTGAAAGTCACTTACTAATCTCAAACATTTTCTTCAAGAGAAAGGGTCTTGAACTGGCTAGAAAATTAAGAAGTATAACAATAGATATTCTTGAAGCTTGCACCTATTATCCATGAAAGAGAGTGTACGATCAAGGTCAGAATCCAAGCAATGGGGTTGGAAGAGTCAGTGCACTATAGGAAGTAGTGCAACATTAAGACGAAATCAGTCATAAAGACTAATTTTTGTCTGAAGAAATCTAACACAGAGGAAATGAATAAGCAGCCAATTCTTCCAAGGCATGGAATTTTCTTTTCCCCACCTACAGTACCTTCTGCAAATAACTTCCTCACGATGCTAAAGCTGCAGCAGAGCTACACACTGTGAAACTATGGGGAGGAAAGATAACTGAAGATAATTCTATACTCTTTTTGTATCATGGCTTTGCTTTAACACAGGAATTTGTCACTGCCATTTTTTTAACCCTCAGACTGGCCAGACTGCATACGTAAGGAACATGTCAGTGTGAGGGCACAGCAGCGGAGAGCTGGGTAGCAAGTAGGGTCATGGACCCAATAGTTGCCATCCAACAGGGACTGACCATGCTGGGAAGAGCTGGGACTGACAACAGGGTCTGCAGACAGCCTTGGTTAAAGCAAACAATGAACCAGGGTTAGGGTCTATCTGATGGATCCAGCCAGGAGACCGGGCCAGAGACAGGTCTTGAAGAAGTAGAGCTACATCATAGCTTCAACTAGGAGTCATAGCCCAGGCCTCAGCTTAAATGAAGCTCCTGCTGCAATGGGTAGGATGGAGGTGTGGGTGTGATAGTAGTAGTTATGAAGGTAACCTCGTTATACTGAGAAAGCACTAACATAAAATGGCTGCTAAACACTGACAGGAGAAAATGTCTGCCAGCCTGGGAACTGCAGGCCTAGGAACTTGGTCTTCAAACTAGGAACTGGCCTCAGAACTATGGACTTCTTGAGGGGTTCAGGTGGCATCCTTGAAGAGCAGCTGGACAAGTGAAAACCAGAGGTAGCTCGAAGAGACCATCGATAAAGACAAAACAAGAAACTGAGGAACAGTTTATCACCTGGAAAGGTGAAATATTTAAAAGCAGAGGGAATCAACCTGACAAAGTGGGAACTGATTTGAGAAATAAAATTTTGTTTAAAGAATGTAAAGGAAAATAAGGAATGTTGTCATCTATTGGCTGTCTCAGGAGGAAGATAAAAGTTAACAGCATCTGTTAACCAATAGTGCTACCTGAAGTGGTGGTATCCTGTGCTCTCTTATGTCTCTGTGACAGGGCCTCATTTTTTTGCATTTCCCTCTCTCATTTTTAAACAGATTGAAGCTTTGCTGGAACATCAGGTTAACTGTGTTGCTGGAATGTTTACTCAAACTCTAAGATGCTCCACACCCTATGACATGGATCAACTTTGAAGACACTTTATTTAAGTCTCCTTTCTGGGCTCACTTCTGGGGTCTCTCTTGAGATCAGCTTTTTTAATTAGACCCTGCGAGGTCGGTATGATCCTGACCTGTCCCCTTCTGGGATTCATTTGATGTGCTTATTTTACCAGTGATTTTATGAATATATGCATATAAAAGTATGAAAGTCTTAATTAGTATAGTGGAAACAAACATAGTCATGATAAATAGAGTCTTGATAAGTGTGTTTGTCACAAGTATTTTTGCTGTTATATTAGCTTGTTATCCATAAGAAATATATTTACTGTCATAGTATTATTGATGTTTGCTGAATTTGTAATACCAATCCATATTTGCTGCTATATTACTGATTTTACTACCTCTAATTGCCTTTCTACTACTTCTCATTGCTGCTATTATTAATTAGTGTGATAGCGATAATATCTACTACTTATATATTTGCATTTTGGTAATATTTTCAGTAGCCTATTTATGTATATATATCTTTAATTTTTTAATATTCATAGTATAATTGCTCGTGGTGATTCGTGGTGGTCTGTAATAAACATCAAACAAAGTTTTTGTGTCCTTGTGTATTACAAAATCCTACCTATCCAATGCTGCAATCTTTATGCACCTATGGACTGTGCAACCCTACTTTGATTGGGACAGAGTCCCAGGTGAGACTGCTTAGGGCACATAAGGACTGCTAGTGCTCTCGGGCCTGACAGTTAAAACTAATACATACTTAAAAACCTGCCAGAGCCTTTCTCACATGTCTGTACCAGCCGGCACAGGCACCAGCTTTGCAAGGCAAGTCACTGTGCTCAGTCCCCACATACCTTCTGAGTGCTTCTTTCTGAGTACATTTTCATAGCTCCTGCAGTAAGGCACAGGAGAGGGAACAGGCCTGTATAAGCCTCATGTAAACCAAAGCTATGGAGTCACTATAAGAAAAGTGAGAATGTTTACATAACAGTCAAGAAAGTTGGGGTGAGACTGAACAGATGTTAGAACTAAAAGAAAAAAGGAGTCTATCTTTTAGGCTGTCTGTGACCCTGCTTCTACAGCCTGCAAGAAATACGGAGGAAGCATTGACCTGAAGAGGAGATGAGCCAAATCTAAGACTCAGCAAGGAAAAATGGGAACAAATGAACGGATGGTGAGCAGATTGTGGTACAGACCTTTAAACAGAATGAAAAATATACTAGGTGGGAAAAAAGAGAACAGGGAGAAAAGAACTGACAATTATCAGTACTTCAAGGAATGGAGCTGCTTAGTTGAGAAAGTATATTTTATAACCAAATGGAAGAAAGAAGCAAGATACAGGTAAACAGTCAGATTATGTTCACTAAAAATCGAGATTCAGGCTAAACAAATAAGACAGCAAAAGGCAGACTAGACAGCAAATAATGCTACGTGACTGTCAATGTCCAAGAACTAAACACTGATGCTGAAAGACTGGTGTGCCCTGTTGCTCACCCTTTCTCCACAGTACAGATCCATGATGAAGACTGGGTGCACACTATACACACTTTTGCTTCCTTGTCATAAAGCCAGGCATCTCAGCAGGGAAGGAGTGGACACAGCAGTGTGACATGGCCCTCACAATCTAGGAATCAGCCCTGCATTTGCAGGTGTCCTGCAGGTAAAGCAAATTATGTCCCTGGGCTCGTTTCTAAGGCAAACCTTTGTTATTTATCAAGCAAATTACAAATATTTTTCTAAGAGCTGAAAAAGGAGGAGGTAAGGTCTGCACCTGTCCTTGTATCCAAATTGGCTCTGCTTGTATACAGACGTCGAACCAGTTTTACAAGAATGTTCCAGAGGTGTTGCCTTGCAACACAAAGTTACACATTACTTGCCCTTCAACAACCCTTTCCAACGAGACAATACACACGCACTACTACATATTTGCCCTGTGTTTCTTTGCTTAGCACTTCCTCTCGTACTTTTGCACTCTACAGTTTGTTCTTTTTTAGAAGGCAAGCATACAGAGTCCACCTCTTTCCTACATATTCTTGATAAGGACTCTGAAAATGTGATTTATATTCTTCACACAGCTCTTTTTTTGTTTAGCTACCACTTATCCCTGAATAAGGGAAAATTCCTCAAATTTTCTTTTCCCATATTTTTACTTTTTGTATGTATTTGAATAATACACACATATACCAGTTTATCTGGTATTAACAGGTTTGATCCATCATATGTGCCTTTATCCCCCTTCCATATATATACATGTACGTATACATGCACATGCACATCCCTATAATCTCTTATAACATTTACAGCAGCATACAATGCCATTATTCTTAGCTAAACAACTGAATGGTCTAATTTCTGATTTCTGTTAAACAATATTGGAGCAGGTAAAAGGATCAGATTCAAGGATACTACTCTAACTTAACCGCATAGTTGATGTAATTTTATATTTAGTACTTATATTTCTGATACTTTCACATCTGGAAAATAGCCAACAATCATCTGGAATTGACACAGAATAAAGCCTATTATTCTTAATAATACAGCTTCATCTACATTACAAAAATCTATTTCAAAGTCATTATAGGAGTAAGATATTAACAGCCATCACTATCTTTCAGTTTGATTTTATGCTGTGGTTTTTGCAGTGACAGACCATATTCTGTGAAAGATGACCGTCAGACCTTGTGAATAATTTTCTTCTGACCAGACTCATCTAGTTCCAAAATCAGACTACTATGTCTTTCTACTTCATTTCCATCCAAACTTGAGTTTATATATTTTTTAATGTTACCACATAGTCTTTTCCTCATTCATCTCTGCTTCCAAGTTGTATAATTGAAACTGAAAAATAAAAGCTTCTGAAATGCAAAATTCTTTTCTAACTTTTTTTTTGTTGTCATCATTCTAAACTCATGACATTTTTCTACCAAACTTAGTTTCCCTTGAGGAAAACAAAATAACACAACAAAAAACAAGGCCCTGCTTGCAAGCACCAGGTGACATGGTCCCACACTTACTGTTCTACAATTGCAGTAGAGGTTCCTTCACAAACTACATGTAAGTAAAAATTTCAAGCTCCGTGCTTTGATCAGTATTTCTTACTTGTTTTGCTGTTTTACAAACTTACAAAGGTGTTAGTTAAAAGTTAGCAGTTGGACTAGGTAAAAAATTTCCCTGAAACGTGCTGTTCCCATGAATTTTTGTGCACCATTTTCTTTCTATAAGTCAAGGAATTACAAATATTTTATCAAGATGTATGCGTATCCCATAACAGGATATTTCTTCTCCTAGTTCTGTGCTTTCTTTAACTTTACATTTGTTGTTGGTGAGCCATTTTCAGAGCTTATTTGCATGTCTGGTTATCTTTCTGCATTGTTTCACCTTACATTTGACTGTCCTCTGTGTAATATCTGAATGATTTGAACAGCATCAGCTATTAATATCTTTGGGGAATGTATTTCAGGAACAAAGCATTCCTCTAAATAGCAAAACCATTATTCTTGAAACAAAGCATTAAAAGCTTGCAAACGTCTTTTCAAAGAAAACAAATCATTATTATTCACAATCAATGCAGAATATTGGACTTTTTTTTTTTTGTTGTTGTTGGGGGGGGGGGAAATCATCTTTATTAGCTAGGGGATGATATATATATTTTTTTTCACCACAGACATTCCAACTTATTTGTGATCATCTTCTCCACTGAAATATAGCTACTGAGGAATGAATCTGTTCAGCATGCTCTTGAACACTCTGTACAATACCAAACTTAATGAATCCATCTAAATTATCATTCAGATTGAGAGGTTTCTTTTGAGCCTGAAAGGACTATTTTTATTACTTGTATTCCAGGATAAGTGAATTTTCTTATCTGTTTCATAGTCTGTAGACATATTACCTCTTCTATTAAAGATTTCTTCTAAAGGTATTTTATACATCTAAGGATTTCTGCCCTATAGAATACAGTCTCTTAAAAAACAATGAATGTGTGATCTGTTCTCATCTTGACCTAAGTATTTCTTTTCTTCAAACAATTGTGAAATCTTATCACAGTCTGATTTATCTTTCCACCTAGCTAGATCAGCAAAATAGAAGATTCCCTATCTGTCTAGCCTGAATCTTAGTATGTTGCACAACACCAGGACTATTCACTGTGTCTCCAGACAGAGCAAAAGGTTTCTCTCTGGTATCCGTAGATGTTCAATGTAATGTTCAGTTTGGGATATGCAGCCCTCCTGTATGGTCTCCATCAATAAACTTACTAGTTTTCTCTTGCTGTTCTCTCTGTGCACAGAAGGTAAGTTTCATTACTTGGTAGGCACATGGCATGTTCCACTAAAGCTTACATATGTCTCAGGGGGCACTCCAGTGATCTGTCAGGCCTGTTAGAGAGAACTAGAATCACCTTCCTCACTCCCAGCTGAACACCCTAATAACCCACTATAGTCAGGCTTCTCCTTCTCTTTTCCCTTTTATTTCCTCAGGCTGTTGAATGGTTCAATTTTGAGAGAAGGGGTAAGAGTATGTTCACCCCGGAGATCTTAGAATCAACTCTGTAGGTGATACAGGTGATACAAGTCCATCTGACTATCGATAATTATTTCCTTAGGTAGACTAGATCCCAAGGGAATAGGAGCATTGGACATTTCCTATTATTTCCTATTATTTCCTCCCTCCTTAAAAGAGGAGCTGAGTGCCCTAGCTTAAGACTGGATCCTCCCCTGGGAAGGTTAAATTTTTGGTATGTGGTAGAGAAAAAAGGAAAAAAGATAATTTAGAGAGTGCCTAAAGATAATCTGGTCTCCTAGTTTCGAGGGTGGAACTGACAAATCTGCTGCATACCTTCTGCCAACTCTGCAGCTTTTGGGACTGTGTAATATTCCTGTTGGATGAGAAAAATACCAGAAAAGGAATATCCTAACCCTTAAAAATCTAAAAAGCATTTTACCACTTTAGTTCTGTGAACTTGAGGTTTTGGGATAAAAACAAAACAAAACAAATCGAAACCAACCAACCAAAATGCACACACACACACATATATCCTTCCCTTCTCTCCCCCCCCACCCCCCCACCCCCCAAAATCAAACAAATAAAATCAATAGAGCCAGCACTGCAATGGAGATAGGATACACGATCCAAGGACAGGAAGCAGGAGTTAGAAGAGCTTATCTACAATGCGGGACCCCATCCTCAGTAAACTAATTTTTTTTTTTTTTTTCCAGATGTTTCTCTCTCCCTTTACCTAACACGGAATTTAAATTGTTACTTTATCACTATATCATCTTTTACAGAGCCAGTTCTATTTACTAGGAAGGCAGAAAACTGGGTAGCAATTATATCATGGAAGACAATCTCAAAATCCAAATACAACCTAAATAAATTTACATAAACACTTCAGACATTCATCATTTTTTGAGAGACTAGTATTACAATTCTCAAAAGTTTCTCTGAAGTATCTCTCAATGGGCTCTCAATGAGTAAAAAGAATACATAACCGAAATCTCTCAAAGAAGCTGGAAAAAGATCATGCAAACAAAACAGATAAAATGAATAAAATGCCTAGAAATATTTAATGTTGTGGATTGTCTTAAATGATTAGTGATGGTTTAAAATAACAGTTAGTTATTTAATGTAGTCAAAATAGAAGTAAAATTATCTTGAGGAGTGCTGCAGTGAAAAGAAGCCTCTTTCAGTATACTGCCCTGAGTGGACAGAGATACTGAATCTAAAAGCTTTAGACATTAATAGATCATTCACTCATTTTTGCTACGGCTAATTTATCGCTTGCATTTTGTTTTCACACATCTTGTTTTTTTACTCCACTACCACTTCTGTTTTGGACATCTTCTCTTACATCTCGACTTCTGGGTTGCTACAGTTGCTTCAGCAGAATCCTGAAGATTAATCTAAATTGTACATGTTTATCCCCCATGAAGGAGGATTAGACACTGCTAATGAATTATCAGTGCCACCTCTCACCAGGCTAGAGTAACTAGAACAAGCTCAGAAATTTGCCTACATTATTATACATGTAAAAACAACAATCTGAATAAGGAATTAGAATCAGGAGTGCACTTTTTCCTTTCAACTGCAGAGAAAGCAGCGTGGGAGAAGTATTGTAAAGCCCATGTTTCTCTCTTCCCCTCACTGTTGTTTGCCCAAAGGAGAACAGTCATAGCTGACAACTCAAAGTGCAAAGCAAAATTCACAGATCACAAGAAAAGAGGGTGTGAGGGGTTCTGAGTGATATCCATCTTAAAAATTTGGGTATTCCTTTATGTTGAAGTTTGGCTATTCATATTCATTACAGTTAATCTCTTGAAAATCTGTGATTACTGACAAGATGACATTTCCAAAATGTTTCTCTCTTTTATAGCTGTGTTTCCTGAGCTGGATGAATTTGGACACTGTCTGAAACAGAAAAATGAGATTTCCAAATATACTGGGCCATAAATCTCTTTCTATCCAGCTCCTTAATGCAGTGCAGGTTACATTTTATTTGGATTACTTGATTCAAATCACAGATGATACACAACCAGAGCAAACGGATCAGCTGAGCTTTGATTACCTCTGGATTACCTCTACTCTTGCACTAAACAAGCAAAAGCTAATTCAAAGCTGCAGCTTGCACATTCTTTTAGCATTCTCTCCTTTCCTGTAAACACCAGCAATGAGTCTCAGTTAGGTGAGACTAACTCGCTTCAAAGTACACTTGGTGATTTACAATTTCTTCTTCCATAATTTAGAATATTTGGGATTATTTCTTTCTTTGACAGAAATCCTAAATAGCAATTGTCATAATTAAAATATTCTTTAAAACCAAAACTCTCTGAGATAACATCAAAGACTTTAATCTCAGTGACTTTTTCTCCACATACATGTATTCATCATGAAAGTTAGTTTAAATGTTTAATTCTGCTATGTTCTTTAAAAAAAAAATGTAAGAAAATGTGCTATTTCAGAATTTAAGAATAGCCACTAGTTTTATCATTAAGATGTTTTTCCTTAGCTGCTATTATTATACATATGAAATGTAAACAAAAGTCTACATGGAACTAACGGCATATTTTTAAACTTCTGGTGACATGATTTAAAAACTAAACAGAAATGCTTCAAAAAGTATATGAAGTCAAAATCAATTCCTTCTGCTCCTACTTGTTAATGGATAGGAAAAATAACAGTGCCCTTATTTCTTAATGCCTTTACAGCAAGTCATATTTGCTATATGCCTTAATGAAGCTTAAGCACTGGCTGAAATTTCTAAATGGAACAATTAACAAAAGATAATATGAGTAATGTGAACTCAAAGCCACTGTATTTCTATACAAAACTTTGAACTTTACTTGTCCATGTTATCTAAAAATAAACAGAACACATTTTTCTTTGTTAACAACACTGAAAAATGCCAGTAAGGAGATATGTCAGACTGAAAGAAGGTGAAGGATAAATAGAACTGCAATTTCAACATGGAACATGGAGTATCAGCAATCTCAGTATTAGGACTAATCTGGCTTCCTTGTGTTGCAGATTAGGAAAGTGCTATTTAAATACTGATGTTTGCAACTTCTCACTAAATAAGGAATTATACAATGGGAAGGATATTTCACGTGAGAAGTGATAAAAACATAGACCATGGTATGAAAACCTCATTCCAAAGTCATAAGTAGTTGAGGATCCAAATCTCATGAGCTGATTTGGAATACTGGGCTATATATTATACATGTAGTTTCGTACGCAGTATTATCCAAATCTGAAATAACTGCATTTTCCAGAAATCCTGAATATCCACAGACACTGAGAGTGGGTAATATTTTTCCTATGTAGTACCACCATTCCAATCACAGAATTAAATGCTGATAATTTCAATATAGCTATACAGTCAGTTCCCTGGCAACAGCTATTGTATATACTGTATTCACATACAGTGAATACAAGTATTCTATTCACACATAGCCTTTGTACTACAATAATAAAGACAATAGAAAATATCCCATAGTGGGGTATTTTTATTACTTTTTCAAATTCATACTACTTGCCACTATGCACTTCTAAAGCTACATTAAGACAAAATGTTTAGGGGGTTCCTGAGTAAAATCTAGAACTCCAAACATTTAGTGCTCAGTCAAAATATGTCTAAAAGACATCTACATTTGTTGTATTCTCTTTTGTTTTCTCTCCTTTCAGCCAAAAGTTTTAGCAGGTAGAATTAATCTGTTAATTGTAGTAGTGCAATTTCAGAAACCATTCCTGCCTGAAGAAACTAGAGAGTAGTTGTAATTATCCTGGAGCATGAAAACACCTACCTTGTATTCTGTGACCCAGACTGTGGCAATCTGGCATTTCATTCTCATAATGTTATAAACTTTGAAAAGTTTACCAAAGTATCCTTTTTTTTAAAAAAAAAAAAAAACAAAACACATTTTTTTTCCTATATAGTCTCTTTCCAAGCTGAAAATTGATATATTCATTTTGCTAACTAAAGGGAACTGATTTGATTCTCTACTTGAAAAGTCCTTTTTCTAAAGAAAGCCTTGCAAACTAAAATGTTTGTACACCAAAATGTTTCTAAGGATTCTTGTTTTTGATGACTCATGTGTTTATGACCTTTTTTAGATATCTTTATTCATGGCTCCCTGCTGCCTTTTATCACCTCATCAGTAATCATGCTTATATAATGTCATTGCATCAGCGCAACACACCACATTTTTTTTTCTTCTTTAATTTCAGACCCATTTTCTCTACCATTTATTCTATCTTTGCTTACGCAGACCCTACTGAATCCTTGATCAGTTATCATAGTCTCTTTTCATGTTTATTTGGGTGACTAGTGGTTTGGCACTACGCTTTTCTCTTTAGTCCCAAACTTCTCTCTTAGGACAAACAGAACAATTTTTCACTTTCCATATACAAAACAGTAACAATGCCAGAGATACATATCCCCGTGTTCAAAAGAATTCCACGAAGCTATATTTTATTTTTAGGCTAAACTGTCTGCTGAAAGTCTTGCAGATTCTGTTCTTGATTTCATTCCCACTGGTATTCACAATGTGTCTGTTTCCTACTACTGAGTCCCAGGATAGTTACAATCTCTGCCAGCAGTAGAGAAAACTTTTGTATCTGTCATCTACTTCAGATCCTAACTCCAGAGCTTTAAATCATGAATATATCTTCTGACCTTACCTTATTTTTCTTACTGAGTCCCATGCATTCTTCTCACTCTGCTCTCTTCCACAAACCTTTTGCACGTCCCCACATATGTACACGAGCTCCAAGCAAAAATCCCCATTTATCCACACTCATACTGCACAAATTGTTTCTTGACAACTTACCTTGGCATACAGAAAATTATGTCTGTTTGGATCTGAAGTGTGTGGTACATAATAAATGCCCATTGCAACTGGGATTTAAAATATCAGTAAAACTGTGTTCCTTTCCAGAATGTTTAATCCAATGACTTTCAGATATCTGAAAACCTGGAGACAAGTTGATGTGTATGTAACCAAAACTTGTGAATATCAAGAAAAAGAGTGCTAAAATACGTGTCAGTGAAGCATTAACTTTACTCTTCCTTCCCAGATGGCAAAATCCACATGCATTTCAGCTGGATTCACTGTTATGTTGAATGATGAAAGGATTATTTGGAGCAGTTTGGCAATGTGAGATCTGGGTCTGAGCCAGTACTGGGTGTATTCAAGGAGAGAATGTGTATCTTAATCCAAAGAAATTCAAGCCTTTTCTTTTCAAGCATTTTTCAGTGGTGTGAGAGTGAAAATCCTGTGGAGAAATCAACTTAATTTATGAAAGAGTTGCAAAACAGCATTGTTGTGAGTAAACTGCAGATCTCTAGTCATTGAGCATTATTTCTACTGATAATTTTCATACTAATTTGTGCTTGTCTTTCTGTTACATCTGGATACCTACAAGATGTGGATATATTTTGACAGTAGTACCTAAAGGGGCTTGTAACAGGAATCACTGGGTCACTGATCACATAGATATTGCGTAATGGCTCGAGGAAAAAATACGTAACAGGATAAACTTACCAGGTATAACACCTATCCAATTTCTCAGGTAGTTCTATCCTATCTTTCACATTAAGAATATCAGACACACAAAGCATCAGACTGCTGTTTGTCCAAAAGAGAATAGACTACTTATAGAACAATGCTTTTTTTTTTTTTTAAAAAAAAAAAAAAAAGCATTAAAAAAAAAAAAAAAGTCAAGGAGTATAATACAAGCATTAAGACAGAACACATGGAACTAGTTCAGTCTTATCATCTAGATCATCTGTCCCAGAGACAGCTCTTATACGTGTTTGTTTCAAGGGTCAGTATTTAATTTTAAAACTTTTATTCTAAGATCACCTTTTGCATTAGACTTTTTTTTTTTTTTAAAGTAAAAAAAGTATTACCTAACTTCCTTGTAAACAATGTTTTCCTAAATTTCCTAAATATTTAACTCTACAATTTAAGCAACTTTCCCTGTATGTATGTTGTTGGAGAAGCTGTAAATACTGACAGCAGCAACAAAAAATTATGATTAAGATCACACTTCTGCAAGCGTCATGGTCCATCTTTTCCACACATCACCCTCGCCTGGCAGGAGATAGGTAAGTCACTACTTTCAGTTCAACTTCAAAGACCAACTCTGAAATCTTGTTTTTGTCATATAGAAATGTCATAATCTATAACTCCACTAGCTGAACAAGAATGCAACTTAAAATTTCATACCTAAGAACTCATATTCTTATCATGTCAGACACTGCTCAAGCCAAATAATTAAATCTAATATGTCTTACCTTCTTATGTACTGAAAAAGTATATGAATGGTGAAAAAATTATAGAATCACAGAATCATTAAGGTTGAAAAAGATCCTCAAGATCATCTAGTTCAACCATCTCCCTACCACCAATATCACCCACTAAACAATGTCCCTAAGTACCACATCCAGCCTTTCCTTAAACACCCCCAGGAATGGTGATGCTACCACCTCAAGACATGTTCCAGGGCCTCGAAGTACTTCTTGTAGTGAGGGGCTCAAAACTGAAACACATTACTTGATGTGTGGCTTCACCAGAGCAGAGTGGTGAATGAGTGGAGCAGAAGGGATGATCTCCTCCATTGTCCTGCTGGCTACACTATTCCTGATACAAGCCAGGATGCCATAAGCCTTCTTGGCCATCTGGGCACACTGCCGGCTCATGTTCAGATGAGCATCAATCAGCACCCTCAAATCCTTTTCCTCTGTACAGCTTTCAAACCACTCTGCCCCAAGTGTGTAGCATTGTGTGGGGTTGTTGTGGCCACAGTGCAGGACCCAGCACTTAGTCATGTTGAACCTCATCTCATTGGCCTCTGCCCATCGACCCATCCTGTCCAGGTCCCTCTGCAGGTAAATTTATAATAATTAACCATGTGCCAACACTGTCCTTTAAGTGTAAAACTTTTATTTTCTTTTATAGCTTTTATTATTTTGATACTTTTACAAATTATAAAATATTTTCTTGCAGGTATACTTTTGCTCTTACAATATCTACTGATAATACTGACCCTTAGCGTCCACTCATTCTATGTTTTTTTCACTTATACAGCTCACCTGTCTTGATCATCAAAGAGAACCGTATTTAGTGCTTAATACAATACTTCACTGGTATCTTTAATACTCTCTACTTCTTCTGGAAACATCTCTGACTTCTCCTGTTATGTTTTCATTTGTTTGTTTTATTGTTAGTTCACATCCCATCCAAAATCACTTTGCTGATTTGATGACTGATTACGGTACTCATGGTTCTTTCTTCTACAGATGTGCCTTATCATATAGGGGAAGTTGCATTATTTGTCTCTATCTGCATCATCTGGTATTTGCAGAACTAAATTCCACATTACTGTCAGTTACATGCAGGTACCCTGAGAAAGGACACAGAGAGGAGTCCTTTGCTTGGTCAATCTCCACCGTTCCATCCAGAATGAATAATGTTCATGAACTCTTTATCATTTCACAGGGATAATTCAGGTCAGTAGTGACCGACCCATAATCCTGTATTTCCATAATTCAGCTTGGACCAAGACATAGTCAGAGTATGCTGCAAACTATACCCATATAACGTGACCATCGCAACAACGTTCACATTCTTTCTGGAGAATTAACCACCCTTTTTCTTGTTTAGCATTATTATACATAAGGGTACCATTAAGCTTCTTGTAACATTATGTAATGTCTTTAAATGCATTTCAAGAGCTTGCAAATTTAGCTTGTTGTTGTTTTGTTGTTTGCTTTTTTTAGACTTTTAAAAACTAATCAATTAACTGTGAAATAGAAACTGTCAAGTCATAAACTTCAATGAAGCTTTCCCAGCATTTTATAATGCTGGATGATGTATCAGAGATGCCATCAAAATTTATTACTATTATTATTATTATTATAGTTATTATTTACCACTAAAGATAGAGGAACATAAGCAGTTTACAATTGGAAGTACTAGGCCCGAAACATCAAAAATTTGGTCTCGTCCTGCAATTCCAATGAATCCCCAAATTTCAGGCCTGTAGTCTTGTTTCCTAGCTTGCTCCCTTGCTTTGGGTAAAGCTGTTAATCCTAGCTGTTGGTTCATTAACAACTTATAGCCATACCTTGAGTTTCTTGAGGGAATTCTTCAATTAAAAAAAAAAAAAATCTTAGGTAGAAGGTTAGACAAAACCATTTCTTTATCTACTATGTTATGCCGATAACCTCCATAGCCTACTAAGGGATCATTGCATAACTTAAATGTTTCCCTATAGTGCCATTCCTCTAGATACCATCATAAACATGCCGGTTTTTCTGCGCATACTGTATCTAATGAAGTCCCTGTAGTCCTCAGTACTGTGAACAGGAGACCAACATTTCACCTCCCAAACTGCCTTGAAATTCTCAGCTGAAACACAGTGTGTGGCTGACTCTGTTTACCCAGTCTGGAAACTAAATAAGATATATCAAAATATGTTACATTATGGTATCTACATGGAAAGGTTCTGTGGAGACTTCCTGAGCTCTAAAATCTTTCTTATTCTTTAACAGAATACTGCAATAATCCAACTGGGAAATTCAGTGCTGGATACATATATTATACACTTTTGCCCGAGGATTCATTCTATATCAAACCCTTTATTTCATTCTTAATTTTAAATTATTTGTATAAAAATTGTATAGAATAAAAGATTGCATACAAAGCTTTGCTACTTGAAAGATGTCCCGGTCTTCAGTTTTGAGAGAGATTAATAAATAAATAACAGAAAATAAGTTCAACAACAAAATTCCTGATGGGTTTGTCTTACACATCTTTTATGTACCCCAGTGATATCACCCACAGCTGAGTCTGCTTTTATTGCAAAGAGGATTTCGGGGGAGCCTGATACATGCTGGCTGTGACTGCTGTCTAGGTTCATTTCCTACTGGTCCGTTAGGAAACTCACAATGGAAACACACACTGATTTTTCTTTATCATCTGCTGCCTGTGTAGAAATCCTGATTAGCATTAGAGTTTCCCTTTCTGTTGCTAAGCTCTTTCTGTGAGAAAACCAAAATAAAACAGAACAACAACAACAACAACAAAAAAAAAAAAAGGCTCTCACTTCATACTCTAAAACATACCTTTCTGGAGCCACTTTTTTCTCTATATTTATTCTGCACAGTATATGGAATACTGTCAAGAAATACAGCTGATAATTAACTGACACTATTACAAACCTTTTCCATTTGCTAGGGAAAGAGGATGCTACAAATATATGAGAAAATCCAGCCTTTGGACTTATATTTCTTAAAACTTCCCAGCTCTCACAGTGCTTTGCTGTGTTCCCACTTAATGTCAGGAAATTCCATTTCAATTAAGAGTTTGACATTAATGACATCTTGCAGCATTATTTCCTGGAGAGTGACCATGTATATCTAAGATGTCCTGACCATTGGCTACAAACAGCAAAGCAAAGTCTCACAACCTCCTGCTTTCCTTTCGTATTCCATTAGTTTTCACTCTGAATCTCATAGAATCATCTATGTTGGAAAAGACCTTCAAGATCAAGTCCAACCATCAGCTTGACCTACTGAGTCCCATCACTTCTTTTGCTCTTTAGCAAACTTTTCCCTTTACTCACTGAAATTCAAATTACATTCCAAGAATAAAAATCCCAACCTTTATTGCCAAACAACTGCTGTCCTTGACTTAACAGTGCAAAGAAGTTTCTAAAACCAAGCTCCAAGCAAACTGGTAAAATGATCTTCTATCAGGAGTGCCAGAAACCTTACTGATGGACAAAACTCTTTTTGCCCATGTCACCTTAGCAGTTATTATGGCTACAAGGGGAAATACAGATTTTCTTTTATCACTCAAGAAAATTTTCTTAAAAGGGATTATTGCCCCTTGCATGCTTTTAGCATTGATGTAATGAAGTAATTTCAGTGACATAGTCATAGTGTGATCGCTCTATAAAAATAAATAAATCAATAAAATAAATAGCTGTAAAGTTTATTAAGACAGTTAAAATGCTAAAACAAGTCCTAAGCTTTGTGATTTTCTTCTACATAATCTACCCTCCATTATTGTAAATTACTGATGGATCCAAAAGAACAAGAGAAGAGCCTTAGCCATCTGCAGTCACGCACAATAATGTCAGATAGGTAACTATAACAGATGTTATTGATATAACTTGTTATAATTACTGATATAATTATACAAATGATCCCTTTTTTTTTTCAGACACGTTTTGGAAAGCCTTTCATCTAGGGCTCCTCAGAATATATTTGATTTGGAGGACGGGCTATCTCACTAGAAACAGACAATGATAAATTCTTTCAAGGGTGCTGAGGACCAGAACTGGAAAAAAAAAAAAAAAAAAAAAAAAAAAAAAAAAAAAGTTAAAATATGGCTCTAGGGGAAATTTCTTGCCTTTAGGAGCATTTAGACAGGGATCAGTTCCTGAAAGGCATGGAGAAAAGTAGGGTGGGAAAGCAAGACTGGTAAAATAGTTCAAGAAATGAAATAGAGGTTAAGGCTATTGTGTTATTGACCTCACTACAGAAAAGAAGGCTTTGAAAAAGTTCAACTGATTCATATAACTTAAGTAATCCTAAATAACTGTTGAAGAAATCCTGGAAGTCCAACTCTTTTGATATTACTTCATAACTTGCATTTGCTATTACTCTTCATTCACCAGGCAAATTTGTTCAGCTCTATAGTGCAATGTCTACTTCAATATTAGATGAATTTGAAAATAGAGCAGTTTCTACTTAGAGCAACCTGAACCAAGACAGAAAAATTTTGTATTCTTTTCAGAAAATCCACTAAATAATAACAAAATTATTTTTTTTAATAAAAATGTTTTTTTAATAAAAAAGTGGTGGGATGACGTTTCCTGTTTATCACTGAAGCTCCAATTTCACTATGAGAACAGCAATGATAAATACTCTGTATACTGTACATGTAGCAGTTCCACTAGTCACAGGCTCATCTAGAAGCAATGGCCCAAGATATATTTTTAATCTGTTATTTGGGACATATTTGCATATGAAGTGTCAAGAAATTTAGAGTGATTCTTTGTGGAATATTACTTTTTCTTGGTAAGAAGGACTGTTTTTTCTCTAGATTGTCAAAGTTTCATACAAACTATTTCTAATCAGGCACGGGGCTTGAAATTTTTGCCTGGGAACAGACAAGATAATACTGAAGAGTTATTGTACATTAAGTTAGCAGCTAACTGCATCTGTGCTGGGATATTACAGTAATAGCAAGTAATCCAGAATATTAAAAGTTATTTGTTCTTCAAATAATGATGGAAAATACCCACAATTAGCTTTCATTTCCTGTAGAATTTAATCTCTTTCCAAGGAAACATGAAATAATTAGGAATCAGAACAAAAAGTGACTGATTTCCGATCCATCTCCAATCTGGCATGTACTTTTATTTGCAGATATTCAAACTTCAAAGATGCTTTCTATTGCCAAAATAGCATGTCTTTTATGAGTGATTTTTTTTGTTTGTTTTGTTTTTTCTTTTTTTCCTAAAATCTCTATATTGGAATATGTTTAGTTAAAATCTTTTTTTTTTTTTTTTCCCCTACTTGATCATACTTAGTATAGTTTCACTTTTCTAAAACGAATGTCATGCTCTATGGACCTGTTCCTTTGATTTTGTAGGTTGTATACATGATGTGGCTCCTTCTTGGTCACATTTTTAGGTTACCTTCCATATTAGTTAGGTCACAGGTGGGAAGGGTTTGATGCATTCCTGGGATTTTGGAGACAAACGCACTGTGTCTGACTAGGTGTTCCTAGATTACACTCTTTAGGCCTGGTCATAGATAACCATTAACTGCTTTCTCGGATTGAAATGTGACTTCGTTTTATGTATGAGAACAGATTAGAAAACTGCAAGCATAAGATTAATTTCAAAAAATATGTCCTCCAACTACCCCAAAATATTTGAATAGAAAACTGATTGATGTTTTTGCTGTAAAATATTTATTTAACTGTGTAAATACATAAATGTTTATTCTGTCAGATACTATGTTTTTCTATGGAAAACAAACAAACAAACAAAAACTTTCTAGATTTTGTACCTAAAATACATATTTGTCCATAACAACATATATTTGTATGAAAGTTTATTTGAAATTTTGCAATTACATGAGAATACTGCATTCATCATCTAGAATCAGAAAACAGAAGAATGCTGGCATAATGGTAGAATGAATCTTCTGTGAGACATAGTTTATCCTCTGAGTTTATACTGGTTGACTGTCTTCTAATTTTAGAGAAATTCTGTTCATCTGTAGTAGCTATTCTTTAAATAACATTGAATCATCTAACCATTGCTGCTCTATTTTGTTATTCATTCAAACGTGCTCCTTAGAGACTCACACATGGTAAAAACATAAGGATGTCCTTTCTCTTTAACTTCTGTAGCTCTCATTTGATTTGCTTTTTAACCTCTGAACAGTGATTTCAGGATACCTGCTCACATACTGCATTCATTTCTTTCACAGCATTTTCACAGACAAGTGAGAATCTGAAAAATTAAAAAAGTATTTAAAAACACACTGAAAGGGGGACTTTGTCACTTGTCTCTAACATCATATTTGAAATATTAATGTTTTCACTGTCATGAAATTTTATAATAATCATTGTAGTTTGTATATTGAGTCTCTTTTAATACAATAATTGTTTCCTTTGTTTGCAGTAGTTATATGATTTCATAATTCATATTGGCAGATTCAAAACTGTATAAAAATATATGAGAACATGTGTATATCTATATATGTATGAATGTGTATAGGAATATCTAACAGAAAAAAAAAAAAAACTAACAGCAACATTGTAACATAAAAACTAGGTAATATTTGCAAATCACATTCTGGTTGACTGTTTCTAGTAAAAAAAAAAAAAAAAAAGGCACATTACTTGGAATGGAAATAGGTCTCTTAATAATATGAACTATTTATTCATAGAAATGTAGTAATAGCCATAACAGTCATACCATCATGCTAAGAGCAAATTATATTTAGAAGCAAGGCTGACTTTATTTACCAATGACTTATTTTTCATTTTCAATGTTGCTAATAATGGTTCTTCATGAAAAACAAACAAACAAACAAAAACCTTGAATTGATATTGTAGATTACCAAAAGATAAGAGAACTTAAGGTTGTTATTTGTTTTTGAGACTATCTGGGTGTTCAATTTAAGCTCTATATTAACAGAAGCAAAGGTTTTTGAAGCAGGCAGTCATCTTTTGGAATAGAAACATAAAACGATGACAAGCAGATATCTGGACTACACATCCCTCAGCATAAATAGCTGGTTCCCTTGAGGTTTGAGCTGTAAACTCTATTCTGAAGAGGGGAATTGCAAATTATTCTTCCTTTTTCTTTTCTTTGGAATGGAAGAGGATATTTATAAGCCAGGTTTTATTCACAGCCATGCTCATGAAGGAAATGTATTTATTTAATTACATTGTAGAGATAGAGAAATCTGTCAGGGATGGATGGAAATTATTAGAACTCAATGTATAAGGTTAATTGTATACGTAAAATAGGACTTGGAATAAGTCTTTTTACAGGGATATTAGGCCAGTTGGCATAGTGGGAAATTGAAAAACGGGTACCACAGGAATGCTTGAAAAAAAAAAAAAAGTGGAAATGTCAGGTGTTCAGAGAAAATTCAGAATTTTCTCTGAATGTACAAAAAAATGTACAAAAAATATTTATAAAATTAAACTGTAAAGATTCTGGACAGGGTTTACATATCCTGAACATACAGGATAAGAAAACACAGAATAAGATCACAGAGTCATAGAATAATTAAGGTTGGAAAAGATCCCCAAGATCATCTAGTTCAACCATCTCCCTACCACCAATATCATCCACTAAACAATGTCCCTAAGTACCACATCCAGCCTTTCCTTAAACACTCCCAGGGATGGTGATGCCACCACCTCCCTGGGCAACCCATTCTAATGTCTGACTACTCTTTCTGATAAGAAATGTCTCCTAATTTCCAACCTGAACCTCCCCTGGTGCAACTCGAGACCATTCCCTCTAGTTCTAACACTAGTTATCTGTGAGAAGAAGCTGACCCCCAGCTCCCCACACCTTCCTTTCAGGTAGCTGTAGAGAGAAATAATGTCTCCCTTGAGCCTCCTCTTCTCCAGACTAAACAGTTCCCTCAGCCACTCCTCACAGGATTTGTATACCAGACCCTTCAACAGCTTTGTAGCCTTCACCAACCAGACCCTTCACCAACGGCATGAAGTTTAACAAAAGCAAGTGCCGGGTCCTGCACCTGGGATGGGGCAACCCTGGCTTTATGTACAGACTGGGCGATGAGATGCTGGAGAGCAGCCCCGCAGAGAGGGATCTGGGGGTTGTGGTTGACAGCAAGTTGAATATGAGCCAGCAGTGTGTCCTGGCAGCCAGGAGGGCCAACTGTATCCTTCATCAAGTATGGCATTGCTAGTCGGTTGAGGGAGGTGATCCGCTCTACTCTGCGCTAGTGTGGCCTCACCTTGAGTACTGTGTGCAGTTCTGGGCACCACAGGACATTAAATTGTTGGAGGGTGTCCAGAGGAGGGCGACGAAGATAGTGAAGGGCCTAGGGGGGGAAGGTATATGAGGAGAGGCTGACATCACTAGGCCTGTTCAGCCTGGCGAAGAGGAGGCTGAGGGGGGACCACAACACACTCTACACCTTCCTCGCAAGGGGGAGTGGAGAGGCAGGTGATCTGTTCTCTGTGAACACCAGTGATAGGACCCACTGGAACAGTGTTAAGCTGAGGCAGGGGAAGTTTAGGCTTGACATCAGGAAGAGGTTCTTCATCGAGAGGGTGGTTGCACACTGGAACAGGTTCCCCAGTGAAGTAGTCACTGCACAAAGCCTGTCTGAATTTAAAAAAATGGACTGTGCACTTAGTCACATGGTCTAAACTTCTGGGTAGACCTGTGCGGTGCCAGGAGTTGGACTTGATGATCCTTATGGGTCCCTTCCAACTCGGGATATTCTATGATTCTATGATTCACCAGCTTCATAGCCCTTCTCAGGACACACTCCAGGGCCTCGATGTCCTTGTAGTGAGGGGTCCAAAACTGAACACAGTACTTGAGGTGTGGCCTCACCAGAGCAGAGTACAAGGGGATGATCACCTCCACGGTCCTGCTGGGAAGGATATACGACCCTTCATGTTTGTTCAAGAAGGTTCTTTTGTTTAATTTTGGTTGACCAAATCTCATGAAATCTTATAAAACTTTGTTAATTAATAAGTTATGTGCCATCTCTCAGTTCATTTGGACTTAACATGTCTAACATACTACCTCCTCCTTTTCAACCATTTCCCACATTTTTCAATGTCTGTGGATTTCCCTTAATAACATTCTGTACTTTACAATACTTCCAACCAATACTTCTTGAGTATCAAACTTAGGGAGATCCTAGACAATCAGCCTGAAATCGATAGTATAGCTTAAAGAATGAGTCCATTAATGTCAAATTTGGACAGTTTCCTAAATATCCTTTGTACATGCCAAGTAATTGTCTTAAATATTCATTTCTTAATACAGTTGTTTCTCTTTATATAAATAATTATGCTTAGTTGAGATGGAAGACAGAAATTATTCTGAAATCAGAATTCACTCCTGTGAAGACCTTTGTAGCCATAGGTTGAAATATCATCTTCAGATATATTTGTATATGGAAAACAAACAAACAAACAACAACAACAACAAAAACCAGCAGGAGACATGGAGAAAGAACTTTTTTGATTGCACAACTCTCTTATGCTTTGGGTATTAACTTGAGAGAACAGTCAGTAAGGTTCAAGTAATATCAGTTAATGGAGGATGGACAGGTCTCACTTAGGAAAGGAAAAACATTCTTATGAGGAAAAAATTGAATATATATTGTTTTGAATTATTCTGATTGATTTGGACTTTGCAATAAACTGTTCCCAGAAGGATCCTCTCCTGTTCCTCTGCCTGTCCAGAAATTTAGTTCATATTCATGAGAATTAACTCATTGCTTGGAACAATGGGGAGACAGAAAAGCATTTTGGCTTTCCCCTGGATAATACTGGTTTGCTGTCCCTTGTATGTACTAACACCATACTCTAACATCACAAATAATCCCAAGACTACCAATGATATTCTGTAATAACCTGAACATGGAGAAATATAGAAAAGAACTATGCTAAACAGTGCAAGCTTCTATTGACAAAATTTACAGCTAAATTTGTTGTAGAAGACATTTTTTTCTAATTAGCAAGTAAAAGAGGTATTTGTTAAGATGAGAGATAATCTTTCATACTTAATAAAAAAACAAATGTAATAGTTGCCATAACAAAATGGACACTCCAAGAGTGAAATTACCACATATTTCACATTTCTAATTCTAGCAGAAACATAACTTCTCTTCTAAAAATCACGGCGTATTTTACCCAGTTCTTACTGGATATTGAGAAGAATAATGACTTGGAATAAAATAGTGTTTATATTCACTGCTTAGGAATAAAAAGGATAATGTTAATTAATTCTACTGAATAGTTTCCTTTGTCTGTCCGAACTCACTCCCGATGCATTTATTTTCCTCCTGTAACATTGCACTGTGCTTTCACTAGATCTGATCAAACTCCTGTATTTTTAAGTTGGACTCCTAAATTTCGTCCTACTGAATGTAAAAGGGTTGAGTTCAAAATCTTGCCATGTTGTGCAAAAAATATACAATAAAAGGCATATTTGTACACTTCATTTCACATCAGCATCACAAATTCGGTTTAAGATATCTGGTAATTAATGTGAAGCTAAGAAAGGCAAGAAGCAAAATCATGTGATTAAGGGAATGTGGAAAAATACATTGCTATCCCAATGTTACAAAGCAATACGTATGGCTGACAAACAATTGACATCACAGTGCCTCACAGTTTTTCTTTATTCTTTAGGAATATGCAACAGAATCATCTAGGTTGAAAGAGACCTCCAAGATCACCTGGTCCGACCTCTGACCTAACACTAACAAGTCCTCCACTAAATCATATCACTAAGTTCAACATCTAAACGTCTTTTAAAGACCTCTGGGGATAGTGACTCAACCACTTCCCTGGGCAGCCTATATCAATGCCTATCATCCCTTTCAGTAAAGAAGTTCTTCCTAATAGCCAACCTAAACCTCCCCTGGCACAACTTTGGCCCATTTCCCCTCATCCTGTCACCAGGCACGTGGGAGAATAGACCAATCCCCACCTCGCTACAGCCTCCTTTAAGAATGTACCTGTAGAGTCTGATAAGGTCGCCCTGAGCCTTCTCTTTTCCAGGCTGAACAATCCCAGCTCCCTCAGTTGCTCCTTGTAAGACATGTTCTCCAGACCCGTCACCAGCTTTGTTGCCCTTTTCTGGACTTGCTCGAGCACCTCGATGTCCTTCTTGTAGCAAGGGGCCCAAAACTAAACACAGTACTTGAGGTGCGGCCTCACCAAAGCCAAGTACAGGGGGACAATCACCTCCCTAGCCCTGCTGGCCACGCTGTTTCTTATGCAAGCCAGGATGCTGTTGACCTTCTTGGCCACCTGAGCACACTGCTGGCTCATCTTCAGCTGACTATCAACCAGTACTCCCAGGTCCTTCTCTGCCAGGCATCTTTCTAACCACTCAACCATCTTCAAACTTCCTGATCTAGAGGAACACTTCGGCTGCAGCCTAAAAGGCATGTGTACAGAAGCTCCCTCAAGCCAGCCAATCTTCTTCTCATGACCTGCCAGAAAACAGCTGTCCTGGTTTCAGCTGGGATAGAGTTAATTTTCCTCCTAGGAGATGGTAGGGTGTTATGTTGTGGATTAGGATGAAAAGAGTGTTGATACCACGCTGATGTTTCAATTGTTGCAGAGCAGTGCTTACACTATGCCAAGGACGTTTCAGCTTCTCGCTCTGTCCTGCCAGCAGGCAGGCTAGGGGTGCAGCAGGAGCTGGGAGGGGACAGAACCAGGACAGCTGACCCAAACTACCAAAGGGGTATTCCATACCCTCTGACGTCATGCTAAACAATACATAGGGGTGGCTAGCCAGGATGGGGAGGCTGTCTGCTCGGGGATAGGCTGGGCATCGGTCAGCGAGTGGTGAGCAATTGCATTGTGCATCACTTATTCCGTACACGTTAGTAGTAGCAGTACTATTATTGTTATTATTATTACTTTGTTTTCCTGTCTTAATAAACTGTCTCTGTCTCGACCCACAGGCTTCATTTTCCTATTTCTCTCTTCCTTCCCAGAGAAGGAGGGGGGAGGGTGAGTGAGCAGCTGTGTGGTGCTTAGCTGCCAGCCGGGGGAAACCACAGCAACAGCAATGTAGTCACGTAACCAAATTAAAGCCAAAACTTTCAACCCAGTTATTGACTTGAATAGGGAGTGATGATCCAGATCCTGGCATTTCTATATGATAGTTTATATGCATCAAAAGTAAATATTGTAGTCAGAGGTCATGGTGCTAGATTTTGAAAAGTCCTGCATAAAGAAGAGATCTCAGGAAAGCTAATTTAAATAACAGTAATGTCAAGAAAAGTCATTCTGATTGCTATATTCTTTATCTGTCGTGACTAGACAGATGAAAATCTATGACAGAAATTTTGCCTTTAAGGTCATTTTCTTTTTTTCTTTTATTTATGTTTATTTATCTTATTTTAACAGGCTCTGCACTAATTTTCCTCACAGTATTTCCTGACAGAAATATGACCCTTATGCACCTTTTGTAGTTAATTCATTAGGTCAACTGTAAGCCCCTTGTCAGGTTATTTCTCTTAGTGATAAGGACCTTAAAACATTAAAACACAGGTAGATGAGCCTATTCCACAAAGTCTCTTGGCTCCACCCTTGTGAAGTGAAATCTGTCAGGTGGGGATCATTTGACCTTTGCTATATAGGAAGCATGAGGACTGATGGGAAGAATTGCCTCCCCGGGGAGTTTGAGGCTTAGGTTACCTAGGGTGCTATTCTACTGTTGTGGTGAAATGGACTCAGTGTTCCCCAGTAGGCTGCTTTTTCTTCATGTTTTCTACTGTCTCTGTGAAATAGTTTTAGAGACTCTAGGTGCTAGTTACCTTGGCGGTGCCTTCTCAGTACAGTAAAACCCTGGTGGTACTACTTCACTGGGAAGTAGATTGGCAGTGACTCAAGTTCAGAGGCTGGCAGGTAAGTGTTCCCTGGGTTCTACAGTTGTTTCGTATTGGGGAGTTTGAGTACTTCCTTCACCTTGTCTGTTTTCAGTGAAGCTACTTACATGGATTCTAAGCTTCCATAGATCCTGTCCCTGGATCGCCTCTTCTATGTGAACAGCCAGAGACACTCATCCTACAAGAGAAACACCTGTAGCACATTACAGTTGCTGATGTAGTCATTCTAGGCCCTTTTAGCATAGCTGAAGTGATGAGCTAAGACTTAGGTCATTGAAAATAAGACACCTCACTTAATATATATACATATAATCCTAAAGAGCGTCATGGGATATGCTAAAATATTTTCCTTTCAATAAAGAAACATGTTAAGCATGTACTCAGGATATTATATATTTTCTATCTATCTGCATCTATACATTCATAAACTGTATCTAATAAAGCAATCAGAATTAGGAAACCCAGGATCTTTATTTCCTTTTTCTCTTGTCCTAAGTAATTTTATACCTATTTATACATATCATTCCATGAAACTTTCTCCATAGTTTTTCAGATTTGGATGTTTTTATCTGTTTTTTATTTTTTTTTTCCCCAGAAATTCATGAAATATTTTAATTTTGCAAACATCACAGTTTCATACAATGGTATAATTATGTATTCTGCTTTGTTCTACGTTATTTTGCTAATCATTCACATAATTGTGATTGGCTTTTGACTATTACTGAGAATCAAGCTTGCATTGTCAGAGAACTAACCAAAAAGACCCAAGATCTTTTTCCAGGTGGAAAGAGTTAGAATGATGCAACTCTATAGTTAGGATTGTTTTTCTTTCCTTGTGCATTTCTGTGCAATAATTGGTATTGAATTTCATCTCTATTTTAACAGCTACCTAGATCATTCTGCAGCTGCTCAGAATCAGATTCATAAACATTTTGGTACAATGCTTGCAAGTACATCCACATATTTGTCCTTTTCTTTATATGATGTTCTTTTGAGTTCTTTGTGTGGAAATCATTCACAAACAGAAAAAATGACTATAGAATTTTTTGTTCAAATTCATTTCTATGTAAGTGATTATTTCATAGATATTTCTATTCAAGTGCCTGTCCCTTCATCTTTTTATTGCTTTTATTACTCATCTGGCACAATTATAGTTTACTATTAGCAGGTTCTAATATCATATTAAAGTCCTGGATGAAAAGCTGTGGTCATAGAAAATGCTGATATTTAATATGAAGCTGTGTATTCCCAACATTATGAAACATAGCAATATGATGCTAATATAGCTTATAGTGATAGAAATTCAAACCTTATCAATATGAATTGTCAATCAATTTCTTTTTGGTGTTAAGTACTATTGCAGTATTTTTCACAACTTATTTAATAAGTGTGGGTTCAATTGCTGTTGATCCTTTATTTTTTTCTTAAGGACAACATTCAAATTCAAAAATAAAAAGGTTCTAGAAAATAACGGTAGATTTATTTATCCATGAGAAGAAAGGTCAAAGCTATTTGTAAAATGTTGTTATCTTACAGATGAAGCAAACAAAAGCTTCACTTTACATTTCTGAAGCTGAGAAAGCTAGTCCTTTATTTACTGAGAGACATCCATTGAAATGATTTCCTGAGTTATGACCAGAACACACAAAAAACTGCACTGGGTGACATTTCAACTATTTTATTAGCTAACATCAGAATTCTATTGATATACAGCCACATAGGCAGAAAAAATGCCAGGATGCTCAATGCAACTACTTGCAAATAAGGTATAAGACACTTACATGATCAAGGAAAATATCTGCAGTCAAATATTCATTCCCAGTTACTTGGAAATATGGCAGTTACTCAAATCAAATTCTGGGCCAAATTCAGCTACAGCATAACTATTCTTATTTACACAATTGCACATGGCAATAGTCTCTTTGGAGTGTCTCAAAATGGGATTTCTTCTCTTAAAGTCTGAATGAGACCAACGGTTTAATTTCTGCTCTGAATCACATGGAGCAGGAGGTTGAATGTGGCTCTCTCCCTTTCAGATAAACATCTCACTGCTGTTGAGTACTGTCTGTCTCATCTCTTTAATCTGCTCTTTTCCTCCTTCCAGAAATGATTCATACTTGATCTGACAAGGGATTCACAGAGTCTCCCAAACACCTTGAGTCAAGACATCTGTTGTGTGAAGTGCATCCTCTCCCTGACGAAAAGGATTAATACAGTGGAATTGTCATCACTAAGTCTCAGAGCAACCCCATCCACTTCCAGTCAGCTCATTTTGCCTTTCTCACTTCACCCACAGTTATATTTGCTTTGCATACTTTATCTGAGCATGTTCCCTGCCTTTAAAGACACAAGGATCAAGAAGGGTTTTCCCAGTTTTACTGTCAAATAATGACACCTGTAGAGAGTGCCTGATGACAGATTTGAGCTATCTGATAAATATAAACCAATCCCCTCTGCTATCTGAAAATAATACATCAGCCCAGTGAAAAATAGCTTTGGCAGTAATTTGTGTAGTTCCAAGATGAATTTACTTTCATGTAAGAATGAAAAAGATGCTTTTATGGTCATACAGAACCAATATTTGTCTCTGTTGATAGAGGTGTGGAACTGCACATAGGTGAGGAAATTTGTTTAAATTTTGTTTCCTCACAATTTAGGGTCTCCAAGGCAGCTGCAACTCATGAAACGGTAGCAAGCAGAATCTGCACGCAAGCCAAGATCTTAATAAATTACTTGGCTGGGTGGTTGAGGCTGATCTTCATCATCTTGTCTGAGCAGATCAGAGATCTTTTTAAGCAAAACAATGCAAGAGCCTTTTTATACAGCATACACACACTGAACATAAGCCAAGCTTATTGAGTTTTGTGCTAGCAGCCTGCCCTCAGAAGAATCAGCACAGCACTATTTCTCCTATTCACAGCAGAGACCTGCATTTCTCAGGTTCATCAGTACAGGGCTGCAGTCTTTCCAGCTATGTTTTGAGAGGCAAACATGTTATGAAAGCCTCGTGAAAGATTTATGATAGATCTGCATCTTTATATGTTAATGCAAAACTTAAAGCTGCCATTCAAGCTTTTCCTGTTGCCATCTTTACTAGTAAATAATATACTTGATTCAGTACCTTTACAGATTTATATGGCTGTCAATACATTTAAAAAAAAAAAAAACAAAAACAAAAAAAAACAACAAAACAGAAGTCTTGTGACTCCACCACAAACTACAGCTAGACAGAGTTACAGTGCAAGGATAGTCAAAGGATTTAAATGTGTTATGACTATTTATCCCTCCCTCCTAACTTGGCTTCTTGATTTCTCAGCAAATATTTTTCATAGATTTGCTCATCTCCTTGAAAAATTAGGAAGAATATTTCTCCGAATCACGCTCCAAAACCATGTTCATGGGATTCTAACGACAGCAGGATGATAATTTACTTTGCAATGACTAAATGCTTGATCAGCACTTCTTCACTTCAGGCGATTATTCTGTGAAGAACCTTTCACATTAACTTTTAAAAATCAGAACTGAATTGAGAGATTAATGCATTGCATGGAGAAAGATCTGCCACATCAGATTTCTACAGATACACATTTTTACTGTTGTCAATGCACCTCATTCAAGGTGTAGTCTCAGTGTTAATTTTCTTATTTAAATAAACATCAGTACCATGTAACTGGTAATCATTTATACTGCTTAACAATTTTTTTAAAAAATGTTAACATCCATAATGTTAACAATTTAACATTAGTTTAGGTTAAAAACTGCAAAACCAGCAGCAGAAAGTGTTGTAAGGAAAATGCCATGAAAAGGGACTTTTTTCAAGGAGTGACAATGCTGTTCTGTATTTTTAACACATTATTACAACTGATTTTTAATGTATTTGCAATTATTTTACTTTTCTTTAATACATTAACAATACATTATGCAATACATACTGTTACTTTGTTTTGTAAACTTGCCAACTGAAAAGACTTGTCATTTCTTTTTCTGTTAGTGAATTGTCTACAGTTATTTGCAATCAAAGATATACAAATAACAGCAATATTGGTATTTTAGTAGTTATTTTGCAAAGCCATCATTAGAATAAATTGATAATGTAAAAATCCATAGGCAACAAGTAATTAAACTGTCACGTTTCCTTGAATGGGTATAGATATTATTTTGTTGTACTTTATGGAGAATTTATCTGAAGACATTTCAGAGCAACAGTATGACATTTATTTTCATATTTTTTTTTAAGACAAATAGATTTGAACACCAGAGTTGACCATACATATATGTGTTCATTTTTAAAAATCAGACAACATAAGATTCTGTTTTAATGATGTAGTTCTGGGCTCATTTATCTTTTTCATCTTTTATTTAAAATAAATATCTGGATAAAACGTAGTATTGCAGCATTAGTGTCAATAGTCCTTCTTAAAGGCTTATTGCAGTACTAGAATGAAGGTGTCATTGCAACCTTTGTTGTACTTGTGAAGTTCTATTTGAGCTTTTGCCCATTTCTGTAGTTCTAAGCTTCCATCCTTTCTTCACAACTCTGATCTGTTTTTCTGTTCTACTTTCTGTTTCTGATCTGATGTCCCTACAGAGCTCTTGTTCCAATAAAACCCACTAAACAACTATGTGTAGCAGAGGGTAAAATCATAGTTTCCTTCAGCTGTAAAGGGAAAAAGCAAATATTTTCTGGTACCTTTGTTCATTCCCTGTTATTGAAACAAAACTGATGTTATCTTCCTCTGTCTTCTTATCTAGTCATGTTTGAACATTTTTTTTGGATTAGGAGAAAATGAGCCCAGCAGTAAAATCTTATCTCAATTGACTATGTCTATAGCGCTAAAAATATTGGACTACAGAGCAAGCTCAAACTCTGAACCCAGCCGCTCATAATACTTAATTATTAACATAATCTCTGGCATGGTTTTCACCTTGTACTAACCAGCACTCCTAGACAATGCTTGGGAATTGCATGTGCTGAGAGCCATTCTCAGCCCCAGAGCTTTCTCTACTCTGCTATCCCTTATTAACCTAATTCCCATCCCTCTCATTTCCTGCACTATTCCAGCAAGTCTTGTACCTCAAACCCACATGCCCTGACACTCTAGAACCTGTAGCAGGTGCCCTCAGTAACATAGTCAAAAAAAAAAAAAAAAAGCTGATTGCTGATGGGTTGCAATATTTTTTTCATTTTTTCATTTTTTCAAAAAAGAAAGAAAAAGAAAGAAAAGACATTATTGTATCTGTGTATCCAAAAACACCATCCCAGGCACAGAACCAAGGTCAAGAATGTTGTGTGGGTGTGGCTAGTCTGTGTCAGTTGGCCTTAAAGCTGATGACTGTTCTGTTGGTGTTTTCGGGTTTACCTGTTTTCAAGTGCAGATGCCACCAGTTGTTGCCAGGCTGGGGATGTAGGTCAGCGGTATTGTTTATGCAGAAAGTCACTGAACTTGGCAGGGTTTAGCTATTGATGGGCTGCACATTCTGAATATGAAGTCTAGAAACAGGTTAACAGGAAATGCTGAAGGAAGGTATGTAAGACCTATTTATTATTATTATTATTTTTCTCCCAGATTTGGAATCTAAAGGGGCTTCTCTAACCATTGGATTCAGGTGCTAAGTCCTTTCCCTAGACTAAACACATAAGTAAACACATAAGCATTCAAGTAGGGCTCACCTTCTTTCCTTCTTTAAAACACGCCACATGCTATCTATCCTATGAATGTAGCCTATTTTGTAAATACATGTATATTCTGGGGAATTACTGAATTTCCTTCAAATCCAACAAACTTAATTCCATAACTTCCACATCTTAATAAAGTGCCCTAACCATAAGACTATAGCTTAGCCTGGGGCTCACAGTATTACCCAAAGCATGCAGCTAGAAAGATTAGTTTTGCATCTACTCTGTACTAGGTGGATAATTTGTGCTTTTGTTAATATTTTTTGTTTTAACTCTAAAAGTAATGCAATCTCCACTAATCATCTAGGGAGCAATGATTAAACTTCATGTATAATTTCTTCCCATCAGAATGTTCCAGCTATTTTGTAAAGTGTACACACCACCATAACATCTCTTCTCAGGCACTGATTCTGAAGGAACAGGTTCTGGTTTGGCTTAGGTTGAACTCTGCTGCCAATTCATGAGACTGTCCAATGTACAGTTAGGTCATTTTGGCAGCACACTTTAGATTTCTAAATCATAATGGAATTCAGACGCAGAAAAGGTAATGCTGCTCTGAACAATGTAATTTTGTAGTAAAAGTATAAATCTTTAGACTGAAAGGGAGGGGCTAATTGAATAAGACATTTCCAGAGTTAGAAGTCACTCAAGTATATGTACGTTCTGAGACATGGATATTTTAATCTGTTTCAGGTGCCTGAAGCAGGGAACCTGAAATTCAATATGAGTATGATAAAAAAAAAAAATAATTTCTATAAATCACAGGAAAAGACATCCTTCCATCACAATAGTAAAGGCTATTATTTGTATTCAAATAGCTGCAGACAATGGGGAATTCAGTCCTGAAGGAGATCAGAAATCTATTCTTGGTTTGTACAGGAAGCTGAAGGAAAAAATGTAGTGCTGGGATGGAATCTGCCTGGCATCTGCAAATGCCATAGAAGTTTAACAATTTTGAAGGTAATTCTGTTTTTTGGCATAATTTTTATGATATGCTTCAGAAATAGTCTTAGGGTGATTCATGCACAAAACTATTATATCAGTGGTTGACTGCCATTGTAAACAGCCTCAGTCAAGAACCAGCATAAACACTATACATTAACAAAGTTGTTTGTATTAATTAATAGGCAGCTTGATCTAACTATGTAGTGTAGCAAAGAAAAATACTTTACTCTTAAAGGTATGTTTGAGTTCTTTGAATAAAAAAGATTTATCCTTTCTTGAGCCATTAAGTAGCTATTAGGTCATTAATTACAGGAAAGAGCTTGTAGGTTGGGAATTTAAAAAAAAAAAAAAAAAAAAAAAGACATTCTTACCTCCAAAAGTAAGTTTAATTTAAAAAGATCAATGTCAAAATAAGGTAAATATGTGAATAGGAATAGAACAAACTGGCTGCGAACCTTAGAGGTGGTTGATATTTTACCCAATTTAAATAAAAAGAAATCACAGACTTATCAGAGAGAAGTTCTGAAATGTATCCATATGAAGTAAGGAATTGTGGGAAGTAAATATTGAGGAATTCTGGGAAGAAAAAATTATTTTATAACAATATAGACAGCAATAGCAGGAGATTGGACTTGATTGAACTTGTTTGCCTAAGATACCCTTTCATATCCTGTTTCTGAGATCTATAAAGAACAAACCTCTAGTGGTGCTGTAAATGCACACTTCCTCTAAACAAAATTTTAAGTTCTCACTAAGGCACTTTTATGACTTCCCTAAAAACCTTGAAACTGCATAATCAACTGTTCTTTTAGTTTAAACAAATATTTCTATATATTTATATATGTTCTATAAAGATGAACTCTTAATACCTCTTACTCATTTTGATCTAAACCAGGCTCTAATTCCATCTACAAAGTTCTAAACCATCAGGTTGTGTAAAAATGCCTATCCTTAATTTTCTCTCTCTCTTGCTCTCTGTGTAGGTGGGACAGAGAGAAGGGAGAGTTTTGTATTGAGCAAATATTAATGTGGTAGGGAATTGAACCTGCTAGAATTCTGAATGAGATCTCTTAACTCAGTCTATGAAATACACAGAGACATGACATGGAAATAACAGTCAGGGAAGTCACTAAGCCTCATGAACAGAAGAATGAATGATGGCCATGTTGTCAAATTGTCCTTGTTCATACAGTCATGTTTCAAATTTGCAATGCAACAGCATCTTAACTTTTATTATTATTATTATTATTATTATTTTTAATCTTCATATAAGCATGTTAATTCTTTAAGAAAACAAACTGTATTTCCAGCATTTGTTAAATTTGAGAAACAATAAATAGTTCCTCTCCCCCCTCCTGTAACTGCAGTAATTTAGTAACACAATGCAAAATTAAACCTGTCCTATACTTAACATATCCATTGTGCCAAGTTTTCCCAATAGTATCCCTTAATTCTGTTCCATTCTTATCCATTGAAAGACTGAAGCTAAAGCTGTTGTCATATGAGCAAAGGTGAGGAGAGTTGATGGCAATGTTGATGATGATACAAGTGTAAATTCCTCAATAAATGCATTTCCAGTCACTTCAAAATGATGTAAGTGCTAGACAAATGTGTACATTACCAGAATTTTGAAAATTTCATTACACATAAATGTAGAGTTATCATTATAGGTGTTCAAACTAATGTTCCTGATATTTATACAAGATTCGGCAGTCCCTGCTTACATTCCCAATTTTCTCCTAGATCCTGGGTTAGTAGTCCAACTTCAAGAGGAAACAGAAGTATAAATATAAAGCAGAAATGGGAGGTCATATTTAGCTTTCACTGAGCTGTTTTATGTTAGTGCTTATAAATCCAGTGGCTCTTGAAAGGTTCCCTGAACCCAAAACAAGCAATTGCTCTCTCTGTCTCAGTAATGACATCTTACACAAAACAGTGTCTCCAACATACACATATCTTAGCCATAGATTTTCCATCCTTAGCACGCTCCACACCTATTACGGTACTTTCTGAACTCAGATCTGTTCCCTTTCTGTTTGAGGGCAGGAATCTGAATCAGTTTCTTTCATATTTTAAATGAATTTATCCTCTCAAGGTTATAGATATTCTGAGGGCAATGCAGACAAGAGGGAAGATGACACTTAAGTTACTTCTGCCAGAATTGTTCTTCTCGTTATAAAATCATGTATAATGGCAGTTAAGAGGAATTTAAGATTTAATTCCTCTGAGGTTAACTGAAAAGTAAACTGAAGTTACACAGCACAGCTGGATATTCTAACACTCCAGCAGAAAGAAATACTTGACTTTCTCAGCAGGCTTGTCTTGATCTGGCCCATCTCCTTTGCTTTTTCTTATCCGTGTTCTAAGAAAATTGTTTGTGCAAGGCCACACAATACTTCGATCTCCAACAAATTGATTTTTTTTCTATTGGCCCAGAACCTAAATTACACAACAAAACAAAAAACACGGCCTTTTCAGAATAAAAATTATTTCTGATGCTTAATTCAGAAGCTAAATTGAAAAATCAATTCTTTGCACAGCTTTAAAACATAATCAGTCCCATTGACCTAAATGTGCTGAAGTACACAAGAGAATTGAAACTATATTCCTCTATTATTGCTGAGATCTGTCACAAGTAATTTTGGAATCACTTATTGATCTTTCATTATTAAGATTTAGAAAAGCACTCATTTGTAAATCTGGATGCTTCTGATTACATTCACAATGAAAATATTGTGATACCACCAAAATTAGGTCCTCAGACAAACACAAATAAATTATCCCAAATATGATATAAATATAAAGAGAATTTTCTCCATCAGAAATAATAATTATTATTAATAATTATAATATAATTATAATATCAATATAATTGCTTATTTTAGCCACTCTAACTTCATCCCTTTCATTCAGGAGACTGACAAAATGCATGCCAAAGAACTAATCAAACACAGTTTGCATCTGAAGATGAAAAACTAATCATATAGTCATATATATATAATAGAGCATGAGTGTTCATTTATAATAAATAAATCAGTCTCATTGTGCGTGCTGCATACTGATGAGTATAATTTTTACATCTTTCTCTCCTTTAAAAATTCTCATTGAGAAATAAATGGAAATTGAATCCATTATATACATATCCAATTTGGTCTCCTTTGAAAATCATGCCTTATTGCATTTGATAATTGAAAATGATCAGTATCACTAGAAGAAGACTGGTAGAATTTTTTTAATGGATATTATTTTATTTTACTTTATTTTTTTTTTTTTTTGTAATATGAGCAAATCTTTGCAAAGCATAAATTCATTAACACCTGAAAACTCCAAAAATTTTCCTTTTCGCTTTCTAAGAACCTTTAGACTTTATAATTAGAAACCAGTAAGATGGACTTTCACATGTGTGTAAGAAGTAGCTAAAGCTAGCATATCCTGAAGAGCAATCAGAGCTAACCATGGCTAGCCAAGTATTTGATGAAGGCTGTGAGAAACACAGAATACAGTTTTCATACATGGGAAGGAAAAAAAAAAAACAAAAAAAAAACACACATGACCAAACACCAACATTTCCTTTCAAAGTAGAAAATAGCTGAGCGTCAAATATTTCTACCTGTGCCAAGTCTGAATACACTTGGCAAAGGAATGTTGCACGCAGGAGAAAAATATCTGCTCCACAAATATCATAGAACAGCTGCCAACTATGTGCAGGTCTATGGTAGCTGCATTGTTGGCCTGGGTTCATCAGCCATATCTTTGGACTTGTCAGTCCATAATCCTGCTTCTGGAGACCATTATGTTGTTGAAGCCATCTGCAAGTAGTTTTATTATACCTTATACAAAATAAGAGTGCAGTAAAATTGTGCTTTTTTTCCCTTTCTATTGGCTATTACTGCTGAACTATTCTGTTCAAAGCCCACTCTTCAAGTAGTAGTCAATATAGATAGATAAAAGTAGTAACCTGGAGTTAAAGTATACTTAAGTGATGAAAAGAAGTTTTAAGACTATATTTAGGGGTATATGTTGATGGGCAAGTAGCAATAAGGATGAAATTTCTGTTAATATATCTAAAGTAAAACCAAGGAAGACAATATAACCTGTGCCTTCTCAGTTCTTACTGCTCTGTGTCAAAGACTACAGCAGAAAGACCTGTCTGGAAAATCATAAGTTCTCATCAATAACAATGCCTTTTTTTATTATTATTATTTTTCAGTTTAGCTAATAACGTGCTTATCTAGTGCAGAACTATCAGCTAAAACTGGAAGCCTGTGGTAAGTCATTATATGACAGGACACAGATAGAGTGAATATAATGAACTATTAAGCAATCAAAAAACAGCTAACGGTGGTGCGATAAATCTCTTATGAGTCCACTGCTCAAATTTTCCCTGAAAAAGGATGGCAAACAAGGCAAAAGTTAGAATGGAAGCCATTTCACTTTACTTTAGATATTTAAACTGCAGACATTTATCTCTGTACAAACACCCTGGACTGTCTTTGTAGACAATTCATCTATTGTGTTCAATTCACCCATTTTAGACCTGTCCAATTCAAGTATTTGTGTCCTTGAGGTGCCTGTTTTTACTACTGAAAATAAGGGTAGTCTAGAAGCTTTCCTCAGATGTAGCTGTTAAATTGCAAAAGTTCCATTTGGTCATACAAATCTCACAAAAAACAACTGAAATCCAAAATGTGTGTTGCAGGGGAAGCCCTTCGCAACCAAGCATTTTTATGTGTAGTGTTTGGGATCTTCCTGCACATGCAGAACACTACAAGCCCTTTGGAAGGAACTGCTGTATCTTGCTGAATCTGTCACTGCATCTGTCATTGCAAGTGACCCATATTTAAAAGGACTGCAAGTGTCTTTCAGTCACAGAAGACGGGTCATCTTGCCCTCAGGTAAGACCAAGCATATTTTCTGTGAGGTATATCAAAATGCATGTTACATGAAAGCTATTAGATGGTTTCATGAATTATTACTGAGAAAAAATGTCCATATTATATGACCCACATCTGTATTGTTCTGCTACCTCAGGTCTGTGAATAGATAGGCCCTTGAGAATAAAAATCGTGACAAAACTACCCAAAACCTTTGACTATGCTAAATGCAGTAATTGTAAAATGTTCTTACATTCCACTTTATGGACATGCTGATTTTATATAAAGCCCATGTCCATTGTTCCAGTGATTTGTGTGGGACAGAAATATCTGTAGATCTATCTGACTAATGTGCAGGCTAATGGGAGCTACAGAGTAATGGTCTGCCCTTAATTCACTGACTTCTTTCAGAGATTCAGATCGCTGTACTTCCTATTAATCTACTAATGAGTCAAACCTTTTCTGAAGTATACAGGCGCCACTTCCAGACTTGTTAGAATTTGTTTGTATCTCCCTGGTTTTCATCAATGTCAAAGTACTATCCACAGAATCAAGCTATTCTATTTTAAGAAGTACTTAGAGAAAAGATGCCCTTATCAGGATTTTTTTTTTTCAATTTGATAGGGAAAAAGAATATCCATAGCACATAACACACAACTTAATAAAAAGTAATTCTATTGACATTGACATGCACTAAAAGAAAAAAAAGTGTAAGAGGCTGTGTCATATCTGATGCCACAGTTTCATAATGGAAAATTGAAAAGGTTTAAAAGACAGACTATTCTGAGTATCTGTGGCTAATACAAACAACCATACCAGAGTATACCCCACAGACAACACTAGTTGTCACACAGTGTCACAGACAGCTATAGGCTTTATGAAGAGAACTTTTTACACTGCACTACTTTTTGAGCTGTTTATTTGCCTTTTTATTTTCTATTTTTAGTAGGGCTTTTTATTAGGTTATGCGTGGCAGGGACAGTGGGAGGATATCTGATCTCCAGTCCAGGTCCCCAGTCCTGGTTCCCAGATTTTTGCTCCAGGAACGTGAAGCCACAGAGCCATCAACCAGTTCTTTAGCTTTGTAGATGCTGAAATCGTCCCTGGCTTAAAAAGAACTAGTTCCTTGCCTGTCACTATGAATCGTTGCTTAGGACTAAAATCTGAGTTTCTTTTCTATTACATGAACAGGCAGAGGGACTCGGCCTCCCTTCTCTGTTGAGTTCAGTGCTGCCTAGTCTTAGCACTTTCAGTACTCAGTAGCGTACCCCAGACGCTTGTATTTTGAGAGGTATTACATTCCCTTGCATCATATGGGAATCCCATTTTTCTGTCTCAAGGGTGAATGGTGTAAGGCACTTAGAAATCATTGCAGGTTGTCCTTGTTGTCAATTGCCATGTAAATTAAGGCCATGCATGTACTTTCTACTCTTTCCTCTTCCCTTTCATTTGTTGTCTGGTTACTACCAAGTATTATATATTTGGTGAAATGCCTTAAAACAACATTACTTGTTAATTAACAACTTTTTTTTTCCTTTTTTTTTTTTTTTTTTTTTCTCTCTGTATTTCTGCCAGTAGCTGACAAAGTAGAAAGGTGTGCTTTTCTCTTTCATTCTTGTATAGAGTTAGAGGCAATGTCAATTCAATCCATGACTGAGGCTCTGCAATGGTGCAAGTCTATCCTACTACTTCAAATTCAGTGATGCAACCTGAGTTTACGCTAATTAACTTTCAGGGATTGAACCAATTGAAAGCTTTTGGACTATGACAATTCTGGGAAAACACAGGTTTATTTTCTTCATTTACATTTGTTTGCTCTCTCCATCTCATTCAAAGCAGTCAGGACTGGTTTGCTTCTCTCTTCTCTGGAAAAGTTCTCTGCACTAGGAACCATTTTTAGAATCAGAATCTTGATCTAAGAGCATGATGAAAAATGTTGCGCTCCAAGTTGGAAACTTTAGAGGAAAATGTTCATGTATACGTAAGAATTGTACTCAAACAGCTGATTACACCTTTTCTTACACCTTAACAGATGCTTACACCGTTGAAGGGAAAACTTTAAACCTGAGAAGCAACAGGCAGTTTTCTATGTTTCCCTTGGGGATAGTGTACTCTTCTGTATTTTGCTTCTACACAAACAGTTCAAACTTTTAAAGTCCCGTTGTCAGTCATACAACCAACCAACCTTGCACGGCATTACATGTTCCCCTCCAGATAGATCAAGTCCCGAATGCAAGATCAGTCAAGTAAGTAACGCCAACATGTAAAACTAATTTGTAAATACATTACTCTTTGGCATTTTTTTGGCACTTTGTGGGGCTTAACTGTACTGTAGCGAGAAGAATGTCTTCTAGTGTGACCTGAAATTATACCTCTATGACACAATGTTTTTTTTTTGTTTTTTGTTTTTTGTTTTTTTTTTTTTTTTTTTTTTTTTTTGTTTTTTTGTTTTTTTGTTTTTTTTTGTTTTTTTGGTGGTGCTGGGGGGGTGAGGGGGGAGGAGCAAAATTCTTTGTGGACACCTGAAGGAGTTGCAACATAATAAAATTAGGTGAGGGAAAAGTTCCTTCTCTGTTGTTGTTGTCTTTGTTTCCTTTTCCATACAGTCTTAAAATGAAGGTCCCATTTTCTGGCCTTTGGCAGATCGTAAGCAAGCCGGAACACTTCACATTATGTAGATCATAGTTGTCTGAAATGATATCATACCTATAGTCTGCTGCAGGGTGAAGAGTAGCCTATGCCTCAGGTACCGTTTTATGCCTTTGCTTTTGTTACTCTATACCTGTAAATCTTCAAAAGGGAAATGAAATCATCCTACCCAGAAGAAACACCGTCCAGAAGACACTTGAGTTGTTAGGGCCTGAATTCTCACTGAAACCAAACGCAGGTATATTCCTGACCTGAAGAGGCTTTAATCTATCCTGGCTTGATTACTCATGAAGGAGCGTGAAAGAGACGCGTGTCCTTGTATCTGAAGAGGAGGTGAAGGAACAGCTAGTGCAAGGAACACAAAAGTCCATTGTGCCAGACTACTAGGTGGTTAGCTCTGAGCTTGGAGACTGCAAAAGAATCATCTAGGTGGGAAGAGACCTCCAAGATCACCTGATCCAACCTCTGACCTAATGCTAACAAGTCCTCCACTAAACCATATCACTAAGTTCAATATCTAAACGTCTTTTAAAGACTTCCTGGGATTGTGACTCAACCACTTCCCTGGGCAGCCTATTCCAATGCCTATCATCCCTTTCATTAAAGAAGTTTTTCCTAATATCCAACCTAAACCTCCCCTGGCACAACTTTAGCCCATTTTCCCTCATCCTGTCACCAGGCACGTGGGAGAATAGACCAACCCCCACCTCGCTACAGCCTCCTTTAAGAATGTACCTGTAGAGTACTGTAGTCAGAGGTCATGGTGCTAGATTTTGAAAAGTCCTGCATAAAGAAGAGATCTCAGGAAAGCTAATTTAAATAACAGTAATGTCAAGAAAAGTCATTCTGATTGCTATATTCTTTATCTGTCGTGACTAGACAGATGAAAATCTATGACAGAAATTTTGCCTTTAAGGTCATTTTCTTTTTTTCTTTTATTTATGTTTATTTATCTTATTTTAACAGGCTCTGCACTAATTTTCCTCACAGTATTTCCTGACAGAAATATGACCCTTATGCACCTTTTGTAGTTAATTCATTAGGTCAACTGTAAGCCCTTGTCAGGTTATTTCTCTTAGTGATAAGGACCTTAAAACATTAAAACACAGGTAGATGAGCCTATTCCACAAAGTCTCTTGGCTCCACCCTTGTGAAGTGAAATCTGTCAGGTGGGGATCATTTGACCTTTGCTATATAGGAAGCATGAGGACTGATGGGAAGAATTGCCTCCCCGGGGAGTTTGAGGCTTAGGTTACCTAGGGTGCTATTCTACTGTTGTGGTGAAATGGACTCAGTGTTCCCCAGTAGGCTGCTTTTTCTTCATGTTTTCTACTGTCTCTGTGAAATAGTTTTAGAGACTCTAGGTGCTAGTTACCTTGGCGGTGCCTTCTCAGTACAGTAAAACCCTGGTGGTACTACTTCACTGGGAAGTAGATTGGCAGTGACTCAAGTTCAGAGGCTGGCAGGTAAGTGTTCCCTGGGTTCTACAGTTGTTTCGTATTGGGGAGTTTGAGTACTTCCTTCACCTTGTCTGTTTTCAGTGAAGCTACTTACATGGATTCTAAGCTTCCTTCCCAGCCATAAAACTTAATAATTATATTAAAAAAAAATAAATTAATTAAGAAAGCCAACCTCAGAAGCTCAAGCACATGCAGGTAAGGCTGACCCTGAAGAATGTTTCTAAGTATTTGTGAAGACTGAACAACAGGCTGTATGAAAAAGGTGCCTTACTGTGAATTCTTACCTTGCTTTGTGGTAAGAAGAAATAGGTTTGGGTAGACACTGGTGGTGTTATTGCTACTTTTGCAAAGTGTCAATTGTGAGAATGTGCTGTTCATAAAAGAAATGCTGTTTTCACAACAAGCAAGTCAAAAGCCTTTAATCTGCTAGAAGGTACAGTTTCAGAGAGATAACTAGAAAGAAAAAAATTATTGTTGGCCATTCCCCCCCCGACCCCTCCTGAGATGGGCACCCTGAGGAAAAAGTGTGAAAGGTGTCATTGTTAACAGTTTCTGAGGTAGGGTTAGGGGAAGATGTGTCTTCCCACTGGTTCATTCTTCCTTTCTTCTCCTCTAGGCGAGTTATGGTAGCTTTCCAAAGCTTCGACTATGCTTGGAATATTCAGACAAGCTAGTTCTTGGTATGTCTCCAGAATGCACTCAAGGTTTTGTCTAAGGTTAAACAAGTCCTTAAGAGATCCAGAGATCTGTTGTGAGGCAGGATAGTTATGCATGGCAGGGAGAGTTGTCCCCAGTCCACTAGCTGTCGTAATTCTTGTCACAGTATGTAAGGTACATAGCTTGTTTGTTCTATATTAGTGTAGCTAATGTCTGAGATTTAAGTTCTCCTCCTTTTGGCCTCATCTTCATCTGTGCAGGAACACTGGCTGGCTGCCACTGCTCTGCGGCTGTCTAGGCTCTGTCTCTATAGCTCTCCTGGGTCTGTAGCTACCCTCTGTAACCTTAGTCCTACCATAACTTGTGGATTGTGTCCTGTGCAATTGCTTTCCTTTTTTACTTGATGGTTGGATTCAAATCTGCTTTATGGTATATTGGCTGCTGATCCTTCAGATCAACCCAATGCTCTAAAACAAAACAGGTTGGAGGTTGGAGGATATGTGAAACAGAAATCTTTAGACAAAGGGACAAATGGCTTCCACCGATATATACAATCATTCATTATGAATATAAATATATATTTGTAAAAAAATTAAGTATTTTATTCACATGGAACAGGTAAGAAAGACACTTTAACACAGAATTCAAAGCAACCTTCTGCATCAGCAAATGTAGCCTCCTCTTATCATAGACCATGAACTCACATAATCCTGTTAATATCTTAATGCATTGAAACAGTCCAAGAAATTCAAGAACTGATTTTATTAAATTGATAGATATTTTCAGGATAGAGGCATGCTGAAGATTACCAAAGACTGCATTTATTTGGTGTATTCAGTTTACAGTATTGTAGTGTAGTGTATGATGTGCACAAACCACAGAAAATGACAAAAGATTTGATAATTTCATGGCATCCCAATTTAACTTGGAAAAAAAATCTAGAGAGATTTTATTACTTTTCTAAGAAATTTAATGATTACAGTGGAATATTTTTCAGTGTCTGGGTGCATCCAGATGCAAAAGATGCAAAACTGTCAGTATATTTTCACAAGATGTCATTTCTTCCTCTGTATTGAGATAGAGCCTAGAGCACAACCCAGCTCATTTTGAAACATATGCAAGGCAGTTCACCAGCTGACAACGCACTGACTAGGCTCTGTGGATTGGATTAACTCTGTTGTCTAGAACAGGAGTTTACATGCATAGTTTACACTTGAGCTCTTCCACACAGAGACCCAGAGGTGTCTTAACCTCCACTGGAATCTTACCCTAGACCACTATAAACTGCTGCAGAATTCATTATTTGATGGGAAGTAAAGATTTCAATACAAGATATCACAGTTTTGTATTCTGGCAGTGAGAGTGACAATGAGACAATGACTGATTAAAAAAAAGTCATAACATGAAGAGAGCAATTTTTATTACTGATTTTTTGACATAGCCGTACAGTCCCCCAGTTCATTGTTACAGTGATTCACTACCCACAGGAAAAAAATAAATATTTTACTCCCATACAGGCTGATGCACAGGAATGACTGGAAGTACCTGGAGAGAGTAAAGACAGCACAACAGAGAGAAAGCAGTTTCATTAAACAAAATGAAGGCCAAGGACTTAGACCTTTCCTAGGACTGCAAAGTAAAGGGTAAAAATACAGAGTGGAAAAATGAAAACAGAACAGGGTGACAGCAGAAGCTCCAGCACAGGCTGTTACAAGATAAGAGTCACCAAAAAGAATACGAGAACACCTGCAAACATACAGCTGTCATACCATCCATTCTTTATGGACAAGAGGGTTTAATTAGCAATCTGAAGCCTTCCCAAAAGGAGAGATGAATTTTGCTTCCTCATAATTCCCTACAGAGCCATACACAAAGTATCATGTGACTCCTTCTTCCAAAGTCTCCTGGTGTTGACTTGTGTGTTGAGAGAAGGACTTGTAGTAATATGTTTAAGTTTTGAGGGCTACGTACCCAACACCTGAAACCTCCCATCATTCCTTCAAATTGCAAAACTACATTTTTTGATCTAATCAGTAAAGAAAGAAAATACTTCATATCCTGGGGAGTTTTATTTTTGAAGCATGCAGAACTAACCAAAACACACTTCTTTTTTTGTTGTTAGGTTTGCCACTATTGCAGAGGATAGTCGCAAAGAAAACCCTAATTTTACCAAGAAGACATAAAGACAAGAAGCAAAAGCTCTTCATGTATGATTCTGAACATATAGTCCAGTGCTTTCAACAATAAAGGAAAGTACTGAAGATTAACTGCACATTAAATAGGTCCACAGTATTCAAGATGTTCATGGTATTCTGTAGACCAAATTACAATCAACTCAGGAGTTGGCTTTTTATTTCACCTTGAGTGAAGAATGTGATCCCATCAGGGTACACTTATTGAGGCTTAATGTTTCTGCAAACCAATCTACGGTAAAGGGTATCCAATTCAGACTATCGTAGCTGCCAGTATGCTAACATCTACATAGTAGGATGATTCAGATATCTTCTCTTGGGTAACCCAGCTCTTATGCAGTCAGTGGGTTAAATGATTCCAAGAGGAAATTCAGAAAACTCAAGTAGGTTGTCTTTACCTTTACCTTTCAATTGGCAGTACAGAAAGTGTCTTTGGGTACACTAAACCGAGATGTTTGTTTGAACAGTTAGATAACTCATGTATCTATGCAGAACAGGTACCTTTATCCCTTGAGATTCAGAGCACTGAATTCACTTTTTGCGAACAACCAGATAATGAAGGATGCTTCTCTTTATTCCCATTTAGGGAATGTCACCAGAAAAAGATTCTAGAACCCACCTTTGTTTATACCTCCCACATGAATGCCACTGTAACAGAGAGTTATGTGACTGGATACTGAGCTGAATAAGTTATTCTTCATTTTTCTTGTTAAATCTGAATCACAGCATCAAAAAAGACTGAAATATTCAAAGAATTAATGAGAAGGAGAAAAAAAGTTAAAAAGACCTGTTTATATTCCAACAATAAGGATCATACCCTGGGAGTGATACTTTCTTAGTTCTAGCTTTGTATATTCCTGGTGTATTATTTGCACTGTTTAGGACAACATGTCAACATCTTGTTAGCCGATAATTACTCCCGATAATTTTATATGAAAAAAATTAGGTATGTTCTAGAATTTTATCGAGTAAGTTATTTTTGACTATTTCTCTGTCATCTGCTTAAAATGAAACAAGTCAGAAAGAAAAGTCTCCTGCTACTTAAAAAGTTTTGTAATCTAATGAAGTTAGGTATAGCTTGTAACACAATGATAGTAATTTACATTTCCACAACAGCTGAACTAAGTAAGTGATATAAAAAATGGATTCAGACTGGCCCAAAGTCTATCTCTAGGATTATATTCCTGTAATTACAAGACCAATCAAGTTTCAAACTAAGATCTCATGGTCATTTTAGACTTGTAAGGTATGTAAGCTTTGAAAGTTTGGCCTGTTATTATTTTCTTATTTTAGCAGTCATCTGACAAGATATGAAAGGAAAATATCCTAAGCAATCACCACTCAGAGTTGGAACTTACAGAGGCACACAATTATTTCACGTTCAGTGGCATAGTAAAATACATTAAAACAACACATTAAAAATAAAAACACGTACTGCAGTTACTTTTAAAGAATTACAGAGAAGACTGTTAAAAGGACTCATTATTTAAATAACCAGCAACATGGACACATCCGAATTTTGTTAAGGGGTTTTGTGAATATAATATGCTGCATTCATAAAGAAAGTTAGAATTTTACTTAATAGTGGTAGCTAATGTCTAAAAAAAAAAAAAAACAACACGCGTTTAATGCATGTCTTGTTTTTTGGTCTTTCAGTGTAAAAGCATAGAATGAATTATAATTCCTGTTATACAGTTGTTTTTTTTTTTAAAGCATATTGCTAAGCAAATGGGACAAAAGCCTCCCCCCAGCCCCACCCCATGTGTGTTCAGCTCCATAAAAATTCACGTTTCATTGACATCAGCTGCTTTATGTGACCCACCTAAGTGTGTTAATGAATCGAGAAGGATGTCACTCTAACACTTTTTTTGGTAGAACGATGCCACTAGCAGATTTCTCTTCTGTGGCCACCTTGACAGATCAACATCTGATGCTGTCTCCCTACCACCATTTGTTCAATGACACCTCAGAAAACAGCAAGAGAAGATCGTATGGTATCATTTTCTTTGTGTGTTAATGCAGGATTTCACGCTTTCTATAGATATGAATTTGGGAACTATGAGTGATTTGAAGCAAAAGATCTTTTGTAGACTATTTTAATTACAGCTCATTCTTCTCCTACTCATAGAGATGGACCTTTCTCTCTCTTCTCTGTGCTCATATTATTGAAAATATAATGGTTCAACTATTTTTAGGCAACCAGAAATTACTCACACAAAAAAATTAATAAAATCATGTTCTTCATAAAGAACCATGATCAATATGACAGGAATGTTATGTAATGGTTACACTTGCAGCATAGACACAACAGCATGTAGAATAAGAAGTGGGTGTAAGTAGCTTTCTGTTCTGGCAAGCATAATTTAATACAGGGTCATGGTGTCCCTGGGATTGTGGTCAGCTGCTTTTCAGCAGCATGATCCATCTTCACTTAACTGTGATAGCAATTTCTATAACTGAATATATCAAACTGTGTTTCCAACAACATCCTAAATACTACTTTAGACCTGACAGGCACAAACAGCAAACTGCTGCTGTATTTTCAGCAGTATTAGATGCAGTACTGATCTGGGAGTTGAGCTGACCTACCAGAGTTGTTACCTCTCCTCTAGAACAGAGGTTTATTATATCTCCTAAGTTTCCAGATTGCTTTTCTATTATCTATCTATCTTCTACACTTCTACTACACTTCTACTGACTACCTGCTTCAGCTGATAACTGCCAGCTGTCTCAAATTCTCTGTGATGTGTGATAAAGATGTTTCACAGCTGAGTCTATTGCTGCTGTTATGACGTGCTGTGTTTTCTGCATCCAGGTGCTGTAAAAGACAAGAATTTCATTGGGCCTGCAACAAGTGTGGTTGATGCTTGTAGAGAAAACTGACCTCAATAGAAAAACACCTATTGGCTGTATTTTATCATTAGAAATTTTAGAGTCTAATCATAATCATATGAATTTTATCACACATAAAAAAGAGTACACATCTGTTTCACTAGCCAAACTAAGATTAAAGTTTTTTGTTAGTGAGTGTGTGCACAAGTGAAGGTGCAGTGGGACACAGGCTGGCAGTTGTTGATACAAAACTTGCAGAAAGTGGCTGAGGTGAATTACCAATATGTTTTTAATGATAACACTGAATATTTTCTGGAAATGGAGAGCAAGCACCACAGCAGCTTACATATGTACATGAGAGAAATATGAGTAGTGTGTGTGTGGAACAGGAATCAGTCCAGAAAAAATGTAACCTTATGTATGCTGTAGGCCAGAATGATGCATAGATCCTTTAGATACAGAGTCTGTGATTAGAAGACATAATATGTAATGCAGCAGAGGAAAGTGAAAAATTTTGCATTCAAATGAAACAGCATAACAAGTGGTGGTGGGGAATATGGCCTAATTCAGTAGGAGACTTACCCAAACTGTCAGTGGACAGACTCACAGAAATATCTTTAGTTATTCAACATTTAAAGCATTTTCTTTTTTTCTCTGGTGATGAAAAAATATTTAAAAACATTTTCCATTAAAATCACTAAAAAAGACTTCAAACTGTTATGAACCCAAAGGGGAAAGTGTATGATATGCCCTAAAATCTATCTCACTATCAAATGGATGTGGAATGAATAACCAAATGTGTGACTTCTTTTCACACATACATTAGATGGGTAAGTTTGTTTAATTCCTTCAATTAGATCACTGAAAATACACAATTCTTCCTCCCCCTTGACGCATACACGTACACACACAGCTCTGAACCTTTGCTAGCTTCACATGTAAATTATTAATCACTATCACTAATACATTTTTAATTCTTACCCTTAGAGGGTGGCTGTGAACATTTTTACTTTGAATACTGGGCTTCCTACACTGAAGATGCTCAGAGGCTGGAAGGATGTAGAATGATGACAGTTGTATCTGCATCAAGGACCTGACTCACTCCTGAGCCCTTGTTCTGCAGCACTCACAGAGGAGTTCATTTGCTTTAAAAAATAGTGCCACTGAAACCAGGGTCTGCATAAAAAATAAAATCATATGCCAACTTTTAATCTAAGGGTAAATCATAGCTTTTTGTTACTTTAAGCAGGCCACTAAACTGTATCAAAACTTGTGCAGACTGTAGGCCAGAATCACACCATTATAACTGCAGATAGCCTGTGTTCAATTTCTGCCTCAGACTAGAAAATTCAAAATGTGATGAAGCACACAGAAGCAGTAAGTCAATTAAGATGCATGCATGTTTCCTAGAGAGGCTGTTCTGAAAAGAGATGTAGAAAAAAGCTGCATATATATACGTATATACAGAATATGTATATATCTATATAATGGTTAACAGATTAATATCATCTACTATTTCTGTATAACTATGGTAATGTATAAATATTTATTATACATACGCACAACGTATAGCTATTCGTAGTGCATGTGGCATTGTACTGTATAGTGAGTTGTATGTACTATGCACAACAAATACTATACATGATTTATCACGTATATCACTGCAAAATGTATTATCTATAATATATATTGCATACATTTATAAATGAAGAAATTCTATAACTATATATTCATTCAAGTTAAGGCACATCAGTGATGGAAATAGAACTATGCAATGAAAAAACAGTATCATTTCCACCTTCATGCACCTATTGTCTCAGCTCCCCTTTTGAACTTTTGACATTCTGTATAACAGTATGTAAACTGTGAATATTTCACTGTAAAAGACAATTCACCCATGTTCTTCTGCATTTTACATGAACCGTCTAAGATCCCCTATGGCCTATGATTTTCTTCAGGGCACACAAAGTGTTTCAATATTGAAGACAGCTTACCACTCCTATAATGCCCAGCATAAAGCTTTGATTTCAGCAACAGCAGCTTGAAAAACCCTAATTGTAGTCCTGTAATTGTGGGCCTCCCTGGAAGGCAGGTACAATGCCACAGGCATTTGTACCAAAGTCCCCTTTGCTCATAGACCCAAGAGTCACTGGTGACCGCTCTCCTCTTTGCTTGTTGTAGTGGGCCTCTCTCAATTGCTTTTTGGTCTTCCAAAGCCTGCAGTGCAACCCGATGCCGGGGCGGACAATGTGACTGGGGATTCTGGGCACAGGCTCCCTTCACACAGTTGCACAAGGGATGACTGACACTGCTACCTACATCAAAGCAACTATGACTTTGAGCTGCCCTGGCAGTCACCATGGATGTTTGTCCCTAAAAATATGTGTGGACTCAGGAAAGTAACTCAGGTACTGCTCAGCTTATGTGATGCCGCAAAAACGACTCTTAATTTTTCAGTCAGTTTCAGCAACAAAAGTGTTTGCTGTGTCACCCAGTGAACTACTTACTGCTCCTTACACGACTACTGTGCCAGGATCTGCCCAGAGACTGGAGTATATTGGCTGCTTTACAAGTACATGACAAATTACTCTCTCCTTCTGAATCTAAAGAACTGGCAGTGGAAGCTGATGATGCATTACAAGAACAATATCTTAAAGAAGGAAAGATAAAATATTACATTACTGAGCTTTCTGAGTCTGTCTTCTGGTTTAACGTTATTTTAAAATAGAAAAATTCCTCACATTTCTCACATAAAAGCAAATAAAGTAAATAAGCAATGGACCCAAAGAAACCAGATTTTTATGAACTTGTGTTCTTCAAGATGGCAGTCCTCTGTGCTTGGACTCTGATGGGTAATAGGTATTGCCATTCATGCTGCAGCCTTTTCTGGGGTGCCATGCTCCTTTGCAGATTATTTTCCAAACTTCTTTGTTCATTTTGGCTGATGATATCAAAGGGATTCAAATGTTATTACCGGAAAATAGACAAGCCTATCAAGTCCTTGTCCTGTTCAACAGCTGTTCAGCAAACTGGAATATACCCAACCCCAGTTCTCTTTCTTTCTTCCTAGATGTAGCCTCAGTTCCTGATAAGCCTATAAAGATCCTATTCATAAAGCTCATGCCAAACAATGTACATGCAATAAAGTTATATATATATAAATAAATAATCCTGATAACCATATTTACTTTTGCAACACCACTTCAACAACTGTAATTACTCTCTATGCTTCTTAGACTACTTTAAATGTTCTGCATAAAGTGCAACCCTACCTGTGTGAGTAGGCATTACGGTAAGGGCTTTAATTATGCAATTATGTGGTTATGTTCTGCAGTTTTCCCCATGAGCCTTTTAGCCTCAAGGATAGGATTTTAGGAGAATTTAGTGGCCATTCTCATTAATATGTTCGTGACATACACAAAAAAGTTGTGTAACTTTTTTTTTTTTTTTGGGGGGGGGGGGGAAGAAGAGGGGATTGACTTTTGGAAGGCGAGAAAAGGGGATTGAAGGGAGAGATGACGATTTTCATCAAGAACTCATTGTTGACTGGCCTGTTTGATGAGATGAAGTTCCCATATTTTGGACAACAAGCTCGCTGTGATGTATTTATGTATTTATTTTTTTTTTTTAACGTACAAACTGAGTGTTTCTTTCTGCAACCTCCGCGTGGAACAGCTAGCGATCTCAAACAGCCCCATAACGCCAATTCCTCGGCCCTCCGCGCCCCGGAGGGGCGGAGGACGGGGTGGTGCCGGCCGCGGGGGGGCCGGACCCGACTCGCCGTGCCAGGAGCGAGGTGCACAGCGCGGCACGCGGCCGCAGCCGCCACCCCCGGCGAGGTCGCGGGGCAAGGCTCCGCGACCCGGCGTGGGCAGGTGGCGGGGGGGTGATGCTATCGGGCGGGGGCCGGGCGCTGGCTCGGTGTCGCCGGGCTGGGCGCCGCGCCCCCGCCGGCCCCGCGGAGCCGGGTTGGGCAGCCCGGGAGGCGTCTCCTCGGCAGCCCCCGCCCCACCGCGCCGGTGCCGAAGCGCCTCGGCCGCTCCCCCGCGGCACCCCCGGGATAGCGGCGCCCCGTCGGCCCCGCAGCAGCAGCAGCAGCACCCGGGCCTCCCTCCTCGCGGCTGTGCTGCCGAGGACGCCTCATGGGGGAATAAATAAATTAATAGCCCCGCTCACCCCTCACCCCCCCGCGGCAGCGCGAAAGGGAGCCGGCGGCCGCGGGATTAGATCCAGCCCGAGCTAGAGAGCAGGTAACGTAACCTACCCGCCAGGAGGGAGGAGGAGCAGCGAGGCCGCTGAGGTCGCCCCCGCCGGGGAGGGCTGCGGGGGACGGAGACGGGGCTGCCGCAGCCGGGGGGCGACGGCGTTGTCGTCGTCCCCCCTCCCAGCCCCCTGGTTCCTCGCGGGAGGGCGGCTGCCCCGCCGCAGTGTCAGTCACACACACGCCCACGAGCCGCCGCCCACGCAGGGACGGGTGGATGGACAGGCAGACAGAAGGACGGACAGATGCGCTGCCCACCCCCCTTCCACCCCGCGGTACCGAAGCATCCGCTGCCAGAGAGACGCCCCTGCGGGCTCCGGGCTCTGACAGCGGTGCCGAGGCCGCGGCTGCGGGGTGGGGGAGCGCAGCCCCGTCCCTCCCCGGCACTGCCGGGCGCGGGGGCAGCGCGGGCGGGCGGGGGGAGCGAAGTGCCGGCGGCGGGGCTGCCCCGTGTGGCGTCATCAGCGCCGTGAGTGAGGGGCCGTGACGTCACAGCGCAGCGGTCGGGGTGACCTTGGGCAGGGGGCTCCGGGCGGACCCCGATGGTGGCCCCCAATGGCCCCGGGTCGGGCTGCTCCGAGCCGCGTAGCGCTGGTGGTGACATCCCCAAAGGCTGCTGGGTTTGGCTGGGGGCCGTGCGGCGAGCTGCCTGCGAGGCTCGTGCCGGAGCAGGGAGGGTGCCCCTTCTCCATCTTTATTTCTCCTTGGCCTCTGTAGCACAGAGGGGACTGTGGCCAGGGGCAGTTGTAGGCTTGTCCCGAGAGAAGAGCATTTCTCCATGCTCACAGTGTTTTCTGTGCCCTGGCTTTGTGGTTGCTGAAGTAGCCCCAACAAGACACTAGAAACAATCATAAAACAGCCCAAGAAGCCGTGCTGTTTGCACTTTGAAGACCAGAGTGTCTCCCGGTGCTCCTGGGAGGGCAGGCTGCCACACAGTTCTGCAGGCCCGCAGCATTCATGTGGATTCCCCGCTGCTTCTTAAGTCAGAGGTGCACAAGAAAATAAACCAAAGTAAAATAACATTTAGAGAGAGCAGTTTTTTCAGGCACCAGTCTGAGCTTTCAGTAAAGAAGAAATGTTATTGAAATTATTCTTGTTTTTCCCCAAAACAGCCTTCTGAGGGATGCTGATGCCTCACGGAAGCATCCATTCCTGTTTCATTGGTCTCTATAATAATCACTCCTGTTTCCATAGTGACATCCACCTGTGGGTCTCACGTTACTTATCAAATGGTAATGAAAGAGGTGCTTGCAGCTTCCATTGCACGAATGGGGCCATAAACTTAACTGCACACCAATCAAGCCAAAAATATATTGCCTCAGCTCTGTCGAGATGAATCATGATAAGAAAGTTAGTCTTCAAGACAGAGTGAGGTAGACTGATATCAAAAGGAAACAGAAAACCGACAAGTAGTTCAATAAAACTGGCGAATGCTTTTATGTATACATTTTAAATCTGCGAATAAAGTATAAACAATTCCCTTCTTATTTTAAAAGACAGTGCTCTCCTCTCTTCTTCCATGCCTACTTTGAATACTGTACGTGAGAATGAGTGCTGAATATATACTCCTTCCACAAAGAGGAAGAAAGTATATTCCAATATTTTCATTATTTGTGCAAGTTATTATAGAACTACGCATATCTGTAATCACTGAGCTAACTTAGTTTGGAACACAGTCCTTTAATGTAAGTGGCTTCAGAGCAAAGCAGCTAATTGTTTTGGATAGGGCAGAGAGTGGTAGCTGGAGGGCTGGAGGTTGTGTGTTTTTTTTTTTTTTTTTTCTTCTTTTTTTTTCTTGTGGTTGCACTGAGTGATTTTGGTTGATGAATTCAGCACTATTTTTTCAAAATGATAGAGATGTGGGTCTTAGTGGATTGCAGAAAACTAAATTCCTACATTTTATGGATAGGAAGACTTTCGATTACATGCTGATACAACTGATCTGAAGAGGTGTTTTACATGTAAAGTGGTGAAGGAACAGTAGATAGAAACTTTTGGGGCAGACTTTTTTTTTTTAAAATATCCTCTTCAGTATTCGTTGTTTCTTAAGTAAATTATCGTGTCTTCTTTTTATGACATGCAGGTGGTTTTGCTTCCAGTAACTCTGGTTATTATTGGGCCCTTTCCAGTTTAAGGGAAGAGGCTACAGCTCACCTGATTTTTTTCCTATTGCAACATCAGGAGATACTTGTGAAGAGTTGAATTTTTCTTGAGTAGATTCCCGCTTTAGCAAATACAGTATCTGTATACAATTCTGAATTAACTCTATCCCTTAAACTCGCTAGAGTTAATGCTGTCCATGTTATTATTTGAAGATCAAGAAAAAGAAGAATAGTATTTGGTTATACTAATTACCTGTGATATTAAATGAATTTAATGTTTCAAGGTCAGTATGTCTATGAAGAAGTAATTTTCTTTTGATATTTATTAAAAAAAAAAAAAGGGTTAGGTCATTGCAATTAATCGCTGATAGGGAATGTTACTAGTTTCTGTTCCTGTACATGTAATACATATGTGGCCTAAAGTTTGCACAACACCAAGGAAAAGGTTACATAGGAAAACAGGACCTCACTGACCAACTGTTTTATGTATCAAGTGAATGTGAGAAGCAGGCTGCATTCCACATGTGCATCTTAGTCCAAACCTGCATTCCTTGGCTTGTATGTATTTGTGAGCCATTGTGCCAACTTTCATAATTTTATTGTGAACCTTGGAACATTTAAACAAAAGTAATGGGGTTATAGGAGTAAGGGGATAATATCCATGACTTCAGGAGTACAGGCTGTTGGACTTACTGACTGGGGAACACTGCTTAGCTTTACAATCTATTGTGTGCTTGTGTGCTTCCAATATTTTTTATAGCTGTTGTTCTTAAAGTTATAAAGTTAAGTGATCAAAACAACCTTAAGCTTTTATTGAAGAACAAAATTTTAGCTCACCAAATCATGGTGGCTGACAAACACTTTCTTTTTTTTTTCTCCCCTTGCAGTCTCAAGAATTTTAGTTTATAACTTTTATGTCTGGGGGGCGGTGATTCATGATCTCGTTTTGTTGATTATATTTTTGATTTTAGTTTATACAGTAGTGCTAAATAGTTACTTTATTTGTTATCATCAAGGTCAAGTCACCAGTTACTTCCTAATAATTTTTTATTTTCAGGAGATGATGCTTTCCTGTCTTGTGACACTTGCAGTAATATGTAATCAGGGATGTGCATGAAGAGTGTTTGCTGGGGGAGAAAAAAAAAAGTGAATAACCATTTCCCAAAGGATATTGACATAACTAGGGCAATTAAAAAAGTTCCCCCAAAAGAAAGAGGAAAACTGTTGGAAAAGAATGGGACCTTATCTTGACACTTCATGGTATATTCTTCCCATTGGTGGCTGTAAGACATAAGATCTTAAGAAAATTGAATTAATCTTAATTAATTAATTAAGCACTTAAGCACTAGAGAATAAACTTAATCCTGAAATTATTATTTATATATATATTTAGGTTTAGCTGCTGATGTGTTTTGTTTTAACTTGGTGTCATAGTTATTCAATGTGAAGTACTGAATGTATTTCAGTTCTACCCATCAAGAAAGTGGTGTTCTGAATAATGGTGGAAAACTTACAGAATTCTCAAATAACTTTATACAGCAGGAAACTTGTACTGCAAGCCAACTATTGACAAACTGTAGAAAGCCCAAACATTACACGAACAGGAATATTTCAGAGTAGGTGGATGTGACATTCCGTTCATATGGTTGCCATGAGAGATAATGACAGTGTGTGATTTTAACAGTTGAAGTATAAACCTCTGCAGACTTGAGTTGCCCAAACACATGCAGGGTTATTTAAATGGTGCTTACTTTCCTCCATTCTCAATACCCCTCAAAAGAGCACTTTCCAGTTGTTTTGACAGTATTTATTTCACTTTTAGCTCTCTTTCAGGTTTTCTTACGGAGGACTCAGCTGTAGGTGATGATCAAGGTGATGATCAATCTGAGAACATTCAGAAAGCACATGCTATGCAGAAGACAGCTCAGAACATCTCCTGTACTCATGGTTTCTCTTATCTTTCTCTATATTTTTAAAGTGTTCTGATCCTTTAGAGTAGCTTTCCACACCTGCTTGCAGACTCCTGCTGTTCCTTCAGGCATGTGCATGTCCCTCCCATCATATGGCCTCAGTGGTAGCAGACTGTTGGCAGCATTCCTGGTTTTGACACACAGGGATAACAAGTATTAGACAGAGTTGTAATTGTGTTCAAAGTGTATTTGGCATCAAAGAACTTTTTCCATTTGCTGTCACTATGATGGTGATAATGATAGTATGATGATGTATGTTGCCTCATGCGTGTGGTCCACGCAACAGAAATTGGTAAAAAGAGTCACAAAACAGCACTACGTAATCCCTAAGCATAGAAGTGATTTTATTTTCAAAGAAATATATTTTTAATTTACATTTTCACATTTATGCTTAACAACATGCTTCCCAGTATAAGAAGCTACCAATCATTTAGATATTCTTGAAGTCTATGGAACAAGCAAAAAGGAGAAAATAAAGGATGAAATCTCAAATTGTTTCAACATCATACTGTGAACTTTCAGGCTTATACTTCTCAGTGCTTGTTTTCCAAATTAAAAAAAATATTGAAAACAAATGTGTACGTTACAGTGAAAAAAACACACATGCAACATGCATATTTTATTTCTTTAAACAAAACTGGATTCTCTTATAACTTATTTGATTGGTATTGGAGATAAAAAAAAAATATGTTAGAACTTTTTAACACTAGAAATGAAGTATTTTGTGACCTTTTTTTTCTATTTTCTCGGATAATTGTATAAATATTTGGCAGTGAGGGTTAGAATTTTTGAAGTGACATAGGACTATGTTAGAACTACCGGTTCTAACAGCTTGGGTTCTTAGATACTGCTGCTTTTCTCTGCTGACCACATTGGGAGACAGAAATTGAAAGCCTTAACATGAAGGACATTTAATGTTTTGCAACACTGTTGAATTAAAATGCCATAGGAGTTGCAGTTACTAAATTGGGCTCCTATAGTTTGCATTCTTAATGTGGCCCTCAGGACAAGTTTCAAACAGAAGGGAAAAAAAAAACAACTTGATGCAGATAAGCTCTCCATGGGAATGTAGTTGTCTGATTTCTTAACAATTGGAATTGTATCTGCTAAATTATTTGATGATTCTCCTATTGGTGGGTAAGTTCTCCACTAGAATTTACTTACTAGAGTCTCTTCTAGAAGTCAGCTGCTTTTGAGTGCTATGCCTGGGCTGGATTTGGGTCTGAAGCTTGATACTAGACCCCATGTTTTCAGCATCTAACAATGCCTCCTGCTGATGTTAGAAATGGAGACCAAGGAGACATAAACTGTAGCCTGGAACCGATGACTGATTTAAAGTTCAGAAAAAAAATATGCCTGAGACAGAGACTCAACCTGGCTGAGCAAAGAGATTGCGTCTGAGAGCAGGTGGAGAGAACAGAATGGACTGTAGGAGGAAATTGGTGCTGGAGTCTGAAGAAGGCAATGAGCATATCAACCCATTACCAAACACTTTTTTAAGATATACATCTTTGTAGTAATTTGTACATACTATTAAACTAAGGCCTTCCTTTCTGCACTGAGGAATTTTTTGGGATTGTTCACTGTATCACACAGAGGTCCTAACTGGCTGTCTTCCATTAGGCATCCTCTTTCTCTTCCTCTCATCAGCACTATAAAAGGGGACTCGGTAGCCCATGATTAGAAGTCACAACACCAGGTTTTAGGAAGGAGTGACAAAAGCTTGTATATTTTGTGACCTCTAGGTTGTATATTTCAGGAAAATACATAGAAAAGAATATGCCATAATAGCCTGTATGTATAAAGCATGAAGCATGCATTGTATTGCTGAAGAATAATGGGAAAAGAGAACCTTTTCTCTTATTCTTGTGCAGATATAATTATGTTGGCTAGAGGCGTATGGGCTTTTGTTCTCATGTTTTTCTGATACAGTTATCCAAAAAGAGATGTTTTGATATGGTTATGCTGGATAGGAGAGTATTATTTCAATTTAGCTTATTTTCTCATTCATACACAATACTATATTATTATGAGTGCCATACATGGCCTGTTTCAGTTTTAGCTATATTAGAGTAGTAGAAGAGGTTTATAAGCAAAGCTGATGAATGTAAGGGCCAAAATGACATGAGGCTGAAAAATCAAGGAAGGGCACTTAAAACTGACACTTAAACACACTGTGGTATTTTCTGTAACTTATGTTTGGAGATGCACTCAAACAATTCAACAGTACTGCTAAATTGGCAATTCCTCTGTTTCTGTGACTAGTTCTAAATCTTGATCTGCATTCCTTGGTACTATTGCACTGTGTTACTCTTGGTTTGCACACAGTAAGGGTTAAGATACTCTTCTGATTTCTTCTGAAGACTTAGCCTTTTGGATCACTTGCTTTGACTTGCCTTATATTTTTAAATTAAAAATATTTATTTTAATTATTGACAAAATCATAGAATCATAGAATTGGAAGGGACCTTAAAAAAACACCTAGTTCTAGCCTTCCTTCCATGGACAGAGACACCTCCCACCAGACCAGGTTGCTGAAAGCCCCATAAAATCTGACCTTCAACAGTTCCAGGAATGGGGCATCCACAACTTGGCTGAGCAACCTGTTCCAGTGCCTCAACACCCTCTTGAGTGAAAAATTTCTTCCTAAAATCTAATCTAAATCTACCCTCATTTAGTTTAAAGCCATTACTCCTTATCCTAGCATTATACTCCCTGGCAAAGAGTCACTCCCCAGTTTTCTTGTAGGCTCCCTTTAGGTATTGAAAGGCTCCTGTAAGGTTTCCCTGGGGCCTTCTCTTCTCCCTGCTGAACAACCCGAACTCCCTCAGCCTGTCTTCATAGGAGAGGTGCTCCAGCCCCTTGATCAGCTTCATGGCCCTCCTCTGAATTTGTTCTAATACTTCCATGTCTTTCTTGTGCTGCGGGTCCCAGAGCTGAACACAGCACCCCAGGTGAGGTCTCACAAGAGCAGAGCAGAGGGGGAGAATTGCCTCCCTCGACAAGCTGGCCACATTTCTTTTGAGGCAGCCAAGGATACAGTTGGCTTTCTGGGTTGCAGTTGCTGGCTTGTGTTATGTTTCTCATCAACCGACACCCCCAGGTCCTTCTCAGGGCTGCTCTCAATCCATTCTCTACCCAGCCTGTATTTGTGCTTGGGATTGCCCCAGCCCATGTGCAGGACCTTGCACTTGTTCAACTTCCTGAGGTTCGCACAGGCCCACTGCTGAAGCCTGTCCAGGTCCCTCTAGATGGCATCCCTTACATCCAGTGTGTTGACCACACCACACAGTTTGGTGTCATCAGCAAACCCAACCCCGCTGTCCCTGTCACCGACAAAGAAGTTAAACAACGCTGGTCCCAGTGCTGACCCTTAGGAACACTGCCCATTACCGATCTTCACCTGCATATTGAGCGGTTGACTGCAGCTCTTTGAGTGCAACCATCCAGCTAATTCCTTCCCCATTGAGTGGTCCATCTGTCAAATCAATGTCTCCAGTTTAGAGACATGGATATCATGGGGGACAGTGTTAAATGCTTTGCAGAAGTCCAGATAGATGATGTCAGTTGCTCTTCCCCTATCCACCAATGCTGTAAACCTGTCGTAGAAGGCCAACAGATTTGTCAGGCATGACTGAGGGTATTGACTGCCTTTGGTGAAGCCATGTTGGCAGCCACCAGTCACCTCCTTGTTTTCTGTGTGCCTTAGCATAGTTTTCAGGAGGATCTGCTCCCTGATCTTGCCAGGTACAGAGGTGAGACTGACTGGCCTGTAGTTCCCTGGGTCTTAAGTTTTTCCTTTTTTAAAAATGAGAGTTATGTTTTCCCTCTTCAGCCAGTAGGAACTTCACTGGACTGCTGTAACTTCTCAAATATGATTGACAGTGGCTTAGTAATGTCATCCCCCAGTTCCCTCATGATCCTTGGATGTATCTCTTGGACGTATCCCATTGTGGATACATCCACCCCTGGATGTAACCCATTGACTTGTGCATCTTTAGGTTCCTTAGCTGGTCTTGAACCCAATCTTCTTCAGTGGGCCTGTAGTGTCCCTCTTATCATTTTTTCAGTCCTTGCCTTTGCCTTCTCGGGACCAGGCTGCATGGCTTGAGCTCTTGACAGTGAAGACTGCATACATCATATATCATACATCACTGATGTATCTACAGAAGCCTTTCTTGTAGCCCTTGATATCCCTGGCCAAATTTAATTCTAATAGAGGTTTGGCTTTTCTGTGATGTTCCTTGGCTGCTTGGACAATGTCTCTGTATCCCTCCCAGGCTATCTGTCCACCTTGCTTCTGTAGGCCTCCTTTTTCTGTTTGAATTTGGTCACAAGCTCCTTGTTCATTCTTGCAGGCCTCATGGCATTTTTGCCTGACTTCCTCTTGGTTAGAATGCATCACTCCTGAGCTTGGTGGAGGTGATCCTTGAATATCAACCATCTTTCTTGGGCATCTCTTCAATCCAGGGCTTTGTCCCATGATACTCTACTAAGCGGATCCCTTAGGAGGGCAAAGTCTGCTCTCCCAAAGTCGAATCTCCCAATGAGATTCAGCATAATACCTCTTGTATCTCCTTGTTGGCTCCTGTATCACTTGGAGAAGGAAAAATGATTTCTCTGTTTCCAGACAAATAATTTAATGTATCCATCCTCTTTGTCCTTTGATGTGTCCTGTGTCTTTCTTTGTCCTCTTTCTTTCTGTAAGAGCATTTTCCTTCTCCTCCTTTATAATAATATATATTATATATTATATATGATAATATTACTCCAAGGTAAAAAGTGAAGTTACTATTCTACTCTGCTCATCTTACAAGCATTCTGTGTTCAAAACTGGAAACTGTCACAAACATGCTCACTTGTAAGACAGCTTTTATATGGCATAGTTGATGCTCTTCCATAGTAACAAGTATTTATGTATTTTTCACGCTATCTTTAGACTTACAAGTGTTTACATTTTTACCATTTTTTTTTTTAATTCTGCCTTTCATATTCTGCCTCCTTATGGTGAGGATAAAGGAAAACATGTAGCCTGAGAAGGATGACAAGCATAAGAGATGAAAATAGAGTAGAAGGACAAGAGATGTTAACCTGAGAAAATATTACTTTGAGGAGTTTCACAGAGGCAAATATTCTTCAAGCTAGAAGAAGTAGAATAACGGGTCATATTTTCTGAGTTGTATTTATTTGTCTTCAGATATTTGTTTATGTATTTATTTATTTGGAAAGAATGTTGGCCTTTGCTTTTATTACATTTGTATGGTAATTGTAGGCCATAGCCAGCAAGGTCTTTGTTTTTGATGAACTGTTGTGTTATCTGTTCACAATGGGCACACAGTCTTGGCTGTGTTGTCTTGTATACCAGTATATCTGTCAAACAGGATGCTAATAAAAGATTGAATACCAAATACAATATGAGAAGAGTTAACAATCAAACAATACAATTCACAAACAGTAATACTAAAATATTGAAAATAAAAAGTGTTGAGTTTTATGGTCATTGTTAAGCCTTGTTGTTGAGAATATCTTGGATTCCAGAACTACTTTACAAAAATATACATTCAAAAACATTACACTTAACACTGTAAAAATGATTAAAGGTTGGATCTTTAAGATTTCCTTGAGTAATAATAGCTGGTGACCTCATGAGTGGGAGATGTGGACTCTGCAGTATGGATTTGTTTCAGGTGCTTTAGTGGTGGGTGGGTGAAACAGGCATTATTCTCTACTTATTGCTTGTACAGCACTGTGAAGCCAGGTACCAGCATGCAGCCTGTGAACTCATTCTGCAGTGCTTGTTTTCAAGGTTCATGTTCACATGCACAGGTGGTTCTCCCTCAGTGCCATGAAAAAAGTGCTCCAACATGTGAAATGAAGATAGATCATGGGTACATTGCCATGTCCTATACTGCCCAAATGCATAAGGGAGTGTTGATCCTGTTGAGGGTTTCCAACTCAGAATTATTTTTGTGATTAAAAAATGAAGAAATTACTTCCAATATTCTGTTTAATAATAAAGTTGATTGTTTTATGCAATCTGAAAAACCTAGTTATATTGTATTTATAATGTAATCGGATATAAAAACCTGTCATTTCCATAATTAAAATAAGTTCTTCTGACAACATTAACAGCTGTTAATGAAACTAGACATTCTTGCTTAACTAGGTAATCAGCTTGCACTTCTGGATGTATTTAAGTATTGCTTAAAAGCTGTATATCTAAAATTTAAATCCTGTTCTCACTCACTCATGAATATACAAGGCCATTTTTTTTCTTTTTCTTTTCCTTGTACCTATTTCCTGAAAAATTAGCAGAAATATTGTAGTTAACACGTACAAGCTTATTTTAAAATTATTATACTCAAATTGCCAGTCTAATAGAATAGGGTTCTTTCAGAATATTGAATTATACTTTTTATTGAGGACAGAGAATATGTTTTTGACCCAAATAAGGTAGTTACACTTTTTTTTTTTTTCACCATTTACCAGCTTTATCCCAGTTGTATAAATACTTTTTTTTTATATATATATGCAGAAAAATAGTCTCATCAAATCAAACCTAAATTAGGCACCTAAATTGGGTTCTTTAATTTCAGTGGTATTGGGTCCTGGATAAGGAGGTTGTTATCTCTTAATAACTGGAGCTTAAATCCTACTTTCAAGCCAATCCTCTCATCTACCTAACACTTACAGAATGAAATCAGAAGTTACAACTGTAGTCTGAACAGCCTAGTTTGAAAGTACGTTGAGAAGCAAATACAGTTCTATAAGCAGAGGATGTTTGGAACATTTCTATGACCAGGTTCATAGAAGGACTAATAGATATTGATAAATAGAAAAGGAAGACTATTTCTTTCAAGGAGAACAGTGTGAAAGAAGGCATAGGGGTGAAGGAGGGGAACTTGCTCTGCATGTTGTCAGTACTGGAGAGTAAGGAGATGTAGATTCTACACCTAGTAAGAACATGAAAGAATTGAATACTTGGAGAAGATGTTTTACTGCCATTGCTTTGTCTTACCCCGTGAACTGTCAGAACTGACCCTTTAGAAATTACTTAATAGTAAATTTAGACCCCTAAAGAATGAAGGAAACGGAAGTAACGGAAATTTTTATTGATCCAGAAAAGCAGAGCAGGTTCTGTTTTCCAGTGCCAAGTGGCTAAGACTTACTTCATGGCTATTCTCACTGCTCTGAGGTTGAACTGTTTGGTCAGTCCCTGCTAAGTTCATTAATTTTGTGTGTTCTTTTTTTGTTACCCCAATCAAGAAGGGAACAGTTTGCGTTTGTGTTCCTAAAAGACTTAGACCTGAGTTATTTATCCAAACCCCACACAGTGTGGAATCTTTTGTATTTGGTTGAACTCATGCTCCCACGGTCAATTTCATCTGTCCCACTGACCTTGCCTGAGGGAATCCCTGTTTATTTCTTCACTTGGTAGACAAGTTTACCTGGGGCCTGCGGGGGAGATATGGGCTGCCTACTTTCTGCTGCAAAAGGGAACCAAGAGAAACTATTGTTTGTCCAAAAAAGAGAAGAGTTTATGTAAGATTTTTTTTTATTTTTTATTTTTTTTTTCAGAGAAATGGCAATTTCTTGTCTGGATATTGTTGCAGTGATTCTTTGCGCAGGAATAAGAATACTGGTGACAGCAGTGAAAAGATGCAAGGTTTTGAAAGCAGAGAAAGGAAGGAAAGCTATGTGATATATTACATCAGGCTGCTGGGATTTTATTCTCAGGCAGTCCAGCAATGCATCAACTCGTTTGCTGCCCTGCTCTTAAGGGAAGGCATTGTAGCCCAAGATACCTAAAAAACCTCTGTGCCTCAAAGGGAAAGGACATCCTGTACTGTCAGAGAACTGGCTTTAATTTAAACCCTAAAATACAGCAGAATAAATATTAGATCAGATTGAGCAGTTCTTTTGTGGACCATAGGTTGACTTTTGAGAGGCTGTTTTTGCTAAGTTTACAATCTTTAAAAAACACGTACATGCACAAAATAGCTGCTGTAGAGCTATAACAAAATTGTACAATCTGAATCTTTTGTCTGTGGCTGTTAAAGCTGTTATATTTCTCTCAAATACTCAGGGTGGCTTGAAAGAAGCTGATTAGTTCAGAGAGAAAGAAAAAAGAAAAGTGAGCTGTGAGGGAAAGGTGCTGCTGTGGCAGTATTCAGGCCAGCTGGGAGTTGCGTAAAATTTGTATCTCTCTTGAGGAGACTCTGTTGGCAGGACTTGTGTGGATTTCTGCCCATAAAAATAAACCTGCTTTACCCTGGTAGATACTACAGCCAAGAGTCTCTCCCTCAAGGCTGAGGGCTTCTGCCAGCACAGCTGCCCCTCTAGGCAAAGCAGAAATAAATTATACTTTAATCAGTAAGCGGTATATCTCCTTCTTTAAATAAAATTATTTCATCAATTGCCGAATACTTTTGTCACTATGCTTATGTGAAGTAATGCATACAACTATCACATTCCCACTATAATGTACACCTACACTTACTGCTTACTTGTTTTTCATCATTTGGATGAAAACTGAGTGAACCTCCAACAAATATAACACATATTTAAAGATTTATGTATGTAAATTATAAACCTAAAAGCTGTAGACCATGTGTATTTTTTTACAGGCTGGATACAAATGTTTTTCCTTAACATAATTATGCAACTATAAATATTTGTCAAGTTAAAACTAAGAGTTACAGGAGCCTTTCACAAGACTAATACCATTAAAAATTAAGTTGCCAGAAAAGACAGTGATATAATTCTATTCAAGCTCATTTGCCTTTTACCTTATATTTTGTAATGCCTTCACAGCATACAGTCTCCTCTGAAGAACACCTTTTCTATAACTCACTAATCCTCATGTACACACACTCGGTTCTACAGAATTAGGCTTAATACATTATCTGATCTGACTACAAAAAGATATTTTTCTACTCTAAAAAAAATACACTGCCTGCAAACACCATAATCCATGAAAGATAAATGGAGGGATTCAATACCAGAATTTGAAGTGACCTGAGTAAAACAGAAGAATGGCAAAAATATTAATGATTTGTTCACCCATGTCCTTCATGAGCTATTTAAAACAAAACAAAGAAACAACAACCACAAAATGTAAGAAAGTTAGTGGCTATGATTATACTGCTTTATTTAATGCATTAAGGGGTTACTGAGATAAGAACAGCTGTTAGCTCTGCCCTTATAGCATTACAGCCATCTGTAGCCTTAAAAATAATTTTGGAGGTAGTGCATTCTTTTATCTTGTGTCTGATTGTGTATACATTCATATAGGTAATATAAGGTGGTCAGAAGATTAGGGGAAACATTAAACAACACTCTTGTGGTGAACAAGCCTGAAGTCAGTTGTGGAGTTTTTCTTCATTTGGACTTTGTATGCTGGCTTGAATGTGTGCTTGAATTACTAGAGCTGTAACAGTAAGAGGGGTGAACCCACCAGCCTTGGAGGCTGGTGGATTAGGGAGGCAGAGTGGACAGCAGGCTGGCAGCATGTGCTCCTGTGGGGCAGGCAGACGCAGCGGTGGCTGCTGTGGAGGGCTGGCAGACTGGTAGGGAGCATGTGTTTTCGCAGCAGTGCCATTGCAGTGAATGCCAGATTAGAGGTAGTGAGAAGGAAGCTACTGATATTTCTCTTCAGCCTGAGCTTTTGCAACTTGTGCACAAAAGTACACTTGTGTACACGGTGTGCTGCAGCTTGTAACCAATCCACCGGTGTGTTTGGCTAATTCTGAAGGGTGGTGTGCAAGAGGGAGAATTATTACCACTACCTCTTCCCCATTCCTCACCTTGGAGGCAGATGAAAACCCTTTTTTTTCTTTTCACTGCCCAGGTACAGCAGCTCTGCCTTGTCCTGCTGTTGTCTCTTCATGGTTCCTTACGGTCTTCTCCATTCACTTCTTGCTATCTCTTAATGCTAACCACTGAAAACAAGTGCCTGCAGGAGAATCGAACAAGAACCAGACCAAAAGGCTATGAGTTCACACAGTGTTAGGCAACATAACATGCAACGTAACTTTCAGATTTGCATTTTCTTCATACCTAACACACTCAAACTTGTTTTTATTAAGTACTATCATGCCTTAAGGCATGCCTTATTACTCAAGCTCTTGTGTATCTGCAGTTACCTAAGTCAACAAAACTTCAGGCCTGAATGATAACACTTTTAAAGTAATTCACAGAGAATGACTTTAACTGAATATTTATTTTATTTTATTTTATTTTTTCCCCTGCAAGTTGATTTACTAGGAAATTCTTGGCCTCATTCAAAAAGTTTGCCACTTTATCTAGCAAACAGTTACTGTTTTTCTGTTCAGTAGTGAACTCTCTCTCATGAATATCCAATATCTATATCAACAGGAACATCCTTTGCTGTTTTGTTGCCTTGAATAAAATATATTCTGTTGCTTCTACTCCAACATTCACAAGAAATTGTATTTAGTACTACACATTTTGTAGACTTTCAGAATGATACATATTCAGCTTTTACAAAGTGCAGTCTCACAAAATCCCACAAAAAATATGAGACAAAGTATTTGTACCTTATGCAAATTAATGCCTTATTAGCAATTTAATCAGTGCAGTCAAAATTGGCTCTGAAAATGCTGCCTCTCCAATTTTGCAGCTCTGGGAAATTGTCCAGTCTTTACATAAGGTAAGCTGTCCTCTATGTTGTTCTGTAAAACATCGTACATTTTTTTTTAAGTTTTAATTGGTGTTTCTTTGGATGGTTTATGTGATGACTTAGTTGAGTAAATTGTGAATTAATATGGCACATATGAAATTTGTCACTTTTTTTTTTTTTTTTTGGACTAAAGACAGCTAGATATTTGCTTTTGCTATATAAGACTTGTCCTGAAGATTTACTTTCAAAAAGGATAGTATTAGTTGACTATGGTATGTACATAAAGCATGAGGTAGTGTATTTTCATATTCCCTTTCCATATATTTTCTTCTATGTAGCCATGATAGCCACAAAAACATTAGTAATGCAGCATTTCTGAGTTGCACATTTTATAAACGCAGCAAAATAAAATTGTGCACAAAATATGAGTATTGCAGAACATGATGTTCAGAGACTCATTACTCAGCCAAAATGAACTTTTTTTTTCTTTTTTTCTGAGCAATGAAGAAAAGATAGCAAAATTTCAGTTTTCAACACCATGCTGTCTATCTGTGGATCTATTTGAAGGAAGATTATAAGAACTATTTTTAGAATCCAGAACACATACTTTTCAATTTCTTATTTTATTATGAGTTGAATAAACAAGAAAAATCACCTCCTACTCCCCAAAACTTAACATTTAAAAGTATTTGACTCAAATAAGCAAATGAGTTATTATTTCAGTCTCCTGCAATACCAAGAAAATGTATTATGAGCATGTAGGCCTGGTTTCATCTGATCAAATGCTGAGTTCATCAGCATAGATATCTATAATTGAGCTAGTTACCTAAACTCACTTTATATAATAGCAACATATGGGCACTTTTAGGCAACAAATACTTTTATTGTAGCTTAGACACCTAAAAAGGTCAGTGAGATACATCCCAAAAGCCCATTTCTGCCCATTGACTTTTGCCCATTGAGAACGCAGATACTGAGATCCCATGTAAATATCAGCACTGTCAATTTCAATGTCTGTGATGAATCTCTCCCTTAAATCATAAGGAGTGACACATGGTGTGTAAGGCAAAGAATACCCTGAAGTGCTTTATTACAAACCTTAATCTTTCCTAATATACGAAAAGCTAAAATTATGTGGCAGTAGAAGAAGCAGGAGAAATCGAGACTCTCCACCAATATCTGAGGTGTTGTAGGGAATCAGACCAAAATAAATAAATAAATCACACCAACAGAAAACACTGTGACCAAATCCCTATTATTAGAACAAAGCATTATTTAGTTTTAAGCACTATTACTACTGCTAACATAAAGCATTCAAGAAAGCCAACATCATTAAATTGTGTTTGAAGGACAAATTGTGCTGGAGTATTAAAGATACTACTTGGCTGTATGCAAATGGGACTAGTTTTTAGATGTCTGTAAATAAGCAGGCATTGTACTAGAACAGACATTAGTGAGTTGCAAACTTGAGTGGAAGGTAAGCATCTGAAGTAAATGATTGTTGTGAACCTACTTAGATTTTTATAGTTTAAGCTCATGATCTGAGAATAAAATCTCAGCCTCTTTCTGAGGTCTGGATCTCTTCCAGGAGTGAGTGGTTAAATTTAATGAGTATGTGCGTATGTGTGAGTGGGCTGCAAGGTGCAGTAAGGCAGTTACATCAAGGCATCCATATCAGAGGTGCTCTCAAGTAGTTAGATCCATATTTAAAAATCTCCTGCAGTTATTATTCACAAAATACCCTGCTAGATTCGTCCTGTACATTGAGTTGAGCAGTAGCCCTACTGGTATCTATACATTTTTATAGACAACAATCCAAGACAGCATTAACTTTATTTTAGTCAAGTTCAAGCTGACAGTGAACTGGAAGCCAGTTGTCTGCCACCTTTGTGCCCTGTGCCAATTAGCTCTGTCACTCAGAAGCACACTTTAACGTGAGCTCTGACCTTCTACCTCATGCTCAGTTCCCTGAATTTAGAAGATTAGGATTGCTGTAGGAGTGGATTTAAGACATTCTGTTTGGTATCTGAAGTGGGTGGACAAAAGCTGGTTCTGATCCGCCACTGTGGTGCCAAGTTAATGCTGTTCTGTGCTGTGCTTGCTGATGTTGACTGTGCAGTCAGTGTCTCCAGAGGTCAGCTGGGGATTCACCTTCTAGGGACATTGAAGTGGTACCCAGTGTTGATGCTCTTTTCTGCATCTGCTGTTGATGGTTGCAGAGATCTGGAGGTTGCAACTGATTTGTCTTCCCCAGTCCCATTTTTCCTTGGGTGGGACAGGGAGCCTGTGAAAGGAAGGGCCCCTCCTGAAGGCCACGGTGGGGGGAACAGCTTTGCTGACACAAGTGAGAAGTTGCACCCAGAACTACATGCAAGTTGTCAAAATCTTAACAGAGGGTGTCCAGCAGAAACAATGGCTTGCTTCCTATTTCTTCCCAATAATAGGAAACACAGTATTGTTGTTACCACATTCTCTCTGTCAGAGTTCAACAACCCGTGTTTACTTCCCTTTTTTTCTCTTATGTGCTTCTGTCAGCAAACATGTTCCCTTCCTGCCGTTGTCCTCAGTGCTGAGATAAATGCCGCTTGCGAAGAGCCCTCCCTGCAGTTCTACATTAGAGACTTACCTATGCCTGCTACATATTATCTCCACTATATTTCATCCTTCCTGGAGGAGACATTTCAGCTTCAAATTAAAGTTTCACACAGTACAGAGATTAATTAAATGATAATATTTTCTAATGTTTAGGCCGGTCTTTTTCTTTGAGTAACCCTTGCATTGGGTACCTTTATAGGAGTTCTAAAATTGTCTCAATTTCCATGACAGATAACCACAGCTCTTATGAACAGTTCTCATCATTAGCATCATTATTTTCAGATAAATAATAATAAAAAAAAAAGGTGTAAGAATTGCTTCTTTCCCTCTGAATATTCCAAGTGCTGGGCTGTAAAAGTTACAGCAGTTTTCTCATATAATCTGTCCGAGAGACAGCCTAAAATTCATAAACAATGCTCTTCTAAGACCTTTGAGACTTTAATATTTGTTGCACAGTGGATATTTGGGACAAGAAGTTTCATTTTTTTTTTAACCTGAGTCATCAGAATGTTTTTTCCATTTCACTTCAGTGTGCAGTTTCATCCCTTCCAGCATTTATCGGGTCAAGGAATAGTGAATGGAACTGGTGAAAAATAACAACTGTAACAACACGTACGCTTTTTGTTTGCTTCTCCAGCAAAATAGTTAAGGTCATTATTGAATTAAAAAGGAAGATGTTTTGAAGTGAACTTGTGTATGCATTTTGCTTAGAATTCATGAGTGAAGTTGTGATTTGTTCCAAGGTACAACTTGCCTTTTATATATGCATTTATTTTGTCATCAGTATGGCAAATAATTAGATGTTTTTTTTTTTTTTTTCTATACAAAAATGGTGAGTTCTTGTACAAATAAATTCTGGAGCTCTGAAGCAAATTCTGCATTATTGTCAGCAAAGTACAGCTTTTTGATTAATGTAGTGGCTAGTATTGCTTATTAATACAAAGAAGTTTCTAATTACTCTACAAAGCCTAATGTGGAATTTTACTATGCCTGTAAATGGAACAGTCTAAAAAAGTCTAAGTTAATTGCATATTTATAGTCAATTGCTGGACAATTTTCTTCAAATGAGAAAAAATATTAGACTTTTGGAACTTATTAGCTGGATTGAGTGCCTGCATTTTGCTTTTAAGTTTCTGCTTATGATCTTTAGAGCATTTTGTATTAAATTTTTAATTGGTTGAACAAAATCATATTAATGCTCTACATTTTAAATGGCAAGTTCACGCCCACCATCTCTGTAAATGCTGAACTCCTGCAGCATTAGGCATAAGCGATGTGCAGATGTCCCCAGACAGTAGCAGTCATTTTGGAGGCTATAGCATTTGAATGCACTTTTGAATGCACACATTTCTACAGGGGATGATAAAGAAAAGTCCTGTATGTCAGACAAAGAAACTGTGAAAGAAACCCTATGCAGAGTTCATAAACAAAGGATACACTTTTGTGGGATCATGTTCTGAGTCTTGAGCTTCACCATAACCTCTTGTGCCTCAGTAATTTGAGATGCTCGTTGGTTTGGCAGTTGGTCGCACAAAATAAACTATCCAAACATCATGTGTGATCATCAGCCAATCAGGTCTCCAAAGAGCCTTTAAATGTTCAAACTGAACAAAGGCTCTGTATCTATCAAGTTCAGATTATTGTCTTGGACAGCAGCTCCCTGCCAGGTAATGTGCTGTTTTTCTATTTCCTTTTAGCTTTACTTTGTGTAATAGATAGTTTCAGATTACTGTGGTAATCCATGCAAAACTAATTGACTAATTAAATTCAAGACAAGTCAGTGCACCAGTACACATTGCACAATATTTGCTATCGTTTTTTTAATGATTATATAGCATATATTGACAAAAAAAAAAAAAAAAAAAAGAAAAAAGAGTGAAGTGCTTTACAAAAGAAATATTCTAACACTCTTCCTACCTCTAATGATTTATAACAAGGATTGATACGACTGAATGGTGAAATTCCCTGGTCTTGTCAGGCTTTATAGGTTTGATTGGCATTTGTTCTTCATGTATTTTGCCAACATTTCTGAGAAAATAGAGTTCAAAGATGAGACTTCTAAGGAGGAACTTGAAGAAGTAGCTCAGATCAGTGTAGCTCAGGTCAGATTTCAGAACTGATGGATGTGAAATGTAAATTGGAGTTAGAATGAAGGATGTGATGGAGGTTGCTATGTGGCTATGTGACTTGGATTGAATTAGCAGAATGATAAGATGGTGATGAAGAGCACAAGCAAAGTGTTTGGCAGAAGCACAGCTTCTAGGAAACTCAAGAACCTCACAACTAATATGCAAAAAGATGAATGAGGGCAGGAAGAAGATTTGAAGACAAGTTGGACACGGCTGAGACAACAGGGAAGGTGGATGATCTCTGTGGCAACACGTGTGGTAATAAAGACTACAGCCTAGGCTGACAGGGAAAATTAATCTTGTGTTCTGAAGTAACATACAATTTATAAATGCAATATCAATTTTACTTACAAGAAAAGTCATTATCATATACATCTTATTTTCATAAGCATTTGGGAGGGCAGCAGTAACATAAGCCCCTTGCATGGAACCAAGTAATGGAATCAAAGCTATTCTGCCTTGCTGAGCACTTACGCGGTTGGTTCATTGGCAGTGCCAGGGATTTTTATAATAAAGAATGATGGACTGCTTTTAAAGCAAGCACTGTGGGTGTCTATTTCACTGACACAAGTAACTTTGTTTCAGTCTTTTGCAACCTCAGAACTCAATGTCCTATGACTGAGTTTAGCTGTAGGCACTTTAAAATTATTAGATTCCTTTGAAGCAAATGAAATAGTAATTTCCAATTCTGTTTTTCATATATAACAAACTCCCCCCTCCAAAACCTCCAACCAACCTAAACAGTTTTTCTAGTGGTTGATGCATTAGCAGTTTTACAGTGGCTGTTTATACAACATTGTGGACAAGTGTTTACTGGGCTCATTTCATGGAGATAGGATGTCATTTTTAAATTCTGTTTTTATTTTACCTCTGTTATCAATGTTTGCAGCTTCAAGGTCTAATTCTATGCTTACTGAGCTCAAATCAGAGCGCAAAACTGTCTTAGATTTCACTAGAGATGGCTCAGTGACCAGAATTTCATTGTCATCTTCACAGCTCTTCTAAAGCACTCTAATGGCTTCCCATTTAGCAAAGCTTAATAACTAAGACTACAAAATCAAAAATTACTCAACAGGTCAGTGGTGACAGTTTTCACACTTAACTTACATTGAGTATTTTTATACCTCTCTGTATATATTTTTGGTTCTTATTTGTTCACGGTATGTTTCTCATTAAATCTACGTGAAGCATTATACATAAACTGTTTCTGAAAAAAAAAAATATTGGGAAGATTAGAAAAAAAAATACTGTTTTTCACCAGGTGCTGGAACCCCAGTGTTTTTTCATGTGGTCCCATCCTGATGTACAACTGATGTATTGTAACTCTCCAACAGTAAAAACAGTCATTTGGTATTAGTAAAGATAAAAGGAGATAACAGAATGCTGTTCCAAAAGGATAAAGATAGAGAGGCCTTTGAATCTTTATATAAAGGACTCATGTTTGAACAAGTGTGATGCAACATGCAATCTTAGTGAAGCTTCAAAATGATGACAATTCCTTTTGTTTTAGCTTACCTCCTAAAACTCTGTTTTTCAGATTGTCACACAAAGTCGACTTGCTAATACACCTCTCTGTCCCCTTAAAGAGTTGGAAAATGGAAAGAAATGGAGTAGAAAAAAAATAATAAAATCAGCTTGCCTTTCTTCCCAAAAGTCACAGAGAAAGGAAGCACTGTGCTTGACCCACATAACAGAAGAATGCAGGAGAGTGAAAGACGTGTGCAGTGTAGTTACAGACATTATAAAATAATCACTGCATGATGTTTAAACATTGCTTTATGGTGTTTCCACTGAGATATTCCATTACGATGTGATGACAATGAATCATGGTTGAACTTTGCTAAGAGCTCTTGCCATGACTGCATTCTTCTCTAATTTTTTTGTTTTGTTTTGTTATGTTTTTGTGGATTGCACATGGAAACAAGGCAGAGAAATTACTTGAAGAAAGTAACTAAAATAGAAGTGGCAAAATTATAATGGCACTTATACAGAGACAAACTTTTCAACACAATTTTATTTGAACTTGTGAATATTATTTTATTCAAGTTAGAAGTGCAACTTTAAATATAATCTTGTAGAGAATGTGAAAGAATGCCTTTAAAAATGTCCCTGGGTAGTGCATATGTGTTGACAAGTGTTGTTTTTGTTTTCTTATTTTTTTCCATTTCTGTAGACATAGCTTATATACAGCAACTAATTTGAGAAATAATATTCCCAGCTAAAGAGGGAGATTGAGACAAGAGTTTATTATTATTATTATTATTATTATTATTATTATTATTATTATTATTATTATTATTATTTTACTGGTAAGGTGCTCAAGATCTGTAAAGCATCTCAGTTCAGCTGACAGTGTTTCTACCAGACCTAACTCCTACACACTCAGATGGCAAGTCTTTAGAGAAGGGAAAAGTGGCATCTGGTGATTCAAAACAATACAAAACTGATGGAATCAAGTTCTTGTAGATGACAAATGGATATAGCCATCAACCTCAAATAAAATTACCATATGTGATGCATGAAGGTCCCAAAAATTCTGGCAAAACACTCAACTATCTGCATTGTCACATTTAAAATTCTGTACTTTGATTATGCTAAAACAAATTAGTATTATAGGTTTAGAAACAGTGTATCATAATTGATGCATTTCTTTGATCATAAAATCGTCACTGTATGTGGTGTACACTGATGCACAAGCTATGAACTGTACATATGCAAATTAAATAAGGTATGAAAATTATAAACTGTAATTTTATCTATACTTGTGGTTTTGCACTGCATTTTGAACTCTGATATGGGGATTGTGATTTACATGGATAATAATGCACATATAAAACTAGCAATAAATATCTGGTGTATGAAGAAACTGGAGAAGGAGTAGTAGGTTGTAATAACAATTCTAATTATTTTAGTAGTAGTAATAGTAAGTTTTAACTGCAGGACTCAAGTTTAAGCACAGAAAGGTCAAAAAAAGGAAAGAATGGGCTGTGACTTTGCCAAGAAAGAAAAGATGTAAAAATGGCAAAATTTTATTCAGTGAGGTAACTCCTTTTTCTGGGTGATATTCGATCTGATGCGTGCTCTGTTTGTTGGTGAGGGTGATTAGTAGCTAAGAGTAAGGTAAACTCAATTGTAGTTCACTGCATTTGTATAAAGGCTCACATCTGAAAACATTTAATCTGAATATTAATTTTATTCATATAAAAGAATATTTAGTTGTTTTTCATAGAGCACATTATGTGAAGTTGTGTGTTTTCTTTTTTTTTTCTTTTTTTCTTTTTTTTCCCATCAGTACTTCCTTTAAGAGGCTAATCAGAGTGAAACTTTATACCATGCAGCCTATTAAGAATATGCAGAAGTACTAAAGTGCTGTGTGTAAGCATTCACAAGAATTGCTCCTTTAGTTCAAAAACTGAAATATTTGTTGATAATAAGGTGGAAGCTGTAAAAATGCATTTCTGTTCTTTCTCTTTGAAATTCTCTTTGAAATCAGTAAACAATGAATTAAAAGGGTCAAATTGTACATGTATGTAAAACCGACCCTTTGGTTAAATATAGATAAATAGTATGAAAATAAAATTTAATTAATATTATGCAAAATCAATTTTTCTAATTCATAATTTGTATGTTTAAAAATGATTTAATACAGAGCTCTGTTTATACACTGCTGTTAATATAGATTTTTTTTTTTTTTAATTTAAAATCCACTTTAAAAGAAGAAAAACACATGAAGAAAATGACACTTGTGGATCTCTATGGGATTGACAAGTGTCTTTTGCATAACATTTCTAACAAGCTGCCAAATATGAGCTAAATGTGTCCAGTCATATGCTGAGATGTTATAACACTTTTTGTATAAAGATGCAGTGCCACGGACAGTAATGCAATGAAGCAATATTTCTCAGCCAAATCCTATTTTTCAATCCCCTTTAATTTGCTTGTTACATTTTATATATTTGGGTTCAGTTTTTACATTAGTATATAATAGTACCTGGCAATTTAAACCCTGGCGTAAACCTATCACAGAGGATTACTGTGCTGTGATGTGGTGTCTATGGTATATATAGATAACTTTATCCATAATAAACAGTATATATGTTTTAAGGCAATTAATCAAGGTGGTGATTTTTTTGAATCGACACACAATCACTGGTTGGGTCAGTGTGGGTTTGTATAGAATAAGAACCCTACAGTTACCCTTAGATAATGAGAACCAGCATCAATGTTTAATTTATTCATTTCTTTTCACTTGGAAAGTCAAAATGAACTGGTATCTTCATTTCTGCTTCTATAAGCTTTCAAATTAGTTTTACTTTTTTGTTTTCAAGTAATATTTAATTTGAAATATCAAAAGAACAAAATTAAATTCTAGGTGTCTATACAAAGATGAGAATGAATAAAAGATAGTTTCTGTTCATTGTAAATTTCAATAACAACAGTCTAATTTTAATGCAGCTTAACTATTTCAGAAGTCGTTTGACTGTCAAAGCCAGTATTGCTGTAAAGCAGTGAGTGGAAGCAGTCATCCTTGTGTTAAATGGGACAGATGATGACCTTTTTGCATTTATCATGTGATTAGAAGTGCAAAGAACTTTCTCCTTCAAGGGCAAGATACTTTAAAGTGTCAACAGGTGGATCAAGTTCTATTCACAAAACTGGAAAATTTTATGGCATGCTTTCACCTTGTCTTAAACAAAAAGAAATTTAAAGAACTGAATAATTAAATTCCAGCACAAACAACTGATCTGAACTTAAATGAACTGGATTATTAAAGTAGTGGATAGGCAATTTAGGAAGTGCTTTGAGTTCTAGGACTCAACTGTTGTTTAAAGCCAGGTCCCCTTTAGAAGACCAGTGCTACATTAGTTAGGATTCCTTCTAGACAGCATGTGATGCAAAAGGAGCTGCGAGATGGAACAGCATATCCCCATCTGTTGCTGGCCAGCTGTCCTGTATATCCCCCTCCTTTTCATGAGATCAGCCTGACAGCAGTAGTTATGCTCTCAATCCAGGATGCAGCTGAGCTGCAAACAGGAAGCAAAAAGGGGAAGATGAACTTCTTAGTGGTCATTTGGCCTGTCTAGAAATCAGTCCCTGTGTGTGTTGGGCTTTCTAGCTCTGAACCAGAAAAAGATAATTAGCCTCTGCTTGTGCCACTGAACCGCCAAAGAGTCTTTTCCTAGAGGCATGCTACAGTCCTTGTTGGGAGAGATAATAACATTGTTTATTTATTTATTTATTTTTAGGGAATATTGTCTGAAGAAATTAGTATTTTCCTGGTAACTACCATTTTACAATGCTTAATAATGAACTATTTTACATTTCATTAAATTTAGCATTGCCTTGTGTCAGGAAAGCTCTTATCACTTAGCCTCCAAAGACTAACTCCTGCATTTGGGAATAATAATTGCTCTTCCTTCTTCAGAATGGTTAATTTTGCAATATGTTCAGGAAATACACTACTGACAGTAACTGCAAAATGTTCTAGTCCACACAGTGTCTTCTTATACCTAGATCTGCGGGAGAAAGATGAAATAATATCAAACTACCTTTTTAATGCTTGTTCTAAGAGAAAGGAATAGTGGCATTGCTATATATCTATTTGAGGAATAGGACTCTTCCACATTTTGGAAATATTTTAGACAAGGTTCAAAGTGCAGTTTAGGAAAGTAGAATGGGATGCAATTCACTCCTTCTGGATTTGCCTTAAAAACATGCATCATTAAAGAAAACAAACTTTACAATGTAGATGCACAGGAAAAGGAGAATTAAAATATTGTAGGAAATTTGTAGGAAATTCTTATAAATCATCTTCTGAAACATATTGTTGATTTTTATGTCCTTAGTTCTTCCTTTGAAACCTTTTCAAAGGACCAGGAATAGTAATGAGTAAGTAGTTTGTTATTATATTTAAATATATATGCAAAAGTATATATATGTGTGTATGCATTAAGAGAAATCTTCACAAAAAATCTAATAATTATATTGGTTGTACAGTTGAGAATCCTTCATTCTATAGAATACTTTCCTAATGGAAACTAGGTTCCATTTTACACCACTTTTTATAGTCTATGTCCCTTGCAGGAACATGAAAGCTAACAGATGATGTGAAATTAATGTTCCAGTCAGCCCAGTATCCTGTTTACAAAAGTGTTTCACTGGATATGCGTAGACTATAAGAAACTGGAAATGTCTAGTATGATCTTGTAATAAACATTTGGTGGTTTGATGTCCATCATGTCTTGTGACAAGTTTCCCCCTGTCAATCTGAGAAGTGTTTGTAAAAAAATACTATTTTTAAATCTACCTAATCCTTTCTTTGTGTGCCCCCCCTTTGTATTGTGAGAAACAGCAAGTGGTTCTTACTTTCCTTTATTACATCATTCAGATTTTATAGTGTCACAGACACAGCAGCAAGAATATGTGATTAATATCATTACATCACCTTCAGACTGCCTGGGAAGAGCCACCTCATGTGTTTTACTTCATTCACAGTTATCTCTGGTGACCGTGTGAAGTGTTATGTCATTTTTCTCTTCTCCCCCATTCCTGTCAGATTCATTGAAGCTCTTGCCTTGGCTGACAGTAAACTTCAGATATTTGTGAAAGAAGAGTATGATACAAATGGATTTTGAGAAAAAAAAAAAGAAAAAGGATACTCATTTGATAATACAGTATGAACGTTTTTGGCTTGGTCTTTGTGTTTGTTTCACAGCCTTCACTTTCTTGGGAATGCAGACACAGAGAAATGCTGGTGCAGCCTGGTACTCAGGCCACTGTTTGAAGGGAAGCCCCTGGCAGGCTTCACACAGCAGCCAGTGCTCTCAGAACAGTTAGGGAGGTAATTCATACCTATGCTGCTGGCTGGCCCTTGCTGAAGTTGTCTGAGTTATGGCTCCAGGCGAAAAACTTAATCTAAATTTGAAATGGCAGGTGGATACACCATCAGCCTGAGATCATTGTAATGTTATGGTGGTGCTCAGCTCAAGCAATCATTACGGCTAGTGTGCTAGGTGGAGAGGTGTTAGAAAAGCAAAAATAGAACAGTTGCTCTGTGGGGAAGAAAGTCTCTGACACACTTTGGTTTTGTCGTTGTGTGCGATGGGAATTGTGGCAATCCTAAGTGATGTGAGACCTTGAGACATGCAGTGGAAAGGCAGGACTAAGGAGGTGTCTGTGATGAAGAGAATATGACGTGGGGGACAACTGACTGTACTAAATTGAGAAGTTTGCATGAGCAGCAGCCAGAAAACACTTCATTTTGCTGTTTTTTTGGATTAGGACAATTGAGATGTGGCTACAGGAACATGAACTGGCTCTTTTTGAGCATGGTGACCTAAGATTATCTACTCAAATGCAGAAATCTTTAAGCTGTGAAACAGAAAGCCTTTACCTCAAATAGTTTTATAACAACCACTCATCTTAAAAGTAGACATCATTAACATTTGAAAAGATCTGTTTGAATGAGGGCAAAATTACACCCTCTGCAAATCAGAAGACAAAGGATAGTTTCAGGAGGAAGCAATTTTTCATTTTATGCACCTTCATTCCCACAAAACAGGTAGTTCAAAAATATATTGAATAGTGAAATAAAGAAAGATGGGAAAAGAAGAAATCTTGCTTAATGACAAATCAAGAATCTATAAAATGTATTTTTTCCAAATCTGGTGCTACAGACACTTTTACTTCCTTATATATAGACCATCACTGTATTAAAATGACTGGTATAATGAAACAATCATTTAAAGGCCTCAGCGTGTACATTGCTGTATCTTAAGCGGCTTGGATTATCTGTGTCTGCCTATCTATTGATTTAGTAAGATGGGCTTTTCAGAGATGATGAATTGAATTTTAATAGCACTACGATGTATACAGTTACTGGTATGTCCTCAATCTGAAATTCAAAATGACTCATTTTTAACTTGGAAATAAGAAAAGACATAAGCAGGAAGGTAACTCCATAGATTAGGAATTTTTCCATTAGTAATGAACTCTCTTTCACATGTTATTAGGAAACTCATTTGTATCCATAACTATGAAATGCACCATTGGAACAAACATTAATATTTTTTGCTTAGTAATTCATCTCTGACTCACAAGGAAGACTTACTATAATGTATGAAAATATAAAGAGTTAATTACAGTCTATTGAAAAGCCTTGTGAGATGCATTGTATCCTTCACATAAGACACATTGTTTTCCATCCCACAGTAAGTACTTTATTTGTTCAAAATGATCCCATGGTATTCATTTCTGACTTGGCAAGAATGATTTAGATCAACTGTATGTACTAACATCTGGCTGCATAGTGCAGCTGAATTACTCATGCGATAGCAGTAAGAGAAGAAAATGGCAAGCAAATATACATAATTTTAGGCTCAATGGCCCAGTATTCTTGTGCAGTGCTGGTTAAACAGACCAACAAAGCAGAGACAGTTTGAGATGTGTTAATATGGGAAAATGTAATTAGTTCCAAAATAAAAGTTACTGTAATTTAAGCAGCAGATATAAACAGGAAAAATTGTGCTAGGCATGTATGTATTCAAATCATGCTGTAAGGCTGGTGATTTGCTGGGTATCGTACAGTTGAAACAGAAGTTTCAAGAAGAAATGACAGAAACAAATCTTTCACCGGTAGATATGTTATCACAATTAAATGTATCAACAACAAAAATGTGTCTTTGTTAGTTATTGCAGTTGTCCTATTGGCTGAGTCACAAAATTGCATCTAAAGACTAGGGTAACAATTGATACCTGTTCTTGAGGAACATTTCATTTCAAACACAGAGGTGTCTGAAGGGCAAGTTAACCTTAAGTTGATGGAGAAGTAGGTATGACTGAATTTCCTTATCCCACTAGGAAAACATTGTCCTTTAGCTAAATATAAATTCTTCATCTCTCCTTCTGTGCTAACCATAAGAGTGCAGAAGTTGAAACTTTTTTTTTTTTTTGTCTGCCAATATTCAATAAAAGCAATTATCATTTTTTTTGTCTCCCAGGTATTAATTTATCCATGCATCCATCCATGCATCCACCCATGCATCCATCCATCCATCTCTCTCTCTCTCTTCCTCCCCTTTTTTCTTTTTTCCCCTTCATCTGACACACAATTCATTTTTTCCTTATCCAACCAAGATTCTACTGAAGGTTTGTAACATCCCTTACTTTCAAAAAGAAGCTTAAGGTGGCAAGCTCTGACTTTGAGATCCTAAGCAGCACTGACCATGGCATCTCCCCAAACTCTCATCTCCCCGAATTATTTTGACGTTGGTGCAGTCTTTAATTCTTTAACCCCAAATTTGTTGTGGTTTGGTTCTGCAGCTAGTGTAAGAACTCTCTGTTTGTCTAGTTATCTGTATGACATCTAAGGCTTGCATTATGCTTTCTAAGCATTGGTATTAGAGAAATTAGAAAGCATTAATGCTTTCTAAGCATTGGTATTAGAGAAATCAAGGGATATCTTGTGTGTTTTGGAAGCCTAGAGCACATTTTTTAGTTGGAGGTATCTGCAGTTCCCCAGAGTGGTTAGGGGTGTGTAGGTGTCTCTGCATCACTCAGGTGGTAGGTGAATCCAGCAACAGCATAGTATTTATCTCAGATGTTCTCCAAGGTAGCAGAAAATAGCTGCTTTTCCAGTTGCAAGATAGCCTAGTGTGTGGGTACCTGCTAACAGGACCAGTGCCATGAAGAGATGTATGGTGGTGGAGATATCAGCAGAAAGCATAGACTGTCCTGATGGCCACATACCTGATGGCCACCTGTACATGGCATTGGACAAAAAAAACATTGTCTGTTCAATCTGTGGGTAATTTAAAACTGGCGAGCAAGACCATGGCCTCTGAAAAATAGTTTCAGTGTCTAAAATGGCAGGTCAGAGGGGTATACTCTCACAAGAAGGCTTGCTTTCACTGTTCCCTCATTTCATATGACAATAGTATCTGAACTTGCTTTCAGAACACAGTTAGCTTATCTGTTCATTATGAGCACCACAACTGTACTGAACTGGAAGGAGGATTTTTCTGAACTTATACCAGAAATGCCTAGCTACAGACTTCTAGCTACTTCTCAATCTTTTCCTTCGTTCCACTGTATGAACAGCACAAACGTGATTCTGCCTACTCAGAACTGAAAAGGTTCATCCAACTTTAGAAATGCTAGATTTCCAGAAGATCCTTATGTCACCATAGACACTGAGTGGAGATGTCATGGAAATATCTTATATCGCTACAAATTGTAAAAGTTTCTTTGCATTTTATTTAAATGCTGAAAGTCATCCATTAAATTCCTATGCACATTTTTACTTCTCCTCCAGTCAAGTTCATACATCTTTATATCAATAACCACAAATGCCTTATTTATTTAAATAAGTATAAGGATAAAATGCTATTTTGTTTCACAGAAGATTCAAAGACACGTCTTTGAGATGCAAGAGACTCCTGCTGTTTTTTTAAGATCTTATCATCTCTGTGACTAGAGAACCAACTTTGTTTCTTTCCCATGCCCTGTAAGGGAGGATGAAGTCAATTAAAGATAATAGTTGATGCTGTCATGATATAGTAATCAAAAATTAAGACATCCCTCTAGTCTAAAACCTGCTTTACAAAATGTTGTGTCATCTGCTTGCCTGCAATACTGATTAAAAAATATTTTTTTATGAAATTTATGTAACCTGCAAACTACCAAGTAATCATGGAAATACTTGAAATAACAGCAATAGGCCAAGCTTTTGGGACTCAGTCATTTACTGCGACTTTCCTTTCAACTTTTGTTACATGTGACTTTCACAAGGTTTCTTTTATTATCCTGTGTAGTTGCCATAATAACAGCATGTCTGTTGTTGGAAACCTCAAGTTGTATTTGTTGCAGGCATACCATGCAAGTAGGAAAATTGTACTTAAGCTTTGACACAGTGCAGAATGACTTGGTTCATTTATCTGGCTTCAGCTAGCTGGGGGTGGTTCAGCAAGTTACTCTGTTAGTATAAAATTTACTTCCTTGTCATTTTTGATAGACCATTAATTACCCCTGTCAAGTAGTAGCAAAGGGATTTGTAGTCTGAGTCCTGAAAAAAGGGATTTGTAGTCTTGAATCCGGAAATTTCTGAGAGACAGTGTGTGGAGTAAAACTAAAATTAGGCTTTGGTGTGGTTTGGTTTGACTCATTTGACATCATTTCCAATGTTTGCCATTGTGCATTTGTTGCTTTATTGCTTGTGTTTCATAAACTATTACGTACCATATATGACATGGTTAAATAGGCTTTGCTAATTATATCACATAAATCAACACCATGGATATGAGATCGTTTGATCCCATTCTTCATTTTCAGTATTGGTGTGAAGTTTTATATGTTTCCACAGAACTAAAATTTCAGTTTTTAAAAGGAATAATGTTTTTAGTGGAATAATTTAGAGTCCTCATTTTCTTAGTTTAACTCACTAGAAATTTTTCCTTTGGCTGTAGTACATATTGTTTGGTCCTCAGAGCTGTAAGGTTTGACAGGGATCAAAAAAGGATATTTCCATATCCTTTTAAGGATATGGAAATATTGTGTGTTTCATTTTCTACATTGTCAGCTGATTGTTCTCAGTAATTTGCCACACCACAGAAATTATGTTGTATTTGCTCCTTGAAATACTGTTTAATTAGACCATCTGATGAAGAAACTAAAAACTTAAATTTTCTTACAAACCTGCATGAAATTCTTTGCTGATAAGTTCTATTTAACACTCAGCAGCTTGGCCCAGATCTACATCCTTTCCAAAATCCATTGAATGATGTCACTGTTGAAAGCTTTTTGGCATATCAGTTCTCCAGAAATGCTGTGGCATTCAGAGCTGGTCATCTGAGGTGGGAGTGTCTCTTAGAAAAAGTGCTGCAGTGTGATAGCAAGCCATGAATAGTTTTTTTTAAAAATACCTGTCTCTGTTGATACTATACAAAAGAAACATGCCCTAACTATTTGTGTGAAAGTACAGATTTTTCCTCTGGATTGACTAGAAAAGAGGAGAAAGGAAGAAAAATCTGTAAGGCCATAAAGAGAAGCAAACCCTATTGAGAGGAGAGAGTTGAGTACTTCTTTTGTAGCAAGTGTATGTGGCTATACACACTGCTGAGTCTGTCTGCATTTTCTTACACAATTCTCCACCTCCCTGCATGACTTAACACAGAATATAGTACAGGCAGGGTCAGTGATGGAGAACCAAAACCTCTAGTCATAAGGCTAAAAGGTGACCTTGTGCTGTGTTGCCAAATATTTTATCTGAAACCTGAACTGAGTCCTCTTGCTATATCCTTGAGTGTTAGCACAGGTAGTGAAGTATTGGAAAAATAAATAAGTTTAAATAAGATGAGTGTGGCAATATAGAAACCAGAATGGATGAGAATCGAGGTTTCAAAAAAATAATAATAATAATACTATGCATAGTATGCTATTCCCTTCAAATGAGATACTGTTTTGTTTATAGCAACTTTTATTTTTTAAAAGTAAATTGTATTTTGGCACAAAAAAATAGGCTGATATGCTCCTCTTCCCATGCCTTTTAACAAATGTTTGCTCATGCTGCAAAACACAAATTTTCAGTAACTTTGTTAGTGCAGAATGTGTGGAATTTGGATATACAATTTCTGCTAAGTGGCATATGACACAAAGCCAGCACTGACTTCAATTTTTCCAGTAAATCCATACATTTGGAGATGGGGATGAATACTGGGTCTTTTACAGATTACCCTCTTTCATTTGCAACAAGTAAAAAGGGGAGGTTATGGCTACATAATGATTTCAGATTTTCAAAATCAAGATGTCATACTTTTCCAATAGAAGAGCTTGGACGTAGATTCTAACTTGGCCTGCTAAAGATGGAATCTGTTGAAGTAATAATACTAAAAGAGATACATTTCTTTGCCTAGGAGAGAGAAGTAATTGGGATGAACTGTAGAGAGAAAGTTGCTAACATATAATCAATAAATTAGCATTGCTATTAGGCTTCCTTCACTCCCAATTAAAATAGAGATTGTCATTGAAATTGCCAAGTTTATACTGAAGACATAGGGAAATATTTTTGCAAAGTATACATTGGCCTTAATATTTTACAGTATCTCATATTACAAAGAATTATCCTCATCTGAAATGTTGACTTCAATGTTTGTTTTGCCTCTTTTTCAGCTAAAAAAAAACACAAACTCATTATTGTATTCCTTGCAAAATAAATTAATTTGTAAATTTTGAATGTGTATGCTAGACCAAATAAGAAAGTTGCATTTAAAAATCTGTGGTTTATTTTTCTTTTATAGAAAAGAGAGGGTGAGAAAGAATGTTTCTGAAATAACCTTTCTCTCACTGAATTATCTTTTCAGGCTTTATTGTATGGAATGTTTTTGATAACTATTACCTAAATTGCTGGAAGTTATCACTTTATTTTTATCAGTTTACATGTAAGGTTATTTGCATAAACAAACCTTTAATGTTGTCACAAAAATCCGTGATAAAAAAAAAAAAAAAAAAAAAAAAAAAGACATTCTGAAATTTGGAGTTCAGCCCTACTACCACTCTCGTTTTGGAAAGTTTTGTGCACTGGTCTCTTTTTCTGTTTTTTTTTTAATGTCTGCCATGGCTGGTCTTTTTCTGTCAGCCATACTTGTTCTGGAGAAACTTCATGGTATCACAGCTCTCAAAAACCACAGATGCCACTACCTACCTGCAGGTAGCTTGCCTGTTGCATTTTAATCTTTGTGCATAACTCCCGGGACTTTGACATGGCGATAAACACTTAAAAATGCAGATAGATTAAACAGGATTTGACATTGGCTTGCACAAAAGGCAGTTTTCAAGGGCAATGATAATACAGTGTTAAAGACCTTGCCATCAAGAATACATATTCTTTTACTGAAGGCTGAAAGAGAAAAGAAGCCAATAAACAATATACACTACAATAGAATCACTGAATTCCTCTAATGGACAAAACAAAACTAACAGAACTGCTAATATATAAACAGTTACACTGATTGCTGTTCATGACCTGAATAAATGGTCATCATTAGTATTTGCCTTGTAGAAATGTATTTGGCCAGTTCTCATCATCCCTTAATTCAATACAATTGATACAAAATGGAGTACAAGCTTCACATGTAAGCTTGATATACAAGCTTCATACATATAAGCTTATATTTATTAGCAAGTATATAAATGTCAATAATCAAAACTTCAAACAGCCACTGTATCACTGAATGCCCTTAAATTTCTTTTTCTAGTTGATTCAGGCTTCTAAAATTCTGCTGCTTAGCATGGTCAAAAATGCCCAGTCTTGATCGTGCTAGATGTTTTTCTGCCTTTGGGATCTGTTAAGTAAACAACATAAGGTTATTTGATAGTTCTGGGCTGTTTGACATTAGTAGAGTACACCTAGTTGGTGTCACATTGTTGGCCATGTCAGGTGACCCTGTCACTTCATTTTTAGCTGCTTTTGCAGTGATCAGAGCATTACCTAACATTCAGGTTTGTTTTCTATCAAACAGAATTCTAGCCAGCATGTTTTCTATTTCAAGAGAGTACTTCAGTTGTGAGACTGTTCAGGAGAACATTGCCGCTCCATGTAATCAAATTGTTCAGTTTTGGAGGGAATAATCTCATTTTCCATGGCTGCTGAAAATATAACTACAAACAAAATCTAGCTTGAGCTAGAGAAGTTGCTGCTTTAGAGGTGAGTTGAAGCTCTAGAGATTTTCCTGTAGTGGTTTCTTTCTGATACAGACATGTTAGGCACATGTAACTCACAACCAGTTTGCAAAGGTCTTAAGACTAAATGTTTTATTTAAAATATAAATAAGTTTATCCTAATTCTTAAGCATTTTGTTGAAATGAAATATGAAAGGCTTCCCTAAAATTACTAGAAGGTTTGATGCAGAGTGAGAGAATGGCTCCAGGTCATCTGAAATGTAAGTCACTTCCTTGACTGGAAGAATATGCTTTTGTGTAATGCAGGGAGTTAAAAATAAGTCAGGTGTATACTTATTATTATTGGTACGCTCATATTATAGATTATGAAAAAATCATTAAGATGAAAGAATAAATATAATGGAACCAACTAAAACCAAGACACTTAAAAGAAGGAATTAAATGTATCAATCAACTTGACATATACCAGTCAACTCATACTGGATTAAAAGCATGTGCTGTGGTGAGAGAACTAATGTATGCCTTTGAAGACTTTCATATGTCTTTCTGCTACATGTTCCCTGTCCTGGTTACATCAACCTATTTGCAAAATAAGCATCATATTGCATATTTTGCACATTCAGCTGCTAAGACAGCATTGTTATTCAGAAAAACAAAAACTAAAACAAAAACCTACAACCAGTTATTATATCTACATTCATCTGTGTGTATCATTTTCTGTGAAGTAAGTGGAGTACCCTAGGATGCACATAATAATTCTATTTTGGATAGAGTGTTTTTTTTTTTTTTTTTTTCTCTTTATATATATATATACATACATACATATACATGTATGTCTGATACATATGATGGTCTGTATATATATATACATATATATATATAATTGAGGATAAAGATTCCATCTGGGATTCTATAGTAGCCATTTTGTGTCAAATATGCCCTAGAGCCCTCTTTGCTTTCCTTTGCTTAAAAAAGCACTTTATTTCAAGTGCTTTATTGGCAATTAACAATGATTTTGTAGCTACATGACAGCATATGGTGGAGCAGTATCACATTTTTGCACATCAGAACAGGTATGTATGACATATTAGAGAAATAAAACTGTTTTGCAGTGTTAAGAGACAAAAGAAATAATTTTCTCAAAGTGAGGTGCACCTGTGCATATATCTTCATTGTAAAGACTTGCAGCTTGTGTATGTGAGGTACATAACTGCAAGTTATCTTTTCCTTATGCAGTTCTGGAGGAGGAACAAGTAAAACCTTGTTATCTAGCTCATGTCAACATCATTGCTATTTCTAAGTCTATTTTCATAATTGGAATGATTTTTTTTGGCATTATATAATTATTCACAGAGGATGTTAAGTCTTCACTTTCTTAGGTTTTTGGAGAAAGGTAACTTGTAAAACTTTTCTTTCAGTTCTTTCAGACTGTGTTAAGCTGTGAAGAATTATGCCTTTTTGTACTTTTTTTTTTTTTTTTTCTTTTTTTAAACCTACCTTAATGAACCTTGGGAGATGTTCCATTTGCAGAAACCAGGATACAGTGAATTTCACTGAGTGATGTAAAAGCTTTAAAGTGTGGATGATTCAAGGCTATTTAGGAGCAACCCACAGCAATGTTTGGCCACTATAGCCATACAAGTTCATTACAACCAAACTGATTCTGAGTGTGGAGCTTCAGTATGTTTATTTTATATCTAAGAGCAATTCACAAATTACAGCACCTAATATATTACTACTAGAGCTCAGCACAAAAGTTCTTCTAGTTGTGGATTTATCAGGTTGCTTTTGAATAATGAAACAATGCTGGCCCTTGTTCATGTGCTGTGTCCAAAATGAGTAATTTATCAGCTAAAACAGAACTATCACAATAGCAATTTCATACCACATATAGGCTGCCAGACTTCAAAACTCCTTTTTGCATATCTTTTGGGGCCTGCAACCCAGACGATGGTCTCTTTAGACTGTCCATTTGTATTAAGGAAAGGAGTTACTCTTAATGTTTGAAAGGAGCCCTTTTGTAACAGGCTAAGATGCTTCATAAGTTCTGATCAAAAGGCTTAAGTTCTGGAAAAAGCTGCAGAGCCACCATAAGCACGGGAAACAGGTGGTGTATAAGGTAAACACTGTTCTGGGCTCAATGAGAAAAATATTATCAAAGAATCAAATCTGGACAAATACAGAAAAATCTGAAAAAATGGGAAAAGTAAATACTTGATTTCAAGAGTCTTTGTCATTTCTCATGTCAGCATGAGAGGGAAGGGGTTTCAGAATTGTATAGTGCTTCTCTTGATCCCTTTAGTGGCTGGTCATCTCTTCATCTTGTTAAGTGCATCAAGCAATGCCAAACAATGACTTTTCACTGACACTATGCCAGAGCAGAGGCACAGACTTCATACATGTATTCTGGACATTCAATGAGGGCAGAATGTAAAAGTTGCAAATGATACAGGTATAAACAGTATGTTTAACTCTTGATCAATTCTAAAACTTTCTGTAAAGTATTCAGAGAATGTTGTAGCTCCACCATTGTAGAACAGCTCTATGAGAGGTACAGCTGTATGATACACTCTCTGGACAATGTGTACTGTGCTAGGAAGGTGTCCCCCATAATAGGCATGAGAGGTTTTTTGAACTCCCCATGTCCAATTTCTCACAATGGGTGGCAGAGTACAATCAGAATTTGATTAAATCATCCTGGTCTTTAAAGTTATGTTGTATATATATCAGCAGGTCACCTCATTAACACTTGGACAAAGTACATAGTAAGTCTGTAATTAAACATCCTCTTCCTTCCCATGGAAATCAAATACAATCCTAACTTCTTCCTTCCCTGTATTTGTTTATACTAAAACATTGTCATTGCCTAAATTATATTAGTTTTGGTACATACTTCAAATGAATTTTTTATCATCATGTTCCAGACTGGACAAATAATCGTCATACATGTACCTACTTTATGTAGCACAGTGCCATGATACCAGAGGAGAACTAATTTGCTTAGAAGGGGTAATGAGCTAATATAGCTGTTCTGCTCCTACTAGCCATGTTTAGTCATCAAAAGAGTGTGAGTATCTCTGCATAATACTACAGTGTTTCATGTAAATATGTAACTCCCCATTTACTTAGTTGTCTATTCAGTTAGAGTTTAACAAATAAAAATAGATCTTCTTTTACAATCTTTTACTAACATAAATATCAGTATGAGAGAGACTGTAAAATTGGATGTGCTGGACTTGCTGTCTTGTTTAGTGCTAGGTGGTTAGAGATGTTACCTTCCCCCTGCACAGTCTTCAAAGTGCTATTAAAATCTGATACCCATACTAAAGGAAAGGCAAGTGCATCTGCAAGGATGGGTTCTGCATGGCCACAACACAGATGTATTAGTATATCTGCTTGCTAATCTATTGCATGGAACCAGAGGTGGTTGGAGTGAGCATACCTTGCTCACTTTTTTTTTAACAAGTTTTGCTTTTCCAGAGCCCTAGGAAGCACTGGTCATAAGATAAATACAATGGTAATTAATGTCTCCATCTTGAGAAGACTTCTGGGTAAACTGTGACTGTAAGAAAAGTGTTAACATTTTCAGAATTCTTCCACTTTATTTTATGAGCTCGCTCTGATTCAGTTCTCAAATCTTTTTTTTTTCTTTTTTTAAATAAATGTATACAAAGTTTTAATCTCTGCTAAATTCTGTTAAGGCAGATGGATGAAATAGTTATTTTCATCATTTCTACTGGCCTTATATAGGTTTCAGTAATCCTTGAATGACCTCTGGATTAATTTCTCTCTTGATTCTATTGTGCTTGGAATCAGTGGCTCACATTTTAACCTCCACTGTCAGAAAGAGCTCATGCATCAAGCCTTTATGGGCAGAGATATATTGATTTGATTTTTCAGTTTGAATTAACTATACGTTTTTAATTTTATTTTGTACAAATAGATGGCTCACTTTCTTAGCTCCCACAAAGCTTTAAAAATTCTACATTACCTGAATAGCTTCTTACTTATGACCTAAATTCTTTGGAAGTTTTTAGACCATATACCTACAACTGCAGAAAATATTCTGGCTTTTCCAAGATACAATAGTTCCCAAATAATTTCTTTTAAAAGGCATTTTGCTTATTGTAAGTTTTGATGGTTCTGTCCATTTCTTTCTTACCTGTCTAAGTGGTAAGTTTCAGTACAGTACACAAGTTAACTGTAGCTAAGGTAATGTATAATTCTTTAGATCTCTCAGTTCACACTTTTAAATGTTTCTATCTCATCAGAAGCATTACTAACCTTTTCCATTTTATTAATAATATAGAAAACATTTCTTAAACCAGTAACAATTTCCAAACTGGCAGGAATACTTGAAGTGTGAACCCTTCATAAGCTTTTGCAGTCTGGAGATACTTTCCAGGCTTGGACTGTTATTTGATCCCAGTCATATGTTCCTAGGAACAGAATCCAGATCAGTTTGCTTCCTGTTACATAATCTAAGTAGTTGTCACTGAGACTTAAATATTAGTAACTATTTCCACCCATGGGAGTCATGTGCTGCACAAACGTTGAAGAAAATGTTTTCTTATTATGTCTGAGATGATGTTTCCAGGACAGGATTTAGGTGAGTGCTAGGACATGTGCAGAAAGTACTCTGGTCTGTAATGTAGAAGTAAAGAAAACAGCCAGGGCTTGGATTCTAGCCTCAAGAGCAGAGATTAACTTTGATAGCATTTACAGAAATTTATGTCAGCAGAATTTGAATTGGAATCTATTGCATCTTCATAACATTAAATATTAAACTGATGGATGTGAATATTATCTTCAGTAGGAATTGAATTAAATATTGCCACTTCTGAATTATATAATTATGTAAAAAGAGATGAGTCTCGATTTTAAAAACTTTAACTAGTTGCACAGACTAAGAACAGATTATTTTTTCCCCATCATCAATATCCAGCCTAGTACTGGAGAATGATATTAAAATGAATATATGTTATTATTGATAATGGAAAATCTGCTGCTTTGGAAAGATTATGCTATATGTTTTTCAAATAATGTGCAGCAGCAGTGCAGATAACTCCATTAACACTGACTTGAAATCTTTGTTCTTCCATGTATAAAATATTACAAGTAAGTGAATATATAACTCTACTCCCTCCAAATATCAGAACTGTTAAAAATATCTATCAAACATACAGCTCCAGATTTATATGAAGTCATTTCTGTTATTCTGGATATACTTTTTTTATAACATTCATTCAACATAAATTTTAAAGAATATACACGTGCCGATGTACTGAAAAGGCTTACATGTATATTGCCAGTGGTCCAAAACTGGTTTCTGAAGGGTTAAAATAATAAGCTTATGATGGAGTACTCCCAGAACTGAAAGGATGGTAGTGGTGATTAGAAATAAACTAATAAGCAGATCAATATTCTTACAGTGCAGAGAGCTGATACTTTGAGCTATAACAAACAAGTTTAGCTGAGCTTATTAAAGCTTGTTCTTTAATGGTACAACAGAGGTTGTTTTTTGTTGTTGTTCTTGTTTTTTAAAGGTTGATTAGTTTGGGGATTTTTTCAAATGCACAGAATTTTTCATCGTCCTCAGTCAACTTACTGTTAAAACTAATTAATTCTTCGGACTGTATCACTGTCATTTTCAATGTAGCCATCAACATTTCATTTCAGTGTGCTCCAATTTGGGTGAGATGCCAGCCTCTCTGGGTTAGATATTCTATTGACTTCTTTTTTGAAGTAATTAAAACAGAATTGCAATCACTTTGGTTGGAATTCATTTCACTTAACTTTACTCATCTAGGCATTTAGTCATCCAGAGTAAGCCAGTCATTTAGTTTTCCCATAAAGTCAAAGAAAAAAGGTAATAACAGAAGGCATGATGAATGGAAGTCCTACCCAGAATGACTGTGAATACAGAACAGGTTTCTAAAGTTTCGAATATGATTTCCTAGAAGAAAGAGGCAGCAACAACAACATCAACAGGAAACTAAATCCAAGGAATTATAAATGCTGCATTAATATTAGTTTTGAGAAATGTTATTCATCTCACTACTGACTTAATAGTGCTCACAATCTGATCTCATACATGTAGCAACACTAGTTTCAATATAATTTTGTCAGGTGGAGGTCCCAGTTCTGTAAAAACCTGACTTTTGTGACTTAGAAACAGCCTTTGGCCTCAGACTTTGTTTAAACATCGATTAAACAGTGCCTTAGTGTGAATGGGATTTGTTACTCTCTCCCAGTGCAATTTATACACTTTTGCTTTTTATAGGACAATATCTTACCACACCAGACTCACTTCTGTCTCAGTAATCCTATTATGAGTCCTCAAACTGGTACAAACAGAGGACGTGCCTTTATTCCAGTATTCTTGGTAAAAGTGAATTAGACCTTTCATTATTCCCCCAGGCATCAGGAATTCACATCTGTAATCATGCTTGTTTTACTCAACAAACAGTTCTTGCTTTTCCATCCAATTATCTGCTCAGCTGATGCTGTTACTAAGACTCAGTCCATTACAACACCAAACCCTAAGAGGAAAGAAAGGTACTAGGATTGTTCATTTATTTTATCTGACAACACGTAGCTTTCCCTTCCTTCTGCCTCCTTCCACAGAGCCTGCCTATGTTCACCTTCCACGCATTTGGAAGAAAGATACTGCTATGCCTGCTTTGGATGTGTGAGGGGCTGTTACTTTCCCACGCTGTCTTCAGGCACATACTTGTCTTGGTTCTGCTTCAGTGGGATGAAAAGTATTCTCCAGTATTGATTCTCAACTATAAATTATGGATGGGTTGACTAACAGCATGTTTCTTTCATAAATATGAAAATTTAGAGCTACTCCTTCATCCCCTCATCAAGGGAAAAAATAATTTGTCTTTTTTTTTTTTTTTTTTTAGTAGGATAAAACTGGGTATGTAGAATAACGATGGTAATATATTTTAACTTTGTTGGTTATTGTGCTGTTGAGGACTGATGTGAAAAAGGGTTTAAAACCAATTAAGGCCAGTGATTTTTTGTTTTTAAGATTTGCCTAGAGTTTTATCAGAAATAACAAATCCTAACATAAGCCCCATAAATGCAAATGAATATAGTATACTATAGCTATAGTATAATGTATTTTATTGTCACATTTTGCTGTCTGGAAAGCATTCACAGACATTGCCTTTCAATTCAAGCATGTTGGAGAAACTACAAAGTCCAACAGCTTTCGATAATGCTTGATAACCTTGGTACATTTTAGCAGGTTTGTTCTCTCACGGGGAGTATTTGTCCTGCAGGTTAGACCCCAGTGGAAAAAGTGCGGTAAACTCAGATTCTGAGTATATATGTAATATACCTGGTTTTTATTTATCACATGCTCTTCAGTCTCTGAATACAAATATTCACACAAAATATAGCCTATTTTCCTCTTTCAGGAAGATCAGCAGTCTGGGTACCAGTGCTCATTAGGAGCTATTTTGCCTCTAGAAGTGAGTAGTTAGAGATAAGAGCAGAGAACAATCTCTCTTGGTCCCTTCAGTCCAAGTCTTTCCACATCCTCCCTTTCCCCACAACAAAATCCCAAGTCAGAACAACATCATGTCTCAAAACTAATAAGATTTTTTTTTTTCAAATACTGAATGTTGCTCTCAAAATAATGGGAAGAGCTTGTAGAAGTTGCTGAGGCAGTACCATTCGGTGAGATGATACCCCTTTCCCTGCTTGGGCTTGATGTTTTTTAAAATAATCACAATTATTATTATTATTATTATTTATATCTTTAAAAAAAGGGTATTTAATAAAAGTGTAATTCCTATATAGCTCATTCTTTAGGTAATGCTACCACAAAATCATTGATTTCAAATATAGGAATGCAATTAATATTCATTAGGTTTTAGCTAGAGCAGCAGACTCTCCAAACCTATAAAGCAAAAACTGTACCACACCTGTGCTTTCAGCTCAGGTATCAAGCTGTACGATCAATCAGCATTTATTACCTAATGAGCTTTTAAAACACGTGTTCTCATCTCAGGCTTAACTGACAATTTACTTAGACATTAGTCCACATTCCAGCTCTGCCATTCATTTGGTGCAAGACTTAGTCAAGTTATTTAACCTGTTGCTGTTATTTGTTTCCCATGTCTGAAAGTGGATGATACTTCTGAATCACCCTGCAGGAATATTACAAGACTGAATTAGCTCAAATTTGTAAATCTTTGCGGTCCTTGGCTTACCACATGGAGCTGGAATGCCCTACACACATGCCAAATATTTGTACTCTACAACTAGGGACAGAATTTTCTCATACCAGCTCTTTTCCTCTGGGACAAATATCTGCTGAGTTAAAGTGATGGGGCGTGTTGAGGGCAAGGCAGACAAAACAGGAATGGAAAAGAAAAGGGTTGCTCTAATGTTGCAGAAATGCAAAACTAAAACTCCCAGTAAAATCAGTGTCTCTGTAAACATGAGAACAATACAACTCCTTTTGAGAAGAGTTGTATTGATAGCTGGTTCTGGCAGCTGACAGCTGCAGAATATTAACAAAGCATTGGTACAAGAGCAGTCTGAACAGGTTGATCATGACTGAATGAAGTCTGCATCAAGGTGCATTGTCTGTAGCATTTGCTCTTAGTTTGACCTTGCTGCTTGCTTGCTTGCTTCTCTCTCCATTCCTTCCTCCTTTCCTTCTTCCTTTCCCTTTCTTCCATTTTTCCTTCTTCCTTTTTCTTTTTTTCTTCCTCCTTTCTCTTTCTTTCCTCCTTCCCTTGCTTTCTCTCCACCTCTCTCTTTTTAATTCAATTCTCTTTTGCCCAATTAAACGTTGTTGTGATGAGAGACCCACATAATAATAGTGTAGCACGTCACATGTTTTTAAAGTGTCCTCTTGTCCTCTTTCTACTGTTTATTAGTAAACACATGGAGCTCTTATTACTGTAAGCTATGTATTTGTTCACTGCTTTCATAAATGCGATTTATACAGAGGAGAAGATCCTTGTGCACAGCCTCATTCAGGGTATGGAAAGGCTGAGTAGCCTTTCTGTACCTGACAGAGAGAAGAGGCATTGATGGCTTCACCAGGGACATGCTTCAGTAACTTGTTGCCCTGCTCCACTCTGTACAGATTGCAGGCAGTGTCCCTCACTCACCACCTGCCTGTAAAAGGAGGGGTATGAGCAATGCTCCCGTGTAAGCCCTGAGCACATGGTGGAATTCACATGACTGACTATGGATTCTGCTGGTGACCTTTATTTACTCAGATGCAGCTTTTGTTGTTGTTATTCAGGCGCAATGTCCTTCACTTGAACATCTTCATGTATGCCTGCTTTTACATTTTCTACCCTATGTCTTTTTATTCTTCATAGCCCATAATAAGCCCTGAGAGCTCTGGGAAGACATTTCACTTGTCACTGCTTCAGTCCTCCCTCTTCTGTCTCTCACCTTCTCAGCATCTACATCCACTCATCTAAAACACTGCTTTGTTTTGGTTGCTAATGGATTTTGCATTTGTCTGTATACTTCCTATACTATCCGGATCTTTACAGTTAGGCTTAGATAAGAGATGAAGATGTTAACATGCTAGACTGCTCTAGAAGTTCAGTTTCAGGGACATTAAATGAAAATGTTACAGAAGAAAGCTGCTAAAAAGAAAGCTGCTAAGAAGAATACTTGAAATGTTGGGCTTAATGTTTCTGACAAAATGAATACTTTTTTCCTTTTGGTGTAAATGTATTTGTTTATAACTTTTTTTTTTTTCTTTTTTTTTTTTCCCTTTTTACCTTTTAACTGCTGCTAAGTTGACTATCACAATCATAAAGAAATATCAGGGAAGCTATTATTAACTGTATTCTGTGGGATAAATAGGAGGTGTGAGATATGATGATCCAGACTCTTCTTTCTGGCAGGGTAATGCCTGGCATACATTAGCAGGCAGTCTTTTACTGTAGCAGGGCTAGAAGCTGGCAGTGCAGTTGGCTTTGCAGCAGGTTGCCTCTAGGCTGAAGCATAGGAACAGCCACTGCCCCTTTGCTCTTTTCCCTGGTGCCTTCTTAGTTTACTGTGAAGCTTTTGAAGGGGGGAAAGCATTGAATTGTCAGAGTCTGTGCTGCTCCTCTGGAAAAGCAGATATAATGGGGTCTTTACAAAAGGCTTCTTTGTTGCTCTTCTCTGTACACGTTTGAACAACTCAGTATCCTTAATAAAGTGAGGTGCCCAAAACTATTCAAGGTGCTGTCTCACCAGTGCCACTTACAGGTGGACAACCACTTCCCTAGCGCTGCTGGCTGTGCTATTTCTAATGCAAGTCAGGATGCCCTTGGCCTTCTTGGCCGCCTGGGCACACTGCTGGCTCATGTTCAGCCGGCTTTCGACCAGCACCGCCAGGTCCTCTTCTGCTGGTCAGCTTTCTAGCCACCCTTCCCCAAGCCTGTATCAGGGCATTGGGTTGTTACAACACTCAGGAACCGTTGGAGTTATTCTGACCAATATGGTGGCAGTGACTTTGCAAAACAGTTGTGTGTTGTTTTTAGAAAAAGGAGTACTTCCTCAATAAATTGGTAAGCACTTGCCATTTGTATGGGGAGCAATGCCTTGATGTAGTGTTGCATTACTAAAATTTATAATAAAGATAGAAGTGTTGTCATATGAATATGAAATATGAAAACAAATATGCTCAAACTTTGAAGTGTAAGAAAATAATAGTTACCCTTTTTTTTAGGATATAACCAAAAGTTTTCTCTGATGAGCAGAACAACAGCTTTCTGGGACAGATAGAAAACTCTGTTGTTTACTACCACTTAGGTTACAGAAATAGGCTCTGCTTTTCATACCAATTTGTGTTTTGGTATTTGTGGTGGCAATCAATTACTATGTGTTTTTTCAAGTCCAGTGTTTTTTTTTTGAGATACTCTTCCTACCAATGGGTCCTGATTCAGCAACAGCAAATGGGTGTTTAACTGCTTTGCCAATGTTAAGTTTTAGCAACCAGAAGTGTCTCTACTTGTCCATCTTCTAGGGGCAGACCCAGGTTTTCCTCACTGATGTATGTCAGTGGACTAAGTTGAGACCAGGGTAACTGGAAACAAAATATATGCCAAGGGTTCTTTCTAGATGTGCATATAAAAATATATATGCAGTCTGGGTACAGAGTGGCAAATACCTATTGCTGCCAGCAGCAAATCTGTATGATATGATGCAGAAGCCAAATTACCTGGGCTTCTCCAACCTTGCGTAGAAGCCAGATGTTTTAGTGGTTGATTTAGCTCCTTTGGAGGTCTGCCAATATGAAGGTGATGTCTACAACGAAAAGCAGTAAATTGGAGAATCAGAAATACAGAGGTTTCTGTCACAGCAGTGGCCTTGTGATAATCTGAAAAGCAACACTTTGCAATTTTTTTGTCGTGTTGTAGGCAGTACTACATGGCATTTACCCTGAGAGTACTCTAGACGCTATCCTGAGAGATTAATATAAGCTGGCACAGTTCATTTTTTATTTTTTGTTAAGGTAATTATATCATCCCACTGCTAATGCAGTTTGCTGTGAGAAACTGGGATATGGCGTAAGTGGCATAGAAGTCTTACAGAGATTCGCTGTTAATCATAAGCATAACAAAAACCTACATACTGTTATGAATCACAGCTTTTTGTACTGGTGTGGTTGGAGACCAATCAAGAGTACTAAGTTACCTAAATGCCCAAGGAAGGAACACAGAGGAAGGAGGAATTTTCGGTTCATGCTGTCTGTGTAGGCTGGATTGCACAGAAGAAAATATAGTAGATTCCCAACTCTGTTTAGTAATAAAGGGTTTTTATGTTGGAAAAATCTCTAAACTACAAAATGGATTCTTGCTACTACGTGTTTTCTAGAAAGGTAATGGATAATATAGTCATCTTAAGTATTTAGATATCAAGGTGATTAAGTATAAAATTAATTTCAGGCCTTAGGAGTTTTATGTGAATTACTTATGATGTATTGAGCTCCTTGAATTTCTTGATTGCACCTCTCAGAACCTCTACAAAAAATCACTCTGCTGTCCTCTATTATGGTAAACTCTAAATTAGAGAATAGTTGTGGAAAATTTGAAAATTTATTAGTGAAAGACTTCCTGATGTCTTTAAACATGTGGAAACAGCAAAAAGAGTACCACCACCTTGTTCCTGCAAGTAATAGCAACATCTACCAATTCACATATGAAAACATTAAAAACAATACAATTTGGAATTGTAATATTTTACATTTATTTTATGGAAACACAAGAAATTTTAAGTCTCTCTCTTTTTTTTTTTTTTTTTTTAAATATGCTTTTAAAATGTTCTCATGAGTTAAGCAAGTAATATTAACAATTGTCAACAATTGGAAAATGGCAGCATATGACAAAGCACTGTGTTATGACTTGCTGTCATTGCTGATAATTTTTCTGAAGTACCTGCAAATGTTGCTAAAAAAATAGCATTTAGGAATAATTTACTATAACGTTTTTCCATTGTTTCCTGTACATCTGATTTCATTTTTTTTTTCTGTTTCATACCTATCATAAATCCATACTGTAGAGCATAATGTAGAGCATAAAGCTACATAAATTTACCCATAGAGACACATTTGCTTTCTAAGTGACTAATGTTCTAAGTGACTAATTGCAAGCACAACTTCAGTAACTGAGGTCAGTCCTTTGTAATAGTGGAACATACTGAATCGGATATTTCAAATATTCTTGACATATTTTTTGTTTCTTTGTTTTTCAGAACAGGTTTTGCTTCTAAAAACAGGTCCCATGTGGTCCCATGTAAACTGGAAGGTCTCAGCTTTGAGGATTCTGCAGATGATGACAGAATACTGCTGTTTGATAAAAAAGGAAAACTGTTTGAAACTTTGTCTCTTCTCTTCTTTTTCAGCCTAGGTGGAGAAGAGACAAAGAATAGAAATGCCACCAGCAACAGGAGCACCACAATACCCTCCTCCAGATGGAGGCTGGGGATGGGTTGTGGTCTTTGGGGCTTTTATCTCCATTGGATTTTCCTATGCATTCCCCAAAGCCATCACAGTATTCTTCAAAGAAATACAGGAAATCTTCCACACATCATATAGTGAAATAGCTTGGATATCATCAATAATGTTGGCTGTCATGTATGCAGGAGGTAAGATGTTTGTGAAATTTGCAAATATTGTGTTTGTCTATTTTTTTCCCTATGATCTTAAAGCAGTTGAAGTTAATTATTTTCTGATTTTATCATTATTACCTAAATTTATTAGGTAATAATTTTAAGATCAGGTAAGAATTTACCTAATGCCCTTTTTAAAATAAAAATGTTGTAAGGTAAGCACCTGGAACATTTGACCATTTGCAGTAATGGAGCTATTAAATGCATATATTATGTATGCATATGTACATATGTATAAAAGTGTATAAAGAGAAACTGAAAACATTGTGCCAATAGAACTGTGTCTTTACTCACTGAAAAGCATCACTCCAATATTTTTCAGAAGTGGTATCTATAATAAAGTATGGTATTGTCAGGTCCAGTAAACAACCTGTTGAAACAACCATGGTCTTACTTTTTCATGGTTATTATTTTATCACTGATTTCAGCCTTCCTAAATCTTAGCACTTGTCATAGTTGCTTTAGCAGTCAAGGAAGAGAGGTAGGTATGCATAGAAGAGATTTCAGGCTATGGGAGTTTCTCTAAGTATCTGTTTTTCACCTCTGACTATAAAAAAGATCCTGCAGCCAGCACAGTGTTGTCTTAAGTACTGCAGGTAAATATTTTTTGGTTAATGGAATGAAAAATGAATGTTTTTTTTTCAAATGGTGACAGAGGCAGAGACCCAATAAAGATGACATGACAAGTGGTGTCAATAGCAATAAACATCTGCTGTTAAGATATTTTTAACCTATATCTGTTCATATGGAGAATCCTGAAGGAATTTATAGGAACAGCAACAATCATGAGAAAATTCACCAAATGAAGAAGTAACTTGAATTAATTCCTTCAAGAGCAGGGTAAAGAGCAAGATCATGTATGTTCTTGCTATGTGTGACCAAGTCATTCTTAAACCAGACTGGCTTTTATGGGTACTGCAAGCCTAGAAATGAGTTACCCTGTGATGTGGCATTTCATGTGCCCAGGCTTGCTTGACTAGGACTCTGCCAGGCACATCTGGACAGACTGTCTACAAGCAATTCAAAGGCATGGCAGTATGCATGGCTGCTCTGGGCATGGACAGCATGTCATGTTCAGGTCCCCTCTAAATTAGCTTCTGAAGCCCCTGAACAAATGTGGACCCATCTGGAAGAAGGGAAGAACACAGATGATAAAGAGCTGTGTTTTGCTTCTACTTACCTTATGCTATGACTTTTGGTCTGGACCCTATTTCATTGTATTTTTTAGCTAAATACATAGCTAAATTTTCTAAGGACAGATTTGCTTTATAGCACAGGTGCTGTTTGTTTGTTTTAATCTCTGAATAACATTTAATTTATGCCATTTCTGTCATCTCAAAGTTCACCTAAGTTTTAATAACAGTACAGATGCAAATCAAAGGGCATTCGGCTGTGGTCATGTTTATATACCAGGTTCAATGTACACAATACTTAATGTAAAATGCAAAGCATTCAGTACTGCTGCCTTTTCTCTAGTACTTCCTTCAATGTTATGAGTACCAGCATGATATCTTCACCTGTACATTGATGTTAAACATTACAGAATAGTTGACTATTCATTCTGCTAAGACCTAGCCCAGTCCCTATGAAGACTGTTAGCACAGGAACAGTAGGCAAAGTTGTTTGCATATCTTGTTATGGACTCATGGTTTTGAAATGCTGAGAATGACGATCCTGCCTGATAAAACACTCTTTGAAGCCACAGCTTCTCTAGAACCACTTCCTAAAAAATAGGCCATTTAGACAATCACTGGCAGAGTATGAAATAGGAATCAGGAAAAACATTTCTGGAGGAAATCACTGCATTGTTTCTACTGTCTGAAGGTGGTTTGATTCCTTAGTATTTGATGTGCTGTAATGTGAAAGACACGTTAAGACCATGGTACAGGGTGTAGTGTTTACTATGAAGTGTGATATGTCTGCATGAACACTCTGTTCATCATGATATTAATTAAGGTAACTTGAAAACATCTAAGATCTGTCATCCTCATTAGAGCTTAGCATTCAACCTATTAATCATCACAGTGGGGTCAGTGAATAAGTAAGAGTCTGTGCCGACACTCTTTGCTTTAGAGGCTGCAGCCTCTTGCAGTTAATTAGCTGGCATCTGCGTTTCAATAACAAGGTATTAACTTACCTTTCAATTCCTGAGGAAAAAAAAAACAAAAAAAAAACACTAATAAAAGGCATCCAGTAAGGAGCTAAAAGAATGTTAATTATGTTTATCACTTACTTCATACTTAGAATAAATGGCATTAAATTATAGCAGACCATCTGGCAATCCATATGGTCTCCTGCAGTCCTGGTTAATTCCAGCAAATAGGTCAAGCACAGCATTCACCCTGTTAGGAAAGCACTAAACAGAGGTGACAAATCTGATAAATCAAGTCAATATGAAACTCTTTTCCCTCTCTCAATCTACCATAATATGTACTTTCATATAGTTCTTGTTGTGGTGGTGTTTTTTGTTGTGGTTGTTGTTGTTTGTTTGTTTGTTCTTATTGTTTTTATTATTTTTTTCCCCTCAAGCTCTCTGTTTTCTCCCCTGTTCTTGTCTCCTGGATATTTGTTAGAGTTTACTAAAAAGCCTTCCCGAACTGCAAGATCCTGTAATGTGATCAAGGTTACAGATATTGGACAGCCTCTGTTGTTCAGCCTGTGCTTGAAAGAAGCATCCTCTGGAGAAGAGCAATAGTTCAGTCTCCATGGCAACTCCTTCTTTTGCCTCTCTTGAGCAGAGACTGTCAATTGTATTAGATTAGGGGTGATGGTTTTGTGATGGACTCCTACACACAAGGGACTGTGACTGAGACCACCAAACTTCTTGTGCTGGAGGACAGAATCTGGGATAAGATGAAATTAGTTGAGCTATCTTGACAGGGTACCCTGTGTTTCTGTGTGTATATGAACACATAGGTATATATGATATGTGTGCATATATGTATTCTTACATATATCGACTATGTATGTATACTTACAGAGCTGTATGTGTGCTCTGATACATGCAAGCATTAAGGAACTGAAGAAAAAGACCAAATATATTTGATACCAAGTTCTCTCAGTTCATTCTCTTTTTCTAAACTTCACCTTTTGCTTTGTGCATCATTAACCAGCCAAAGATGATTAGAGAGCTTCTTTTCAAAGCTCAATCTGTTTCCAGCAAAAAAAGAAAAAAATTAAAAATAAGCAAAACAAAAACACAACACAAAATGTTTTTAATAATTTCATTGTAGTTTTGATGGGAGCCTTGGTGGCAGCCATGAAAGCTGCGTGACAGGTCTGTTGATTTCAGACACAGTTGACCTTGGGTTTTAGATTTCCTTAGGGAAAAAGCAGTTGGTTTACTTATTTAACTCTTTTTCTGTCATTTTTCCAAGGACAGATTTCTATTTGGTGTTTTTTATTTGTTTGCTTGGTTTTGGTTTTGGTTGTTGTTGGTGTTTTGGTTTGTTTGTTTTCAAAAATTACTTAGTGGGTTTGACGTTGCACTGTAGAAATTATCTTAAGAGCTGTTAATTTCTCCAAGCCAGACTCAGCTGTGAAATGTAGGATTGTCTTAGAATCATACAATCATTAAGGTTGGAGAAGACCTCAAGATCATATGGTCCAAGCATCTCCCTACTACCAATACTACTCACTAAATCATGTCACTAAGTACCACATGCAACCTTTTCTTAAACCACCCAAGGGATAGTGACAAAATTCTAGATGATTTTTCCAAGTAAATGATTAAAAAAGCATTTGGAAACCTTTTTTGAAGAGAAAAGTGCTATAGAATTGTAAATAGTGGTTGTTACTGTTTTTGAAAACATACCAACAATTAAAAAAATGCAGCATTTAATAGTTTTCTATCTCTGTTTGTTTGTTTGTTTGTTTGTTTAATTGTTCAAGTTTGAGCTTAACTATCAGGTAGTAACAAACTATTAAAAGAGTTTTCAGGTGACAACACAAAAGTAAACTAAAAAAGTTCTCATTATGACTTTGTCGAATATTAATTTGGAAAATAACGTATCATATGGTATGTTCAAAATATTTGTGATTTTATCTCAGTGGGTGTTTTAGAGATATTGCTGTGAAGATGAAATGGCGTGCACAGTGGAGATGACAGTTGCGAAATGCATGCAACACAAACAACAGATGGTTATGGATTTTTACTTTTGGACAGAATCTATGCTCCTACACTTTTCTCCCTCCCTGGTAACATTTTCTTATTTAGATTTTACAAATACTGGTACAAGGCCTTCAGTACCCATGGATAAGAAGATTGAGAAGCTTTCTTGAATTGACCTATGTCCTTTGTAGTCAGGGACAAATGTTTTTCTCCATCAGAATATGCAAAGTGTTGAATTTTAATAACCTCATTTAGAGTGTCCTTGAAAGCAGAACTTATCAACTTTCCAAATGCCTCATGGGCATGAGGGAATACTTCACATTTAGCCTAAAATATATGTAAAACATCTATGTCAAGTTAATTTGAGACTCACAGATAAAGGAAAAGAAGTCGTAATGAGGTGACACAGGAACAGAGCATTTTGAATCTTACTAACAAATGGAGATAAGTACAAAAAAGAAGTATCAGGAGTAACACAAATATTATGAACTTACAGTAGTTCAGTTTTTAAAAGAAGACGTGAATGCTAAGGAGTTCTGATAAAGCCTCTGAAGGGTAACACAGCCACTTCTTACATTTCTTGGAAGCCTTTGCGTTTTAATAAAACTGTACCTTGTAGGGCAATGTTCTGTGGTAGTAATGAGTGTTTTAAACACAAAGAGGTTTCTAACACCCTAATAAGTTAGTAAGCACCCTTAAAGTTGGATGTGGGAAGAAGGATGAGAAAAAACACCTGTTGTAGATTGTTTTATATATATATATACGTAATATTTTTTTGAACAGGAGTGCCATTCTGTCTACAGGAGCTAGTTGCTTTTTTACTCTTCAGCTTGTTATGTTTGGCTGAACAGACAAGATGCAATTGTTATTCAGTGCCTTTTGGTTATCCAATTTTGTCAAGTTTTCATGAAACAGTTTTTACAGGGATCTGTTTAGCCACACTCAAAAAGCCAGTCTTAAAGTTAAGGACATGCTGCCATTGAGAGAAATATTTTTGTCTTTTCAGTAATTGACAGAAAACCATTTATAAGAAAATTCCCACTGTACTTTTACTAACATTTTCCATGTCCATGACATAGGATAATAGTAATGATTATCATAGAGATAGTTGTGGTGACTTTAATTAAATTAATTCCATCCTATAAGGAAAAAAATTCTTGTTTATATACAAGCAGGCAACATAATAGACTACATAATGAACATTAGTTAGGTTCTTTTTTTTTCCCATTTAAGGCTTTGTATTTTTCTTGATCTTCATTTCTATAGGTAAAAGTAATCAATATTTACAGCTTTTTTATCCATAAAGAAGATTCTTTTTTCTCTCCCACTTCATTTCAAGTAACGGGTCAAAGACAAACAATAATAAATAGCATTCATCATAAAATACATTTTCTAAGGGACTAAAACTTCGGGTTTGTTTTAAAAAGATATCAAGGGACTAACTTAGGCCTTTGATATATTCATTGAGCTTGTAAAACTTAGACGAAGGAATGCTTTTTTCTTCTTCTTCTTTCTGTATACTAATAATGTTGGATCAGTTCCCATATAGTTTTTCATATCACTGGATTATACAATGGCTGCATTTGTGATCTGTGTCGCGTAATTCAAAGGTAATGAAACAATGGTGTAGCACAACTGGGAATCATGAGATATTTAAGCAGATACCAGAGAAGTTCTGTGGGGAAGGAAAAGTCTATCTACTCATGCTGTGTATACCATTGTAGTCACACCAGCACTTCAAATGAAATAATAAACCTAACACTCTACAAAGAACTTATTATAGAATTTTACTGGTCCATTGTTTTGGAATGTCTAAGAACTATTCCTTTGTTTATTTTGAAAGGTATAGCCAAGGGAAACAGAGCTGAACTGAGATATTTATAAGATACTACAAACCAGTATAAATTGGCAACAACTGAATTTTTACTGACATTTGTAATGGTATGTAGATACATAGTTGCTAACAGAGGTAACTGGACTTAGTGACAGGTTTATTCTGATGCCAGGGAAACTACAGAAATCAAAGAATGAGATGGTTTTAAATTGTCTTTTAAGATTACTTCAAACAATCTTAATTGATTAACTGATTTTGAAGATTTTTGCAGAGATTGCATGTAAACATACATGCCACGCAGAGAGTTTTCTAATCAGTCAGAAACTTTTCATGTAACTGAAGTTTATTAAGATTGCTATTACCGTGAAGATTATTAAGATTGCTGTTAAGATTACCCATGTCAAAGAGTACATACAACTACAGCTTCATTAATAATATATGTTTCATTGGAGCATTTAAGCAGAAAACAAGTTTATCTTCATTTTTCACAAATGTTGGCATTTTTATTTAATTATCAAGAAATCAGTAAGTGCAATGGCTGTAATTTTACCTGACTTTTGTTCAGATTAATATGTACTATAAAGAGACAACCAAATGGCATGGATTTAAATGTGAAGATTGTGATTAAAATAGGAGAATGTATTGTGAAATAAGTTGTTCATTTCATCATCTAGTTCAAACAATTCTTGTAGTACTTTTCCATGGACATGTTTTACATTAATTGTGCCTTCTTAGGTATTCCGTATATACTGCTTTGAAACACTTTTCATTAACTGCTTTGACTCTTGGAAAATTGTGAAGGAAATAGTTGTACCCTTACAGTTTTTTAACAATAGTAACTAGAGATCATATGGATGGTATTCATGTGTTGTTTAGTCTTCCTCAGCATAGGTACTTACATCTGAACCAGTTGTCTAGACAACTTCTGTTGTCAGTCAATAAAAATGGAAATTTCTGATTTGTCCTTTCCTATGTTAACTGTCCAAAACACGACAGATAAATTATGTTTTAGAAAGACTGGCTGTCTTTTCAGTGCTAAAGGAACCTAGAGGAAGTTTTCAGATCTCTATTTTGCACTTACCTTAAGTGATGCTACTCTACACAATTGTTGCCCTATACCAATATGATATATTTCACTCTCTAGAGACGTTAAAATCTAAGTATGTTCCTGCAGAGATATGCACCCAATTGATAGTGATTTTGAACTTGTCCTGCTGGTTTTATTAATATTTGTAGTCTTTCTAGATCTCTTGAATATTGCATAGGTTGTAATTTTTCCATGTTTCAATGACACTGTTTAGGTTGTACTAGTTTTGATGCTATTAAAACTCTCTGGTAATCTTAAAATTATTTATTAGCTTGTAAATATCTAATCTTTCCTCATACCCATAATTCTTCAGCTCCCATCATTAGCTAATTAAAAAACCCAGCTGGGAGAAAAGGTTTTTTGCTTGATAATTGACTAAGTCCACATCCTTCTGTAGCTGATTATAAGCTGATAAAAATCTATGGACAGAAATCTATAATCTATGTTGTATTTTCCTATTCTCTGTGAATGATCTGAAAGTTGAAAACATTTCAGTCTTTTTGTAGAAAGCTCCAAAACACTTCCCTATCAGTATCAGCTGGCAGTACCAAATGTGTTTTGCTACAAATCTTGCTCATACCGCTCTCCTATGGAGGAATGTCTTTGATTTTCCAGGAACAGTAATTATGTGAGTGATTATTTTTTTCCTCTTTTACAAGAATAAGCTTTGCTGTCCCATACATGCTGCTTCCAGATTTGAAGATGTAGCCTAGATTTCATCTTCTTGTTATTTTCTACATAGTAAAACATAACTTACTCAGAGGAACAGTTTAGTGTCAGGACTAAGGACTCTTTGCAGTGGCTCTTAGAGTAGGCACAATTCAAGAAGAGAGGTTTCCTATTTGGCCTTCCTTAGAAGCGGAGTAATCTTGTGTCCTTGGAAGTCAAATTTCACTCAAAAATGCTTCAAGACCAATTCTGTTCTAAATTGCTTGAACTGTTATCATATATGTAAATGGCAGTATTAATCCCTCCTTATTGTGATGTTACTAAGCCTTGAATGTCTCTAATTAAGCTCGTGTTATTTGCCTAATCGGAATAGTTGTAATTTTCAAAGCAGCAAGTAAATAAGCAAAGTGCAGGAGGCTTTATTTTTGGATCTTCTATTTAAAAACTGTTGCCATGAAAGATTTAATTAAGACACATGAAGTATTGAAGCTGGTGAGAAGCAACATGGCATTACGTATGGTGAATAAGATTTATTTATTCATGTATTTACTTATTTTAGTTTCCCTGGACATCTCCCAAGCAAAATGCAGTAAAATAAAATAACTAAACCAGGTAAATAGATACATTATTGATAAAGAAGATATGTTCATGCTCAACATATGATGAATCTGCAGGTCTTTTTTGAATCTATAGCTAGATACTCTAGAATCATTGTTTGGGGGCGGGGGGAGTGGGGAGAGAGAAGGAGTCAGTAGGAAAACTTAAAACATAAAATATATAGTGATGAATTACATGTTTCAGTAACAATGTTATGCTGTTATCAGAGATACGCAAAATAACTGCCTGGGACTCTGTTCCAAGTATGGTCTCCATGATGCTAATCCTGTAATATGTGCTTAATTTCAAATGCCTAAGTGATCTCATCAGGTTCAAAGATAAGACTTATTTCTCACTTGCTTCAAGTCAACATATAAACATATGTAAATATGTTTATGCATAGGTGTTTGTGACATAAAGGTCTTTTGGCAGTGTACTTTCAATGACTTAAGTGCTCCCACAGGCAGTCATTAAAATCTCATTTTTATTAATATCAACCTTAAAAATACATTATGCATAAATTATTATTTTCCCCCAAATAAAATATAAAATATGCAAGAGTAGTTTTGAGGGTGTATAGCATTTAAGAAAAACTGGGAGTATTCACTTTATTAATCATTTGACCAACCTTTTTGGTATGACTTGTTTGTCAGTAATCTTGTCTCTACTTCATAAATAAATTAAAAATAAAAATAAAAATTCAAGGACGCAGTACAATTTGACCTGAAGTATGAGTCTTTCTCCTAATATAAATGTTAATTATTTCGATTCTGTGTAGTTCCAGTATTGCAAAGTGGGCTGAGCAGTAGGCAAGCAGGCACCCTGACTGTAAGAATTGTTCTGATATTTACTGATGTAACACACAGTGTAACAAAGTATCCACCGGTAATGACCTGAAACTGTATGATTCTCAAGTGAGAATACAGTTGACATGAGAGATGGTTTTAAGCTGTTGATAACCTGAACAATCATTTCTAATTAACACATATTGTAATAGAAACTTACAGAAAATCTCAAAATAAATAAACAAATAAATAAATGAAATCCCTCCTTCCAATTGGCTGGACTTACACAAAGACTGCATTTCTGAGAATGTGATGGGGGTTCATCCCAGTGGTATGTCCACTGTACATTTTGTGACTTTATGTATAATAATGAGCAATACAGTCCTGTAGCTGGTCTTACACTAAGCTGCAGTTAAAAACTGTAGAGCTGCAACATTTTTTTTTTAGATGATTTGGTAATGTTTAGAAATGCAAAATACTATTGAGTGACCTGGAACATGGGAATGCTGCATAGTTTTATTTCTGATTTCTTAAGTTAGTTCCACAGAAGAAGTTTGAGATAATTCAGAGCGAGTTATTTGAAGATTTTTAACAGATTTAACTCAGCTGAGAATTCTGAGATTTGAATTTTTTATTTCATTTTAGGAATAAAATGGATGTTAAAGAATGTTTCATACAATGCTAGTTCTAATTTATGTATTGTTCCTTAAAAATCAAATAGTATTTCACAAAGGTAATGCATCTGGGAGTGATTTTTTTGTGCTTCACACAGTGAATCTACACCTGTTGAAAGAATGCGCAAAGATATATAATCCATTGCTATTCTGGTTCAGAAGCTTTTCATATTTACTTACTCAAATATAAACAGTAACTTAAATGCACAGCACTTGACCCTATACTCAGAACCAGTTGAAGTGGCAGGTGGGATTAAGACAGGAACAAATCTGGATCATGTAATTTCTTCTTGATCATTTCTCCAGATATTATTAAAGAATAAATACAAACCAACCAGCTAACCAAAGAAAAAAACAACCAAACAAACAACCAAACAAAAACAACAGGGTGTTCAGATATACATACTGCCTAAATAAGTCAATTTTCTCAATTTTCTAAGAAATAGCTTTTCAGTAAGATGTATTAAAATTTACTAGAGAAGCATAGTTCCTCCCGAAGGAAGAAAATAATTATTTTATTAGGAAACCTAAGCAATATTCTCCTCACAAGCACATATGTTAAATCATTGCAGAGGATGGTGTATTTCACTGGATCGTTTTAATATGTTCTGGCTGAAAAATATCAGCATAACTCCTTAGATGAAAGGTGGCTCCAGGAATGCATGATATCTAGGCAGCATCTGTAATACAAATCATGGGAAGCCTATATTTTAATGGCCACTAATTTATTTTGAATTTATGATGCATTACAATCATTAGAACTAAGCTGCTTTATATTACTTGGTAGAGAATAAGGTTTCTGCCAGTACTAGGTTGTTTTATTTGTTCACAACAGGTAAGGAAATATGACTGTTTCAAAAGCCAAACAAATATTATCTTCAAGTGCAATCAGATGGCTATGGGTCACCAAGACACTTTATGTTGCTGCTTGCAGCAGAGCTCAAGTATTCCTTATTCATATGTGCAAACTTGAGTTAGACCTCCCTAACCCCTCCCATTTAAAAAAACACCTTGTCTACGGGGATATATTCTCTGTTGCTATAAGGGAAAGGACTTTGTAGACAACATTATGCATGTTGTTTCCGTTGTAGTCCAGGCAAAACACAAATGCCATAAATAACTTTGCCCAGCTCCCTGCTAATATCTTCTTTTTCCACTCATTTTTTCATGACTCTTACACTCCTTACTTGGTAATATTTTATAAAATATTCTTTTTATAGGGGAAAGTGTACTTTCCTGCACATTAAAGGAAGTCATCATGTTTTGGCTGATTGCGGTCTGTGGAAAGAGTATGTGTTGAACAACACAAAAGAAATGGCATATGGCTAATATCCATAGGAAACTTCTAAAAATTTGAAAGACACATTATACAAAGCTCTGTAGCTAGATGGAAATCAAAAAGTGTCAGTCTGATGACAAATCAGATGACAAAATGTATGTGAAGTAGGTATGGGAATATGCAAAGATAAACTGACACCTGCTCATATAATGAATGTATAGATAAAATATACATGTATAGTATAGAATCATAGAACCATAGAATTAAAAAATAAATAAATCAGGTCATATGTCTGAGAGTGTTGTCCAAGCACGTCTTGAACTGTGGCAGACTCAGGGCCTTGACCACTGCCCTGGGGAACCTGTTCCAGTGCTCAACCACCCTCTTGGTGAAAAACCTTTTCCTGATATCCTGCCTGAACCTCCCCTGTAGCAGCTTCAAGCCATTCCCTTCGGTTCTACTGCTGGTCACCAGAGAAAAGAGATCAGCACCTGCCCCTCCACTCCCCCATGTGAGGAAGGCGTAGACTGTGATGTTCACTCTGTGATAGCTTCAGGCTGAACAACCCAAGTGACTTCAGCGGCTCCTCATACATATTCCCCTCCAGACTCTTCTGTAGCTCTCCTTTGGACACTCTCTAATAGTTTTATATCTTTCTTATACTGTGGCACCCCAAACTGCACACCATACCAGAGGCCACACCAGCACAGAGCAGAGCACGACAATCACTTCTGTCAGGCAGCTAGCAATGCCATTCTTGATGCATCCCAGGATACAGTTGGCCCTCCTGGCTGCTAGGGCACACTGCTTGCTCATGTTCAGCTTGCTGTAGATCAAAACACTAGATTTCTTTCTGTGGGGCTGCTCTCCAGCATCTTGTCTCCTGGTCTGTATATATAACTAGGGTTGCCCCTTCCCAGGTGCAGAATCTGGCAGTTGTTGTTAAACTGAATATTGGTAGTGATTGCCCGGCTTTCTAATTTGTCCAGATCTCTTTGCAAGGCCTCACCACCCTTGACAGACTCAACGGCTCCACCCAGTTTGGTATTGTCCACTAACTTGCTCACAAAAACCTGCAAGTCCTTCATCCAAAAAATTTATGAAAACATCGAGGAGGACAGGTCCTAAAATGGAGCCCTGGGGAACCCCACTGGTGACAGGTTGCCTGACTGATGTAACCCCATTTACAAGAACCCTCTGGGCCTGACCTGTCAGATAATTGTTCACCCATCTTATTATGCTTTTATCTAAGTGTATTCTGGTCATTTTGTCTAGAGGGATACTGTGAGAGACAATTCAAAAGCTTTACTGAAATCCAGAAAGATTACATTGACTGGCTTCCTTTGGTCAACTAGCTGGGTGATCTTGTCATAGAAGGAAATTAAATTTGTTAGACATGACCTTCCCCTTGTGAGCCCGTGTTGGCTGTGACCAGTGACTGTGTTGTCCTTTAGGTGTTTTCCAATAACTCTCAGAATAATCTCCATAATTTTATCAGGCACTGAAGTGTAACTGACAGGCCTGTAATTGTCAGGATCTTCTTTCTTGCCCTTCTTGAAAACTGGGACTATATTTGCTGGCTTCCAGTCAACTGGAACCTCTCCAGATTTCTCCAGATTTCTAAGACCTTTGAAGAATATTTGAGAGAGGTCCCACAATGACATCAGGCAGCCCTCTGAGTACCCTGGGATGAATCCCACCAGGTCCCATGGACTTGTATACATCCAGGTGGAGCAGCAAATCCTGCACAAGTTCAGGGTTAACTGGGAGTTTACTGTTGCCACAGTCATGATCCTCCAATTTAGGACAGCTGGGGTCCCAAAGCCCATCACTGCTGTTAAAGACAGTCAAATTTATAAAACATCTCTGCTTTGTTTATGTCCCTGTTTGATAAGTGACCATCCTCATCAAGTATCAGACCAGTGTTTGTTCTGGTCCTCCTTTTCCTGTAAGAATACTTAAAAAATACTTTTTATTTGTCCCCAACACTACTGGCCAGCTTCAACTCTAATTGAGATTTGGCTGTCCAGATTCTCTCTCTACAATGGTGAGCAGCATCTCTGTAGTCCTCCCATGTTGCCTGACTTTGCTTTCAGATGCCATATGCTTTTTTTTTCTGCCAAAGCTCTTGAAGAAGATCTTTGCTCAACCAAACCGGCCTTCTGCCCTTCCTGCTTGACTTTTAACATTTTGGATATGATTTCACTTTCAGCTCTATTGAGTATAATGTTATTGTCATGTGCGTATATTTTGCTGTAAAAGGAAAAGGAGAAATGAGAGAAAAAGAACTAAGAGAGAAAAGAGCTCATTCTTAAATTACTTATTGACTGTAAAATATTTTCCTAAGTATTCTTATAAAAAAATAATAATAATTTTGGGTGTCTACATTTTAAGTGAATTGGAAAGTGTTCTGAACCCATGGAACACTTCCAAAATTCTGGAATTGTTCACTAAGTTTTCTCCATCTTATTTTTCACTCGTTTGAAAACAGGGGAAAAAAATAATATATATATATATATATATGTATTCTTACTTTAAGTTGACAACTGCATGTAGTTGTGCCTCTACCCCATCCCTTGCCATTCCACTACCCTGACTGATCAATCTCCTTTTTTGCAAAATACTGGGAAAAATGCAAATTCTGCATGTGTTGTGATCCCATTAATATACTGCTATCTCCTGTATTTACACTCTAAATATCTTGGATGCCAAAATCTAATGAGAACACCCAGTTCTCATTTTGTACAAAGTCTCTGAACAAAAAATAAATTCCCTTCCCTTTCCCCCCTTTCTTTAGTACTTTGTGACCTAAATATTATTGAGATATGTTTATTTACCTTATACAAATTTTCAGACACCAGCTAGTTTAGAGGCTATCAAGGAACTTGGGAAATTCCCACTTTTAAGCTTTTAAAATTGTTACCACTGAAAGTTACCAGATATTACCAGATAGTTTTATCAGATATTATTAAGAATACAATTATAATGGAAAATAATGGTAAAATAATATTTTAGAAATATTTTATATAAAGTATATTTTAAATATCGGGTTACATATGTGTTAAATAACAAATGCATTTGAAACTAATCTAACAGTATTATCGACAATGACATATATATGATGACTTCTCAGGACGCCCTATTCTAAATAAATCCAGATTTATACTTCTCATTGCATATATTCGGAATATGTAGATGACATTTAATGATCCACTCATGATCCATAATTCACAGTAAGTGGTCCACAGAAACATTGTAGCCAGTAGATTGAGTATTTTCACTTTCATATATAATTATACAGTGCAAGACTGAGACAAGACAGGAATATGATGACAAAGGAACTAGGCAAAGGAAGCGTGTATGTTGTGCTTTCTTTGAAATTATGTATGTTATGTCCGTTACAATGTGTAGAGAACCCCAGGGCTCGGTGCTGGGGCCGGTCCTCTTTAATATCTTCATCAATGATCTGGACGAGGGCATCGAGTGCACCCTCAGTAAGTTCGCAGATGACACCAAGTTAGGTGCGTGTGTCGATCTGCTTGAGGGTAGGAAAGCTCTGCAGGAGGATCTGGATAGGCTGCACCGATGGGCTGAGGTCAACTGCATGAAGTTCAACAAGGCCAAGTGCCGGGTCCTGCACCTGGGGCGCAATAACCCCAAGCAGAGCTACAGACTGGGAGAGGAATGGTTGGAGAGCTGCCAGGCAGAGAAGGACCTGGGAGTGATGGTGGATAGTCGGCTGAATATGAGCCAGCAGTGTGCTCAGGTGGCCAAGAAGGCCAACGGCGTCCTGGCTTGTATCAGGAACAGTGTGACCAGCAGGGCTAGGGAGGTGATCGTCCCCCTGTACTCAGCTCTGGTGAGGCCACACCTCGAGTACTGTGTTCAGTTTTGGGCCCCTCGCTACAAGAAGGACATGGAGATGCTTGAGCGGGTTCAGAGAAGGGCGACAAAGCTGGTGAGGGGCCTGGAGAACAAGTCCTACGAGGAGCGGCTGAGGGAGCTGGGCTTGTTCAGCCTGGAGAAGAGGAGGCTCAGGGGCGACCTTATCGCTCTCTATGGGTACCTCAAGGGAGGCTGTAGCGAGGTGGGGGTTGGCCTGTTCTCCTATGTGCCTGGTGACAGGACGAGGGGGAATGGGCTTAAGTTGAGCCAGGGGAGTTTTAGGTTAGATGTTAGGAAGAACTTCTTCACTGAAAGGGTTGTGAGGCATTGGAACAGGCTGCCCAGGGAAGTGATGGAGTCACCATCCCTGGAAGTCTTCAAAAGACATTTAGATGTAGAGCTTAGGGAAATGGTTTAGTGGGGACTGTTAGCGTTAGGTCAGAGGTTGGACTCGATGATCTTGAGGTCTTTTCCAACCTAGAAAATTCTGTGATTCTGTGATTCTGTGATTTCAAAGTTGAGTTAGATGTAATATCATTCTGGAAGAAAACAAACCATAGGATGATGTGTAGGGAGAAAATGGGATATTGTATGAACATAAATACAATGGGAAGTTTGAAGAAGACAGAGAAATCCAAATGGCAATATTAATCTTAACTGAAGTCGGTTGAATTTTTCACAGTGAATGCATTATCTGAAAAACATACTGAATTGGGTTGCAGAGAATGTATCTTACATTCATAAGAACTATTAAATAGCCTGTTCAAAGTCTTCTGAAAGAGTTTGCGTTGACTTTTGGTCTCTGTGATGTCTGCTTGGCTTCCAAATGACAGTTTTGTTCTGTTTCCAGGAAAAGTAGCCTGTGATTTTTAAGAAAGTATATAAAAAAATTTATGAATCATAATAGGGAATAATAAATAGAAAGTGTTGAATAATAAACATTTATGAATATTGTGCTCATGTGTGCATGCACATATGCAGAGAGAGAAAAGACAGTTGTTACTCAAAGAGGAAATAAAGAAAAAAACTAGGGAAATATTTGTAACTATATATTTGTAATATAATAACATTGTTTGCAAAAATACCTGTGAATAATTTAAATATTAGCAAGGACTATTTATTTTCTTTCTTTCTTTTTTTTTTTCCAGTGATTAACTCTGAAATTAACAACATTGTTCTTACTTTCTAGTTGCTAAAATTGTAGCTACAACAATGGTATACTGTAATTGCTGTCTTTCATTTCAGTGTTGTGATCTGCAAGAATACAGAAAATCATCCCCCTTTTGTAGCATCAGAATATACAGAACTTGTCTGGTAATCTGATTCATACAGGTAGCAAGATGTAAAGACAACTTGTATTGCTAAGAATTGTGATCTGCATTGACATGCAAAATTCTGCATGTTGACCATTAACTATGTCCATTGGAGCATTCTGTAGTTCTGTACCTACTGAAATTCTTGCTGAAACCCTAAAAAAGACAGAAATTTAATGAAGTTTATTATTAACACATTCATGTTAACTATTTGCTATAGATAATTATTTTTATTAATATTTATGTATTAGTATTATTTTGTATGTATTTTTGAGAGGCAAGATGATTGTCTCTCTTTTCTTTCTTTTTTTTTTTTTTTTCATTTGAAGGAGAAATAACCTTTCATGGCATGGGTTCATTGTGCTTGTCACCACTAGCATTATTTAGGTGTAATTTCCAGCACATTTTTAAGATTGAAAAAGATGTGTTAACTTTAGATTCACAAAAGTACATGAGCTACTAAGGAGCTAAGTTGATTGCTGTTAAATACCACCCTGGAAAAACTCATCATCTTTTCTTCTACAGGAAACTTTCATTAAGTCTTCCAGGAAACTCACATTTGTAATTGAGTTTTCTAATGTTCATGTTGATGCACTACATTACATTTACAGCTTACTAAGTTACAAGCTGGTTGCAATGGTTTTCTGAGAAGAAAACAACAGGTTTCTGAGAAGACTGTTTAGGATTCACTTACCATGTGCTGGTTCTATTTCCAGCTATCAGCATTACAGAAGCATGCAGGCTACTATGTGAGAAGAATGTGCCTGGTGTTACAATGTCTCTATTTAAATACATTTCCCTTATAGGTGCTTTTGTTCCATCTTATCATTGGCTTGTTCCATCCTTTCTTTCTCTTTTCTTTCCTTTTTCCAAGTTGAAAAAATAATTTATTTGCAAATATGCTTCATATTTATATATTTATGCTTCGTATTTATGTTATTTACGCTTCATATTTAATATACCATGTGCTTCAGTTTACTCAGGGATACTGAAGTTAACAGGAATACAAATATAAGTGAAGTTTTAAAAAATGCTGAAATGTTCTGCTGCTTCTGACCTCTCTGAAAATAAATATGTTAATGCAAAATTTGGACAACTAATTTTATTTTATTTTTTTCCTTTTGGGTAGTCGGTGACCATAAATGTTTCTGAAAACTGCTGAGTGTTCAGCAACACACAGATTTACATTCATTTCTGATTAAATGTGACGAAGTTTCATATTGCTAGTTTCCAAAAAAAAATCATAAATCATCTTCAAGACTTCAGCTTTGTGACTGACTCTTTGAACCTTTCATGAAAAAAAAAAACAAACATAGCAGAGCATACAAAAGATAATTAATATCAAGCACTGATATGTATCCATTTAAATAATAATCAGCATGTCTACCCCTTGATTAAAAATCGGTACTTTTCCAACTTTTTAAAATTCATATGCGTAGAGCAGTTCATTAACTTGGAGATAACTTTTATAAATTATGTGGTCCATAGCTCCACATACCTCAGTACCCTAGCAAACAAGAAAAAAAAAGTACAAGCCAGTCAACACCTTTCATCAAAGTATGTAATGACTCTGATATATCTGCAAAAATAATAAATAAAACAAATTAAAAACAAGTACAAGGATCTGTAATTTCTATATAAAAGTAGTTCATTTGGAGTATGCACCAGCACTATTCATCACTTATTTACGTTTCTTCTGAATATTTCAGGAAATTCTGATATTTACAGCTGGATGTATATATTATTGAATAAGTACATCAGTTCAAAATTACAATCTGTTACTTTTTTTTTTTTTTTTCTGAGGGGGAATAAACATGAGAAAAGTTGCAGGCACTCTGCTATCACCCAGGCTTTTATGGGATACCACACACATGATCACATGATTATTGTATTTCTTATAAAAGTAATTCATTGTTCTTTCAGGATGTAAGGTGATGACACTGAGGAAACATAGTCTGAGATGGGGAAGTGATGAGCAAATCTCACCGCGGCAGTGGATGGTTGAGCCATTGACTGCTTGCTTCCTGTCAGTGCTTTGGGCTGCTGAGCTATTTAACTCATACTTCAACTACCTGAAATTGGTGTTAGCCATTTTTTTGGGATGCTATTTATTGCAAGAACATTTTTTTTCCTCTTTGCTTTCTGTCAAAGTTACTATATTATCTGGTTTTATGGAATCAGTGCAGCCATGTTGTATGAAACAAGAAAGAAAATACTGCAAAATGCATAAAGGAGCTACAGAGAAAGCTTTACAGCCATTGTTGAACTATGTTACCTCTGTTGCTGTTACACAAACAGACTGTGTTTGAAAGGGGTTACCATTCCCACAAATGTGATAAAGAATCTAATACAACAAAGGTTTCCCGACTTTTTAACATGCATACTTTTTTTTTTTTTTTACAAACCCAAGAGTAATGAGAAAAATTATAGTATTTAGCCAAAAGTTTTTGAATTAGAAATAAAAATATCATAGGTTGCTTAGTATTCTGAGTTAGTCCACCTTGAGAAAAACAAAGTAATTTTTAAAACACTTTTCACTTTCATTAACAGATTTTCAACAGTGTCAGAATCAATTTTGACTTGCTTTTCCTCTGAATGACAGAGATGAAATTCTAAGAGTAGTACTAAGTACTAGCATAAAGCATTTGTGGTTGAAGGAATAGTTTTAAAATGAAAGGTAAGACTCTACTTTAGTAAAATACTGGAAACTCTTTGCCAAACAAAGCAAATCAGCTCCAGAAAGTGGATTTTCTATGTAGTAAAAAATAAAAAAATACAAGTCTGACTGATATTAGCAAGTAGCTTGTCCTCATTTTAATTCTTGGAACTCCTCTGGGTTTTCCAGCCTTGTAGGAAACAGAAACAAAATACAGCCAGACTAGAAGGATAGCTGGTGCAATGCTCTGCAGGTGCCAAAAATGTATGTGTGTTTAAATCATTTGCCTTGACAGGATGCAATCTACGATACTGCATTTGTGCAACTTCAAATATTATTCCATTTATTCTCAGCTTCTTTCATGATTTCACTTTATTTGAATAAATGTCAGATTGTTCAGACTGAGTCATTTCAGATTGCTCTGGGTCAATGACACTATGAACACTGTATGACATTGTCAATTTATGTTAAAAAATTACATTTATATCAAAAAGGGTTCTTTTCTAGTTGCCTACCAAATATAATGCATGTAGGAAAGTAAAAAACATAAAGGCACGGGTTGTGTATGAAAAAAATTACAGATGTGAATTATCTTCAATTGCATCTTACATTATATCATCAAGTAATCAACCAAGAACAAATAAATTAAATACTAAAACCTAGCTTTTTATATACTTTTAAAAAAGTGCCACTCCAGTGAATATAAATGTAGAAAAGACCCAAGGATGACTTCATTATTGAAATAAAAGATAATTATGGCAGCTTGATACTGCTACAAATATCTTGTTGGATCCTGTAGTACACTGCTACAAACCCTGTTGGAATTGTTCTGACTAGTTATTACATTTTTAAGCCGCAGATCATTCTTTTCATCCCTCACAGAAAGTGCTGTCTATTTAGGGGAGAACTAAGGTAAATATATTTTATTTTTCCTTTTAGCAAGAAAAAAAAAAAAAGGTGGAAAAGAGAGAAGACAGCAAGAATTCTAGTTCCCTAGATTCCCTTCCTCTTGTAAATTAATGGAGCATACATGTGGACAGATAAATGTTACTCTACCAGAGAGCTGAGCAAGATATAGATTTTATGCCAAGTAAATCTTCCTTTATTCTATTTCGTGGCCTTCAAACTGATCTGATGGTATTACCTGTAGCTATTAAGTGGAAATATTGTTATCACCTGTTTTGCATCCCTTACACTTTTAGAGATATTAGATACACAACCAGATTCAGATCATTTTTTTATATGTGTATTTACCTAGGACTGGAAAAAGCAAATAAATACATGTGTACATAAGTGTGCATGTGAATGTGTCAGAATGTAACATGAGAGAGAGACTATTAAATGTATAGTGCATAGTTTGAGCTCTATATTTATTTCAAAAAAAAAAAAAAAAAAGCAAGCAATACAAAGCGATCATACCTGTAAGAAGAAAACTCTATTGTTCAAGTTCTGTTTAATACATATTAGCAAAATAGACATCTTTTAAAAGAAAAAAAAAAAAAAAGTGATTATTTCTTCAGGCATCTGCTTTTAAAATCTACTCAGTTACATAGTCTTTTTTGGTGCTTTTCATTTACAACAGTATTGCTTAACAGAAGAAGGAAGATTTAAATGGAGAGTGAAAAGTTTAACTTGGAAGTGAGAGGAAAAGAGATTATTGCTAACACTGCTATTACAAATAATAATAAATTTTATTTTTAAGCAATATATTTCTATTTTGGTATTCACTGAAGTCAAAGCAGCTTTGTCTACACATTTTCCACGGTACAGATAGACAAGTAAATGTTTTACTTAGCCATCAAAATAGATGGCATGTTATTATAAGCTTTTTGTTATGTATGTATGAGCATATGTTTAGTATTTGTTAACATTTTGACCTCCCCTCAAATTATGGTAGTAGTAAATGTTGTCTTGCTGTAGTCATAATGTTCCTTAGCTGTTCCTTAGGGAGAAACAAACAGGTAAACAAACAAAACAACAAACAAACTTTCGATGTATAAGCAACTCATAATAAACAGTTCCCAAATGCATAAGTCAATTTCTGCCCACATAGCTGAAATAGCTTTTGCCATCTTTCCCTTGACATATGATGAACATGAAAAGCTTCCATTTTTTTTGTTTGTTTGTTTGTTTGTTTTTGTTTTGTTTTGTTTTGTTTTTTCATCCTCTTCTAAGGTGTTTGTTCCTGAGTCTCTTCTTCAGTGGCACAGTTATGGTTGCTATCTAACTCCTTCTTAGGGTCTGGTCATTACTTCAAACAGATAGATATAAAACAAAAATACAACCAGGGGACCGTTAGCATATTATGATAATGGCCTTAAGTTTAGTTTAGGGAGTACACAGTCTTATGTGGCCAGTGTTTTGAAGGTGCTAAGGGAGAGATCAGAGTAAATATTCTTGTGAGTTTAACATCTGTTAGGTAGTTACTTCAGGCTTCAGGAAAGTAGAGTCACAGATCCAGTAGTCCTTTAGTGCATTAACATGTGTTAATGTATAGCATGATTTTGCCAGTAATACATTATTTAAATAGCTTAATGATGCTTCTCAAAACAAACAAACAAACAAAACAACAACCAAGGCAACTGCTGCATGTGAGCATTGCTTAAGTAATTGCACAAGCTGTTAAATGTGAAGTGAAATTTGTGTATAGCTATAAAACACATGATGACAGGTGAACATCTGGAATTTATGTAGATTAATATACATTTGATAATGAATATGCATGATTTTATGAGACTCAAAACCAAGTATGTACACAGTTGTCACAAGAAAATATTTAACCTACTCATCAGGTTGCAAGGGTTTCTAGATAACTTATGGAGTTAGCTTAAACTAATATAATGGCTTATAAAACAATATTTCCCAAATACAAAAATTTTAAGCCAATGACCAGAATATGCAAAAAATAGAAATATAGATTGAGCTGTTATAGTAAATACACATCATTAACTTGAAGAGAATATCTCAAAGAGAGTCTAATGTTTAAAATAATTTTCAATTTATAATACAGTCCAGATTTAGGTCATTTGGAAGTGCAGAGCTCAGACACATGAGGCAGCTTTGTCTTTCCTCTGGTGTCTTCATCCTGAATTCATCCACCAACCTGAATTAATACATCTATATTTGACCTGTAGCTAACAGATCTTGTAAGTGAGGCTGATGTTGCATGCATGTCATCTTAAAAGCTGTAACTTACAGTCCTGGCCCAGCTGCCACAGTTGCGATCCACAGAGATGCAGTTTTCTTGTTCCTAAACCATTTCTAAACTATCTCCCTGAAAGAATTCTCTGCTATGAAAATCACCATTTCTGGATACCCTCCACCCCTTAAATAAAAAAATCCAAAAGCAAATATCCTCCCTACCCCCTAAACAAACAAGAGTCTGACTCATTTTCCTGGCTTATAGAAGGAAGGAAGGATTGATGGAACAGTAATAAAGAAATGGATACTACAGTTGGTATTATTTTGTGGTAGATACTACAGCAGAGTTTATTTTTGTCCTTGGTTATATTTGGAAAACTTTATCAGTGCTGTGCAATGCTTTCTTTTTGATCAATAGTTTTACTGAAAATAAGTTTGCAATTTAGCAATGTTATACAACAATCTTTTTTATTACTATTCTTCTCTTTCCAACAGTTGATTGTCTACTATGTGTGGATTTGCCTAATCTTTTTTTCATATGGTCTCATACCTATCCTGGTTATTCATACTGTCTTTGTTTAACGAGAAAAGAAACAGGTCTTTTGATATCTGGATAATTTCTTAAGTATAAATTTACAATAAAGGTACAATTAAAGGTACATAAAGGTACAATTCAATGTGCTGCCTATGGTGAATAAATTTGTAAATAGTATAGCCAAATATTCCTAGTGTCATGCCTCTTTTGTAGATTTTTTTTTCCCCTAAGGATGAGGTAAGGAATATTTTAATTATGAGTACAGAAAGGCAACATTTAATACTGCAGTGATTTGAGGGGAGGTCAAAATATTAACAAATACTAAAAATTGTTCATGTACTCAGTTCAATTTTAGAAGTACTTCCATCTCATCATAAAAAAAGGATCTTGAAAATAATAAAAATTAATTAATTTGGAATGTTTGAAGTGAAATACTGTTACTGTGTTTAGCAATGAGAACAATTCAACTTTTTCTGTCAGGAAATTACATTAAAATTCATTTTTTTTCTATAATATTGAAGTAATATTGAATATCATTGATATTGGGATGAAACATTTTGCTTTTAGTTAAACAGAGTTGAATTAAAAGTGTTTTTTTATTATTTTTTATTGACCCAGAGAAAATATTTATACCACTCATGTATTTTAAAAGGGCTTTCTATGTAATTCAAACATGGGCCAAACTACCAATTGTCCATACAAATGTTTACTGAAAAACTAATGATCAAAATTATCCTTATGTGTAGTTGTAAGTGCACAAGCTTATTAAGACAAGAGAGGTAAGAATGGTGCTTTTAGGAAGTACTCTGAACATACGTTGTCAGTCCTTCATCATTCACTGCCTTCTGCATACGCCTTCCAGGGAGAAACCCCACCTCACTACAGTTCTTAGTAGAAATGAAAGTAGTAGTTCTTCAAGTAGAAAAAAAAAGTGTTGGGTATCTCTATAAGGTGTCATGTCAGCTAAATGTTTTAGTGCTTCTTATGTGATTTAAAGTCTTTTATTAAATCTCTAGGCTATTATATATTTGGTGGGTCATTCTGTGCTGTGGGATTCTGTTTGTTGGTTTCAATACATGGTTATGCTTAACCTAGAATTCAGTGAGCAGCAGAGCTAACAGAGCCTGCTCTCTTGTTTTATATGTCTTCAAGATGAGCCCTAACACCCTCACTTTGAGTATCTTTTACCTTCCCAGTACAATAGCCATCCCGTTTATCATCCATGCTCCCACCTATCAGCCTTGCCCAGCTGCCAGGGCAAGAAGATAAAGTGCTTTTATGTACCGTGCTTTTACTCGGGCAGAGCTGAGCACATTTCCCAGTGTCTGTGCTGCCCTTTTATTAACAGAGGCTTCCCTGGGATCCCGGGCTCCTTGAGACCTATACTATTGAATGAATACACAGACTGTAAGATCTAAATATCACTGAAATTTTGTAGTAAATTAGAACTTTAAATGTTCAGTCAGTCAAGCTGAAAAGTTTGTCAGTCAAGATACATGTAATTTCAAACTGACTTCAGGATTCACAAAAGGGGGACAGGCAAAGGGCAACACTATGGTAGAAGCTTGTTTCCTTAAGGAAGAAAGCTAAATTTTGATCATCTGGAGTATGCCTAAGACTTCTGCTGTAGATACAGTAATTAACATTTTTGGTATGTTCACAATAGTAATTTAATATATTTAAAGCAATTCAAGCAATGGAGTCTAAAATGACAGTGTACCTATGAAGCGCACATTCTTAAATTTGTTGGAATTTGGCTTCTTTGCATCATGGAAACACTGGCATTTATTCCTAAATAGTAATATATCTATACAGAGAGATTTAAAACTGTTTTGCAGTGAAATCAGGTTCAGTGCTTGGCTCTCCACTTTATGCCAGCTACAGTTTGAAATGTATTACTTTTTATTATGGGTATTTTTATTTTTGAATCAAATAAGTTTAGTTATTGCAAAAACAAGACTATTCATAATGGTTTGGGCCAAATATAGTACAATCAGATGGTGTGCAGGTTTTCCTAAAGAGCTTTGACAACCTCTTAATCTTGATATGTAGCATGCCATCTATTCTAGTCACGGTCATTTAAAAAACATATAATGCATGTCATGCTAAATTGGACACTAGCTGTTTGTTTAGTGTGGACATAATTACACTATAAACTGAACTGCAGTTGAAACTGAAAAACAGGCTTGTAGCAATATTTTTAAAGTTTATAGGTCTTTTTGCTAAACCACATCTTAGATTTTCTTAGACAGCCTATAGTCATTTTACTGCCCCTTAATGCTCCTCTCTGGGTCAGGTAAGGGAAATGAGACTCAGGGGCCGGAGATTTACATTCTCATTTGATGGTGTTTCTATGTCTCTGTGTAGTTTTAAGTAGGTATCCAAGACATGCTACAGGATCAAGAAGATCTGTTACTTTGCTTGCCTGGAGCTTCCCTCTGCTCTGTTAACTGGAGTTTCGATATCTGTCTCGTATGTGAAATTCTTCAGTCCTTGCACTTTCAAAACTTCCATTGACTGATCTCAGCATTGATTCCCTGTGAACTGTAACGATCCCTCTCACTTGTCTGATGTCTTTAATCTTTTGATCCATCTCCATGACTAATCAATAGTTATATTGTCATGGAGGCAGTATATGTATCCACATCCAGGCTCACGTGGCCACAAACAGTTTTTGTTCAACAAATTGGTACAGAAACAGCTAAACATTTTCTAGGATGGAATAGTAAGACATTCCAACATATCCTGAAGAAAATGGCATGTATGATGGAGTTACTTGTTACCTGCTAATGTTTTTTCTTTCTACCAACAGGTCCCATAAGCAGCATTTTGGTCAATAAGTATGGTAGCCGGCCAGTTATGATAGCAGGGGGTATCCTGTGTTCATTTGGCATGATTGCTTCCTCTTTCTGCAATAGCGTCTTGGAGCTTTATCTATGTATTGGGGTTGTTGGAGGTAAGAGTGTTCCTTAAAATATTTTATTTTTTCTAATGCTGTTTTACCTTACTGAGCAAGAACCCACTGTGCAAGGCATTCTACAAATGCAATACAAGAAGGTAGCAAGATCAATTCATTTTAGCTAGCTGAACTGCCTAATTTTTTAAATTAGCTGGTGTAATGTTAAATTATTTCATAGGATATTCCAGGAATAACTGATGATTTTATTCAATAAATGCTGTATGTATGTACTGTTTCATGCTTCACTGTAATTATAGTATAAAAATTGATTGGCTTGTGACAGCACTTATTACAGTAATTTGTGTGGAATTTCACATTCATTGTTTTAGCTTTCAATCACATTAAATGTCAAATGGGGTGGCAGAGGCTAGCAGAATTCTAGTGAAAATGCAAAACCCACTCCCAGCTTTCTGTAGGTTTATACATACATAAACTCCCATAGAAAACATGACAACTTTCAGCTCAATGGCTTTCTGTTTAAAATCCATGTCAAACCCCAAATAAAATTATTCAAATGTCATTAAAGATATGGATATTGCCAAAGGCAATGAACTAAAGTAGTCATAAAGCCAGTAAATTAAATAACCTCTTTACCAGAAGTACCTTAAAAGAACTATCTCCTCAGAATAAGGAAGGCAAATGAGATTAGAGGTGAAATATTGGCATGTAATGAATGAATAATACTTATTATTGTGTTGCAGCTTACCTTTCTCTACACTGGGTCTAAAGGATTCCTCCTTAATTTTTTTTTTAAGTTCTAATTTACTACATTTTAAACTTGTTCCCAGTTAAACAGTAAAGTCTGGGGCCAGTAATGTGTCTGTCAGAGAAGAAAACTTATTTCCTGTGCCATCACGAAGATTCATAGCTACTTAGCCTTTATTGCCTAGATGTCTTAATGTGGAGAGAAGGCCTGGAGGTGCAGCTCATGCACTTGGCTGATGTGGATGTGTGGTCAGCTCCCATACTTGTCGCCCTCTTCCACAACTCTTCCTCCTTTAGTGGGGACTTCAGTACCTGAGGAAGTAGAGCTGAACGTGTTTCAAAAGAATTAGCCATTTTAAATTCCAGTTTTATACACAAGTTCAATCTTAAATAGGCTGGGAAATATAAAGTGAGGAGATTAATGCACTTAAATTCACCCTGCTTTCATTGTAGCTGAGATGACATCTAATAACTTTTGTGAAATGAGCCAAGAGAGAATTGTATTATAGCTTAGTAAATAAAAAACAGAGAGTCATGGCACTGACACCATCATTCCTCTGTCATTCCACTGTCTCTATCATTGCTGAAACACAGCAAGAAATTTGGGCTTTTATTGCAATGCTACAGGGAGAAATGACAGAATATCACTGTGACATAGTCTTGGCATTTACACACACGGAAAGCCATGAAGAAGTTGTATTTTTCATTCTTTTATGCTAGTTGGTTTTAATCTTCACTGAAAATCACTAGATTAGATACTGGTCATTTTAAAAATAGCTTGGTAAATGTATGATATGTTTTGTTTAGTGCATGAAATGCAATAATACTTTGTTTTATGTGTTGTTTAGGTCTGGGTTTGGCATTCAACTTACAACCTGCCTTGACCATGATCGGCAAGTATTTCTATAAAAAGCGTCCCATTGCTAATGGACTGGCCATGGCTGGAAGTCCAGTGTTTTTGAGCACATTGGCACCTCTCAATCAATTCCTCTTTAATGCATTTGGCTGGAAAGGAAGCTTTCTCATTCTGGGAGGACTTCTTTTGAACTGCTGTGTGGCTGGGTCACTTATGAGACCTGTTGGACCAAAACCAATTCCTCCTGTGAAAAAAGATGTTGAAAAAGGCACAGGAGATTCTACCCTGCACAAAAACAACAAGAAGTCTTTTTGGCAAACTATCAATAAATACCTAGATTTATCCCTATTCAAACACAGAGGGTTTCTGATCTATTTGTCAGGAAATGTCATTATGTTTATTGGTTTCTTTGCTCCAATAGTATTCTTGGCTCCTTATGCCAAGCACAAGGGAATTGATGAATATTCTGCTGCTTTTTTACTATCTATTTTAGCCTTTGTAGACATGTTTGCTAGGCCTTCAATGGGACTTGTAGCAAACTCCAAATTTATCCGGCCAAAGATCCAGTACTTTTTTAGTTTTGCTGTCTTCTACAATGGCGTTTGTCATATCTTGTGTCCTCTGGCAACAAACTACACTGGCTTGGTGATATATGCTGTATTTTTTGGGTTTGCATTTGGAATGGTTAGCAGTGTTCTCTTTGAGACACTGATGGACCTCGTTGGGGCTGCCAGATTTTCCAGTGCGGTTGGACTGGTTACCATTGTGGAATGCTGCCCTGTGCTCATAGGCCCTCCTCTAGGAGGTAAGAATTTCTTTTATTATTTGTTTTCCAGACATGACAGCATGAAATTTGCAGTATAGTATTGAATTAATATAAAACTTATACCTAATATTATGTAACACTTTCTCTGTGAATAGGAATGAACTATAGGAACACTGCACTATATCTATTAACTTTGCACTTTACAATTTCAGACCCACATGAAAATCTAAAGGTGTATTGCATGTATATGCAATAGATAGATTAAGAGCATATCTCGACTGACCTATAAGTCCAGGTGATAGATGTATGCTTTCCTGATAGCACTTAGTGCTATCTTTGTGGTCTTAATTTACATGTAGTCAATTCCACTTTGTTTTTCAGCAGCACAATTCTTACTCTCCTGAACTGATCAAATCCACTGCTCAGTTTTTATGAAGATCTCAGTAAACCTCCAACCTCATTACAGCTAGAGAAGCACATGCTTACATTTAAAGTAGCAACTTTAATTTGTCTGAATGAAGAGGATTTGTGTATCTAAACAGAAGAGACCAGTAGAGAGGTGCTGGAAAGGACAGGGCAGCCCAGGCAGGGTTCCAAGTGCTGTGCTGTGGAGCGTTGTGCTCTGGCATGGACTTCACACCATACCTCCAACGATCAGCCTGTTGTCCAGCCTGTTTCTATAGCCAGTAGATATGTTTAAGATAATTCAATCATCCTGCCTGGATTGGAAGTTCTTAATATTACTGACTTCTCTTTTCACTGCAAGTAAGGAGATCTCAAAAGGAACTTAGATGTATAGCTTGGTGTATAGCTATTTTTAATTTTGGGGCTTCTGGCACCAAAAATGATGAAAAGCATCTTCTCTTAGATTATTTTATCTTTTCCTTTTTGTTTTTTTTTGGTAAGTATTTAATAATGCTGTTAGTGAGTTTTATAATCATTATGTTTCTTAGCATGTAAGAGACTAAAGACATAGATGCTCAAATCTTGCTAAAAAGTATAGGTTAAATATGTGTGTGCATGTGTTGCAGTGTAAGCCTAACAATAAAAAATACAAAGATACTGAGATTCCCAGTCCTGTGAATATGCACTACACACAAAGCAGTGCCAGAAAAGTCAGCAAGACCATATGTGCCTAAAGGCCATTACACACGTCCACATATTTTAAGGATTATTGTCAGTATCTGTAAGAAAAGAGCATTCTTGAGTGAAATTTTAAATAAGCCAAAACTATTCCACTTACTTCAATACAATTATATGTGTAAAAGTAAATGTTCAATAGTCCACAAGATATTCCATATTTTCCTCGTCTTTTAACATACGAGTTCATTTTGGTAATGGCAGAAGAAATGCATTCTTCTCACACAGACTCTGCCTATGCCACCTAGTGGGGGGAGTGAGCCCGTGAGTTACAGAGTCCAGCCTTTTCATTCCAGCTGTGAAATTGATATTAAAATTAACTCTAAGGATATAAATCTAATATTAATGCTGCAATAGCATATATGAGTATTTTTCAATATATTAGGTTTGCAGACAATTTGAAAGGCATGCATTTGTGCTATAACTGTATGAGTAATTGATTCCTTTTGTTAAATAGAGACAATGGGGAAAAGCTAAATTCCAGTTTTGACTAGTTCATATCCTTTCAAATATTATGCTGAAGTAATGTTAATGCAGAATCTCATTTTTAATGTTATGCAAGACTACTTAGAGATAAAAACTGGTAAATAGTACTATTTACACTAATAGGTGAATTATACACTTGCAGTGCTACTTGAGTGTTTCCTAATACTAGGTTTGTGAAATAGAGAAAAGACTAAAATAGTTTGACGGCTTGTAAGTGTGTCTCAGGTGAATTACGGCATTATGGCTGCAACCCAGTAAAAGCATCTAAATAGATACATTGTAATGGGCAGGTTATCTTTTGAATTTCAGTGCTAGTGTAGCTGAGTTCAGAGCTAACTACTTGGGTATGTACAGATGTTGATTAGGGAGTTGAAAAAATCAGAAAGAATGGCTAATAAAGTGGAACCACACTTAGATTTTATTTTCGTTGTTGTGACCAAACTAATCTGAGAGTTGTGAATATAATTTTAAGGTACAGGCTTCATCTAAACTCAGCAGCTGAAGGTGATGGCTGAAGGGACAAGCCTTTCTATCTCTTTCACCACTCACTGGAAAATAAAAATGAAAAGCAAGCACTTGATGCACAGTGACAGCAGCCTAAGAAGGCACATTCCTCCTCATCCTATTGTCTTTATGCAGCTTCTATGAGTGTCAGACAGTCACTCCAAAACAATAGGAAACAAAATTAGGAGGTGAATAAAATAATAAGACAATGAAAAAAATGAAAATGAAAAAAAATGGAAATGTCTATCATTATTCATTAAGCTTTACTCATTTCATTCTTCAATATTTTATTGTTGTGTTTGATTCCAGTGACAATTGGTAGTTTGGTTAATACAGGTTTTGTTAGAGGTCCACTCTGTATTTTATAGAATTTGAATATAGAATTGAAAAAGCTTTTCTGCTCCAACTTCAAAACCAGGCCATATATAAATATTTTCCTGAGGAAATATTTGTATTGTATTGAGTATTCTATTCTAAAAATGCATCTCTCCTCTTGTTTTTCTATTCTAGGCTGGTTAGTGGATGTTACTGGTGAATATCGATACATGTATTTTGTCTGTGGAGTGATTGTGATTGTGGCCAGCATCTGGTTGTTCATTGGTAATGCCATTAACTATAGGCTTTTGGCAAAAGAGAAGAAGTTAGAAGATGAAAAGCAGAAAGCCGAGAAGAACGCTGACTCGAAGGAGGCAGAACCATTAACAAACAATGAGAACGAAGATGCTGCCAGCAGAGCAGACAAAGCTCTTGAAGATCCTTCAGAAAGAGAAACCAATATTTAATCTGCAATGTATCTCAGAAGGCAACATTTATGACTTCCATTAGAAATATGCCTTCAACACACAGGACAGGTTTTCTGGTAATAATGATCAGTCACTATATTGGATGGGAACAGATTTTTGCCCCATGGCAAGACTCCAAGTTAAATTACTATCTACAGATTATTTATTTCAGAGATACAAAATTGAGGTTACAGAGGTAGTGACTCCATGCAATGAGCCCATCCAAACTATGACTCTGGACAATCAAGAGTCAGGTAAACCACACGTAAGACTTCCAGTGACAGTTTTGTTTCAAAAGTACATCTAATACAAAAGTATCTCTTACTCTTATATGGGAGGATGCTTTTTGTTCACCCTTATTGTTAATGTCTGCAAAAAAAATCTGGCCAAACTGTACTTACCACTTACGTCAAAAACCAATGTAAGCTCAAAGGTCTGTTTGAAAGGAAACAAGAGTACCTGAGTGAAGCACAATGGAAACGTTTTTTTCTCATTTGTATGCTCAAAATATACAAATGTATGATCAAAATATACATTACACCTGTATAAAGAATTATAATATGGATGTAAAAGTTAAGGTTGGAAGACAAACAACTGTTGGGCACCATCTCTAAAATGCAATAAACAGCTGAATTAGAATATATTCTGGAGGTTATTTCCTCCTGTGATAGGTGGCTATGTTGTACTTCAACAAATGTATTTGAACACAGCTCACTAATTTGAACTAACCTAAATGAAACAATTTTGAACCAGGATTTACATTGCTAACAGGAGCATCAATTAGTTTGTTCAGTTGCGTATTCCTGTATGGTTGAAGGAACTGGACCAGACTGTGAAGCCTTCTTTCTACAGGGACTAGATTAACCCTGCTGACTAGATTTAACCTGCTGATGTTAAAAGGATCCAGGCCACCCTTGTCTTTTGTGGCCTGAACCAGTTTCATGGCAGTGGCATCAGTGTAACTGCTTGGCTTTATTGGCAAGTCATCAGTTGATGGTCTCCTAAGAGGAGATAAAAGGTCTAACTGATCCTGATCCTTGCAGACAGGTAACTTCATGCTAGTTATCTCCTTTTCCTATGCATTTAGTAAAAAGCTACTTCTTTTTCATATTGCTGATTTAAACAAAAATGCTGCAAGGCACATTGACAGTGCCACTCTGGGAGCTTTGTATCGACATACCATTTTTTTGTGCAGGGTATTTGATCTTGTGTCTATGGTTTCACACATTCACTTACACCAATTAAAATGTACACAATTTTTCCTCATCCTTTATGTAAAGGAAAACAAAGCCTAAAATTTTACTTTACAAAAATGATTTAGCATTGCAATCTTCTGAAGGTATTAAATTAAAGTACTTTTATTCTATTTATAGGTGAGGAAGGGTGATATTTGTTTTGGAGTGTTGTATATAAATACTTTGGATGTTGTGAAAATTAAGGGTCTGATTCCTAAAACATGCACTGTTTATGCAGGATACACGTACATTCAGTTTAGGAAAAAATAGTATCATTCATTTTAGCCCTCTTTTAAATATCAAAAAGTTGCAAATATGTTGGACTAACAGATGTTTTAAACACACTTTGAAGTGCCAATAACAAAAGAAGAACAATAGTAAAAACTAGCAGATGTTACTGCTTTTGAGAAAGCAGTTTCTTAAGAATAGTGTTCAATACAATTATCTTAATTCCTTTAATTCCTTTCTTTTTTTTTTTTTTTTTTTCCAAAAAATATTGATAGTGCTTGCCTCTGTTTTGCAGGGTTATCATCATGATATTCCACTATGATTTTCCACAGTAGTGCTGATCTTTTTCATTATCTCAGCAGTTTTGGGGAAGAGACATCATGAATCTACTGGCAACATGGTACAGAAATAAATGTCTTCTTTTTACCTAATTATGTGCAGGAAAATTAAACACCTCCTATGTGTTCTGTAGGTACACTAACAAGAAAATAGTTGCATTTCAGAGTTTTGGGAGAAAATAAGGGTTACATGTTCGGATTTGAGCAATGAACTGTGTAAAGGAAAATGATTTAATCTCAGTAAAATTCCAGTTCCTTTGCCAACCCTCAGTTCCAGAGAACAAATAAACACCTCTTTCCAGGATGTAGTCCTGCCAACACCCCATGAGGTAAAAGCATTTCTCTCGTTTTGGCTATATGGGCATAATGGGTGAATTCTAGGATCCAGTCTGTGAAGGCCCTACATGCCCAGAATCAGAAAGAGAGGAAGAGTTTCATAAGCACTAAGCTTTCATAGAGTTAGGAATATCAGCTATAAAGGTTGGATTGCAAAAGATGAACCGAAACTTCAGCTAAAGAGTAGTCATCAGGAACATTACTCTGTTCTTTCTATTCTTGACAGCAAGTGGTAGAAAGGCAGAGATTATTTGAAAGGATTTGAAGCCTTTCTTGAGTACTTGAATGAGCCAAAATAACTGAGGTGCTCATTATCTCTTTGGGAAAAAAAAAAATACAAAAAATAAAAATAAAAAAATACAGGGTAGAAGACAGCATCATCTTTTGATTTAAGCCTGTTAAAAGATGCTGTTGGGTAAATAAGAGACTCAGAAGAAAGATGATAAAAAAGGGCAAAAAGGCTCTTAGGAAACATGCAGGCATCTAATCTGTTCTGTGCAGGATTGCAGAATACACATGGCATAGGAAATAAGGGAAAAACAAGCTTCTTTGAGCCATAGACACACCTGACCATGAGTAACAAAAATGATGTTCCTGTCTCAAAGGAAATCAAAATTTATATAAACACAACCCTCTGCAGAGCTCTTGCTCTTTTATTACCAGTAAATTATGTTAGGAATGAAAGAGCTGCTTCACCACCACTCACCAATGTACAATTTTTAATCATACAATAAGGTAAAATGATGTAGCAAGTAACTGAAACAATATAAAACGTGAACTGACTCAAGCGAAACATTTCTTTACACCTCTTTCATTATTTTTCCTCTTAAAACTGGCAACAAAACAAAAAATCAGAATACACTTGATACAGAGGCCCTGAGCAACCTGATCTAGTGGGGGCATCCCTGCCTATGGCAGGGGGTTGGAATTACATGATCTTTGAAGTCTCTTCCAACCCGAGCCATTCTATGATTCTATGAGTATTATGGAATTCTGAATCCGTAGTGGGATGAAGAAGATTGGAACCATATCTATGCAAAAACTGCCTGGAATTAAAAAACTATGTCTTCCAAGTAACAGCTTATAAAGAGGCAATTGCTTTGAATATGTAGGTCTTATTTCTAAAAGTAATAACAAATAGCCTTGCATCAATTCTATATTAAGCAGCAGTCTCAAAATGAGTATAACTTGCTTACAACCCGCTGAATATCATTCGTACTAGCACTAATTTTTACTGCATATCATTTCTTTATAATTCTGCTTTCAGAATTAGACCTGGGTATACGCTGTCTCTCTAAACCCTCCTAGTTACCTCAGCCTCCAGTGTGCACCACTGCAGGGTCTAGATTAAGAGATGCCTCTGCCCTACAATCAAGAAATGTGCTCTCAAATTTGAAGATGTACCACATGCATGTTAGGCAGTACAGAGTCAGTAGTCTGTCAGTCAATGCAAGCAAATCCTGAGTTGGTCTTAACCTCCTTTATACTTCAGCCTCTTCAAACCTCTGCCATAGTGTCACTGAGTTAAATTATCATCTTAATTTTATCTGATCAATCAAGTAATGCCAAAATCTTAAAATTTGTAGGAAAGGAGGTTGAACCTACATCAATCATATTTTTCCTTTTTAACATCAAGGTTAAATTTCAAATACTTCAGAGTACATATCCAGGTACTTTTATCTCTTTATTTTTTGGGGGGAGCATACTTCTCTAGTAGCTGGAGGGTTCTTCTGCATTGCCCTTTCCAACTCCAGAGAAAGACTTTTCACCAATAATTCTCAGTACTTGTTCAAGAACAAACGTTCACCCTTGCCACTTCTCACCATTCAACTGTGCTTGCAATTGTTGCCAGTTCTGTATCTCCCTCAAGTTCACAAAAGTATTTTTTTTATAAGAAATGTTGTAGCATAAGTAGTTAGACTGCAATGCTTTTATTTCAGGAGTGTGATTTGTGAACTGCTTTGGAAAAAGTTATCTTCAAATAGATTTTTTTGTTTGTTTGTTTTTATTTACTTTCTTCTTATGAGAATAAATTCAATGTTACTTGGTGCTGAAGTTGATGACAGCAATTTCACTAACTTCATGAATTAAAATTCACATTAATTTAATTTTATTTTTTTTCATGCCAGCATCCAATGTACTTAAAAAAAAAAAAAAGCAACAAAAAACAAAACAAAACAAAAACTTGACAGTGTGTATATAATTGTTTGAAACTTCTCCCAGAGAACTCTGTAGAGTCACAAGCTGTGCTGGCAAATGAGGAGTTTCAAATGTACAACTTTTGTACAACTGCTCATAAAGATTCCATGAAGCAACAATGCATCTTATACTCACTTAAGAAGTAGGATTAATCTTACTTAGTTTTACCCATGTAGAAATCATACTGATTTTATTTCCCATTAGAAATGCATACCTAATTGCAATTTTTATAATTTCATTTCCACTCTCATTGCTCTTGAAGGTTCTGCCCACCCCCAATTTTCCATTCTGATGTGACACAAAGATCTTGTACCTGGCATGTAGTGACTTCTGTTAAATGCTTTCTTTTCATTGTCTTTCCTCAATTGCCTAAGTAATGTTTTTCACTTGCTGCTTTCAAGTCTGTGTGGTTGTGGGGTGGTATTATTCAGATATTTGGAAGCTACAGATACAACATAGCTAAATTGGGTGCTGCCATCAGGATTTCATTAAACAAAGCAAATTACTTTTTTTTTTTTTTTTTTTTTAGATGAACTTGCTGTAATTGATACTGACAATTTTGCCAAAAAAATGGCAATTTTTGTTAGTTTCTCTATAGATTACTATTTTTCTATTCACACTGAGGAATATAAAGGGAATTTTTAAAAATACTTATTGTTATCAGAGATGACATCAATTTTAACAAGGCTCTCTGGATTTTTTGGGGGAGTGGGTACTTTTCTGATATTTGTGCATATATACTTTAAAAGCATTTGCATGTATAGACACCTTTTAAATCACAATTTGCAGAAGTATTGCTATATAATTTCAACATAAATTGCATGTTATTATTTTGCAATCATTTTTTTCTCTGTCATCTACCTCTCAATTACAGTTTGGCGACTTGCATGACCCTGGAAGAATACAGCTAACAAAAGCATAGTGGTAAAACATACAGAATATTATAAAGTCTCCCCAATATTTTTGGCTTACAGTTATATTCTATTATATTCTAAGGCAGTGCGTTAACCAAATGACCAAATTCTTTAAATCAATTGGAATAGGTTTTAGTAAGTATGAAGACTTAAGCCATACTGGTATAGTTTTTACAGTACGGAACTGGTGTAAAAAGTGTCATTAAAAGAAAAAAAAAATGAAGTGTAAAAAGTATCATTTAAGTATCCAAAGCCCTTTCTGTGAGATGATGTTGCCTTTTTTTTTTCTTTTTCCCCAGTTTCTGAATTAATGGAATCAACTAAATGGAAACATTACATGATTAATACCTGCACACATTTCTAAAAAGTATTACAGAATATTTCACATTCTTCGTCACCCCTAAAAATAAATAAATAAAATTATTTGATTTGGAATTCATACAGAATTTTAACTTTCTTTCCCTTTGTGGGGTAGTTGGGGAAGATGATCACAAAATATTGCACTGGGGCCAAGGAAAAATGATTGTTGTTCATATCATCTTTACAAAACCAGAGATGATTGTTTCTTCAAAGATACTCTTTTTAGTCTGCAAACCATTCTTGCCTTCTAGGACCTAGTACAGAGTCCACTGAAGCCAATATAAACAAACTATCAAAGTGAAAGAACTTTATGAAACATGGGAAATGATCTGGCTTCAGTGGAGGCTTCAGCCTTATTTTCTCCATATCAAATCTCAGGAATGTCAGATATAAAACAGCAAATGCAAGATTTGTTGCAACTGGCAAATTTAGCTATCCCTGCATAATATTCCTAATGACTCAGTCCCTAAGTTAACGCACAATATGTATTGTTTTAATAGTCTGTAAATAAACAAAAACAAAACAAAAAACATTCTGAATGTAGATTATAAATATAGGGGATATATTTGAATATATATCGGATCTAATCTGTTCAGCCCCTAAGGAAATTATCTATTTCCTTCCAATCAAGCCTTCCTTCAACAGTTGTTGTTTTTGTTTTTTTTTTTTTCTTCCCTTTTTTTGCCCCCCATTCTTCTTTCCAGAGCAAGTAGTTTGTGTCTTTTGGAATGTACATATTAATAAATATATATGGGAATATAGACACACACATGTGTATGTGTGTATATATGTATTCCCCTATATATACAACTCTAATTTATATATATTATATATATTTGTGTATATATAAAATATATATAATGTTTTAGAGTACGTTGCATACTGTGCCTGATAAATGTATTTGTAAACAGATAAAAGACTGCAGCAAATGACAGAAAATTTTAAATGTTTTCTACAAGAGTATATTTTATTATTTCTCAGTTTCTGGTGGTTTCATTTATATTAGAAATTCATTCAGAAAACTGAAATATTCCATAACACTGATATTTCAATAATGATTCACCTGGCTTAAAATAATCGAGAATTATCATTGTTGTTAGACAGCAGAAATCCTCCATTGTAGAGAGGTTGGTTGGTTGGTTTTGCTGTGGAAGTATTATCTACTTGATCTCTGAATAGACTGTAAAATATAGACTGATTTTTCTTCTACTGTAGTATGTAGGACAAGATCATATGAAAAATTGATGGACATGATACTCTTGTAAAAACTATGGAAAATGAGGATACTGAAGGCCCTGCAAACAATACTCCCATAAAATTATTATGGGAAACTCTCCAGAACACGAGGCTATAAAAAAATGACAATTTTTTGTATCTTTTCCACATTTTGTTTTTATTTTGTCTGCAAATAGGCAAGTCAGTGAAATGTCTACATTTGTCTCTGACTCTTAAAACATTCTACCTTAAGGCTTTTTTTGAGAAAATTTTCAGAGTGGTACATAAAGCACTTAAATGAATACCCTTCCTTAAGTGTGACATAGGTGTATTTTCCGCTTACCACTTACCTGGAAAGTTCACCGTGTCTACAGTCTACCAATAGAACTTGGTATTGCTATGCAATAATTCAACATGCAGTAGCCATTGTTGTTGACTAACAATTTTTTTTCTTCCTTTTTTGTATTTTGCAATACTGTATGGTTTTTACTTGAATATATTGGCTAGGCTTTTATTTTTGTTTTGTTTTGACAATCATTTATTAGCTAGAGGTGCTATTTATGTTCCAAAGACATCTGGGTGGATCATAACATTCTCTTTCTACATGCCAAATGCATTTTTGATCTGACAAAATTCATTGTTCATAATGTATATTAACCCTGTAAAATGCTTATGCACTGCATTAAATTGTACTTAAATGCATTCTTGCTCATAAACCTTTATTCCAGGCCTGTAGTAGTGTCTAATGTCCAGTTTGTCCATATATATTTATGGAAAAGTACAAGGAAAAAATGTGTATGATAAGAATTAAAAAAAAAAAAAAAAAAAAAAAAAAAAAAAAAAAAAAAAGAGAGAGAAATTAAAATAAAATTTCCATGTAAAGTTTCTGAGAAGATGTAAGACCTTTTTTTTTTTTTTTTTTTTTAATTATTTAATTCTTTAGTAGTAATTTTTTTGCAGTTTTAAAATGTGCAGATATTCATAGAGTCACTATTCAGATTTAGCTAAGATCTCAAAATCACTTACACTTGCATACAGAAACAGAACTAAAAATTTTCCTGTATAGGAAGGATGCTACCAGCCCTTTGCTGTCCCTACCTCCTCTGTAATTACAACTGAATCTTGTACATTACTCAAAAAATGTCTGGACACCCACTAGTCTGGTTGGGATGTTTTTCTATATTCCATGTACATGCAATATCATTAATGTATCACTGACAGTCATTTTCATATAGAAGAGGAATTTGTCCTTGAATTCAGAGGAATTTGGCTTGAAATGCTGGATATAGAAAACTCTATTCCTTCTCATCTCTCTAAGTGTTTAAGGTCTTATGTATTTGTCTATTGGCTTAATGTTATGGTTGCTTGCCCCAGTTAAATTAGTGTCTATTTATAGAATGTGATTGGGTATTTAAAATTAGAGATATTGATTAATATCCTTTACATACAGTTTATGAACCTTCTACACGGAAGAAAAATAAGCTAGTAGCAAACAAATGTGCCAAATTTTTAAAGAAAGTTGAATTACTGAATACAAAATAAATAAATAAATAAATAATATGAAAGCAAATGGGCTTTATTTTTAGATTTCTAATAACTGCAAAACAAATTTTAAAATAATGTTATCAATAATTCTCTTGATATGGAAATGTTGATTCAGCTAAACTATATTTAGATCTTGTTTAGATTCTAGCCTCTTATAATATTTACATATTTCAATATGTGTAATATTCATAAATAATCAATTTTGAGACATAGACCAAACAAAGACTAAAAGTAAAATTGAAGATACAGAGTGGTAAAAGAAATGGCAGAATGAATGTAGTCCAATACTGCTCTTTCCCATTTGTTTTCCATGTCAATATAATATTTAAGCTTGATCAAAGACATTGTTGCTATCACTTCTATGGCTGAACCTATGTTGCCTCAAGGAATCCAGGTGCTTGACTAAAATATATTTCTGATTAGTAGACAATGACCAATAGACACTTAACCAAATGTACTTGTTTCTGAGCCTTTGTATTTTGATAGTTCAGTGGCAAGATAGATGGAGACCTCAGTCTGTATTTTTTTTTCTTTATCATCTGTTTAGAGCTTTAATATGTAAATTGACCTGGAGGGTAACCAAGTAGTTTTTCCTCTTTCATGTACTCTTCTCCTCCTGACTTTTCCACACTAGCCATGCTGAAACAAATACCCATCAAGTAAAGTGATACATTTTAGCTGCTAGACATTGATTTTATTTAAAAAGAAAATCAAAGCTAAACAAAATGAAGCAGCAACAGAAACAAAAGCACAAACACCTAAATAAAAACTGTAAGAAAAAATGTTGTTGTTTTTCCAACATCTTGGAAAATTAAGAAGTGTCATACCATATGTGATAAAAATCTCTCAGAAAATTCTTGGGAATGGCAATGTCTCCATAAAGGGAAAAAAAAAAAAAAAAAAAAAAAAAAGCATGACTGGAGGACATATTGTTCAGCTTTCATAAAAGCCATTCTAATACACTGCAATATATTTATATTATAATAAAGATGCTATTGCTTTGATTTTTTCAATTTTAATTTGAATACTTTCAAGTGGTATTAGCATCCCCATCTTGGTACGGTATGGCTCCCTTCGAGAGGAGCCATGAGGATCATCAAGTTCAACTTCTGGTTCTGCACAGTGTCATTTGGACACTTTTTATGTCCTTTGGCTCCCAAAACTGCACACAGTACTCAAGGTGAGGTCACACCAGTTTAGAGCTGAGTGGGACAATCCCTTCTCTTGACTGGCTAGCAGTGTCGTGCTTGATGCACTTCAGGATATAGTTGTTTTTTTCAGCCACCACAGCATATTGTTGACTTCTATTCAACAGAATCTATCAGTATTTTGCAAGGCTTTGTTTTCTTACAAAATATATGAAGTTTCTTTCTTTCAATGTCTGTTGTTTTTTTTTTATTATTTCTTTTTTTCTTTTTGTTTTCTTTTTTAATCTGAATGTAATTATATATATATGTATGTATATAATTTCCTCCCTGTAAATTGTTCAATTATAGAAAATCAAGCAATAGCTGGGAGTCCATTTTCTGTATAAAACTGTTGCCAATTTACTGTGATACTAGAAAAGTTTGGTGCCTTCTATACCAACAATACATACTCCCAGTCAGGTCTTATGGCTATTAAAATAAGTTTAAACCAAACAGTAAAAGAAATAATTAACTTTTATGTGCTCATACTTTGCACAAAACAAACATTTTCAGAAACGGTCCTTTTAAACCCTAAAGCCATAGCTAGGCATCAAAAGAAATGGCAAAATTTTTAGTGTCATACATATATCTTTTTTTACTGACAAAAAGTTTATTTTGGAGGAACAGTGATTCATTTTGCCAACCATCATAATATACTTTGATTAATAACTGCAATTCCATTTTGGTCTGAATGATAAATGAGTAGCATTTAGGCAGTGCAATTATTCAGTTCAATCACTGAACTGAATAATTGAGAAAAAAATGATTTAGGTTGAACTTTTTTTTTTTATTTTTCCCGGAAAAAGTGTTTCTTTGCCTTAATTACAAAACACATGTTCTCAATGACTTTTTGGACCTTTTGAATGGAAATAAAGGAAGATTTGGATACTATTTATGAAACAACAGGTTTCATTCATGATCATATTATTCATTCATACAGACAGATTCAGTTCTTCTGCCTGTACATTCTGTGAAGGTACTCATGATTCCCTCTTCCAAAAAAAATTGAGGATTAGTGAGTGAATTGCTGTTCTCTGCTCTACGTAATTTTTACTGCCACTGTGACTGGTAATCTTTTCTTCCATTTCACATGGATGGACTCTAGCACCTGGATTATAAGTCTTTCAACAGTGAATATTTTATGCAAAGTGAAACAGCACCAGTGAAAGAACTTTCTGTTACTCTAGACCCAGAAAAATCCTATGGAATTGTGTTTGGGTAATATTGTAGGAAATGCATTGTTTTAGAAAGATACACTATGCATCACTTCTGAAAGATGAAAAAAAAATAGATTGTATTGATGATCTCTTTCTTTTACCTGGTTGATGTACACTGCAAACAAAAGTTTTAATTTTTGGATATTAATAAAATTCACAGTCAGACATTTTGTATTTACGTGGACACTAGATTTTTTGTATCAAACTCAGAACTTGAGTTGATTGAAAATGACTACCTCACACAACTAGATATTTCTCTTCCCATCCTCAGATCTAGATCTGTATATAAAAAGTATGCAAAAAGAAAATGTGAAATACTGCCTAAATGATCTCAAATGCCTAAATGATCTCACTAAATGATCTCAATTCAGGGATCAAGTGAAAAGATACTAAAAACTCATTCCTAAACTCTGCTTTAACAAAAGCAGCAGCAGCAACCTGGAGATTCAGTGCAGCTGGTAGAGGGTTGCAAGTGGGCTTTTGACAGAAGTTTATAGTCACAGGCTTTCAAAAGTGTGACATGCTTAATAGCCTTCAAGAATTTGAAATTAACACAAGTTTGCAGCCAGCAGACTGCTTGAAGTTCTGCATGTGTTGAAGGGCATCATCAACAAGCATGAAACACCTTGGAACTATTTACAACTCCATTTTGTATATCAGTTAATAACTTATTCCCACATCTGTGTCATCAGTCTTAGCAATGAGTTTTCTGTTTACCAAAGGAAGTCACTGAGAGGCCTCCATGATAATGTTTCTCTCACTTTCCTCCAAGTGCAGATCAGACAGCTACCTGGAGAGCCTGAGGTGAAAATAGCTTGCCGCTTGTCTCTCTCTTTTTTTTTTTTTTTTTCTTTTTTCTTTTTTTTCCCCCCACTTTCTCCAGCTTATAGCTAAGCATCCACAATACAAAAAATACAAAATAACTAACCAATGCCTTACATCAGGTCTGCAAGTTGCTCAGTTCAGTGGCTCAGCTCATTGAAAGTTATGTTAGTGAAAGTTATGTGTTTTAAACACAGTCCAAATTCTTCCTCTGTTTGCCCCAAACCATCTCAAAGGACAAACACAAAGTTTATAGGTTAAACAGTTTGAGGCGTGGTGGTGGTGGTGAGAGGGTTCTCTCTCTGTTAGTCATGAAATTCAGTGTGCATGAATATATTCCACCAGAAGAAACACCAGGTTTTTAAATATGGGGAATTCTCTTTTTTGCCAAAGACCTTAAGTTCTTCACTTGGAAGGAATCAAAAAGCTTTCTGAATAGATTTTTTCACTTCACGCAACCTGTCCTTAAGATAATTTCATCTCTGCCAAGAAATTTTCAGTCACTGTATGGAAGAATACATTTGGGAATAATTCTTTTGACCAATCACATGTGGCTGTGAAAATCATTAGCTATCCCATGATGGGTGGGTGAAAGGAATATGAAAAAAATGACCGAATTTAAGAAGAATCAGAATTTGCACACCCAGGAGTCTTTCCTCCACTCCTATATCATTTCTCTCGAAAGTCCATACACGCTTTCTGGAAAAACTTGTATATTTAGAAAGTTTATCTTTAAAATAGAACCACAGAATAAATAAAATGAAGATTAAAATATAAGATAACTGGAAGTTGATTTGTATCTGTCCAGTGGATTATTTTAGGAAGTTTCCTAGTGTCCTAGTGATTTTCTGGACTATTATCCTACATTTCTAAGCATACAAGAAATGATGTCTAAAGACCTCGGGGGGGGGGGGGGGGGGGGGGGGGGGGGCCGAGAGAGAGAGAGAGACCTATGAATTCAAGGTGTAATATCAGTGATTACTGATATTTTTATGTTCTCAAAACACATACTGTTTTCTTTGTCACCTTTGTAGCAGCTGAAGAACCACTTTCCGTGCTACAGAATTGCAGACAATATGTTCTCAGCATGAGGCTGCTAACATCCTTGAAGAAAGAATACCAGAACAGCTACTCACTTTCTAACACCTCTAAGCTAGGAATAACTTCATAGTTCAGAACACTCACAGTCACATATTAAATTAAAGACAACTGTTTCTCTGCTCAGTTTGTTATTTCTGTCAAGCTTATTATCATAGGAGACAAAACTGAAAATGTAAGCCAAGTACCTGAGAAACAATATCTAGTCTGCATGAAAACATAACTTACCTTGCTTACAGTCACCCCTTTTTCCTTTTTTTTTTTTTTTTTTTTTTTTTTTTACTATGAAAACACGCATCTGCTGGTTGCCCGTAAATTGTATTGACTGGATAACACTATACAGCCTTGCATAGCTTAGAGGATGTGGAGCAAGGGAATGTTCATACAGCTGCCTATTCCCTTGAACATTCAAAGCTGCTGTGATGAGACACAGCTTCTTTTTGTTACCAACAGTTGAAGATAAGATCAAATGTTGCAAGGCTGGTATAAAGTTTTCTTTTCCCACTACATCTTTCCCCCCATTTCACAAATTAAAGTATTGTATCTCAGAATTCCCAGTCAGGGTCAGAAGGGGTAAGACTCACCCTTCCCAGTGACATGTCAATAGCATCTACCATGAAACATAGTAGCTGGGTTAGCTCTTCTCTCACTGTTTCCTTTCACAGAGGCTTTCCCAATCCACCTCTGTGTCTCAAAGTGCAATCCACCTGAAAATATACATAAGAGTTGCTGAATAGGAATAATTTCACAGCAATACAGTTTTGGTGCTGCATGACGGGTTGTGACGTGTGCATGTTGTAGCAATTGGGATTTTCATGGCAGACTTTTAGAGACTTATGTTAAAACAGAAAAAATTAAAAAAAAAACAAACACCACAACACAAACAAACAAACAAACAAAAAACAGAAGCCCTTTCACTTACGCAATGTTAAAGGTGAAGAAACGGATCACTTACTATACTAAGAGATCTTTCACTTCATCTCTGTATGTCCTTATGCCTGGCTACATCACCAAATGAATTTATCTCTAAAGCTGTTTCTACCCATTTGAAAGCAAAAATTTCCTGTACAAAGGTGAGAAACTTTGAAGAAGGTGTGTGTGGGGAGTCCTTTCAGGCAGCAATGGATTGATGAACAGCCCTTCAAAACAGAGTCTGACTCTTCATTCATAAGGCTATAAGAGAGGAAGAGAGAATGAGGAGGTCTTCTGTTGTCACATTCTGCTACTGCTTCAGTTTTACCAACTTACATATGTCTATGAGACTGTCATAGATGAATTGCCTGTTGGGACTCTACAATAACAATACAGCATCTTCTCAGGAAAAGGAAATAAGCTGTTCTCCAAAGCCTTAATTTCAACAGTGCAAAGGCAAGGAAACAACAGATGCAAACCACAAAGGTAAGATATGTTTGGTTGTTAGTTATGGTCTGATATATGAAGTTCAAAGTGTAGTGGTGTCTTCAGTTAACAAGTGGGTTTATGAAACCCACTGTAAACTGATGAAAATCACATTCACTGCCTTCAGTTGCATTACATGAAAGCCCAACCCTCAGCTGCAATGTCGAGTTTCTATCTGCTGATTTGTAATTTTGTATGCTACTAATTTTGATGTAATTTTGAATGCTACTCTTTATTTAAATATTATTTCTTTTACATTACAAAACAGCTGAAACAAACCTCTAGGAAGCTAGTTGAAGCACTTTTACAGTTGTGTTTTAGGATAGGACATGTCCATTCTGATACACATTCTAACTTAACACTGGATTTACAACTGAATTTCTAAATACCTATGAAGACCCGGGGGGAAAGAGAGAGAGAGGTAATACATGTATATATACACACATATTTCAATTACATATGTCTGTAAACAGAAAGAAACACATATACATTTATAAAAGGTGTTTTATCACATTTATTTACACATTTTACTTGGTATTCAATATCTTGTAAATATTCTCCCCTTCCTCTCCCTTGCACCCCCCTCCAAAAAAAAAAAAAAAAAAAAGACAACTCATTTGCTTAATTTGCATTTTACATTTAATGAAAATTGGTATATAGAAAAGATCAGGCAAGTTTTCTGTCAGTGTTAAAAATCCCAATCAAGTAAATTAAAAATTCCATTGTTTAATACAGCTTTTATATCACTTCACTTTCATTTTCTCTAGCAAGTATGTGTAAAGGTCCATAGGAATCCACTGTACTGAGTATATGCTTCCTGCAGAACTCTCTAGGTAACTTTCAGCTGAATTTCCATTTGATTCATTTCAATTTTAAAATATTAATTATTAAAAATAAAACGTTTCATATTTCAACTTTTAAAGCTTTCCTGCTCACAGGGAACAATCCTCATTTCATTCAGGCAGTTTTTCTATATACATAATTAACTGTCTATTTTATATTTCAGCTCCTTATGCTCTTCTGTTAGGAAGATTATATTAAAAAAAAAAAAAAAAGCCGGGGGGGTATATTTGAAATTATAACAAATTTAGTCTGCTTGCACTGATCATTAAATGAGATCTATCCTTATAATCTGAGTTATCAGGTGAATCTTCTCAGAAGATTAAAAGAATGTCCCTAAAACATCCTGGTAATCGTAGTTGTGTAAAGTCAAAAAGCATACTTGCTGCTCTGTTCATGAAATCCGTACTTTAACAAAAGAAATGAAAGGCATCCTTGGACTTCTCAGACTTCAAGACTCTTAAGCTTTGAATTGAAATGAAGTGAATAAAAAGTTAGGTTTAAGCCTAAAAAGAGTGTTTCAAGTCTTCCTGTAAGATATCTAGACTCTACATCTTTTAAAATAATTTGACAAGGCACACCCAAGTACAAGATGTACCCACTCCAAAACAATCATATTTAAATCTCATCAAAGACTATGTTAATGTGCTGGAACAACACTATATGCAGTCATCTGAGAATTTTAAAGTTTATGCCCATCTACAAATTTCTGACCTTTCAGCATGTTTCTGTTCACCTGATCTCCCAGCGTGCTGCACAGCGCATTGCAGTGAAAACCTGTGCTAAGTCAGTGATCCTCCATCTCTGATTCTTTTATTCCAGTAGCGTTATGGAGAATATTTCCATCATAGCTATCTTGTAACAAGTTTCCTTGAGCCTCAGTAGCATACACTTTTCCACAAAAATGTTTGGATTATTCCTTCTACATAGTTGTATGCAAGGGAAAAATAATTTTTTGGCAGAATAAAGGAAATAGCTTTAAAAATAAAAGTACACTCTTAGAATTAAATGAGATTTGACTAGTATAGAAAAGAGATATGTCATCTGATATTTGTTCATTTGAAAATCTCACTATGTAAGTCATATATCATCTAAAGCATTTCAAGCCTGGTGCTAAGAGATGTGAATTTGTCATAAATAATATTTCAGGGAAAAACAAGAGGATTTGATGTGTCACAAGTTTAAATTGTAAAACTGATTGAAAACAGACTGAAAAGCATGTGTTACAGAAAAAATAGATTTAGATAAAATCATATCCTTAACACTTGATTAAATAATGCTGTCTTTAAGACTGTTGTCTGATGTGAATTAGAACAATTACATTAGTTTTAAAGAGCACAAAGACAGTATATTTCTTTTTTAAAAATAAGTTTTGTTTGTCTGTTTCCTACACAATAATTGCACTCAATAAGGAAACAAAGAGAAGAGCAGTTCTATCTAGAATCAATGGGGTTTGATGAAGGTATATTTTTAGTCATGGTACAAGGCAATCCAAGCAAACAAACAAACAAACAAACAAAAAAAAAAAAAAAAAACAAGAAAAACATGAAAATACAAAAAAAAAAATAAACAACAACAACAAAACCCAGGAGCTCTTGCTCTCCATGAGAGCAAATACAGCGTTTTCAGTAGAAATACACTAGCTACATGATAAATCTGACTGTGTACTCACAATAAACCTAATATTTTTAATGTATGTCTTGTGCTATTGAACTAGTTTTGTACTATTGGAAAATAACCACTATTATTCTCTGAACTGCTCTGTTCAGAGAGTTCTCTCTCTGAACTGCTAGTATTTGATACTTAATTCGTTTCACACATAAGCCACTTTTCTCCTTCTGGTCATTAATCCTATTAATAAAGGGGATTTTTGCTGTCCTCATATCTCTAAGTGAGGTGAGATTAATTACGTGTAGAGACATCTGTCTCATCTGCAAACTGAGTGTCCATTCTTCCTCTTCCTCTCCCTCTTCCTCTCCTTCTTCCACACTCATTCTATCTTTGTAAAGTTTCATTTTTCTTCACTGTTCAGATTCCACTGAAAAAAATATACCAGAAACTCAACATCATCAACAACAACAATAAACAAACACCTCACCAAAGTGAAAAAATCCTGGAAGAAAATAACTATTTTCAAATAAAAAGAGCTATTTTCAGATAAAAAGAGCTATTTTCAAATTAAAAAGTAAAACTTTTTTTTTTTTTTTTTTTTTTTTTTTTTTTTTTTTTTTTTTTTTTAATTAGACCAGTCTGTTTCAAAGCTATTTTCACTCTCACTGTCATCAAGGATTTCTCAGTACAGTGATCACCAGGACCAGAAGAGTCTGGTCTGGGTGCCTTTTCCCCTACAACAGTAGTGGAAAACAGAGGAAATGATGCAAGAGCCTTCACATAGGTTCTGTATATTTTGAAAATTATCATGTTTTATCTCTTAGTTATTTTCTTGGCTTGTACTATTTCAATATGAAAATTCAGATGCCTGAGAGTATGTTATGATATGCTATGCTGACTTATTCTTCTCGAAATATTAAAGTGCAAGCCTTACATTTTCTTTGAAAGTTTACTATTCCCCACAACTTTACTGGTGAAGTTACCTTATTACCTTATTACAAATAATTCTAAAATCCAAGACAAGACAGGAATAACAGTACTGAAGAACAATGACTACTCCATTTGATTCTATACATATAAATTAAAAACATTCCAAAAAAAAAAAATCAAGCTAGGATTCATTCATCACCTTTATGTAATAAGAGAAAAATACAAACATTTTCTGTCAATTATGTTGGTCCAGTCTAAATTAAACATGCTGTTTACAAAGAAAATTGCTGTTCACAGTGTCAGATAGAATGATCACATTTAGGAGCATTTAGGCCTGGACTGACACACCAGTTCACTGATTCAGCTTTGATTTTTAAGCTCAGCAACAGAAGATAAAAATGGTATGTCAGTCCATGTATTCCAGGTAGGCTAGGAAAGTTTATCAAGTTCCTAACACACACACACATATATATGTAATGAAAGTACTTGCAATTGACAATTGACATTGATAATCGAGACAAAGCCATTAGCACAGGTATCCAAGGGTCACCAAATGAGAACTGCTACACCCTGTGTGTTTTGAAACTAGTCTGCCTAACTGTCTCATCAAATCACACGTTAAAGATGTACTTTTTTTTTTTTTTTTTTTTGTGTGTGTGTGTGTGTGTGATAAAAGATGTGTAATTACTAAGTGTGAGGCTGGGTCAGCCTTGGTAGGAAAGACAAAGGAAAACAAAACTGGTTGGCGCCATATGTACTCTCTTTGTCACTAAAGAAATGACTGAAATCTGTGTGACTATTTCAATCTTTTCCAGTTTGTAGATATTATATATTGCCTTCTCTCCCAGTCATTGCTATGATTGCCTATCTCTTTTTTCTGTATTTATTTTTGAACTTCATCTTCCCACCCCTGCAAGGATGTGCTGCTCTTTACTATAATGTCTCAGAGGTGGAAGGAGGATAATGGTAATTATTTTTTCCTCCTGATTATCAATAAAAAATATTAACTGAACCAGGAATATTAAAACAAACAAACAAACAAAAAACACTAAAATAATACAGGAGTCAAATACTATGTCTTTGAATCAGTCTCAAACTTAAGAACTTTTTTTTTTTTTTTCAGGGTTTGTTTGTTTGTTTGTTTGTCTGTTTGATTAATTGTTTTTGTTTTCCTAGTAAATCATTTTCTTCTCAGTTTATTCCTATGGAACTTCTACCACAGAGTTCTCAGCATTCAGTCAAACTCCTGTAGGGTTTGGAGACTCTGGATTTTGTTTTTCTTTTTCTTGTGCAAGGAAAATAAAATGAATGCAGGATAACTGCGTCATAATTTTAGTGGAAACAAAGTATCCCATCATGAGGCAAAGTTGCATAATTGTGTCTCAGTGACACAGACTATCAGTGATAGCAGACTATGGAAGCCTTGTTTGTGGGCAGTAGAGCTGAATAGATACGTGATGACCTAAGTCTGGCAGCAGGAAGACTGAAGTGTCTGATGATTTGTTGAACTTGCATTCAATAACAGGTGCTTAAATTTGTCCATTACTGCATCTGAGAAGAGTGACGTATCTAGGCCAAGATTAAAACATCAATTTGAATAGAAATGACCAAATGTAAATAGAGAAAAAAAATAATGTTAATATTTCAAGGAGCATTCTCTTATGTCCCAGAGGGGTTTCTCAAATATAAGATCCTGATTTACTTTGGGAAATGCAGTCTCACCTGTTGCATTTGATGGAGCTCAGAAAATCATTGTCAAGACAGAACAAGAATATTACATTTGCAAAGCTGTAATTCATTTTTTAACTTATTTAAGAAAACTGCATATAAAGGATAAGGCATATACTTACATACTTGTTATCTAACTTCATTTTTAAAAGATAAAAAAATATCAAATCTGTTATAAGACAGAGTCCTATATGAGACCTGCACAGGTTCACATATACTTGGAATTTTCTAAATTTGGAAGAGTGAAAAAAAAAGGAGGTTTCATGCCACCATTTCCAGGTGCTGCTGCAGACCTCTGCACTCTGAAGCTGAGTCACTTAAACTCTGTTACCAGAGTCTTGTCTCATGGGGAGCAGAAAGGCTTGTTGCCACAGCCCTGAAGGACGACAAAGCTGTGATTGTGGGGGAAAACCCATTATCCTAGTCTAGAGACAGGAGCCACCACCACAGAGGAGCCACAGGCCCACAGGCCAGGTGCCCCAACATCAGCAAGGAGGTTCTCCCCACAGCCCAAGAAGGTTGCCCCACAGCCCAAGGACATTGTCTGGGATACAGGGCTCCCACTGGGGAGAAAGGAAGAGATACTGGGACTGCACAGGACTAGCTGTGGAATTGTTAGAAGATGTAGTGAAGGTGCAGAAAGGGAGGGATTGAGGTGGTTTGTAGAGGAAAAAACACGGGAAACCAGAGGCAGGCAGAAGGGGGGAGGGGTAAGGTAGGTTAATAAAGAAATAATAAGCTATGTAGACACACTTGTTATTTGTAGTATTGTGTTGTACATGAATGCAGCATCTCTCCATATTCTGTATTTTGGACAAATATATTAAAAAAAAAAAAAAAAAAGAATAAATTGTCCTGTTCACACAGCACTGAGACTCTCTGAGGGATTCCGGAATACAAGTGCAGTCTGTCCTGCCAGTAGTAAGAGTTAGTGCTTGGAACAGTGTGACTCAGTCAACTTCTAAAGTGCATGTTTGCTTAGTTTTCCATTTGGAAAGTATATTAGTAAGTTCTATCATGTGAATGGAACCTCATTTAGTGCTGTGAAGAATCTTTACCCTCTTTTGACTTACATTTGTAAAATTCAGTGATATTACAAAGGTAATATCTTCTCTTTAGTAGATATTAAATATTAATTTATGCCTCACAGCCATATTACTCCCAACTGTTGTCCTGTCAGACATAATAAATTAATTGAGGGTGTGTGGAAGGAAGTGGAGACATTCAGTTTGGATTGGAGACCCTTAAGGAAACTGTATGATACAGGAATTAGTACTGGTGGTTATTTAATATCATTTTTCCTTTGAACAAAACACGTAGATAATCTCCACTTGATGCTGGATTAAATGAAAAACAAACAAACAAACACACAAAAACACAAAACAGCTTTTTTGAGAATTTGAGCAGCCTACTAATTAAGGTAACACCAAGTTTTTGCTCCCCATTGTTTGTCTTACATTTAAACAGCCTGTTATGCATTAGAGGGTAGTCCTGCAAATATCTTCTTAGATTAAACCCTGTTACATGCTTAGGTGCCTTCAACTTAAATAAGGCAGATATTTTTGGTGCCTTTAAACAATTCATCTTCAGAGTTTATCATCAGAATCAGGCTACTGAGTACTACTTGGTATTACAAGTATAACAACTTGTATTACAAGTATAACAACTACTACTTAGGAACTGGAGCCTGAAATTAATTCATAAGATTATTAATCAGAATTTAGCTGAATACAAATTATTCTGTGTCTGTGTATGATGGCAGTGGTACAAGAAGCTTGCCTTTTTTATCCTTTTATCTGAAGGATCACTAAGAGCAATACCCTGGTTCAGTGTTCTGGGAGAAACTGGAATTCATATCTATGCTTCCTAGGAAAACTTAACTTCCAGCATAAGAGGGACTTGGGAATCACAGAATCACAGAATTGTCTAGGTTGGAAGAGACCTCAAGATCATTGAGTCCAAACTCTGACCTAACACTAACAAGTCCTCCACTAAGCCATATCACTAAGCTCTATATCTAAACATCTTTTAAAGACCTCCAGGGATGGTGACTCCACCACTTCCCTGGACAGCCTATTCCAATGCCTAACGACCCTCTCAGTAAAGAAGTTCTTCCTAATATCTAACCTAAAACACCCCTGACACAACTTTAGCCCACTACCTCGTCACCAGGCACATGGGAGAATAGATCCCACCTCACTACAGCCTCCTTTAAGAAGGTACCTGTAGAGTGCGATAAGGTCGCCCCTGAGCCTTCTCTTTTCCAGGCTGAACAATCCCAGCTCCCTCAGCTGCTCCTTGTAAGACTTGTTCTCCAGACCCCTCACCAGCTTTGTTGCCCTTCTCTGGACTCACTCGAGCACCTTGATGTCCTTCTTGTAGCGAGGGGCCCAAAACTGAACACAGTACTTGAGGTGTGGCCTCACCAGAGCCGAGTTCACGGGGACAATCACTTCCCTAGCCCTGCTGGCCACACATTTTAAAAAGATCATCTTTTGTTTGTTTGCTTGATAAAGAGCTGGGACTGGATGCATGTTTAATGGAAACCTAAAAACATAAAAGAGGTCATGTGCACTTCTTGTACAGAGTGTCAAAAAGCCATTATTAGTCACAAACATTCCTAGTGGATAAGCAACTCAAAGAGAATCAGAAATGCTTTTAGGAAGCAAAAATATTTGAGAAGCAAATAAATGTTTTCTCCTGTCAGTTCACCTCACAGACTTCCTTATAAAAGTAATTGTAAGTGTACAACATGTAAATCAACTTGATAATGCAGTTACTTACCATTGAGCCTCTAGAAATTTACTCCACAGTCACCACTGTTTTCCCACTTCTTCCAGAGAAAGCTTCCATTTTCACACCTATCACCACCGGCTTCTTCCCTGGACAATTAAATAATATTGTGCATTCAAAGTGTGCCCATGCTACTGACTGAAATCATTATAGCACCTAAAATCCGCTAAAACAGCAAGGTTATATTTTGTATTTAACCTTACTAAACATTTTTTGTGAACATATCCAAACTTTAGTCAAGTGCCTTAAGGCAGAGATTATACTCCTCCTCCCCCCCCCCCCCCCCCCCCCAAAAAAAAGAGAGAGAGAGAAAGAGAGAAAATAAAACCTCAAGTATTAGCAAATAATAGACTTAATTTCCTCTTTTCCAGTAACACGTGAAGACATTACATTGACTAAACCAAACATCTAAAGCCTATAATTGATAAAAAAAAAAAAAAAAAAAAAAAAAAACAACGAAGAAAATGACTTTATTTTCTTTTTACAGAAGGTTATTATTCTAACTTTCTTTCATCTCATTAGAGCATCAGGCAGATAATGTAATAAAAATTTATATGCAAAATCCAATAGCTTTCCCAATCCAGTTACTATATCTGACAGTGTAAATCGAAAGCACTTTAAACAACTGAAGTTACGTTGTGTTTTAACCAGTGAAAATGAATCAGGTATAATAGGTTGTGGATTTTCTTTAATGATTCAGAATGTATTAGCATCTCTTGTATTGCTGCTTTTCTTTTGTTTCTCTGTGAAATGAAATAGTATTACAGATATTCTCAAATATCCATTCACAAGAGCAGCTGCTCATATTTCCAAGTATTCTATTTCTGACCATTGTCAAATATATATTTTCAGTTAGCTTTAGATTTAGAAAGAGTCAGATTTATTGAACAGTAATTTCTGAGAAGCCCATAAACATTTTTATAATAATCGTCACTTTTTATTGACTTCCATTCTCTCATACCAAAGCCAACTTAATGAACGGAGTACACACCACTAACTAAAAAACGATTGTGAGTATTTGGACAAATAATTCTTTCAGCTTTTTTTGTGGAAAACAAAACAAAACAAGAACAAAAAAACACTGGCTATACTAATTGTTACTGTTAATGCAACTGAGATTCCCAAGGTCACAGAATCCTAAAATAGTTCAAATTAAAATATCTATAGTCCAATCTCCTGCTCAAGGCAGGGTCATTGTTTGGGTCCTGAATCTCATCACAGTCCTGACTGTCCCTGACCTGATCTTCTAGGGCCTCCCCTCCCCTGCCCTTCCCTGCCTCATGTCTGTCCCCTGGGCTGCCAGCCCCCACCCCAGTGAGGCCATAGCAGGGCTGGGCTGCAGCTCCCCACAGATCTGTCCTGCCCGGACTTAGGCCCTCCTGAGCTAGGCCCAACTGTGGGCCCAGTCTGGCCTAGGCTCAGCCATTGCCAGGTTTGGGGCAGAGGTTATACCAGTGACCCTGGCTGTCCTGCTCCTTGCTGGGGTGGTGGGACAGGCCTTGGTTGGGAAGCCCTGCCATGAGAGACCCCATGGGGAGACACCACCACTGCCTGCCCATGGGAGCCACCAGCCTCACGGCACCCTGAGCATCAGCTCTGGGGCGCAGGTTGCTCAGGGCTTTATCCAGTTGGGTCATGAATGTCTTCAAGGCCAGAGACCGCACAGATCAGTGTGATCTGTCACGTTTCCACCACCCTTTATTTTTCAATTCCCCATAATCTTTTAAAATATTCCATTTTGATTTACCTGAATCCAATTCTTCCTAGAGAGGCTTGATCTAATTCAAGAGTTTCCCCATTACTACATAAATCTTCATAAACAGATGGAAATCACTTTATAAAATGGAATACTGAAAGATGACATTACCCACCATTTAAAATGTTGTCATGTTGATTCAAATCTGAAATGTAAAGTTCCCTATTTCAGTAATTTCCATTTCATTGGAAAATAAAGTTCCATTTCAGTAATAGTACTACAGATGAGTCAAAGTACCATAGATGAGTCAAAGATTGATTCCAAAAGTCTGAGTCACAGGCACAGTGCCGGTGACATTTGGAGAGCTGTTTCTTGTCCAGCAAGTCACACAGTCACATACCCCTGTAATGGGGCTGAGGGGCCTCCTGCTCTGCCTTCAGCAGTCTGGGCCTCTTGAGCACCCCAGGCCTCCACATGTCCCAGTTCTAGGGACACCCTCCTCTGGGCCCCAGGCACCTGATCTACTCTCTAGCTGGTCCAGCTCGGTGCAGGCCAGCATCACACACTGAGAGCACACCCTCATTGTGCCATGTGCTAGCACCACAAGCACGTGAGACACCCACCTTGTTCCACTCCAGAACTCAGAACCACTTCACTTTTGGCAGTGTTTGTCATGTAATCTGACAGACAGCACTTCTTGATGATGATGGTCAGCATTAGATACACACGATTCTTCTCAAGTCCCTCCTGTGGAAGCAAGCTGGGACACCACATACTGTAAACACACATGAAATAAGAAAGAGTGCTACTGGTGCTTCCTACTTTTTGTGTTAGCTGACAAATATTTACCAATGTAATTCCAAATCTGCTGGTTGCTTTTGTTCGTCAGTGCTCTAAACAGCAAAGGAAAGGAAAACTTTTTTTTATTTTTTTTTTCCCCCCTAGAACAAAGGTTTTTTTAATAATTATTTTGGTGAAGAGGAAAATATCTAATTCTAACCTCCAGAAAACAGTAAGCAATTGGCTGTTACTGAATGAAAAGAAACAGAATATTTATTTAGAAGAATACATTCTCAAGGAAAAAAAAAAAAAAAAAAGCAATAATGATATAAAAAGATTCAGAATGGAAAATAAACTATAACAGCAACAGCAACAACAACAAAAACTAAACCAAAACTAAGATATTATTTTCACTTCCTGTCTTGCATGTTTTCATCAGATCTGTATAATGATCAGACAATATTGCTACAAATATGTGAAGGTAGAAATCCCACAGTGGTCAAAAATACTTTCCTGTTGTTACACAGAGCTATGAAAGTCAAACTTTCTTGAGTCAATTTGTCAGTGCAACAGTACTCTAACTCCATTGATTTACATATTTTTTCTATAAAACTTTGCATTTTTCCAAGCAGAAATAGATTCTCCAACTCCATACGTGCAATGCTGGTGGCTAATGACACTGTCAGTCAATACATTTTATTTAATCTGTGTAGCCTCTGTTCACATGTTGTCTCGGTTTACTAAATGAAAATGAGAGAAGTCAATGTTTCCAACTCAGTCATTCTTCACAACTGCATCAAAAGACCCTGAGAAGACATTTATGACTGTTAGCCTCCTACTGTGTGTCTCAGCGATGAATCACATACAGTGACATGGATACCTTCAACAATGATTGCACTGTGTGGTAGTGTGCACTGACAGATTTGCTGAAATTCAGTTTTATTTCTGTGAGTACTAAATCCACTGACATTCTAAGTTATAGTAGTAAAATGCTATTTTTTTTTTGTTGTTGTTGTTTGTTTGTTTTTTTGACTTACTTCATTAAAAAGCAAGTCTCTTGATTAAATGTGATTAAATGTGTCCTAATGTCTTGTACTGAAACTTTAAGAGAAACAGACTACATGAAAGATAAAAGTTGCTGTGAGTTGCAGCTCAGAAGTCAAATAAAAAAAGTTATTTTGTTGAGAAAAGGTAGCTTGATATGCCTGTAAAATTTATAGGAATCAATCTCCTTCAAAACCTCCTAGGAGTTGGAGAAGGAAATTACATTTGACATAATGGGAAACATTTGAGATTTTTAATGCAAGGCAATGTATTCTACATACTTTGTATCAAGAAACTTTTTCAATCTGCTCCTATCTGTGGGACAACACTTCTGATGGTTTTTAAAATGAGAGAAGAAACCTTACTCTGTATAAGGGACATTGACAATATTTATATGCTTATGATGGAACTGTGCGTTTTAAAATAAAACTTTATTGGGAAGTTCATTAGAAAGTTTCCTTAGCTATAACTTGTTTTACCCAATAACGGAAATCAATTATTTTGGTCAATTTATATTTATTTGTGATTGTGTGAGCATTGGATACAAATGAAGAAAATAACGATGAGGATTACATATTTGTAACATATTTTTCTCTTCCAAGAATCTAGTTGTTATTATTGTTATTGCTATTGTTATTGCGATTAGTTGAAAAAAAATGTGCCATAGAGTGAGATAGGTAACTTTCGGTGTGGAGTTCTCATGCATGTAGACCAACATGCATGAAAACAACATATCTCTATGAACGTCCATAGAGATATAGCCTTTGACTACTATATTCATGGCTTTCTGAACTGTTCCTGAAAAAGTTATGAATGCAAAATTCAGATTTATCTTTATCTGCTGATAATTTTTAAGTGCATGTTTGCATAATGTATTTTATTTTTTCTTTGTATTTAAAATGCTTCTTTACCATGAAATAATAAATTGCATATATGAATCAGCTAACCTTTGTAGAAAGTTCACTGAATTTGAACAGAAAAATACAGATAATAGTGCAATTGTATTAACCAATTATATATATGTGTCCACGGTTGTTCAGTACTCACAGATGAAAAGATAGCATGAAAAAAATTCTAAAAGAAAAAGAGGTTTCTTTATTCATTTTGATACAAAATTGTAATACAGGAGTGTTCATGAATTGAGGTAGAGTAAAGCTAAAACTCATTACTAGTCACAGATTCAAGGGCTAACACACTTTCATGGAGACTTTGCATTCAGAGAACATCTAGAACATCAAAGTAGTTGTTTCCAAAGTTAAAGAATGCCAAGTCCTGTTCATGTAATAATTTCAGTGTACTGAAGTTAGTTGCTTTTTTTTTAAATCTTACCAGGAAGGAGCTAGTGCTAATACCAAGAGAGCTGTCCTGAAAAATACGTTCAAAAGAACAATACACAAAACCTGCTCTATCTACTTATTATATCTTTGTCGTCTCCCTCACAATTTTAAGCCCATGGGAATAATTAGAATATCACTACATATTAACATTTCATTGTACACTTTTTCTTCTACCCTCAAAAGCCTCTGAAATTTCACAGACATTAATTTCATTGGTGTTTCATTCCATAGCAAAATTTAGGTTAAAGTCCTGGAAAAAATGAAGGTAATCTTTTTCAGTTAGCACCAAAGTGGGAAAAAAAAAATCACCTTCACAGTTTTAAACATCTGAAAACAACCATCTTATTTTCTTTAATTTTGACTGTCTGCAGGTCCAGCACTGACTAATATTTAGAGACAGATGTATGAGAAGAATTCCCATCATTAACATTTAATAAACACAAAATAAATTATCATAATAAAAAATAATAATGTAATAAATAGGTGAATGAAGGAGCTTACCCTACCATATCCAGGTATTAAAAGAGCTATAAATAAAAAGCAATTTATTTTTATAACCTTCTCTATTAATTCACCATTAAATCCTTCTTTCTTGGATAAAATTAAACCTACCCTAAATTAATTGGCATGTTTTCTGTTAACTTAAAAAAAAAAAATCTATGAAAAAGAAATTGGAAGTAAGACTTTATATTCTCTCATGAAATAAATCAGAGCTTGAGCTAAGAGCCAAATCCTGTAACAACTGCTCACAGCATGCCCTAACAGTTTGCTTTTAAAGAGAGAAGCTCCCTGTATCATTAAGGGAGGGGAAAAAAAAAAAAAAAAAAAAAAAAAAAGATTCAGAACTGCAGTTGTCACCATCTGAGCAGCTAATGAGGATTGCTTCTGGTGAACTACTATGAAATGGAGTGAACTACTAGTGCAGGAAAATATTGAAATTCATGCCTTCTCTGAGGCATAGGAAGAATGCGAAGGGCCTTTGCTGACTGCTTGCCAGCTGTTGTGGGGGTCAGCCCTTTGAGGGGCAGAGTTTAGACTTTCCTCTCCATAGCACTTACTGACATTTTCTATTTAGCTAGCTGGTGCTTCTGCTTTTCTGTTTTGACTCATTTGAACATCGTAGACCAGGGGTATCAGTTCCATGTGGAACAGAGGGTAACAGAAGACAGGTGTTACATATTCTTGGAAGTACTACATTTAATTTCCTGTTAGCCTATTGCACTATCCAGCCTCTTCCAGCTGTGAGCAACTTAATATACCTGCACAGGCTTCTGGAATATTCCATTTATTTTTTTTCAGTTAATTACTTCAGTTACTAAAAACTACCATCTTCAGCATTTTAATCCATACCTTCCGTCCTAATGCCAAGGCCATTCCATTCTCATGTCAAGGCAGGAGTGCCAGCTGAGTCGCAGCTATGGCATCCGCTCGACCTCCTCACACATCATTTCTCCATTAACACTAGTGACAGGACCCGCGGGAACGGGGTTAAGCTGAGGCAGGGGAAATTTAGGCTTGACATCAGGAGGGGGTTCTTCACAGAGAGGGTGGTTGCACACTGGAACAGGCTCCCCAGGGAAGTGGTCACTGCACTGAGCCTGTCTGAATTTAAGAAGAGATCGGACTGTGCACTTAGTCACATGGTCTGAACTTTTGGGTAGACCTGTGCGGTGTCAAGAGTTGGACTTGATGATCCTTAAGGGTCCCTTCCAACTCAGGATATTCTATGATTCTATGATTCTATGATCTGCAGTTTGCCTTGGAGTTGCCCTCATCCAGGCATTGAGCCTGTAATGAGATCATGGCTCCAACTGCAGTCTACAGCTATGGGCTGCTCTTTTAGATGAGTGATTAATGACAGTAAGATCTGGTCTGTATTTTCCTTTGCCTCTATACATCATATCAGCCACAGTAAAATGTAAAGAATAAGAAGGCTTGACGTTGAAGTGTGCTTCAACATAGAATTGCATCCAAAGCAAGAAACAAATTATATCAGATAGCTTTAGTTTTGTTTATTTATTTATTTTGTGTGCGTGTGTGTGTGTGCACTAATGCTGCTACAAATCCAACAAGTACAAACATCTCAACGCATACTGATTTTATTTCATTTGATAATGGCAGGCTTTTGAAGCTTTCTTTACCTGAAAGTGGCATCTTTCAAACAGAGAATCAAGATGTTAGGCAGAAGCACTCATTATTGTTTACTGTTCATTTTTCAAAGCAAGAAAGAAGAGCACAGAGGAGTTCAAACGCTATCATCTGTACAAGACGATACATTATTGTAAAATGCAACTTGCTGTTATCGCTGGTATTATCATGAACAATGTATCCATTATCGCCTTGTAGAGGGCTTCTTATCCTATTATCTTGCTTTGAGTCTTGCAAAGCATTGTGGATCGCTTGCTTATTACTCAACTGGTAGCGTACTCCCTCACATTTTTCAGTTTCAAAAGAAAACAACAGCAAAACAACAGCAAAATCCAAAGAAAACAACAGCAGTGCTTTTCTTGGGTTGAGGTGCAGAGGGGTTGACTTAAACTTTGTTTGTTTGCTTTTCTGAAGTGCTTTGTTATTGCAATGAGTTCAAAGATGAAAAATTAAATCTAATGTGGGCTAAAAAAGATAGTTTTGAGGGGATCTTTTCTCATGTCCACATTGGTGCAGAATTTATCTGCAGTTATTTCTCTACTGTGAAAAGGATTGGATCAGAAGTTTGTTTTAGCTGTTAGCACAGCTCTACCTATTTTTTCCTGTTGCCCTGCCCTGAAAATGTGTTTATGCTCACAGATGCAGAAAAGCCATTCTCCCTGTTTCACACCTGACCATATGAGGAATAAGCATACCTTGGGACAAATTTATTCCAGAGAGTAACTGGTAGTTTAAAGGATTTTATGCAGGCATCCTAACGATTGAGCCTTTTGTACAACCCATTTGCATCACATAGACTGATGATGAAGTCCTTGTCATCAGTATTCATCAGTATATATACCCTGTCGTCTACACATATATAACAATCCTCTGCTCACAATGTTGCTCAGTTCTGTTAACCTGATTTTTCAGGGAAGGAGTACAATGTTAGTGCAAGAGAACACACAGTTGAGGCAAAGAAGTGTTTAAGCTTTTGCATGTCTTATTGTCAATAAGCTTCAGCATCTACAAGCCATGCTTGGTTAATTTTGTTTAGTAAATTATATGAGTTACCAGAGGTGGAGCTCAGATGCTGTACCAGAAAACCCATTACATTTGGACATTATGCTAATTACTGAGGTATGTGAGATATAAGGATTCAGTATATCAGGTTGCTAGAAAGTAAGCTGTAATCATCATGCTCATTTTACTTATAAAAATCCAAGCTGGCAAGAAGCTGAAACAAAACTGTAATGAAAAGCAGTTGACTAATTAGCTCAGCAACAGACTTTCACTAATTTATTTAAAAAAAAAAAAAAAAAAAAAAAAAAAGAATTAAATGTCATAAGTTGTGAACCATAAGCACTAAGCACTTCCCAATTAGACATTTATTTAAGGGAATTGCTTTTATAGGATTTTGCATGTGTTTGAGGTTGTTTTTCTCTTTGAAGGATATTTTAAAATTCTGTCAGCATCCTTTGAGACAAAGTACTCAGAGCAATGTGATTTATATGCAAGGTGTGGGCCACATTTGTGACTCAGGCCTTCTACATCATTGATGAATCATAAGGGTGTCACAGGACAGCAGGAAAGGTCTAAGGGAAACGTCCTCTGGCATGGAAACTCTCAAGTGTTATTGGAAATGAAAAACTTAACCTTGCTCTGTACCAACATAGGGGAAGTACCTATGTTCTTTATGTTCAGCCACAGCAGGGTGCCTCTAGGCTGCCCTGAACAGCACAGGGGCTCTGGTGTGTCCCAGGTATCAGCAGGCGAAGCAGAGCTCATTATCCCTGCAGCAGGTCAGGTGCTGACCAGGCGCTTCACTCCACACTGCTGCCACTTCTGAATGTGGGGCAGTGTGGCAGATCCTTCAGCCTTCCCATGGGCTGCATACACTGTAAGTCTCATGCTGGGGAGTACCACACCTAGCCCTCTCCTCCAACAGCCTCGTGTGAGGTGGGGGCTGCAACCCACACCAACCCTCACTGCCAGCTGTGGGAACAGTCAGCCCAGCAGTCAGAGTATCCGGCAGACTTTTAGTCTGCTCATTAATAGGTATTTTTAAAGACATGGGCAATGGAAGAGGGGGTAGAAACCATTCTGATTTACAGTGTGATTGACTCAAAAGTGTAAGCAGGGTGTCATACTGTGTATGACTTCATTGCCAAAGATTTCAGGACACAGTATTTCCTAAATCTCTACTGAAAGTAAGTAAAGCTGTGGTTGAGACTGAGCTGATTGCTCTCTTTTGCCAGAGAAAAGTCCAGGTTCTGCATTATGTCTCAGGTTTCCATTCTATTTCTTGGTTGTTTTTCTTTTTGTTTGCCTTCCTTCCCCTCCTTTCCCCCCTCTCCCCACCCCCCCAAGGTTAAAACTTTTCTGTGCTGCTTCCCCCATTCTCCTTTTCTCAGTCTCTTAGCTGTGACCAGATAAAGCTTTGCACAACCCACCACAGCACCTACTTCATCCTTCTTGTGGTAGTGACTATCACAACACCTGCTCCCACATCCCACTTTTGTGCTTTTTTTGTGGAGGGTGTGTGTATGTTATGGTCTATGCAAATACTTGTCTAGAGAGAATAAAGTCACAGGTTATACTTTCTTTATTAGAGTATCAGATTTTCTTTTTTAGTTCCTTTTCTGGCATCTGTCCAGACAGGTTATTTTTGGACATACATATAATCTCAACTTCATGGCTTTGATTTAACAGAAAAAAATATAGAAAAGATGATTGCTTAAAGCCATCTAAAAGGACAATGGAGAAAGCAGTATTTCTTTGACTATGTGCTTTTAACAATGGGTATTCACAGCTCTCCAAAGACAGGGTGTAAATGTTGTTGTTCTAACCCCAAAACTTTATTAAAAAGCATACAACTTTGCTTCTTAAATGACTATTTTGGAATTTAGTGACCTGCACTTAGTAAGATAAGATGCTGATAGGAACACCTGACCTAGTAGGACAGTATGAAAAAGTGTTCAACAGCCTTTCTATTGTTAAAGGGGTGTTATACAAGTTATAAGAAGTAGTGTTTATCTATGACCCTCTTATCTCCTTCCTTTCTCTCCTGTTCTTCATGGAACAAAGAACCATGTGTGGTATATCTCCTTCCCATCCCCTCTGACTAGTCAAACTAGTCTGGAAACCCATAGCCTATTAACTTATGTTCACACAAATATGGTTATAAGGAGCAAATGTTGTGCAACATCTGGTCTTTCAACTTGTCTTATCAAGCTATAGAGTGGACACTCTTTGAAGAACACATGCTCTCCAGCAAAGTAGCCTTCTGTGTGCAGGATACTCCCCACATTCCTCCACCCTCTAACTCACTTTAATTGATTGTTTAGTGCTTGGAAATCTATCTTCCTGCTCTTTTTGCAATATTTACATTTCAGACCACCTAAGGCAGGTATGCAGTGACAAAAACAGTGTTTATATTGTGATATGTACAAATAGCAGATAAAAGCTCTTTCTTAGAGCTTTTCTTATATTTTTGCAAACAAACAAAATAAATGAAAAACACATGGCATAATCAGGTAACAAGCAGGTGAATTAAACAGGAAGAAAAAAATAAAAGGAGCAGCTGCATTGGGTACTTGGTTCATCAAAAATATTAAGAGCTTCTTTTTCCACATTCTCAGTTCAAAAGTTTGCATTACCGGAAAATAAAATGCCTGCTTTCCTGTCCCCCCTACCAAGACAGAACAAAACTTTGTTTCTCCATAATTGGATGTAGAATGAGGTATGTAAAAATAATCAAACTTTCCTTGAATCAGCATGTTTCTCAGTTTGCTTGTTGCATGAGTGAATAAGGCTTTAATGAATCCGGCCACTCAACAACGGAGTGGAACACATTACATTGCTTCATCTCTTGCTGCAACAAACTTTTTTCTGTGGGGAAAGTAATGAATACCTTTCAAGTCAGCTTCAAATGATCTCCTTGTTTTTTGTTTTTTTTTTTTTTTTTTTTTTTTTTAATTTTTGATTATGAGGATTTGTAGGATTGGGTTGGGGGGACAATGACACACGATGACATTTATTTTCAACATGAAACAGAGGGGCTTTGCAGTAGTTCTATTCTTCAGAGTTGGATTACTAGATCAAAAGTTTTGAGCCTTTTGAAAATTTGAAAATGAAAATTAAAATTTAGGAACAGACTAAGAACCAAAATTAGACCCCCCAGTCAAGCATTAGAACTTAATGGGTATACCATATCTTTATTATTTTCATGTTAATGCAGTTAACCTGTAAAAGCCTATTGAAGTTATGCACAGTATAGAGAGACTCAAGATGATTTAGACCTAAATAACTTATGGTTTGAAGAGGTTTAAAGAGATACAATGGGAGATTTGCAATATAATTCACATTTTATGTCTGGAGAATTGAAAAATGAATGATGCATCTGTATGAAGCTTTTAGTTCAGATCAAGAAAGGCTTCTGAAAGTGAATCTACTGACCTTCTTTGCTGTCTTTCATATCAGGACATTCTTGGAGTACATGAAGTCAATTGTTTTCAGATTAAAAATAAACTGAAAGTCATGCTTCAGGAATGTTCTAGTGCACTTCAAATAATTAACATTCATTCCATAACATCAGACTCTGGGAAGAAGTAAGAACCCCACCTCAACCTCCAAAATGCATATGGACATCAAGCCTTCATCATCATGTGATCCATTCTTGAAGATCCACTTCTTTTATTCCTGTAACTTGAAAATGTATATAGAGCTGGAGATAGTTATTGTCCCCCAGGACTATCTTAAGTAAAACCAGGCTTGCAGTATTAAGCCTGAGTGAAGAATTTTTCACAGTAAAATTTAATTTGCAGAATCCAACTGTCCTGTTTTAATTGAAACTGGGCTCTTCTGATTAAAAAAGATAAGGGAAATATTGAATCACAGAAAGCAACATAAGCTGCACACTGCAAGTCACTGTTTCTGTTGAAGGCTGACTACTGCTTATTATCATTATGAATCAAAAGTCTAAAGCATTTTTCTGCATCATAAACTGGTCTGTCACACTATTTCTTTTTCTTCATTGTCTGGGTGGCTGTGTGCCATCAAGAAAAATAAAAATAAAATCTGAGCCCCTGTATATTTATTAAGCCAGGAGGATGCTTGTTGTAGAACACATATGATCACGTATTAGTTACAGGAGAAGCTGCCTGGAGTCTCTTCCTTGGAATTAATCCATATGCATTTTATTGAGTACACTCAAAGAGGACAGAGATGAAACAGAAAAAAAGCTTCCAACTGAAAAACCACCAACAACCAACCAACCAAACCTTGTTATGCTGTTTGAACTAATTACATACCTAAAATGCAAGCCATGCATCAGAAGATGTAGATGTTGTCTCTGGATCTGACTTCATTTCATAGAATCGTTTGGGTTGGAAGGGACCTTAAAGATCATCTAATTCCAATACTCCTGCCATGGGCAGGGACACCTCTCACTAGCTAAGGTTGCCCAAAGCCCCATCCAACCTGGCCTTCAACACTTCCAGGGAGGGGGCATCCACAGTTTCCCTGGGCAGCCTGTTCCAGTGCCTCACCACTCTCAGAGAAAAGGATTTCTTCCTAATATCTAATCTAAATCTGCCCTCTTTTAGTTTAAAGCCATTACGTCTTGTCCTAGAACTATACTCCCTGACAGAGTCCCTCCCCAACTTTCCTGTAGGCCCCTTTAGATACTGAGAGGCTGCTATAAGTTCTCCCTGGAGCCTTCTCTTCTCCAGGCAGAACAACCCCAACTCTCTCAGCCTGTCTTCGCAGGAGAGGTGCTCCAGCCCTCTGATCACCTTTGTGTCCCTGCTCTGGATTCGTTCTAATATTTCCATGTCCTTCTTGTGGTGGGAGCCCCAGAGCTGAACACAGAAATTCAGGTGGGGTCTCACAAGAGCAGAGTAGAGGGGGAGAACCAGTTCCTTTGACCTGCTGGGCACTTTTCTTTTGATGCAGCTCAGAACATGGTTCATGACCTTGGACAGAAAATCAGAGACAGCATGGCCTCTGATGTGACAGTCTCAGCCCTCTAACAGCAAGATCTTCAAAGAGTGATTCAGTGCTCCTGTAGGTTTGTCAGGGAGCAGCTACAACCAGACAATGAGAAAAAGTAGGCAAAGAATATGTCTGAGGTCATTTCAAGTGCCTTGACAGTTGACTAAGGGCTGCTCATTAGGAATTTGTTTTAGATAGGTTTCAGAACAGGCACAGAAAACTTAAAGAGAAAAATATCTGTCTTTTTAGATAAACAGAGAAACTGCCATACAAGGGTAATGGGGACTTTATCAGTCCAAGACAATTGAAATCCTCAGTTTTCACTAATAGTTTACAATATTATTCACCGATCATGGTGAATGACAGTGACAAACTGTCTTTCCCCTCTATAGGCCCATCTACAAGCTCTGCAAGATTTATGGGACAAAAATAACAACAAGCAGAATAAAAAACAACAACCAAACAAAAAACTTATATTCCTGTGGCATGAGGACTCTCTGAGTTCTGTTTTCTTTGAAATCCTTACATTTTTTTTTGTGGTGAAGAAAAATATGCATGCATAAACCTGAAAGCCAGGATCAGAAGATACTTTAGAAACCATTCTGTGGAACCATTAGTTACACTGTCTTTTGCAGCTATCACTCTTGAATGAGACCACGGTGATGGTGAAATCTTGTCCAATTGTTCTTTAGACCGAACTCAGCCTTTTTCTAGTAGTCTTGACCTCTTAGTGGAGGTATAACCAATCCTTGTATACCACTCTCAACCTAACTTTTAAAGTATTTTTTAATGATTTTTTATGGTGTTTACAAAGAGTCCAAGAGTTTAGAACATCATATGCAGTGTATCTGGGAGCCAGTGGGTAGAGAAATTAGGGATCCAAAATTGGAGTCTTCCTTAGAGTGCTACCAGGGTTAGGTGGCATGAAGAATTCTCTTGGTTTGAGCTAGGATAGAATAAATCTTCCCCATAGTGGATATGGTGATGTATTTTGGATTTAGTATGAGAACTAAGTTGATAACATACTGATGTTTCAATTGTTGCAGAGAAGTGATTACACTTAGTCAAGGACTTTTCAGCTTCTCATACTACTTTGCATGACATTTCCTGCCTTCTTCTGTCCTGCACCTTGAAACTTTAGGAAAGTTCACAGGAGTCTAACAGTACAATAACTTCAGCTCAGAGAAGCACTGCAAATTTCTGTTAAATTGAATAATTTAGCCAGACTTGGGACTATCTCAAGCAGGTAAACACTAACATTCATACAATGTAGATGTCCATGGGTGAGAGAGCTAAGGACAAACCTGTGAACATTTATGTTCTTATATTCATAGCCCCCTCACAGGTCTTACTCTGAAGGACTTTTTCAAAGATGAAATCACTACTTTTTCACATCCTTGACTTGAGTTTTAAACCTTGAGCTTCACAGGTATTGATAATATACTCTAGTAAATGTACGTTGCTTTAAATGAGCAAAATTAGAGTTTCTTGCTGCATGACTAATTAGCATGAGCAATCTCTTGTCTCATAGCAACCTAGATCTGATGATGAACACCTGCCAGCCCAGATGGTTTGGGGAGGAATTTTCTAGTTTAATAGAATAAAGTACTGTTTCTGAGCTGCCTCAAACTATTATTTAACAGGAATTTTGCAAGAAGTCTGAAAAGTGATTATTGTGAAATCTTAACAAATAAGCATCTCCAAAATTGTCATGTTCAACTGTCATCACTTGTCAAGGGATGGGGGGTGGCTTTTAAATAATGCATGGCTGTTACATCTTATTCTGCCTATGTGTGCTAACAATAGTATTGAATAGGCATAAACTCAAGAATGCTGCCACTGCCTCTCCCCCCCCAAAAAAAAAAAAAAAAAAAAAATTACAATAGCACCTGCAAAATTACAAAACTTGATCTCTCATCAGAGATAATTTTTCAATATTAATTGAAATCTATATTAACAAAAAGCTGTAGGAATGAACTTAGTGAGTTCTAGTAGATTTTTGTAAGGTTTCAGATAAATGTTCAAATATGCCAGTTCTTAAATATTTAATGAGTTGAGTCTTGTAACTTACGGCAATATTTCAGTACAGGTATGTGAAGAACTCCAAAATATATGTGTGCTAGAGATATTGTTTCACCAACATATTAACTCTTGAAATTCTGATCTCACTGATGTCAAAGCCACCAAGATTGCAGTCCACTTCTGCCCATAAACCCACATCTCAAACTCTAAAGAGATTAAAAAATTTCTCTGAAGAAACCAACATTAATAGTTTTGGTGAAAACTCTTGATCTTTTTCACTTCTGCATTTTAAAATTTAAAACCAAATTTGACTCAAACTAACAGACAGACTTTTTAGTGGCTACATATTTTGCTTCAGTTTTAATATATCTAGAAGAGTAAACTAAATATTTGATAATACAGAGAGGAAAGAAATCCTTCTTGGAAATTTGGCCATCTCTGTATTATATCTCAGGTTTCTGAGTCTGATATTCATTAGTCAATATCAATGATTAATTTGGAAAATGGACAGGCACACTGATGAAGAAAAAGCTTAATGTTTAAAAAACTTGTTAATGATTGTCCCACTTGCCCATCTATCTCCCTTTTATTGCATCAAACCATTCAATATGAAATATGAAGAGCTTGTTTAAAAATACTGTGTTGCTCTGAAGCTCCAGAAATGTCTTTGGCAGGTACTACATACAATAACATATTCCTAAACTGCAATTAAGCAGTTAGTTTTAGCGATCCTTATGTCAGGAAAAAAAAAAAAAAAAAAAGTTGCATTTTGTGATTCAAGTATTGACTTTGCAACACCAACAATAAAGACTTGTTTCTTCCTCAGTAGTCTAAACAGACACTTGAAAAAATATGTAAGGTGCATAAAGGGAGCTTATATTCCCTTCTCTAATGGAATCAACACTTCAAATTATATGTAAGATCTGAAGTGGGAGTATTTCACCATTCACTGCGTGCATTATATACCATAAGTGTATAATATAATCTGCTAATACATTCCAGAGGAATATTTGCTAAAAATCTTCAACTAAGAAAGAAGAATAGACTACATTGTGTCCTGTGGAACTTGGCTACTTAAGAATGGTAGAACAATATATTCATAATATCAGGAAAAAAAAAAATAAATCCATATTGTCCCCCAAACTTTGGCAAACAACAAGGCAAAAGAAATAGCTACACCGACAAAATAAATAAATAAATAAATAAATAAATAAATAAATAAATAAATAAGATTCAGGGAAAGCTGGGATATGTCAGGCTGCAAGATTAAGTCAGAACATTTCTATCAGAACATAAAATGCCTGTTTTGGTTAAATTGCAGCAGAACTAGCTATCACAATTAAAATTCCAGGATTTTATACGTATTCTCTCTTATGTTCTTGTTTTTCTTCACAGAATAGAGAAGGAACAGAACTATTTTAAAGGAGTCTTTTCATTTGTTTTTACAGAAATAACAGATGTAATTGTATGATACAGAAGTGATTAGTACGGAATACTAATAATGTTTAGAGCAAACCTCCAATAGTGGGCAAATTACAAAACTTCTTAACTCAGTTCTCTAAGGTAAGTTATTTCAAAATTAACAACAAACAAACAAACAAACAAAAATTGTTTTATTGAAATTTAAATACTTAAGGTTAGATTAAAATGGAGGTAATTCTACCCTTGTAAAGATTATGAACAGAAGCTGACAGGGAGGTCTTTGTATTTCCCATTTTCCTGTTTGATATCTTGTGGTATACTACTTCATCCATAGACTATTTGACAACAAAGTTTTCTCAGGCTCAAATCGTGGCCTGAAGCACATAGGGCAAAATAGATGATGTAATCAAAATCAAACCTGAAAGACATTTCAGAAATGATATAATGACAGTAACAAAACTGCAGTCCAAATGTTTCTTCAAACCAAAGTCTTTGGAAGTGGCAGAAGCTCTCAGATATACAGGGAGGGGGAGGAAAGGGAGATGTATACACATACACACTTGTGTGTGGATTTGTATTTAACAAACAAACAAACAAAGGAAATAGGGTAGAATATTCAGAACAGGATGAGCCAGATTATCTTGGATGGCAAAGGGCATCCAAATTAGGCAGATAAGGTTGCTGAGATTTGAGCAGACCTCCATACCTGATCTATTTTCAAATTTTGTATCAGGTTAAAAATTGAGCTAAGACATAAGTTTTGTCCTGAGAAATCCTGAGATGAATGGATTGGTACGATATATAGCAAGAAACTTATTATCTCAGTGTATTGGAATTCTTGTATAAATGACTAAATATAGACACATACACATTGTTGAACTGTGCTGTGTGTAGGAGTCAGGACTGTGAACATTATCACCCTTCCAGTTCTGTGTTGTAGAATTTAGATATGTTTCTCCAGGATAGTACTGAGAGGCCGCTGCATTCTTAAGTAGCATCATATGAACCAGGAACAATTCTAGGAAGTTAGACTGTCAGATATACATTTAGATAAATATTTCTTTTTTCTTCTACACAATTTTTTCCTTCCTCCTTGATTCTTTATCATGTGTGCATGTTTTGTGTGCTGTTCATCTCAGGATTTGCTCTGTGTTTGGGTTTTCCCTGTTCAAAAACTGACAGTTGCCTCTGCTGATCATCAGCTCTGCTTACACCTTCTCTTCAGAAGTTCTTCTCCTCCTACTGCAGTACCACAATATTTTCAGATGCCTACTCTCGGAGGAAGTGTGAAAACAAAACAAATTAATAATAATAATAAAAAAATATAAAAAATAATAATATCTGAGTGCTTTCAGAGCTATATTTAATTTCTACATTCCTGTCTGGTCTGACTGGGACTTGTTAATATTATAAATATTAATAAGTATATATATATAAATATAAAGAAGTAGCAAGGCAAATGGAAGTAAGAGATGAATTGCACTCTGTCAAGCTGCATGAGACATAAGGGTATCCATTTAGTATCCTTGTGGGGAAATTATGAACCATTGATTTAAATTCTTCAGCTAATGGTCAAACAGCAAGATTTGTAACAGCAATAAGAATACATACTCATGAGTAAGTCTAAAACACACTGAAACTATTCCATTCTGTATTCAAGTTCCTTGGTATTTTCATAACAGTATTTTTTGTGTAAACTTAGAACGTCAGTTCTAAAATATGGCATCAGAAAATGCATTTGATGCTTACTGTGTCATATATTTCATCCTTCAGTAATATAATCAACCCATAAAATCTGCATAACCAGGTCTATCTGTTAATCGTTCAATATATTCTATATTCTCTTCTTTCACACAAGTTCATCGAACCATATTCTGGGTGAGCACTGACAAAATAAAACTAATGTAATCTACCTAGAACCTTTCAAAAAGAAGTTACAACAGGATAACATTTATTTCATACTATTTGGAAAAGGATTATTAGAACTTTTATTAGAAGAAACACTAAAAATATACACCTGTAAAGGAACAACCACTAGATGAAATGACTTCCTTGTAGCTTAGTCTCTTTCCCTACTATAGGATCAAGTTGTCTCCAGCATCAACATCAGCTCCTAGTATTAAAAAGAATATCATGAACAATATAAAAGTTCTTAGTTGTATTTTTTAGACTTGCTAAGTGAATCTAACTGGCCACATTCCAGGTGTGTTTTTTTCTGTTTGCTTTCCACAAACATTGAAGAAATGAAGTTTACTGGCATTAATACTTATGGAAAACAGTATTAAATTACTTTTTAATATTTGTGCTGAAGTGGTTTGATCTCTCTTCCAACCAGGGAACAGAAATAATTCTTTGCAATTTAGATAGTTTCATTACAATATGGATATTATTATAATGTAGCTAAATTTAAGTTTTCTTAATTGATCCAGAGAGTGTAAAACATCATTATTGGACAGATACACTCAGAACAACAAGATAAGGAGAAAAAATCATAAATTCATTCAGTGAAATGTGTTACATAAATTATCCATTCTGCTATGAAGATTTGGAAGTCTGTTTGCTGAAGCTTTAACACGTGAATGAAGCAATAACTTAGCTGAGGAAGAGAGAATGAAATTTTATGAATATGTTTGTCTGACTCCATAAATGAAGGCAACAAATCACATAGAACAACAGCAAAATAAATTTAGATTCATTGGTTCAAATTATTGTTTATTTAAGCACTATCTGCACCTAACTTGCCAGTCACTTCTAAGTGCCATTGTAAGAGTTAGCTTTCAAGACAATCAAATCAAGATATACCTTACAAGCACTACCTGTATAATGTTATTTAATTCGGAAGACAGCAAGAGATGTGAGGAAAATGTCATAGAAAGGTTACAAGGAAACAACCTGAAAAATCAGGAATGCTGATTGGACAAAATGCAGGGCACTGAAATTATAATTCAAAGGACATGATCTGCATTTCATCTCAAACATGTCTATGCTTTGAGGATTTTTGTTCTGCAACCAAATAAAAAAATACCGTGGGTGTATAGACTTAGCAGGTCCTCCAGTGCTCCCATTACTGCTAGAACAGGAAATGCAGAGTTACCTGAGTTTTGTTTCTTATAGTATTTTTCAAGGAGAAAGAATCTGCAGGTGACGAATTCTTTCCAGCTGACTATTCTGAAACCACAATGAAAAGAAAGCAAAAAATCCTGTTCCCCTCTTTTCTCCTAATAAGTTCTGAGTAAGAAAGCAGTACTGAATTGCTGTCTTCTGTGAGATCTAGATTTCTTAGCAGTTCTCCAGGATTAATATGTTTCACACGGAGAGTCATGTGCAAATTGAGATCTAGAACCACTGCATAAAGTCATGTCTGAGCTCCTCAAATGAAGGGGACCAAAGTACCTTGGCTGTTTCTAACTGGAGTTTGGGATTTGATTAATATTCACTGTAGAAGTACAACTGTAATTTTTCTTCTTCGTTTTCACTGATTACAGATGGATCTGTACTGCAGTCTCAGGACATCTGTCTAAGCTCATAACTTCAAGCCTAATGATATATGTTGGCCTAGAGAGTCTGCAATGATTTATTCTGGTCCTGCTTCAGCGTAACTACTGAACAGAGGCTGGATCTGAGAAATCTTACATGGTAGCAGGATTCACAGTCTTTGCAATGGTAGATATCCAAACCAAGTGCAGGCTGTAGAGATCAATTAATCATATTTTCTCTATGCCAGAGCTCATGGACATAGTCAAACTACATATATTAAATAGTAGAAATAATATTTGAAATTTTTATATAAACATCCACTGGCAGCAGTGAATAAATGTATCCTTCATGCTACTGAATAAACTTTCCTGTGTAAGCACAAAGACCATCTAAAATATTAATAGGATGCTCAGAAGTCCTGCAACCAAGGGAGACAAAAAGCAATCTTGTTTATATTTCCAATGCAAAATGAATGGGAGAAGATAAGCCTGTTTCCAAATACAAAACCACCTTTCAGGCCTCACTTCTATACAGTAAATAGTGTAAACAATCACACGCATTGATTTGCTTTTCAGTCACCATTCAGAATGCATTACTCATATAAAGTCCACTTTTGTCTACCGTAAACAGTTTATGATGATATTTAACCAGTACACATTTAACTATTCTGTAGAAAGGAAAATGGCTATCAAATGCTAAAGCCAAATTCCAAACTCTTCCTACTCTGTCAGTGAATGAAGTAAGCATTCAGAAATTATCAGTGCAGAATACAAAATAAGCAATTATTAGTTACAAAAACCTTTCATTCTCTGCTCATGATCCATATGAATTTAAGCTCCCTTCTTAAAAAAAATCCTTCAAGATTTTTACTAAAACTTACGTAAGAGTCCTGGGCCTTGACTGGTCTTCTACATAATAACAGGATAGAATGTTTGTCCTTTATTTGGTTCTTCTCACATTGGGCCTACATATCAAGGTTTTTAGTGGGTGGGCTGCAAGGGAGGCCTCTGTGAGCAGAGCCCAGCAGCTGCCCCATGTCAGATCAGAGGCAGCTCCAGTCGGCTCCAAAAGGGTTGGAGCCGCTGGCCAGAGCTGAGTCAGTGAGTGATGCTGGGTGGGCCTCTGGGAGAGCAGATTTAAGGAAGGGGGGTGGGGGTGGGGGTGGGGGTGGGGGGGTGGAAATGCTGTACAAGAGCAGTTGGGAAAGGGTAGGCTGTCCCCCTGCAGCCCATGGGTCCCACACGGAGCAGATCTCCACGCTGCAGCCCCCCCATGGGTGGAGGAGCCCCCGGTGGAGCAGGTGGATGTGGCCTGGAGGAGGCTGCGGCCCATGGAGAGCCCCCGCAGGAGCAGGCCCCAGGCCGGAGCTGCAGCCCGTGGAGAGGAGCCCACGCAGGAGCAGGGGGTCTGGGGGGAGCTGCCACCTGTGAGGGACCCGTGCTGGAGCAGTTTGCTCCTGGGGGTTGGACCCCGTGGTACAGAGCCGTGTGGGAGCAGTTCTTGAAGAGCTGCTGCCTGTGAGCAGCCCCCGCAGGATCAGTTTCGGAAGGACGGCATCCCACAAGGGCAGAGAGTGACCGTGAAGGAACAGCGGTTGATGAAGTGTTATGAACTGACCACAACCCCACTCCCATGTGCCACTTGAGGGGGATAAGGTAGAAGAGGGTGAATATGGGGGAAGGTGTTTTTCACTTGCTTTTAGTTTCTCACTGTTCTAGTCTGCTAGTAATAATAAATAATATTAATCTTCCTGTGCTGTCTCTTTTGCCCATGAATAGTTGGTAAGCAATCTCCCTGTTTTTATGGAGAAGAATAATCTTAATCCCTTTTTCATCATGTTCTCTTCCTTTGAGGACAGGGAATGAGAGAGCAGTGTGGTGGAGTTCATTTGGTCATAGGTGTAAAACCGCCACAGTAAGACTGCCTTCTACATTACTTCATAAATAAAGTAAATACGCTTAAAGATATTCAGTTCTATCCTAACTCTTCCTTTAGTTTTCTCAAATTATCAGAAAACAAACAAACAAGCATTACCTACCCAAGAATATATAGTAGAATAGCAGCCCTGATGAGAAGGATCTGGGAGTGTCGGTTGACAAGAAGCTCAATACGAGCTGGCAATATGTGCTTGCAGCCCAGGTCAACTGTATCCTGGGCTGCATCAAAAGAAGCATGACCAGCAGGTTGAGGGAAGTGATTCTCCCCCTCTACTCTGATCTTGTGAGAACCCATCTGGAGTGCTGTTTTCAGCTCTGGGGCCTTCATCACAAGAAGGACGTAGAGTATTAGAATGAGGCCAGAGGAGGGCCACAAAGCCGAACAGAAGGCTGGAGCACCTCTCCGATGAAGACAGGCTGAGAGAGTTGGGGTTGTTTTGCCTGGAGAAGACTCCAGGGAGACCTCATAGTGGCCTCATAGTATTTAAAGGGGCCTACAGGAAAGCTAGGGAGAGACTCTTTGGGAGGGAGTATAGTGCTAGGACCAGAGGTAGTGGCTTTAAATTAAAAGGGGGCAGGTTTAGATTAGATACTAGGAAGATATTCTTTTCTCTGAGAGTGGTGAGGCACTGGAACAGGCTGCCCATGGAAGCTGTGAATGCCCTCTCCCTGGAAGTGTTGAAGGCTAGGTGTCCTGAACAAAAGGCCTACCACATCCAACCTGGCTTCACCATAAGGGCATAGACAACCTCTTCAAGGCAGTCCTGAAGCAGAGGAACTTACTCAGGCAAGTGTGGAAGCATTGGAAGCCAGCAGGTGAATGGGAAATAAAGGAACTGAGGGGAAGAGAAAACTAAAGTAAACTTTTTTTTTCTTTCTTTTTTTCCTACCCACAGTGATGAAGAGGATCAAACTAAGTTAAATTACAAGTTGAAACCATTAGGTTAGCCTCCAGATCAGGATTAGGTCCAGCAGTTTCCAGACAGATACTAAATTGTGGACTAGTTCATTTCTGTTATAGACAGAGTAAATGTCCCCAGGCTTATCTTAAATCCTGCTCCTGGAATGACTGTTTTGGGTTGAGGTTCCAGACGAGGCTGGCTGGGATCCTGACAGAAATAAACTACAAGTTAGTAAAAGTTAGGTTTTGTTTTGTTACAAGAAGTGGAGCTGGACAGACAGCAAGTACTAAAACAGAGCAGGTAGAAAACCTAGCTGGGAATATTTTTTTACTTCAGTAAACTGGATCTAAGGTATTCAGTATATTACTAAAACATCAATAGAGAGATGTCAAAATTTATTTGACCTTTCATTAGGGGTAAGAAAGTTTTTCTGTTCTACTAGTTGAGAAAGAAATGAGGCAGCAAGGAAGGAAGAAGTAGAATGGTACACAGTAAGACAACAGGATTTGGAAATCAAGTAGTGAAAACTTCTGTTTTCCTACCTTTCTATCTGTTTGGTGGTTCAGTGGTAAGTGTCTCTCTTAGAAGTGCATACTCTTATTAGCTTAGTCAAACATGCTGATCAGATTTCAAAACGAAATGTTGACAGGACAGAGACAAAGCTAAAAGGAAATGATTTGGTAGCTGCAAAACCAACATTTTAAAGGAATTGTCCAAAGCAAATTAAATAAGAAAAAAAAAATGTATTGGATGAGGTAGAGCTTCAGACTATCAGCTGTTTAGGTAATTAGATCATTTTTGGTACTTTGATCAAATGTTTGATGGACCAGTAGGACCTCTAGACCCAGTAGGTGTGCTCAAGGGGCATCTGTAAGGACCCTCCTCCTTTAATTTTTTTTGTTTTCCTCACTATTCTTTCCCTATCCATATTCTACTTCCTTACATATCTTTCTTTCACGGAACAAAATACTATATGCTTTTGTCAAAAAAGCATATAGTCAAAACAAGATAAAGTTGTGATGTTACTATTCCAGTCAAGCTGGAGGAATTGCATGGCTAGAAACTTCAAAATATCCAAAGAATAGTAGGGGAGTAATAAAATATATATGATTAAAAGCAGTGTTTTCAAGAACTTGCTATTTCAGCTTCTAAATTCTTTCAAGATATTTTCAAATAAAAGCAACTTTTTGTGCCAAGTTTTATAGCAGTGTTGTTCCATTTTCCTGTTCACTCACTTCAGTTGAAGATGACAAGCTCACTTTGACAGGGTTTTAATTAGTTTCCATATGTGATCTGTTTGTACCATGTGGCTCTGAGATTTTCTTTGTGTATGGAAAAAGAAGCAATTTAAGCAATTGCAATTATTTGCCTGCATCAGTTCTAACGTTCTCAAAACAGATGGCTTTGACTTTTTTTTCTTTTATTCTTTGTGTATGTAAAGAGATGGTGGATACATATAAATATATATTGCTATATATAATGAACAACAATACATATATCGAACAACAGTACTATATATATGTATTAGACATATATATTAGGTATATATGCATGTGTCTAAAATATATGTATGTGTACTATATATATATATATATGGTATTGTTGTTATATACATAAATAGGTGTGTGTATTTATATGTATTGGTGTAAACAACATTCCAGATTGTTTAGATAGTCTTTTTTTTTTCTCTCTCCAAGCAATTGTGTTAGAAGAAGAAACAAAGATGGACAGGAGGTTAACTGAAGGATTTTCAACTGTTAAACTCAATTATGAGCAATGACTGAAATGAATTTAAAAATGTCTTTCCTGAAGGGTGAATGTACTCTACACTTCAATATCTGACATGACACTGCTTGGACGCTCTTTCTGAGATGAACTGAGCTCTGCTTATTGTTTTATTTGTTCAAGGGGGAGTGGGACTCATTGTTTTGTTTGGGGGGGTTCTTTTGCATCCGTTCCCTTCAGTTTTCATGGTTATACTAAAAAAGCCATTGTCAAGTATATAATAATTTGCTGTATTCCCAGGATGAGCTGTTCATCTGACAGGAGCAATTAATTTGCAACACACAATGCACAAAAAGTGTTTTATTCAAAGTTGCAACAACTTTAAACAGCAAAATAAAAAGTCAGAGGACAATTTGGTATAAATTGCAGGGGAAGAAACCCAACACCTATTCTTAAGTAGAAGTGATTGATTACTTTGTTTAAAAAATCCATAAAATTCAAATAGAAGAAAGATGTTTTCCTTTTCAAGTCCTTTCTCTAATTCAGAGTATGGGTGCTGACATATTCCCAATTATGTAATTATCTGCTCCGCACAGTCTCTGGGTTTGCAGACTGCTTCAGACTACTCATTATGTTCTTTTTAAGTAATCACAGTAAAAATATTTACATCTCTCTACTGATTCCATAATTAAAAGTCTTTGGAATTACTTCTAAAATGGTGTTTACTAGCTACAATTAAGACCAAACTGATTGTTGTTAAAGGTTCTGTTTGTTTGGTTTGGGTTTGGATTAAAAAGTACTTAGGTACATGCCTAATTTGTCAAAAATCAAGATAACATATTAGCATGTTCATAGCTTTTGACCCTGAAAGCTGTGGTTAGACCATCTATCCCAACACCTTATGTACCAAAACTGGAAAATGTTATGTACTTATTTGTGTGCTAAGTTCTGCAAGTTGTTTATAACTAAAAATCAGCTTCAGAAGTCTGATCTCGACTTGGTAACTTCATGTTATGGTGTGCTCACTACTTGTGTGTTCTTTTCCATAAAAACTGTGTGGAGGTAATTCTGATTTATGGGATTTAAACATATCCAAAAAAAAAAAAAAAAAAAAAAAGTAACTGTTTTCTCTGATGGAAAAACTTTTCCTGTATCAAAGCTTTATACATGGACATCATTTCAGTGGGGAATCAATGTGTATACCTTTAGTATACCTAAAAAAAATATACAAAGAAGGTGGAGCCAGTCCCTTTTCAGTGGTGACCAGTGAAATGACAAGAGGCAGTAGGCACAAACTGGAACACAAGAGGTTCCATCTTGTGGAAGATGTACTTCCTTACTAGGTTGGACTAGATGATCTTGGAGGTCTTTTTCAACCTTAATAATTCTATGATTCTGTATTTTTATCATGCAGGTGACTGAGCCCTGGCACAGGTTACCGAGAGAAGCTGTGGAGTCTGCCTCCTTGCAGATTTTCCAAAGCCATCTGGACATAGAATCATTAGGGTTGGAAAAGACCTTCAAGATCCAACCATCACACTACTATCAATGTCTCCCATTAAACCATGTCCCTAAGCACCAGGTCCAGCCTTTCCTTGAACACCCCCAGGGACAGTGATGCCACCACCTCCCTGAGCAGCCCGTTCCCATGCCTGACTACTCTTTCTGAGAAGAAATGTCTCCTAATTTTGAACCTCCCCTGACACAATTTGAGGCCATTCCCTCTAGTCCTATCACTAGTTATCTGTGAGAAGAGGCTGACGCCCAGCTCCTCACACCTTCCTTTCAGGTAGTTGTAGAGACCAATAAAGTCTCCCCTGAGCCTCCTCTTCTCCAGACTAAAAAATCCCAGTTCACTCAGCCAGTCCTCTTAGGACTTATGTTCCAGACCCTTCACCAGTCTCATAGCCCTTCTCTGGAAGGGCTTCAGGGCCTTGGTGTCTTGTAGTAAGGGGCCCAAGGCTGAACACAGTACTTGAGGTGTGGCCTCACCAGAGCAGAGTACAGGGGCACAATCACCTCCCTGATTCTGCTGGCTACACAATTCCTGATACAAGCCAGGATGCTGTTGATCTTCTTGACCACCTGGGCACACTGCCAGATCATGTTCAGGCAAGCATCGATTAATACCCCCAGATCCTTTTCCTCTGCACAGCTTTCGAGTTACTCTGCCCCATGCCTGTAGTGCTGCATGGGGTTATTGTGACCAAAGTACAGGATCTGGCACTTAGCCGTGTTGAACCTCATCCCCTTGGCCACTGCCCATCAACCGAACCTGTCCAGGTCCCTCTGCAAGGCCTCCTTACCCTCTAGCAAATCAATATTTCCCTCCAACTTGGTGTCACCTGCAAACTTACTGAGGGTACATTCAATTCCCTCATCCAAGTCATCAATAAAGATATTACATGGTCTTGGGCAACCTGCTCTGGCTGTCCCTGTTTGAGCAGGGTGGTTGGACCACATGACTTCCAGAGGTCCCTTCCAACCTTAAACTTCCTGTGAGTCTGTGATCATTAAAGAATCCAGACCTTGCTAGCATTCAGCTACCTTCTTGTTCCTGGTGTGCAGCCCAGCTCCTCCAAGCAACCACAACACAGTTTTTATTACGTCTTAACTATCTTGAGAGGGAGCAAAGATGAGGAATTTGCCTCATGGAGGCACAGGTCTCACTTGACCTGTTTCCCTACTTAAGTACATAGGCAAAAGTAACCTGGCTGCCTACGCCTGAAATACGAAGGGGGGAGGGAAGAGATAGGGGCAGGTAGAAGACCACCACAGACCCCAACAACTACATCAGACTCATTTCTCGAACATTCCCTGATATGAAATGCACATACCCAGGAAATGGTTGTGTAGGACTCCCAAACCTCCCCAAACAGGCAGGAACCTTAGAATACAAGTTTGCTCTTTATTGCCCTACTTTCCCTTTCTATTTTTTTTTTTTTTTATCTTTTTCACTTGCATGTATGACTGTAAAAATCTTATCCCATCAAGGCTCCTATTTTCCTATTTCATTAGGTTTTTCCTGATGCAACTGAGATACTACATATTACCACTGAGCTAACATATTACCATAGGGATTCTCTGGAGCCATAAACTGGAAAGAGTTCAAACTGCCAGTAAGTCCCACTTTCCTCACTGAAGGTATATCAAAGAGATGGTGAGCTTTGATTTTTAGCTTACAATCACCCATAGCATATGGATGGTTACATAACAATGGAAGATAAGAATAAATCTTTTTTCAGTTTGTTTCCAAAACTTAAAATAGGGATGAAAGTACAATAATTTATATGACACAAAAGGAAGAAAACAAACCCCATCAGAATCAAACCAAAACATCTACCTCCCTCTTTTTCCGTTGGTCAGGCTGGACCCTAACTCAGTCCCTGTGTAGTCCAGAAACAGTTTCCTAATGGACATTATGCCCTTGTAAGAAATACCTGCTTGAGGTAGAACACTGGCTTTTTTAACACAACATTTTTGAGGGATTTGAAGGTGGAGTTTACAATTTCAAGATTTCCCTTCCTCAGAGATTACTTGCCCTTAATGAGGAGACATTCTGAATCTCCTTAGCCAAGCCTATCATCTGCCCTTTTTTAAAGATTATCTGTTTATTGGAGCTAACAGAAATACCTCATTTACTCCAAAGAACTGCTAGAAAGCACTTAATTCTTTGAAGGATAAAATGCTCTTTATTCAAGAAACTCCATTGTGATCTAGCTTTATAATTTATCCGCTGACAAAATATCATTAAGAGCAATCTTCTTGCCACCTCCTTTTTGCTCCCTCAATTTAATTCGTTGATTCTTGCTTGTGCTGCTGTAACTGTTAGTGAGGGTCTAAAGTGAAGAACAATATAGGTCAAAATAGTAAAATAAACAACCAACCAAACAAAAAACACAAAGAAAGCAATGACAACAACAACAACAAACTGGGAAAAACAAACAAACAAACAAACAAACAAAAACCTCTCCGTCCAAACCCCAAATAAATAAATAAACAGGATAGTAAACTCCTAAACTGATAGTCCTGCTAGAAATATGTGGGGTGCCACTACCTGCTTGTGTGTGGGACCACTCCTTTCAAGGCTTTGAGGCTTTTCATCATAAAACAGGTATATTAACATTTCCACTTTTTAAAAAATAGAAAAAAAGATTAATACCCACGGTTTATTACTGACTTTTCATGGAGATCACACACAATGTTAATCACTCCTTTGAGGATGATAATAGAGTTGGGGTGACTATCTATCAGCCCTGTGTTTGAAGAATACTGTGAAAATTAGACTAACACAATCAGAAGAGTGAGCAAACTGAAAGCAATTAAGTTTTGAATTGAAAATGAAATGCTGGCAGTACTAATATGAAGAATTGCTTGGTGGTTTGGAGGAGTTTATGAAATTCACCTAAATTGTGCTGTTTTAATTTTTATTGCATTCGCCAGGAGGCTTGGTGAAGACAGAAGATAGGATATGAGGTAGTCAGTCAGTACAGAAGGATATGGTGCCCAATACATTTTCAGGCAATGTTTTGAGACACCAAGAAGAGGGATGCAATTAAATCTCTATATGTTTCATTCTCTGATTTTTATTTTGCAAAACAATGATTTGAGATTTGCAGATCCCGATATGTCTCATACTGGTATTTCTTTAAACCACATGCCTTTCTGGCTGAAGATCCTTAGGGCTATCGATTCATTCACCATTTTCAGTTCGGATGAGTAGTGTGACATCACTTTCCCATTCTCCTTCAGCCCCCAGCTCCCCTGTCTCCCCTCACATCAGTCCATGGAGTTCTTGCTACTAGCTGTGCCTGGTGTAGAAAACAGCTAAGAGACAGTGTCATTGCTTTGTTAGCATTATACACTGATGGTTTTTCCCTCATGAAGGAAAATATCTCAAGTAATTCTCTACATAGGTACACTTCAGGATAGCTAAAAACTGCATGAGTCAGTCTGTAGGTGTTGAACATAAGATTTTTAGACAACTTCTTATGTTTCTTTATATAACAGAATGAAAAGATGCTTTTATGACAGTTTTGAAGGTAATGGCCTCCAGTTCAACAGAAGTATTAAGAACTGGGTCAACATATTTATAAACCATAAACTACTTCCAAGACCACTGGCAAGCCAGAATGCCTACCAAAAATAAACAAACAAACAAATACTGTTAAATTTCTTTCTTATAAAAATAAGAAAAACAAAATTTTTGTGTATTATAATTATTGAAATTATAATTAGATTTTTCTAACTGAAAATTGGTATTTCTTTCACAACAGAGAATTGTCAAAAAGAATCCACATGCCAAGAAAATTATTTTATTCTAGAGTAGTAGGAACTAATTTCTAAACTGAAAAATCTGAGTAATTGAAAGACTGTTTTCGTAAATGACTGAGGATTGGAAAGAATAGATTGTTTTCCCACTCTTGATTCTATGGCATGGGAAAGCAATTCATGACTTTCTGCCTTTCCCTAAAGAAAAAAATATAGAAAAGGAACAATACCCCAGAAGCATTGTTTTTAGCACCATTATGTACTTGTAAATTAGTAGATCACTTCCAGATATCTATAGAAACCTAATTTTAAAGGCAAAAATTAAGGGAAAAATACCAATATGACATGACTGCATTTACTCAGTTTTATAAAATCCCAACAACCCCACTGCAAGACTTTAATTATATTTCTATTATTTTTATATGATTTACATAGCTCATGTTCCCTGTTTACAAATTGAGTCTTTCAGGTTTTTACCAGATATACATCTTTTATCTCCAGCAGTAAGGACTCATCTTTTTACATCATGAAATTCTGAGCAAATATGAAAAATATTACAATGTGCTAATTCATGTAATTGTGCATGGAAAGAGCTGTATTCTGTGAGGGAAAGGCTTTTTTATAACTTCAAGGAATAATGAAAAGGTGTTTTCTAGAAAACAAACAAACAAACAAAATGTTCAATATGTTGAAGAAAGGTGAATAATTAAATAATAACAATCTTTATGTATCCTGTATAATATTGTAGCTATTAAATATATTTTTTCCCTTAAATTTTAAATGATTAATAGAAATTTTTGTATCATTTGGGCATATGTGGTCATGTTTTACTAAAACAAAGCAGTAGGTTAAGTGGTTGGTAGGTAAAGTACTTAAGCTTTTTTGTTTGTTTGTTTGTTTTTCAAGTCTAATTTTTTCATATTGCAACTTCCCAGTCTCTTTTTTTTTTTTTTTTTTTTTGATCTGTTCATTTCAGTACCTTTTACCCTAGACCTCATCATATTATAATTCATACTCTAAATAGTCATGCTTCCATTTATTGTTTATCATTAAATTGTAGATATTAAGATACAAAAGAATGAAGTTTTGGAGGCAGAGGAAGCTGAACCCTACCAGCTAACAATGTTAGATGTCTGATTTAGGAGTTACCTTGTTTATCCCTAACAGAAAAGTTAATATCTCATTTTGATGTCTGATGTTCTCTTCTCTAATTTATGTACTGTGCATGCACTCTTATTTTCTTGAGAAGTGTACTTCAGAACTAAAATAGAGGATATTTATAGTGTTTTCTTTTAAAAAGACTTGGTGGTTAGTAGGGCATAAGGGACAGAAGAAACAGTAAAGCTGATTCCAAATATTCTACTTCCACTATCCAGAGAAAACCCAGTAGACAGCACATTGATTTTAGCCATTCTTGCTTCTTATCATTTTTTTATTGAAGACTCAGCAATACATGTATACAGAGGAAAAGCACTGTGCAACTAATTCTTATTGGTCTATGTCTTATGACATATATATGTATATATAGAATGCATAAATGCAAGACAGATGATGAAAAATTGTTTTCCTATTTCAAAACAGGTGCACAAAAAATGTTGATATGCAGAAATTATGAGTTTTGTATTCAGTCAAATATAACAATAGACATCTCAAAGCTGAATTCCCAAATGTGGATTAGCACCACAATTGTGATTTCAACATTTCTGGAGAGCAGTTAAAAATAAGCTTTAACAAACACAAAATACAGAGTTAATCTTTTCGGTAATGACTGAATGTATTGAATATATTTTGAATGAATATAATAAAATATAATTAATATATTTTTTAATGACACTCAGATGTAGATGGTGCATTCTCTGGGTTTTCCAAACAGAGTATTGATTTGGAAAACCCAGAAGATACCCAGGCCAGAACACTGTGTAGCAAAGGTACAGCTGACCTGCTCCAGAGGAGCATCCCACAGGCGTGCAAGCATGGGCTGTCCTGTTCCACTTAGCCTGAGGATCACTCCCTCCAGCAGAGGACTTTTTCAGATTAGACTTAATCATTATTGCTATTTACACAAGAAGCTGCAGTAAATCTTTAAAATGGCTTAGGTAGATGAACCAACCTCTTAAATACGAATGTACAAAAATGATGTTTTGAAACCATCTTGTTTTCAGACCTTTCAGAGAGAGGAATGCAGAACATAAAAGAAGAAAATGAATGCAACTGGATGTCAGAACAAACTCCTAACTAGTCTATTTAAGCTAGGCATGGAGTTTACTATTATGGCTGGTAAAGATATGATGTGAAAGGCGGCCTTGTTTTCTTGACTGAACATGGATACAAAGTATCCATACACAAAATATGCTGTACCTTAAGGAATTCCCTCACCAAATTTTAATTTTCCAGAGTTAGACAGGTGTTGATTTATGGTAAATCTGGTAAAACTCACTGAGTTTTACCAGAAGTAAAACTCACCTGGAGTTTCACCTGCATCTAGACATTGGGTTTTATAGACAATTACTAGCAGATCTCTGATATTTTCTTGAATTCATTCATACCTTTGCATATATCCACTTCCTCGTCAGATGACTAAGAAATCAAGAAAACAATAGTAATTGAGCAGGGGTAAAATACTAGCCATCCTACCATCTCTCTCTTCAAAGCTGAAATTTTAACTTCTGAAACTTAGGCAAAATGAGATGAAAGCTAATAGCTTTTGAAAACTAATGCCTAGCTGTAAAACAAAGTCATTGTTCCATAAGAATGGAAGATCTCATGGGAGAGTGTCAATGCAAAATCATATTATTCAGAACTTACAATATTTACAAACATTTCTTGGCTGCATTTACTAGTAAATTATGAAATACTACAGTTATGTGAACAACATAAAAAATAAATGATCTCAGAACATGTTGTGATGCAGTATTTTTCAGTTTTTGGTGTTTATGTATTCAGTTTTTTCAAATCTAAGTAGATAACTTTCTCTTAATTTAGGTGAAATAAGAGAGTTGTCCTGTACAATGCTATATTGTAATATCCATCTCTGGAGAAAGGAAATTAGTCAAGGCATAAACTAGATATTCATTTACTGTGAAAAGTAGCACATATTTAAGTTCATTGAAAAAAATCCTCTGGGACAAACCCAAATGTAATCTCTGCTTCATTCCAGAGCAGTTTTTTTTTTTTTTTTTTTTATATATATATTATGTATATAAATACATTATATATTATATATATATACAGTTGACGTTTATATGTTATTAAATAAAAGAGGGTGAGTCAACATTCTAGCTGGTGCAGATTGCTTTAATATAAACAGGAGCTAGGTAAGCATAGAGGGTACTTCACCACAGCTGACTACTAGAAAATGACAGCACCTGATGGGAAGTTAGAAACCACAGGCCTGAAGCAATATGTTGAAAGGTAGAATTCAGACACACAAGGCTTGAGACTGTCATCAGGCAATGTGTCAGACTAATAAAACAGAACCAAACTTGGCAGGCAATGAGTCTGGCAGCTCCAGGAACATCCTCAGGAGACAACACAACTGTAGAGAAGTCACCATCATGCACAAATGGTGCATTTTTCAAATCCATCTTCAAGTCAGAATTATTCAGTTTTATGTGCCTGCCATTTCCCTACTTGGGGGAGTTGTAAAGAGACCCACAACATAAGGGAAGGATATATGTTACTTCGAGGGCTGGTAGACTTGAAATACCTGCTATCTCTGCATCAGTTCTCTTGTCCATGTCCTAAATAGATTGTGCATAGCTACCCCTTTGAGTAAAAGTCACCTGCTGCAGTAACAGAAGCTAGAATCCTTGAAAGAATGCAACTGGAAACTTACGAATACTCCTTTATTAAAGAATTTAATGAAGACTTCAGCTTTCAGATCTTTTAGCAGTAGTATGCCTGCAGCTTATAATGCAAATAAATGCAAATAAATGTTCAAATAAGTATGCTATTGATGTTGAAAATTAGCAAGAAAAATTATGAATAAAGATAAATATTAGCAGATGACCATTCTTTCATGAAATACTATCAAACAATGGTAAAAGAATACTTATGTATATGATGAATGACATATTGATGGAAAAAATGATTTGAAAAAAATGTGGAATGCTATTTGAATTAAGGTCACTAGCATATTTTTCTTGATTTAATGAGAAAGAGAAAGACATATTCTATTTAATTTATTTTTACTTTTGCCAATTTGGAAAGTTACACAAGAACAGGTTAATAAAATTATAAAAATAACAATAAAGTTCATGTCAGCAAACTAAATATGATAGCAAAAGACATTTTTTATATATAATGATATGTAGGATGAAGTCCAAATTGCCTAACTTCTTTCTGCATCCGTTTGCCCAGTTCACCCTGATCAGATTCTAGCTTTGTCAAAGCCCCAGGAATGAGTTGTAAAGAAACATTTCTCTCAATGTAAAAACTTAAGAACAGGTATTCAGAACTTAAGAACATTGCTCTCCCCAACTACCTGAAAGGAAGGTGTGGGGAGCTGGGGGTCAGCCTCTTCTCACAAATAGCTAGTGATAGGACAAGAGGGAATGACCTCAAGTTGTGCGAGGGGAGATTCAGGTTGGAAATGAGGAGATATTTCTTCTCATAAAGAGTCGTTGGAACGGGTTGCCCAGGGAGGTGGTGGAGTAACTGGCCCTGGGAATGTTTAAGGAAAGGTTGTATGTGGTATTTAGGGACATGGTAATATTGGTGGTAGGGGATGGGTGGATGATCTTGGAGGTCTTTTCCAACCTTAATAATTCTACGATTCTATGATAACTAACCAACAGAAAATAAGTACAAAATTAAGCAGGATAACCCATTACTTATTTTTGCTTCTTACTAAAGCATTTCTACAAAGATTTTACAATTAATGAAAAAATTTTCAGCTGTATTTCATGTAATCACTTATATGACAACATGAAGTAACATTACTTCTAGTTTAAAAAAAAAGCACAAAACAAAACAAACAAACAAACAAAAACACAAGTTGAAGACCTCATGGATTTCTCTTCAGTTATACCACTGAAAATTGCAACAGCTGTCTAGCACAGAATCCCATAAGATAGCCATAAATGTTGACCTAACCTGGTAACGCAAAATCTTAAAATGAAAACCTGTCTGTACGATTTTATTAAAAAATATATATATATATATATATATATATATACTCCAGCAAAATCCTCAGTGTCATGATGCTCACTTGCTTGTGGCTTTTATTTATTTACTGCTAAGATATCCAATGTTTGCTGCCAAAACAAGTTTATACTTCAATCTGTCATCTTAAATAAAAAGAAGAAAAAATATGTCGGTGCCAAAGTGACTCCGAAAACTTGGGAGATATTGTTTTATGGTTTGAGCACTGCCATTAGAATGAGTGATGCAACAGAATTAAATGCATGTGTTAAATTGGATCAAAGATGAGAACTTCAAAGACATAACTATGCAGCTCAGTGTTTATCTATGCGTCAATTTTTCAATAAAACTTATGAAAGGACCTTTCTGCTTCTAATGAAGAATGTTCAAATGGACTTTTTTTGCTTTCATTTTTATTTTTGTCTGCAGAACCAATAAGGGGACCTATTTTAGAAGCTGTATCACTAACAATCTAAAAATTGGTTGAAAGACAGTTCCTATATCTAATCAGTAATTACATTAATCTTCATAATGCACTTTGAAGACAGAGAACTATATGACAGAGGCAACAGTTTAAGTAGAAATAGCATGGTCACTGCCTCTGTGTATTAAAATCCATTTTTGATTGAATCAGCAGTATTCATGTTATCTGCTGATAAAATTACATTTAGGTTTCTGGAAGGATGTGTTCTTTTCAAGAGTTCTTAATTACTGTATTTTCAGAATTCACCTACAAGCTGAAGAAATATTTCAGTTAAAAGAAAAAGAGACATATGACTGTGTGCCATTTTATTATCTGAATATATATGTTTTTAACAAAGTAACTATGGTAACGGAAATAAGAAGTCCTATGTATTAAATGTTAAATTACTTGCTATTCTTCTTTTAAGAGAAGTTACTCCTAATGACTCAATTTTTACAATGTTCAGTTCTTAATTTGAATTGAAATGGATGATGAACTAGACAGAATTACTTAAAGAAAATAAATTATTTTTCAATTAACCATTGAGAATTAACTGATGGCAATCCAGATCATTGCAATTTTAAATCAAAGCTCCAGATCAAAATTATTGCAGTGTATGTCACATTACAGGGAGCTATAAGGTATATACTTATTAAGTACTAACTGATGCTGAAACTAAATTCTCTGAGGCAATACAAGTCTGTAGTATGTATTAACTTATAATATAGAAATAGCAAAGGAGCAAATCCACACATCTTTAATGTGTGCTGTAGCCTCTTGTGACATTGGCTTGCTTGGGAGTGGAAGGACAACTGAGTTGATGTGGAGAAATAACCAGTTAAAAGTGAGGCAGAGTCTTGGGCACGTGAATAGACCTTGATATTATATTCTTTTTTAAGCATTCATAAATTTGGTTCCTAAGGGTAAGGAAGTAACTGTGATACAAATATCACAGCATTCTTGCTGGGTAAGTGAAGCACAATTTTGTTTAAAAAAATTATTCCTTTTTCACTCAGGTGAAGTTAGAAAATTATATTATGATTCCTTTATGTGAATAAAAAAAAAAATAAAGGAAAAGAAAAAGAAGGAAAATATTAACAGATTACTGATTACTTTTTTTTTTTTTTTTTTTTTTTTATGGAAAGGAAAAAGCAAGAGCAATCTTCTAAACTTGATTCTCACTGATACAGAGAAACCTCTGTATCACATGAAAATGAGGAACAGATCATGAGAGTGACCTTGAAATAGCAGGAGTTCAGTATCATTAGGAAAAGGGACATCAGCAAAAAGAAAACAAGTGGCTTCACAAGGTCTCAGGGAATAGGCAGATAGGGCAGGAAATAGGCAGGGAATAGGCTCATGGAAGCAAGCCTAAGGAAAGGTCCTTGCTTCAAAGAAACTCGAAGAATGAAAAATAAACTTTACTACTAGAGAGAGGAGAAAAATATGGGCAGCTGTTGCCAGGAAAACCCACCTTTTTAACATTGCTTAATTTTGACTAGAAAACTAGCCTATAAGTAGGAAGAAGGTACAATTAATACAAAACAAGGGGAAAAGTCTCAGCCTTGAATAACGTGTGCATGAAAAGATTAGATAAATGAGACCATAAGGGTATGTATGTCATTTAAATTGGCTGAATTTTATCTTAAAGGCTTTCTCAACTGGCTGAAGTGATCTCATAATTTTTAATGATCATTTAGAAAAACTCTGGATGAGGAAAGTGAAAGAAGATGGTTACAAATCTTCTGAAAGGCGTAAAAATTACAATTGCACACCATTCAGATTAATCTCAGTTCCTACGAAAAAGTAACAGAAGAATCAATCTAGATGTTTGTGAGTACTGAAAATTAATACAAGAAGAAGACAATGCTAAGAATTGCCATTTTTGAAACCAAATTTATTTCCTCCAAAAATGTATAACACTTCTGACAAGAAGTGAGATTTCTCTCTGTTCTTATGGGAAGAAATAAATGTCTAATACTATGGCTTGCCTAAAGCTTTCAGCAGGGTCTGAAATGCTTTTTTGCTAACGAAAGTAAGCAAATAGAGCCTATGTTGAACTGTGGTGTGAGGGCAAAATCCAATGGCTCAGATCATAATTTAAAAAAAAAAACTTTTAAAAATGTATTTTAAAATTATTATTTTAATTAACATATCATTTGAATAAGAGTTTTATTTTCCTGAATTTGGATCACTCTATATTTTTTTCTAATGACTTGAATAGTGGAGTAGAGGACATGTTTATTAAGTTCTCAGGGAACATGACGTTGTGTGGGAATGCTAACACGACAGATACAATTTTCAAGTTATTTTAACAAACAAAAAAAGTCACCAATTAGTGGTTCAATAGTGACAACTGACTGCAAAACAGTCCCTCAGAAGAGAATCTAAGAATAATAGAGGAATTAAATCTGAACTACATAAGGAAAAAAAAAAAAAAAAAGCAATTACTGGATTATAGCATAACGTGAAAAATCTATGAAGTAACTCTCCTCACTCAGCAATGACAAAGCCTAATAAGAAAGTCTATGTTAGCTTTAGTGTACTGCTTTTCAGGAATAACTAGACTGTTAGGAGACTAGACTAGTTAGGAGAGTTTAATAGAGAACACCAAGTATGAAGTGTGGGTAATGTGACCTAGGAGAAGAGATTGAAATTATAGAGAGAATTCCAGTGAGAGAAGAGAAGCATGGGAGCCTGTTAATTATCTGCCTTCAAGTTCATAATAGATTGCACCAGGGAAAAGGGAACAATCTTTTCTCCACCTCTGTTGCAGGCAAGAAAAAGAATGCTAAGCACACACTGCAAGAAGAAATATTCAGGTCAACTGTGTAACGGTAAATGTAGGTAAACACAGGAACAGGCACTAATAGAAACTGTGGAATTTCCATTACTGGAATGACTTAATAAGTATCTTTCAGGAATGGCACAGATGCACCCAATCTTTGATAAAATGGACTTCCACAAACAATTCCATTCCTATTTTTCCCTATCTGGTAGATTATGTATGCTGGATGTCACAAAATATATGTAGCCTTTATTTCTGACAGATGTTATTTTAAAATATACAAGAAAAGGCCTTCTGGAAATAAAGAGAATATAGAGATTATGCTCCTTGTTCTGCCATTATTTAAATTTGCTAATTAAATCTATTGTTTGCCCATTATTGTAATCTGGTAGTTTCTTACTGAAACTACTCAGGAAAGTAGTTGAGTAGCCATCCCTAGAGGTATTCAAAAGATGTGTAGATGTAGTGCTTAGTGACATAGTCTAGTGGTAGACTTGGCAGTGCTGGGTTAATGGTTGGACTTGAACTTAGACTTGAACTTGGACTTGAACTTTTCCAACCTAAATGATTCTATGATTCTAAACAATAAATGGGGACTGAAGAAAACTATTTGACTTCCGTTCTCTACTTCTGTTTTAGTAGTTTGGGAGCATTTGTAAGGAAAACAACAACAACAATAACAAAAACAAACAAAACAAACAAAAAAACAGCATGATGAACGCTTCAGAAATTTATGTATATATATTTTAAGTCATCTATGTTTGTTTGACTAGCAGCATTACAAAGTTCTGGAGGCAAATTTTGGAGTGACCATTAAAATACTTTAAGTATTTTGATTTATATTGAAGTGAAGAAAAAAAAAAAAAAAAGAGTCTAGCACATTACAGTTGGGGGTGGAAATCAGTGACAAATGATAGCTGGTAAACTGATTAGATCATTGTCATGAGTTTCCTTGTTAATCATGCTTCATTGCACCAAAATAGCATGCTAAAAATGTTGAAGTTCATCTCTTCAAATTTCCCCCCACGAAACATACAAGTGTGATCTGAAATTAGGAACTCCACACAGATCTTTGCATTTAAATGTGTAATTGTAACACTCTGATCTACTGCAGACTGGAAAGGGATTCCTTTGAGGCAATGTGTTTTGGGTTGATTCAGATGGAAACTTAGACATTTTATGCCTCCTGAGGTGCCCTAGGATACCCCAGGGTATCTTGCTTTCCCTCCAGTTTTCAGTCCAGAAGGACACGTGGGTCCCATTGACCCTGTGTGTCTGTTAGACACACAATGATATCTTTGTTTCCCTAGGTCATCTCACATGACACTATACAGCTACATTTAGGCATAAGTCACTTGAATCTCTTGTGCCCGATGCCTTGTTACCAAAGTTACCTTGCCAAAGTTACCCAAAAAAATGTCTTCAGCTCCCTCTGAAGAATAAGAATAATCTGGTATTCTGAGTTGTAGGTTACATCAAATGTTATGGATCTGTTGGAACCTGTTAACTGCCAGCCCAAACATCTTTACAGGGAATTTACTCCCATTATTTTTCCCATTATTTCAGTATTTCCCATTATTATCAGTAAAATATAGCACCTCTCATAATGAAATATTCTCATGTAGGGTTTTGTGGATGGCATTTTTAGAATTATATGATATTTCTTTTGAAATTTTCCCCTGCTCTGAAGTTAGTTAAGCCAAATTACTGAAGTTATATATAATTGAGACTACCGGTTGAATCTATTAAAATGTCTTAGATACCCCATAATTAGAGCAAATTTCAAAATCCTCCCATTTGGATTAGATCTGGTACTATGACATAGGAGATGGTGAGTGATGTCTTGCTAGTATAGGAACCAAAAAAGATTAGGAATCTGAAAAACTGTGCCAGGAACTTTTCAAGGTAGTAAAATCACACTCAGACTAGATGTATCAGTTGCAGGAAATGAAATAGATTTTAAACTGTATTGGGAAATCTATAATGTGTTCTGTGAACAGTAAAGAGGTTTATTAACAGGTATATTTAAATTTAGAGAACATAACACCCATACAGAAGCTAATAGGATATCCAGATTTAAAACTGAAATAAGTTTTTCTGTGAAAAACATTCTAATAGGCTTCAAACGAAGCAGGATTTTCCTGTAAAATGAAGTTAATGCCACCAACTCCTTCAATGGTTTAACAAACTGTGACAAGTCTTTCAGCACATATGGTGTTTTAATTAGACATCATAGTAGCAGGTAAATTGATCTCCTTCTGCTTTTTTTTTTTTTTTTTTTTTTTTTCAAGTGCCAACTGGTGTAAGGTGAAGTCCCAAAATGATGTCAGCTGAGAGGAGTGAAATTAGACCAGCAGCTCAGTCTTGGCCATGAACTGACTTTGTGCAACATTACTGAAGCTAGTAAGTTTCCTCTCTTAAGCATGTGAGTGTTAGTAACTACATGCTGAGAGCCTGTCCAGTAAAACAAAATATTAAATACCTGTATGGTATGTTATTTTCTAAGTCAAACTAATGGTCATTGAGCTGTTTGTGGATTTGATTCTGAAGGTGTCTAATTATTCCTCTGCTGTCATAAGAGTCAGGGGATAAACCCATCATCATTCAGCCCCCTTTTGTATGCCATCAGGGCATAATATGATCAAGCCTGTTGTCATTGTAAATAGTTCTTTGTAGCTTCAGCTACTGTTGCTGAAGCTAAAACAACATTGGGTATGGAACAATTGAAATAAGCCTGACAGCTATAGTGGTGCACAGAGACCGAGCAGACAATGTGGCTTATTGCAAGCTGCTGCAGTCCAGTCTGAGTATTTATCTGTGCTGGGGGAAAAACAACAACAACAACCAGCCAAAACAAACAAACAAACAAACAAAAAACAAGCAGCCACTCAGCTTTCTCACACTTTTTCTTTTGCAGGGTAAAGCAACTACTGACACAACACTCATCAAAGAGGAATACTATACTTTTGTGGTTTCAGGTCCACTTTCAAACACTGGCCCTTATTTTTATCTTTCTCTATGCGTTTAAAGGGCAATGTGCCTTATCACAAATGTATCAGTTGGTATATATGACTTTAGCAATGGTACCATATACCTTTTTCACAATACCCCAGTGGACTGAGTACTCTAGAAGTGTGGATTCATTTCTTTCACCTCCATGTAAAGATTCAAACTTCTCACTTTTCAAAAGTATTCCCTAATCATCAGCCTATAAAGTAAAATAGAGTAGGGATCCCAGAACTGTGCACAGTGATCAGTGAGTGTGCACAAAGCCATTTTAAATCATAATGCTCACTTGCAACTGCCATCAAAACTAGATAGGTGACAGGTAGCAGTGTGTACCTGCATTTCTCACATATGTTGTCAAAACATGGCTAGCAAAGAGATGGATATTTAGCTTAGGGGTGGAGAAAGATAAATGAAATTGTAGTATTATTCTCTATTATTTATATTTCTACTGTGTGATTTAAACTCTGCTAGGACCAAGGGTTGTTACTCTCTATCTGCATTTCTAATTGAATGGAAAGAAAATATATTTTACATTTGTTCCCACCTAACAAAACAATTGGGAGAAATAATATCACACTATATGGTAATGCCACCGTAACCACTATCTTCTTTCAGCATAGCTATGTGGTTTCTTCTGGTACAATACATATTTTAAAAAATAATATAAATCATGAACATTTTTTTATTACATAATAACTTTTGGTAAATCATAGTGAAATAAGGTTTTTTATAACAGCTGACTGAGAAATACCAAATTTGAATGTTCAAAAGGCTCTGTCTTTGTTGACAATTTAGGGAAGAAAAGACATCATATAAAGAGCACTTTGAATTTTCCATCATGTTCTAATAAATAACTTTATTTATTAATTATTTTATGTGTCTTCATGTATTAAGTTTTTAGGAGCTCTGGAAAGATTAGCAAGGAACCGAACCTTTTAAGTTATCTATGATATTTCAAAATAATTCTACAAAATGTTATTTCTGAGAGATTCTCTCTTTTTGCACATTTGCTGAGTAAATGGATTTTTATACCCACTTTTACTTGGCTCTTAGCACATTTTGCAAAGCATATTTATTGCTGACTTTGCCAAGCAAGCAGGGCTAAGGTCAGAAGAGATAATCAGCTTGATGATCAGCAAATTAAAAATCAGGTTACCAAAAATAGATATTGTTTAACATATAGCAGCAAAATTCCTCAACAGTTTTGTTGGAAATGTGAGATTACTTCACTTAATATTCTTTCCCTCATTCAGCTAGAAAAAGTGCACATGGCATATAAGAAAAAAAAAAAAAAAAAAAAAAAAAAAAGCCTAAATACTGAAATAAGAAAAGAATTATCTCTACACAGTTCCACTGAAGAGAAAGCACTTTGTGCATCTTAACATGTGGAAATTACTCTCATGTTAGTGATAGAAATGTTTTTGTTTTAGTTATGAAGGTTCCTGGCTTAAACCTTTTTAAATCCATCCATTAGTACAGGTCTGCTTCCACAAGGTAGGGGTTGTCTGCCATTCTAAAAATTGTGAGACTCAGTGTGAATATATATACACATATTAATTATTATTTATTTTTTAATTTATTCTGCAGGACACACATAGCACCTTGCTGTGCACATTTCTCCTGGTTCACAAGGCTGTGAAAATGTTGAAGATCATCTCCTGGCCTTGCCTGTTGGGTCTTACTCCCCAGTCCTCTATGGTCCTTGTCAAGGAGCTTTACAAGTTTACAAGTTGGTCCTTGTTTGATACCACCACCAGTTTGGAGCTGGTGTTTTATTCAGGCACTCAGTGAGGAACATAGCAGTGAATCTGTGCCACTGTACTAGCCTACTCTTCATGGTGCTCAGTTCTCTTGCTCACAAAATGCTTGGCTGCATATTTAGTGCTGGGATGTTGATTACTTTGGCAGTGTTCAAGTCACTAAAATATTATTTTTATGGTACTAACCATGCTGTGAATGCAGATAAACATTGAGAATTTCCAATAGCAGTATTTCAGAAGGTGGGCTGCTCAGCTACTGTGGGTCCATTGTCATTAATGTTCTTTTTGGCTGAATTAGAACATGTGGATTTATAACTATGCCTGGCAATAATAGTGAGAGGATAAAAAAAAACATCTTCATGCTTCTATTTAACTTCTGGCTGGAACTGAAGGTAGGACAGGCAAAATATACATTCAAAAGATATGTCAAAAGGTGGTTCTGAAGATATTCATGGGTCATTAGAATTCAAGATAAATTTAACTCAGACCTTTTAAAATTCCTAACAGGAGATGTATTCTCAAGAGAAAATATTTCAGAGCAGATGTGCTTTTGTCTAGGTGGAGATTTGTTTTTATCCTGAAATGGTCATCCATCCTTAAAATATCCCAAGAAAATTTACATAATTCTCTAAATTCTATTCTTGCCTATTGTTCATCCATGTAAAGACACTGCATATATGCCCATGCTAAGATTTTATTTCAGTCTCATGAAAAGAAAAAACAAACACAAAAACAACCAACAACAAAAACTATTTTTCAAAATTAATAAATAGAATCAGCAGATAAGCTCTGGTTTCAGAAGCTAATTTTTCTACATTGCTTTCTCTTCAAAGTCTGTTTTATTTTTGATAATGAGTTTTACAGATGCTTAAAAAAATATATTTAAAAGGCCATTTTAATTGATGACAAAATATTCTTGTCACAAAATGCCTTGCTCACTTATTAGGTTGCCTACAGCAGGCTGTTAGAAGTCTAAAGATTTTCACTTTTTTTTTTAACATTCTCTAATTTTTCCATTTTAGAAGCACTGGAAGGAAGAGTGTATGACATCAGCTCTGCATAATTAAGAATACTTTGTTATTGCTTGAATTATATGCACACATACATATACATACACACATGCTACAGGCTATTTTCTGAAGTTCCCTGTTTTCCGCTCCGAGTGGACTCAGTAAGAATATTGAGTTCCCTGACTACCCTAAATCTGCCATAGCTGTAAAACACAAAGGAGGGTATTTTCAAGGCTAGCAGGAAGAATCCTTTTTGCACCTAAAATAGGATAAATAAGTTGCGTAATAGTTTTCCATGCAGAACAGTTGTTACTAGTACTGTTTTGTTTTATGGCCATGCCTACCCTACCTCATCAGTGATCCAGTCATCCACCACTAGGCATTTTCAAACACAAAACCAAAGGGACTAGAGGTTAGCTTGTGCACTGGAATTTAAGACCAACTCCATTAAAAATATGTTTATATTTAATTGCTATAAGTGAGTACAAATTCCCATTGATTTAAATAAAAAATTAAGAATTTAAAGAAAGGTTTCAAACTTTTGTAGGCTTGGCTCCAAGGAAGTGAGCGTAAGGGAATGCAGAATATTCTATCTATCAAAGATATTCAGCTGAAAACAAATAGAAAGCATTTATCTTCCAAATCTTACTAAAGTCCACTACTGCTTGCTGCTCCCACCTGACAGTTTCAAGTTTGTTAGAAAATAAATCTGCTATGATTACTTGCATTACAAACCTTTCCTTAGACTGGTGTATTTCTACTTACTGTTAAATGGTTTCAATGTTTGTCAACAGTATGCACAGATCCAATTCAGCATCCTTATAGTCCAATGAAATATTTTCTCCTTCAGATAAACAAACATACATCTATGCTGCACCACAAAAAAGAAGGGAGATTTCTTTATATTCCTGAGGTTATGTAAACATCTTGCACTTTTATGTTCAATAGCTCTATCCAGCCTGTACACGGATGTCTTCTGAGTGGTTACCTCAGCTCGGCTCATGATATACAGCATACCAAAGAAGACTGCACAAAGGAAGTTATATACATTATGAGGCTGGTTACTTTTAATTTCTAGGAAATCTCCTGACTGTGCTTAATAATGATGGCAGAGGTGTTTCATTTGAAGAACTCATAATCAGTACCAATGCAAATAAAACATGATAGACTTAAAAACAAAACAAAAACAAGGAAAACAAAACAAATCAGCATTTTTGTTTGTTTGTTTTTAAAAACAAGGTATTCAATGTAATGTTCTTTTAATTTCATACACAAATAATTCTTTTTAAAATGATCTGTTCAGAGACTGTATACAATAGAGGACTCATTGTCTCCAGTGAGATGATCTGTCTGAAGAGCACTGATTAACATTCTTTTAAAGAGCTCAGCTTGTTTCAATGAGAATCGTGATTGCTTTTTGATATGGCAGCCGCTGTGAGTATTTACATTTCTTCCCACTTCATCTGAATGTTGCTGGAGGCTTTACAGTTGCATCCAGGCATGACTTAAATGATCTGAAACCATTTGTCACATATCCTGGAAAAATTAGGAGCCTTAATGTAGAGGGATTTGAGTGAATAATTTTCAGTGGATAATTTATTTAGGAAATGTAACCACTTTCTTGTTTAACTTCTCTGTGAACAATGATTTTAGGAATATATTTGCTCTTTGTCATTGCTCAAATTATATTTTTTGCAAAAAGATACTGTCCTATGTATTTCTTTTCTATTGTATGATGATGATATTCAATGGTGGAGATGAGTTATTTTTTGCTTTATGATTTAGTATTTCAATTTCCAAGAGATTTAGCGTGTCTATGAATAAACTAGTTTTAAAATCTTGTGTAGGCCTAGGAGGTATCCAGTATTGCTGTCAGTTTACATGGCCAAGTGATTTTCCTTATTCAGTGGTTCAAACAGTGACGTCTTTGATTAAGAGTAAGAAATAACTGAAACAGGAAGAAGGAAGGACTAAACCACATAAACATTAGTTTTAGGAATATAATTTCTGCTGGAAAATATTTCCACTGGTAGAAATCCCAGGCCTCCCATTCAAGATGTCTATAAATTAGTAATTTATGAATTAAGTTGATACCCAGGATGGTACTTAAATAAGATGAAAATCAACCCCATGTATTGGGAAGAGGGTGATATGTTATAGTAGGAATATACTGCTCTGGGAGATGATTATTTTCCACCATCTTTACCCAGCAAAAGCAGATGGAAAATAAAGGTATGATACTTGTATCCGAAAGCCAATGGTGAAGTAATGCTGTTTCTGATTTTTTTGAGTCTTTATGAAGTTTTCCTCCCCAACAGGCTAACTCTTTCCCTCCTATATCACTAGTCAGCACACCAGTTTTAAAATGGTATCAGGAACATTTTTTTTTTATGAATGCACTTAAGAGAATGTCACTTACTTTAGTAAGAACTGTAACTGTTCTTGCTGACAAAAAAGTGCTGATCTGACTATACATGAAAAAAAGCCTTCACTGAGAGACCACTCTTACACTAGTGCCTAACTCCAAGTTCCCTCAGAGGAATAAGATGTCAGAACAGACAACAAGGCATTGCTTTCATGCTGCTAAAATACCACAACTGTAAACTACTGCTGCAGTAAGTGACACAGAAGATGCAAAAAGCAACACTCCTGAGGGTAAGCATGAGGGTGAGATGTTGTTTGGATAATGCAACAATGCATTGTGAGGTTGTCATTTGCAATTAATTCAGCACCAGTGGTTGTCTAGACAAGTGTCATCATGTTTTATTTACCTCCTCCAACACCACTGCTCCTTCTGAGAAGCTCCTTATTTCTTACTTCACAGTTTGTCCCATTCATTCTACTGTTCAACATGAGCTATGGGAATCTGGCCCCTACTGAGACACTTGTTTCACCTAGTGAGAAAGTGCATATGTTACTGAGAAAACAGCATGATCTGAACTATGTATTTTAAAGATTTTCTTTCACAATAGTGTTTCATATTCATATCCTTTTAACCTTTTAGGATTGGTATTGCCTTTGAAGGAAGAGAGAAGTTTATCTAGTTCATTTTTATCAAATTTCACACTGATATTTCCTTTATAGTCATTCTCAAGTTTTACAACTCCCATTTTTAAGAGTTTCCCTTTTCTGCCTCTATTTTAAAGTGTGAAGCATGTTTTCTTTTTTCTCTTTTCTGCCTCCCACTTACAGATACACTACATTTAACTCATGTAATCTATATATCTCTTTGTTCTTATGTTCTCTCCCTTTTTCATTATTTCGTTCATTAATTATTTATAGTATTGTAGATTTTAAAACTTATCTTAAGGACAAGTTATGCTGTTTGCCATGACATAAAAGAAAAAAATATTTTTATGGGCAGAAAGAAGAGGGAGAATAAGAAAAATAATTTCAGGCACATAGAAACCCACTTATTTTGGTTTTCTTTGTTTGTTTGTTTTCCTAGGGGAAAGTCAGCAATAGAATATAAAGAAGACAAGTTACACCAATATGAAATATGGACAGAAGTAGGAAAAGTGTGTGAATTATCAGAGTGAAATAAGTAAAAAGAAATGTGAACTAAGAAAATACACTCTTAAGTGTAATCTTAAAACTGCAGTAATGTCTTCATTTCTACTAATTATGTTAGTCCACATAGCTTTTGGAAGAGACAACTTTTAAGAATCTTCTCTTCATGAGAAAGTTTCTTCTATATATTATAAAAATTAGACTCAGACTTGTAATTAAAAAAAATGGCAAATACATGAGTGTTCAGAACAAAATCTAAAATGTTGTGCTGGTCAGGAGTTGGACTCAATGATCATTGTGAGTCCCTTTCAACTCAGGATATTCCACAATTCTATTCTGCCCTAGAACAATTACTATTTGCAATGAATAAGAATGTCTCAAATCGTGAGTATGTAAAGCAGAAATCAAACAGCATGACCTACTGCATATTATGAATGATAATAAAATTTTCAAGATATGAGCCAAATTCAGCTGGGCCAAAATATTACTTCTGTATTAATGTGTAAGCCATGACTGTATGATGGTAGCAGAGGCTCTCATTTCATTGATATTTCTGGTACCACTCCTTGATGATTATCTCTTCACCTGACAGTAACAGAGGACTTCCTTTTAATCCTACTTTAAATATATTTCAGCCTTGTACCTGAAAACAACGTGTGTGTATGTGCATGTGTACATGTATGGCTGCATCTACAGAATATAGTCAAAGGGTATATAACCAATATATTACATTTTGTTCAAATATTTTTTTTTTTTTTCCTGATATACAGATTGTGGTTTGCCTTTTCAGAAATCATTACACAGGACCTACCTTAGGTATGGTACACTTAATAAGACTTAAATGAAAGATTAATATCCAGACACCTTGAATGAAATTTCACATTAACACTTCAGGAATTTAAACCCCCCAAAACTATTATATCATCAAATGTGACTTATGGTATATCATAGAACATGGCAATCTACCTGTCACTTCTCATTCAGTGAAAAGATTGATTCCTAACTCTGATTCCATGAGATCTGTTTCTATTATGACTTATTGGATTTTCCATGATTTCTTCTGTATTTCTTACATTCACTCTAAAACTTCAAAGCTACCAAGTAAATGTCTAAATTCACTATTACCCAAAGAGTTACCTATTCACTGTTACCAAGAGAGTGTAGTAAAAGAGTTTACAGATGCTAGGTGAATAGAAAGCTGTCTGAAAAACAAAGTCTTTTACTCATAAAACATTTTATTTCCTGAATGCAAGAAGAGGTTTCCTTCAATTTCAAAACTGAAGATGAGAAAATTCCATGAGGAAGCCTGGAAATAGAGCTTTTCATAACTGTAGTATGCTGCTGCTCAGAAAATTTAATCTTTTGTACTCTACAGTCTGCAGCTTTGGGAGACTCATGAGCTTAGCACATCTCGGGGTGATATGATTCAAGGGCTTAAAGCACCAGGTCGCAGCCTTGTGCCAGCACTCTGGGGGTCCACAAGTAAGGAGGATGTTAGAGATGACGTTGTTTGAGAGAAAAACATTTCAGTCTCAACGAAGCAGCTTTGCTGGTAATGCTTGGTTTGATGGGAAACGTTCTAACTGGCTCTTAGCTCATTACCCAGCATGATGACAAACTTGTTTTCAAGTTTCCTTTGTGCTTTTGTCTATCTGCATCTATCCATTATTTCTTATCTAATTTCCAGTTTTCAAGGTCTTAAGGGCAGTGAGCTTTGTTGTTTTGTTTGTATTACTTTGAGACACTATTTATAAATGATGTTTTAACACTCAGGTCTAAGAGTGACAATCTTTCTACTCAATATGCTGGTGATTTAAACAGGAAAAAATAAATCAGCCAATAAATGGAAACGTCTCTATTTTAGAAACTTGTGGTAAAATGTTTGACTTGCATATATAATTATATTCTAAACAAAATATATTTTCCACAGATTTATTTATTTATACTTTCTTATTGCAACACAAAGTGGTAGAAAATAAAGAATTAATTCCTTACCTTACTTTTATATGGTCTGATGGAAAAAGGAATGGGAAGTTGTTTTCCACAAATAAAGTTACCATCTTATCCCTATCACACGTGACAAATAAGACAGGGAAATTCATCCACCATTCTCTTCTTTTCCTCTTGTATATTAGCCGCGATGCAATTAAACTTCAAGGGGAATCTCATACCTACATGAATAACTTTAATTGCTGTCCATGTGTGGTGGTTTTACCCTGCTGGGTAGCTAAACTCCTCTGCAACTACTCACTCACTCCCCCTCCTCAGAGGAACAGGGCAAAAAAATAGCATGGAAAGGGCTCAAAGGTTGAGATAAGGACAGGAAGATCTCTAACCAATTATCATCATGGGCGAAAAAGATTCAGTACAGGGAGATTAATATAATTTATTGCTTATCACTAGCAGACTATAACAGTGAGAAATAAAAAGCAAATGAAAAACACCTTCCTCCCCATCCACCCTCTTCTACCTGAGCAGCGCAGGAATGAAGAGCTTCTACCTCTTCATTCCCCCTGAGCAGCGCAGGGGAATGGGAAATAGGGGCTGTGGTCATCCCATAGCACTTTGCCTCTGTCATTCCTTCATGGTCACTCTCTACCACTGTTCCACGTAGGGTCCCTCCCATGGGATGTCGTCCTTCCCGAACTGATCCTGCAGGGGCTGCCCACAGCAGCAGCTCTTCAAGATCTGCTCCCACATGGCTCCATACCATGGGGTCCATCCCCCAGGAGCAACTGCTTCAGCACGGATCCTCCACAGGCGGTGGCTCCACCCAGACCCCCTGCTCCTGTGTAGGCTCCTCTCCATAAGCTGCAGCTCCGGCCTCGGGCCTGCTCCTGCGGGGGCTCTCCATGGGCCGCAGAGTGGAGATTTTTTTCCCTTCTTAAATCTGCTCTCCTAGAGGTCCAAGCAACAAAAAGAGGCTCTAGCCAGTGGTCTCTTTTGGAGCCATGGGATAGCTTCTGGGCTCTTTGCACAGAAGAAAGGTATACCCCTGAAGCCCACCCTACTATCAAACCCTTGCCACGTGCAGTGGTTTTACTTGGGTGGGCAGCCAAGTTTGACCACAGCTGCTCTCACTCCCCCTCCTCAAAGAGGAAGGGGGAGAAAACATGACACAAAGGGCTCAACGTTTGAGATAAGGATGATTTAATTACAGGATAAAGGAATAGGGGAGAAGAGAGAAATTATTATTATTATTATTATTAATAATAATAATAAAGGCCATGCAGAAGCACAGAGAGAGAAAAGCAGTTGCTCTCTACTTCCCATCAATAAGTGATGTTCGGCCACATGCTAGGAAGCAGGGCCTCAATACACATAGTGGTTGTTCAGGAGGACAGATGCTTCCACAATGAGAGCCTCTCCTCTCCTTCCCCTTTCCCACCTTTTATTGCTGAGTGTGACATCAGATGGCATGGAATATCCCTTTGGTGACTTTATACAGTGCCAGTATTGTGCTCCAATACACACAACACCGGTGTGATACCAATGCTGTTCTAGCTATAAGTGCAGAACACAGCACTTTATGGACTGCTGCAAGTTAACTACATCCTAGCCAGACCCAGCATACCATTTAAATCCAATACACCATGAAAGCCACCATAGCTTTAGCTAAATGGATGGATTCTCTTTTGTCTCATGTATTATGAACAGAATTAGAAAGTAATTTCTGCTTATGAAACTACGTGCAGGTACATTGACATTAAGTGATGCTATTAGTTACATATGGGTACTCATAGAGGAACTGGTTTAACTTTTATTTTTTTATTTTTTTTTCCTGCCCCTTGGATGATTTCATTTTGGCCTAGAAAGCACATGCAAAGAACAGGTTTGTACTAATTGTTGTAAAGTTTGTTGTAATGAAATATAGCAGTTTTTCTAAAGAACATTGACTGTTCTGTAATTCACATGCTGTTCTATGGTTGTGGGAAAGATATCCATCAGAAAAGTAATGCCTAAAAGGAAATTCATCACAGTCAGTCCTTTCTTCTGGAAAGCAGAAACAGAAAACCTGTGTGGAGATAGAAACTTCTTTGAAGAGGACTTTGCTGTAAAAATTAAATTAATATTTTAAACATAGGTTCCCTATGAGGTACAGTTTATCTGCAGCTTCAATGCTATAAAATACATGCAGTTAGGTGCAGTAGGTGAGATGAATTACATACATAGTTATTGTGAAATACAATGCTAACTAAACTCAGTATCTTTTCAACAAAACTAGGTAGTAAGTACACATAATTCCCACTCAGATAATCATTTGTTTTACCTGTTTAATTAGTTGTAAAACTGTAACTCAGAAATGCCATTATGATTAATGTATAGAGCTGTCAAATGAAAGCAGAACCTTATTGTGCTAGGTACTTTACTGATGGAAGAGAAAGACTTCTTCACATAACTTACAGTTAAGAAGGTGAGATACATAGAATGTGGAAAGGAAATCTGTACCTAAATTCAATTTAAAACATTCATCTAAAATAGGAATGTAAATAGGTTTGTGAAAGGTAACCCTTTTCCTTGAGATGCATTTGCTTGAGATGTCTTTCAGTGCATACAAACTAGAACAAAATAAATGCAAGCGCATATATACAACAGTTACAATGAAAAAAAAAAAAAAAAAAGATTCACATCTACTTTACTGACTCATTCCCTATTCCCATCTTCAGTGCATTCTGAATGTCAGCTGTCCCAGACTGCTCTCATTCAGAGCTCATTTTCACAAACCTGTTTGCATCATGCACATAACTAAGGTATTGAAAAGTGAACCAAGAGGCTCACAGATCCTCAGCAGGATGATTTTGTATGATGGCCATGATGCATTCCTGGGTTAAAGTGTTCTTACAGACCTCAGCTCTGCACTGCTGAAACTCCATTTTGTCCATTTAACTGGTAGAGCTGAAGAAAATGATATGGTTAAAATGTAGCACTCACATTGTAATATGTCAAATACTACTTTATAAGAATCTAAATGAAACACAAATAATATATTTCAAATCTCTGTTAACATACAGCAAGCATTGTTGTATTCTGCTGCACACATGGACTTAGACTGGAGATGAAGACTACCCATGCTGAAAGAGAAGCTAATAAACACAGCAAATTCTATTTCATTACAAAAGCATAGTTTGATTGTGGACAAATTCTCAGCCACTGGGTTCTTCAACTTAAAGAAACAGTACTGTCCCTATTTAGAAAATGTACCCATTCCTGAAGGGAACTGTAAACATATCATCATGTCACTTTCCCAAAAGATAGCTGGCAAATCTAATAGCCCAATAGCAATCTCATTTCTTTTGGTATAGCAGGAAAACAAACATCCATTCCACAGACCCATGAAGGTCAGACCTGACTCCTTTTCAGGAGCCAACTGCTATAGTGTAAGCTGCTTACACTATATTGTTTCCATGCACTTAGTTTTATTATCATTTCTACTAAAGCTATGTGATAAGCACATGTTCTGTGTACAGCCCAAATAAACCGCATGTTTCTTAGTATGCACTGTCATTTATTCTGTCAAATACTGTCTTCAGTTTCTAACATGTAACTGCACAGGTATCAATAGTGAATCTATTGTGTGCATTATTTGCTTTACTCAGCCATACTCAGACACACTTTATTATACATAAAAAACAGATTTAGTTCACAGTCTTATCAGGAGTTAGAAACATGCATCTAGGATATAGTGAACAGCTAACTGCCATACTTTAATTATATGAAGGGGACCAGTAAAACAACTGTATTGGACTTCTGGAGGGCCGACTTTGAACTGTTCAGGACACTGGTTGGCAGAGTCCTTTGGGAGGTGGTTCTGAAGGGCAGAGGAGTCCAGGAAGGCTGGGCACTCTTCAAGAAGGAAATCTTAATGGTGCAGGAGTGGTCTGTCCCCACGTGCCCAAAGATGACCCGGCGAGGAAGAAGACCGGCCTGGCTGAACAGAGAATTGTGGCTTGAGCTTAGGAGAAAAAAGAGGGTTTACAATCTTTGGAAAAGAGGGCGAGCCACTTGGGAGGACTATAAGGATGTTGCGAGGCAGTGCAGGGATAAAATTAGAAAAGCCAAAGCTCATCTGGAGCTCAATCTGGCTACTGCCGTCAAAGACAACAAAAAATGTTTTAACAAATACATCAATGCTAAACGGAGGACTAAGGAGAATCTCCATCCTTTACTGGATGGGGGGGTGGGGGGGAGGGGGGGAACTTAAATACAAAAGATGAGGAAATGGTGGAGGTGCTTAATGCCTTCTTTGCCTCAGTCTTTAGCGGGAAAACCAGTTGCTTTCTGGATACCCAGTACCCTGAACTGGTGTAAGGGGATGGGGAGCAGAATGTGGCCCTCACTGTCCATGAGGAAATGGTTGGCGACCTGCCATGGCACTTGGATGTATGCAAGTCAATGGGGCCAGATGGGATCCACCGAAGGATACTGAGAGAACTGGCCGAGGAGCTGGCCAAGCCGCTTTCCATCATTTATCAACAGTCCTGGCTATTGGGGGAAGTCCCAGTTGACTGGCGGCTAGCAAACATGACACCCATCTGCAAGAAGGGCCAGAGGGCATACCCGGGAAACTATAGGCCTGTCAGTTTGACCTCAGTGCCAGGGAAACTCATGGAGCAGATTATCTTGAGTGTCATCACGTGGCACTTACAGGGCAACCAGGTGATGAGACCCAGTCAGCATGGGTTTATGAAAGGCAGGTCCTGCTTGATGAACCTGATCTCCTTCTATTACAAAGTGACGCGCTAGGTGGTTGAGGGAAAGGCTGGGGATGTGGTCTACCTTGACTTCAGCAAGGCTTTTAACACCGTTTCCCACAGCATTCTCCTCAAGAAACTGGCTGCTCATGGCTTGGACTGGTGTACGCTTTGATGATTTAAAAACTGGCTGGATAGCTGGGCCCAAAGAGTCGTGGTGAATAGAGTCAAATACAGATGGAGGCCAGTCACTAGTGGCGTTCCCCAGGTCTCGGTACTGGGGCTGGTCCTCTTTAATATCTTTATTGATGATCTGGATGAGGGGATCAAGTGCAACCTCAGTAATTTTGCAGATGACACCAAGTTAGGTGCGTGTGCTGATCTTCTTGAGGGTAGGAAGGCTCTGCAGGACGATCTGGATAGGCTGGACCGATGGGCTGAGGTCAATTGTATGAAGTTCAGGAAGGCTAAGTGCCGGGTCCTGCACCTAGGGCTCAATAACCCGAAGCAGAGCTACAGGCTGGGAGATGAGTGGTTGGAAAGCTGCCAGGCGGAGAAGGACCTGGGAGTATTGGTTGATAGTCGGCTGAATATGAGACAGCAGTGTGCTCAGGTGACCAAGAAGGCCAACAGCATCCTGGCTTGTATAAGAAGCAGAGGGGCCAGCAGGTCTAGGGAAGTGATCGTCCCCCTGTACTCGGCTCTGGTGAGGCCGCACCTCGAGTACTGTGTTCAGTTTTGGGCCCCTCACTACAAGAAGGACATCGAGGTGCTCAAGCGAGTCCAGAGAAGGGTGGCAAAGCTGGTGAGGGATCTGGAGAACAAGTCTTATGAGGAGTGGCTGAGGGAGCTGTGTTTGTTCAGCCTGGAGAAGAGGAGGCTCAGGGGTGACCTTATCGCTCTCTACGGGTACCTTAAAGGAGGCTGTAGCAAGGCGGGGGTTGGTCTGTTCTCCCACGTGCCTGGTGACAGGACAAGGGGAAATGGGCTGAAGTTGCTCCAGGGGAGTTTTAGGTTGGATGTTAGGAAGAACTTCTTTACCAAGAGGGTTGTTAGGCATTGGAACGGGCCGCCCAGGGAAGTGGTTGAGTCACCAACCCTTGAGGTCTTTTTAAGAAATTTAGATGTAGACCTTAGTGATATGGTTTAGTGGAGGACTTGTTAGTGTTAGGTCAGAGGTTGGACTCAATGATCTTGAGGTCTCTTCCAACCTAGACAATTCTGTGATTCTGTGATGTCTTTTTTTTTTTTTTCTTTTTTTTCCCAAACTTTCTTCTCATGCAGAGGAGCTTAAATGATATGACAACATGGACATTTATATTAATGTCAGTATAGTCGTTTAAAAAATAAATTGGTGAACAGAAATATCAGTACTGTGAAGTTCATTTTTTTCTAAAATGGAATCATAATTTTTACTTTATCAGGCTTAGTATTAAGTAAAGTTCACAAAAAGTAAGTAGCTTTGTCTAAAGTCTAAATGATGTTTTTACTCAGCTATAATTTATTCTGAATTTAATGCTCTTTATAGCATTTCATGGAGATCACAGTCTGCTGATCCAAGAGGAAAGGCGCCTATATTCACATCTGTTATTTGAGAATTTCAATACATTTATACAAACTATGCACTTACAATTTATATACATGTATTTCCATCAGCTAAAAGACAACTTGGTTTGTTAAGCATCTAAAAACAACTGTTTAGAACTTCATCTTTTCCCTCTAAATTTTGTATGTAATTCCATTTACCGATTAAAAAGTGTGAAGTGATGAAATTTAATTTAAACAGGCATCCTTATTCTCTCCCCCATTTTTTTGGGGACATTCCAAAATATTTGTAGTTTAGAGAAAGAGTTGTTGCCACTGAATTGTGTTGCATGTTTTTAAATTGCATGTTATTAAATTAGAAGTTATGTTAAAAGATAGCTTACACTTATTAGATTTAAATATTTCATGGCAATATGATGTTATTGCTTCTGATGGGAAAGCTGTACAGAAGAAGAAAAATTCCATTAGAGATTTGCAAAGAAAACATGTATTAATAGTTGATTGGAACATATCAATTTATTCGTCAGAGTGAAAGAAACCAAATCATCTTAGAAGTGGAAAAGACAAGCTTCCAGGGAACAAGAGGAAATGAAGTGTGGGAAGCTTACTTATCCCCTGAGCACTTTTGGTGGTATTATTATTTTATTTTACTTATGCTTTCTTGATTCACCAAGATGAAGAAATAATTTTATATTTTTAAGGTTCATTATTGGTACTTAGTCCACTACTGATTTGTAAAAGTTTCAAATAATTTAAAACACATCTTCCAGGCATTTGTAAATTTTGTAGTCAATAGCTTCCTGAGCAGATGTCTACTTGGTAATTGATTATGCATTGTTTGCAGCCTCTCTCTGGAGCTGGGGATGGGAAGCAAGTGTAGGATTCTTATAATGATAAAATAAAGTGAAAACAAACTGTGAAATATAACATTGGGTGAGCAGAGATATAAGGATGAAAACAGAAAATCATAAAAATTATCCTTAATACATTTAAGAGATAAAAATATTTGAAAATCCAATGTTGACTAAAACTATTCTTATTTATATGGTATTACTGTATGCATTTAGTCATTCTTATAAAGAAATAAAAAATAATAAATAAATAAATAATAATAATAAAAAAAAAAACAGTTCAGAATTATCTAGGTGATATGTTGTTTTCCAAATCTAAACAAACAAAAAAACAACAACAAAAACAACAAAAGACCCCTTACCTCCCACAGAAGTAAAAGAATTCTTGCTACCAATGTTCAGCTGATAGTAAGTTGTAGAGCACCTAGAGCCTATGGGCATTTGCATTCTGACAATAAAATTTCCTTAGGGAGGTAAACCTTTTTTTCCAAATATGCATATCCACAATATCTAAATTTGATAATAACAAGAAAGGCCTTTGACCTAGTGAATAAGTATATGTATATCCACTGTGCTTATGATGAGAGTCCTATTATTATTACTAAGCAAAAAAAAATACATATTTATATTTATATTATTTTTCAAGCAAGCTATACATGCAAAGAGCAAATATGCAGCACATTGGATCAATGGATTTGGCCTCTATACTCCTTTTCAAACTGGGGTCTAAATCACTTCACTGGCTAAACACCTCTTTGGAGGTCTTTTGCTATCTGGCACATTCCTCATTTCTGGCTGCCTGTCTGAGATGTTCAGCAATACTGACTTTAATCATTTTTTTTTATTATTTTTTTTTTAACCCAACCTATGGTGCCAAATTCTTCAGAATAAATTTTGCATTGACATGACTTCAAGGAAAAAAAAAAAAAGCCTTTATATAAGTTTTATGTTATGTTGATAAATTCAGTCCATTAAACTGAATAAATAAATAAATAAATAAATAAATAATTAAATACAACCCCACAACCAGGATGAAATAGTGGCATATCTTCTTGATTATATCCTTTATCCATCCCCTAATAGTAACAGTTGGCATATGAATTACATTTTCTACCTGCAGATTGCTGTAGGGTGATTTATTTAATGCAAGTTAAACTGTGAATGTTGCTTAACTACACTTTTCCAAACCTCCATCTCCATAATTTGCATCAAATCAGTAACCTTTATTACTGAAAAAAAGAATTAATATTAGTTGCCCTTTGAAAAGCTGCATACAACTGAGACTTCATTATCAAAGCAAAAAAAATCTATGAAAATAAACATAAATCATGAAGAAAAAAAAAATCCTTGGTCAAAGTCTGACCTAATTTCACCAAATGATTTCCTATTGCATAAATAGTCTTCTAAAGGTCAAAAAGACAGTCAGTACAAAGCTCCCATTACCTGGCCCGTATATTAGTGTCCTGTGAATTAAAAAACATACAAAGAAAAAAAATAATCAAAGAAAATTAATTTAACTGATGCATAATTCTCACTTTTTACTCACTTGTGAATTCATAAGACTCAGTAACTCACACTAGATTATACAATCATTATAAAGAATAAAAACTGAAGATAGTTGTTGTTTGTTTGTTTGTTGTTTTAATTCAGAATTTAATATAAATTATACCACTGCGGAGCTTTGTAAAGATCAGACTAGCTGACAATAAAAGAATATTTGTTTCATTAGTAAACCCACTGCTTTATTAGTTGCATGCCAGTGTCATAGTCATTGCACCTATCTTCATACTTTCAGATTATTGTAGATATCTGCCACATTTACAGGTCTACTCTGCCTTTATCTTGCTAACCAATTTCATTCAGCCAGGGGAACTAATACTGTACTTTGTCTTTGAACTTTTGGGATTTGCTGCTGTTACTCATTCACATTCAGACAAGTTCCTGCAAGCAGTCTTAAAATAGATTTACTGGCTAAAGACATTGATTCATAAAAAAAAAAAACAACCAAACAAAACCCCCTTTAGCTCCCGTCTCTAGACCTTTATTGTCCACTTGACAGTTTGTTATTATTAAGAAGTGTTTTGCAAAGAAGCAGAGTTCTTTCAATGACCAAAAACTTTTCCATAATTTTCTTCTTCTATTTTAGTTCTCTTTCATTCTGCTGTAAAAATGTCATTTTTACTTATCAAAGATCATAAGAATCTGTGGACTTATGCATGATTTTCAAAGGAGATAAAAGCCAACCTGGAGTTTTAAGTGATAGTGACAGAGGTATTTCCTGATTCAGAGAAAGACTCATATAAATTTCTCTTACGATTTGAATTTTGAACCAGTTCAGAACACAAAATAGGTGTCAAAGCTTGTGAAAGATAAAATGTTTATTCTACAATCCCAAGGACTATCAGAGTTCCTTTACCAGACTGGTATAGAGTTCTGATCCATTTAGCCTCCCAATGGACAGGCCAGTTTAAAGTAAACCTTTCTCTGTTATTGGTATTGGATATAAGCTATTTTCACAAGCAGAACTTAATCTAGTAGACTTTTTTTTTTTTTTTTTCTTCTCATTGATATACTTTATTTGTAAAAAAAAAAAAAGGTTTTAACTGAAATAAAAATATGTTTTAAGATTTGTTCCCAAACATTATATATATAAATATATATATAATATATATAAATATATATATAATACATATATTTAAGGAGTAAACACCTTTATACTTTTTAATTTGTCAGACACTCTACCTTGTCTGTACTTTTTGTCCTCTATTATTTTTAGAATCCATGTTATGCATTGCTGAAAAAAAAAAAAATCCAAACAAAAAAAAATCATTAGAATTTAGTGGTTATCAATAACAAAATTTGTACCTACTTAGTTCACAAGAAAAGTGTATTTTGATTCTTCATGAGATATAATGAAATAAATTTCATTTCAACCTTGCATTAGAAACAACTGGTTTATGTAAAAATTTATTATATGCTCTTACTTGCTATATAGTCAATCCATTATATGTAAATGAATATCATTTAAAGTATTAAAATTTGAAGAAACTGAACATGCATATTATGTGATATAGATGCCCACGTAGAGCAACACAACCTGTGAAACAGTAAAATTTTTCTAGAATCACAGAATCATAGAATGGGTTGGGTCCTCTGCTATGGACAGGGACACCTGCCACTAGACTAGACTGATGAAAGCCCCATCCAACCTGTCCTTCAACACTTCTAGGGAGGGGGCATCAATAGCTTCTATGGGCGGCCTGTTCCAGTGCCTCACCATGCTCGAGAAAATAATTTATTCCAAATATCTAATCTAAACCTGCCTTCTTTTAGTTTAAAGTCATTATTCCTTGTCCTATCATTACATTCCCTGACAAAGAGTCCCTCCCCAGTTTTCCTGTTGACCCCCTTTAGGTACTAGAAGACTGCTATAAAGTCTCCTCAGACACTCCTTCTCTTCTCAACCCCAACTCCCTCTGCCTGTCTTCATAGGAGAGGTGCTCCAGCCCTCTAACCTCATGGCCCTCCTCTGGACTTGGTTTAACGGGTCTATGTTCTTATATTTTTGGAGGCCCCAGAACTGAACAGAGTACTCCAGGTGGTGTCTCATGAGAACAGTATCACCTCCCTCAACCTTTAGCACAAAGGAAAATTATGTTTCCTTTGTACTAAAAAGACCAGGTATCAACAGAATATAAAACAAACAAACAAACAAACAAACAAAAAACCACACACACTTCTATTTTATATATTCACACCCAATACATTTAAAGAAATAAGAGATAAAATTTCTTTAAAATAACAAAAAAGACTCAAAGAAACGCAGCTAAGACTCAAATCCACACAAAAAGAGTTCTTAGTTTCAGCATACTCTAATAGAAATTACACAAGTCCTGTCTCAATTGGAAAATTATAGAGTAGACCAAATATGAATACATGCAAATTTAGACATACGTAGGCAAAGGTTAGGCATACATAAAGCTAAATCACAGAATCACAGAATTGTCTAGTTGGAAGAGACCTCAAGATCATCGAGTCCAACCTCTGACCTAACACTAACAAGTCCTCCACTAAAACATATCGCTAAGTTCAACATCTGAACATCTTTTAAAGACCTCATGGGATGGTGACTTCACCATTTCCCTGGGCAGCCCATTCCAATGCCTCACAACCCTCTCAGAAAAGAAGTTCTTCCTAATATCCAACCTAAAACACCCCTAGTGCAACTTTAGCCTGTTCCCCCCTCATCCTGTCACCAGGCACGTGGGAGAATAGACCAACCCCCACCTCACTACAGCCTCCCTTAATGTACTTATAAAAAGCGATAAGGTCAGCCCGAGCCTCCTTTTCTCCAGGCTGAACAAACCCAGCTCCCTCAGCTGCTCCTCGTAGGACTTGTTCTCCAGACCCCTCACCAGCTTTGCCGCCCTTCTCTGGACTCGCTTGAGCACCTTGTTGTCCTTCTTGTAGTGAGGGGCCCAGAACTGAACACAGTACTCGAGGTGCGGCCTCACCAGAGCCGAGTACAGGGGGACGATCACTTCCCTAGACCTGCTGGCCCCTCTGCTTCTTATACAAGCCAGGATGCTGTTGGCCTTCTTGGTCACCTGAGCACACTGCTGTCTCATATTCAGCCGACTATCAACTAATACTCCCAGGTCCTTCTCTGCCTGGCAGCTTTCCAACCACTCATCTCCCAGCCTGTAGCTCTGCTTCGGGTTATTGCGCCCCAGGTGCATTAACATTTCCTTCCTGAAGAGCGCCCAGCCTTCCTGGATTCCTCTGCCCATCAGAACCACCTCCCAAGGGACTCTGCCAACCAGTGTCCTGAATAGTTCAAAGTCAGCCCTCCGGAAGTCCAATACAGCGGTTTTACTGGTCCCCTTCATGGCTTCTCCAAAAATGGAGAACTCTACCATTTCATGGTCACTCTGCCCAAGACAGTTTCCAACCACCACATCTCCCACCAGTCCTTCTCTGTTTGTGAAGAGAAGGTCTAGCGGGGCACCTCCCCTGGTAGGCACACTAACCAGCTGCGTCAGGAAGCTATCTTCCACGCTCTCCAGAAACCTCCTAGACTGCTTTCTCTGGGCTGTGTTGTGCTTCCAGGATATATCTGGGAAGTTGATGTCCCCCACAAGAACAGGCACTGACGATTTCACAACTTTTGTCAGCTGCCTGTAGAACTCCTCATCAGTCTCCTCATCCTGGTTCAGTGGTCTATAACAGACCCCCACCAGGATGCTTCCCTTGTTGGCCTTCCTACTGATCCTAACCCACAGGGACTCAACCTTATCATTCCCAGCCTCAAGTTCCATGACATCAAAACTCCCTCTGATATAGAGAGCCACACCACCACCCCTTCCATGCTGCCTGTCCCTTCTGAAGAGCCTATAGCCAGACATTACAGCACTCCAGTCATGAGAGTGGTCCCACCACATTTCCGTGATGGCAACCAAGTCGTAGCCTGCCTGCCACACAATGGCTTCCAGCTCCTCCTGTTTGTTACCCATGCTGCGTGCATTACTGTAGATGCACTTCACTTGGGCCATTGCCTTCTCTCCCAGACTTGCCATTGTTACCCCTGGCACAGCTCTAACAAGCCTTGTTTCAGCCCCATCCCCCTTCTCACCTAGTTTAAAGCTCTCCCAATGAGCCCCACCAGCTCCTGGCCTAGGATCCGTTTTCCCCTTAGAGATAGGGACCTGTCTGCGGTCATCAGGCCGGGTGCTGAGGAAAGCACCCCATGGTCAAAAAAAAATAATTTCTGTTTTGGCACCGGCCTCTGAGCCACGTGTTTATCAGGTGGTCTTTGTCCACTCTGTACCCCTCCCTGCCACCATAGGGATGGATGAAAACCACCTGTACTCCCGCTCCATCCACTAACCGTCCCAGTCCCCTAAAGTCCCATTTGATAGCCTTGAGGCTTCTCTCTTCAATGTCATCACTGCCAGCTTGGACTATTAAAAGAGGATAATAGGCAGAGGGGCGAACCAGGTTGGGAAGCTTTCTGGCAATGTCCCTGACCCTGGCCCCAGGGAGGCAGCAGACTTCCCTATGGGTAGGGTCAGGCCGACAAATAGGGCCCTCTGTTCCCCTGAGAAGAGAGTCGCCCACAACAACCACCCTTCTTTCTGTCCTGGTGGAGGCAGTCCTGAGGCATGGAGTCAACTTCCTTGCCCTAGGCATCCTCCTGCATAGACTTTCTACCTCTTCCTCAGCTACCGGTCTCTCAAGTTCCAGGGCCTCAAACCTGTTGCATAAGGGCACCTGGGAAGGTGGGGCCGGTAGAGGGGGGCATCGCCTGCGATGTCGAGCAGGGACCTGTTTCCATTCCTCCTCAACTCCTAGGTCCCCTGCCTCTGCCCAACAGCAACAGGGCAGGGGGTCCAACCCCATCTAGGGTGTCTCACCCCGGTGCCAGTCCTTCAGGCTGCACAGGGAGTCGGTCCACAAGTCTGTCTCATGCTCACACTCTCTGATATCCCTCAACCTCTCGACCTCCTGGAGTTCTGCCACGAGGCAGACCAGGTCGTCCACCTGCTCGCACTTCACACACACAGTCTCTCTGCCCCCTGCAGGTGGTAGCAACAGGCTCAGACACTCCCTGCACCTGGAGACCTGAGCAGCTGCAGTTTTGAGTGGGCAGTCGGTCTGGGTGTGTACAGACTTCCTGGAGCGCACATTGTGCATGGTGTACACCATTGCAGCTGAGCTAGCGGTAGACTGCTGTTAGAGGAGGTGTTTGTATGGGCAGGGGGGAGCGCTCTGCCCTTCCTGCTCGCCCTGCCTGCGCGAACTGCCACGCTACCTGCTGTACCACTCCCTTCTGACGCGCCACGCCCTGTTTGCCTGTCCTAGTTGCCGCGCTCCTCGTTGCTCGCGCTCACTAGGGGCAGCTTTTGAACAGCTGGGGAGGGGGCCTAAATGTTATGCATACGTAAAGCTAAATAACCATAGCTAAATGGACCTGGCTTATCTCACCAGATAAGTAAGATGAATAAGCAGGTAAGTTTTTCTTTATTTCCTTTTTAACCATTAAAGAACAAGTTTGCTTACAGAGCTCCAAACCTGTTCTTTGTTGGTGTTTATACTTTCTATAAAGGCAACCTAATAGGTAAGACAGACTTTTCTACTCATCTGTGCTTCTCTAGCTGATAGATGCAGTGGTTAGTACCAGTGAATGGCATTTGCCAAAGTAGAAAAATGACATTTTTGACACAATTGTGACAGTTCCAAATATCCCACAATTATTGGTTTGTTCTCCTTCTTCCCCAGGTGATGAAGATCATAATCAAGATGCAATGAATTACAATAAGGAGATATTCATTGCAAAACTTTATAATGAAGATATAATTAAGATTATATGAGAAGGAACACATTTTGTTCGTGTGTTTGCTTCCTTAAGTTTAAATCTTTATGCTGTTCTCTAAAAATCTTAAATCTTTTTCTTTACAGTCACAAAGTTTAGAAACACACTAAATTTATTATTAATTTTTGTAACCTGAGATTCTCATATTTCCAAGAACTGAACCTGTAATGAAACAAGAATTAGTAATATTAAAAACAAATAAACAAAAACAAACAAAGAAAGCAAACAACAAGAGCAACAATCAAAGGGATTTTGTCTGCTCTTTCATTTGTTTTCTCAGAGCTCAAAGTCATCGAGCTTTAGCAAGCTAGAGGTCACAATTCTCATCAAGCTTTAGCAAGCTAGAGGTCACAATTCTAGAGGCAAGAGTACTAAATGGAAATCTAGGGAAATTTTGATGTTAAAACACCCCCAACATGGTTGACAAGATTAGGAATCCTTACAGTATCTGTGCATAGACTAAATATTATTTCTCAAATAAAGAAAAAAAGCATGTAGAAAATAGTGAAATTTTGGCACCATTATTAATTGGAGCAATAAAAGATATTACCATCACTCATCAGTTTTGCCTCCACTAAAGCTTTAAATTGACTATTACAACCTTATGATCAGTCTTTACAGTTACTGCATGTAACTGATGACCAAACAGATGCACACATGATTTTTTTTTCCTTAACTGATTTGCACTCACTCACTAGGCATGAAACAGCTCCTCCCCATAAGTTGACAGACATGCTTTTTCCCTCACAACTCTTTTTGACAGCTGAAATACTGCCATTCTATTTTAATTTCTCATGTTCATTGCTGATATATTTTTATGTATTTTTTAAAAGAATATTTAAATGATCTCCATTTTGTTAGGTGCTAACAAACAGTGTTCTTACAAGGTTATTTGTTCATTATAGAAGCACTCTCTTCTGTAAGTGCCGTATTTTGGAAATCCATTATAGCAAATGGATCTTTATAGTAAGCCTCAATTTGATTAAATATTTTTGAACATCCCCACACAACTCTCAGCTTTACCCTGCATTAAGCAAAATACATCTTAATTTTAGAGCTAGAATTGGATTAAGGTCCATAGAGATATACATGTTTCTTTGTTTACTGGAAAGTATCCAGATCTGCACATTTAGAATCACTCCCAAGTTTCCCCAGCCTCTGAACCAGCACAGAATCTTATGAGTTCAATTTGAAGCTGCTGTAGTTTCACAAATCATGAGCTGGAAGTTCTGAGCTGCAGTGTGAGGATTCAGGCACTGAACCTTGCCTCAAATTTCTTGTCTGCAAACTTCCCTTCTTCTCCTTTCCCCCCAAAACAGAGACCTTAATTCTTTGAATAAATATCCCTTAGCACTTATTGTGTCTTTCTACCATGTGCTAAATGTGATGCCATGAAATTCTAATTCAGTTATCAATTCTCAGAATAATCAAAACTTATTGTGGTGAGAACTGAAGTTTAACTTTCAAAATCTCTCTCATAGTATGTCCTTAAAAACAGTCATACTGAGATAGTTTAACACAGTCTACTGACCCTGCTTCTGTCATGTGCTTACTCAGCGTTACAGGATTATATTTTTCAGATATAACTTTAATCTCTTTCCAAAAGATTAAAAACCAGATCTATGTGCAACTCATTAATCATGGAAGTTAATTAAAATACTAATTATAAATACTTACTTTGTACTGCATGCAGTTCACTGACATTCAGAAGTACTATCAAATGGCTGACACCCATCACCTGAAATTCTCACTTCCACACACTAATGACATTGGTTTCTCCTTCTAAGCCCAGGGATATTGAAGTTAAATGATATAAGCCTATATCCGTTAAATAAAAGAAAACAAATGAAAGATACCTGCTAGAGAATCACAATATGTAATTATACCACCCTACTGATCAAGATCAAATATTCTGTATATTTTATAGTTAGCAGTGACAGCAGGATACATTCAGTGTTTCACTTACTTTCTCTATTGTATAGATAATAGAACCATAGAATCATTCTGGTTGAAAAAGACCTCTAAGACCAGTCTTAAGCTGTCTAGTCCAGCCTTTAACCTAGTACTAAAGTCCACCACTTAAACCATGCTACTAAGTTCTAAATCTACATCTTTACTGAAGATCTCCAGGGATGGTGACTCAGCTACTTCCCTGGAAAGCCCATTCCAATGCTGCCCAACCCTATCAATAAAGAAATTTCTCCTAATATCCAGCCTAAACCTCCCCTGGCACAACTTGAGGTCATTTCCCCTCATCTTATCAGTCAGTGCTTGGAAGTCTTAAGAGCCCAAGCCCCATAGCCTCCTTTAAGGCAATTGTAGAGCATGATAAAGTCTTCCCTAAGCCTCCTTTTCTGTATGCTAAACAACCCAAGTTCCCTCAGCTGCTCCTCATAAGACTTGTTTTCTAGACCCCTCATCAGCTTCATTGCCCTTCTTTGGACATGCTCCAGGGCCTCAATGTCCTTGTTGTGAGGGGCACAAAACTGAATACAGTACTCGAGGTGTGGCCTCACCAGAGCTGAGTATGGAGGGAAAATCCTGCTGGTGACACTGTTTCTGTTGTAAGCCCTGCCACACTGTTCCTGATACAAGCCAGGATGCTGTTGGCCTTCTTGGCCACCTTAGCACACTGCTGGTTTATATTCATCCAGCTATTGACCAATACCCCCAGGTCCCTTTCCACCCACTCTTTCCAGCCACTCTTCCCCCAGCCTGTAGCATTGCATGGAGGTGTTGTGACCGAAGTGCAGGACCCAGCACTTGGCCTTATTGAATTTCACCCAGCTGGCCTCAGCCTATTGGTTCAGCCTATCTGGATCCCTCTGCAGAGCCCTCCTACTCTCAAGCAGATCAACACTTGTGCCTAACTGGGCGTTGATTGCAGACTCACTGAGGGTACGCTCGATCCCCTTGTCCAGATCATTGATAAAAATATTGAAGAGAACTGGCTCCAGTATTGAGCCCTGGGGGACTCCACTAGTGACTGCCCTCCATCTGGATTTATCTCCATTCACCATGACTTTTTGGGCCAGGCCACCCAGCCAGGTTCTAATCCAAAAAGGCATAGAGCTGTCCAAGCCTTAACCAGCCAGCCTCTTCAGGTGATCAAATAAATATGTTTTATATTATCATTTGCAAAAGCTCAGTATTCTTTATGTGCTTATATTTCTTCAGATCACTTCTCATAGGTGAGGTAACACTCTCACCTATGGCTAATTAATTCAAGGAGTCTGGAATTACATATTAATTGCATATTTAAGCACTATATACATACATATATATGTGGTGGTTTTACCGTGCTGGGCAGCTAAACCCCACAATCACTCTCTCACTCCCCCTCCTTTAGATGAGGAGGGGGAGAAGTAAAGCAAAGAACAACTCACGGGTTGAGATAAGGATAATTTAATTAAAGGGAAATAATTATAATAATTAAATAAAGACTACCATGAACTAAACAATTTAACTAAGGGGAAGTAAAAGGGAAAAGGGGAAAAAGGGAGGAAAACAAACAAACAAAATAAATGAAAGCTATATGGAAGTGCAGAGGAAAGAAATTACTCTCTACTTCCCACAAATGAGCGATGATTGACCACGTCCTTGAAGCAAGGCCTCAACGCACGCAGCCGGTGTTCGAGAGGAGGACCGACGTCTTCTCAACAAGAGCCCACCCCTCCCCTCTTCTTCCTGTTTCCACCTTTTATTGCTGAGTGTGACACCACATGGTATGGAATATCCCTTTGATTGGTTTAGGTCAGCTGCCCTAGTGATGTTTCTCTCCTCACTTTTTGCCCACCCCCTAGAAGGGTTAGAGAAAGGCCTGATGCTGTGCCACTGCTGCTCAGCAGTAGACACAACACTGGTGTGATAACACTGCTGTTCCAGCTACAAGTACAGAGTACGGCACTGAATGGGCTGCTGCAGGGAAAGTTAACATTCCAGCCAGACCCAGTACAAGAGGGTAATTATTTTTCATTTTAATTTTAGTCTAATAAGTTTATGGCTTTGAGAACTAACAGAAATTTAGCAAGGCTTAAAAAGCATTCATGGTTTGCCAATGTAGCCTTTGTATTTTAAGCAAAGAAATTACATGGTTAGGTGAAAAAAATCCAGATTTATTAAAAAAATAGATTTTTAGAAAAACAAAATCTAGACTTCTTGAAGATGATAATTTGGACTCCTGAATGTCAATTTTCCCCACTAACTATGATACTGCATTTCCAGAACCTTTCAGCTGCGTCTCCACATGGATGATTTTCAGTCACTCTGCTACCATACAACATAGTGAAAAATGCTCCACTCTGTTCAGAAGTCCCAATAATTCTGAATTTGGGCAGAATGAAGGTTCACATATATAGGAAGGACTAGGATTTGCTGGGATCATCGCCTTGTTTTAAAAGGTAAACTGCGCAACAAAATATCTTAGAGAAGAGATGGTGTTTGGAGACCGGCTTTACCATACACAGAGGCTGTGTATCAATGTTATCCTGATGAAATAGGGCAAAAACAAAACAAAACAAAATAAAACAAACAAACAAAAATATTTTGGAAAATTTTACTGATCCTCACAATATATACAAAATGTTAAATCTTTTTTTTTTTTTTTTTTTTTTTTTTTAGGTAAAACACAGGTAATAAACAAGATAGCGTACAAAAAAAATACACAATGTATGCTGACACTAAGATTAAAAAAATATTTTTTTTATGTATTAAATAAGAAAAATGGTTATTTAGTATTCTTACATGGATCTTATTGTAAAGTTAAGCAGGTAATATATTAATATATTTCCCTGTCACACCTACATAATTGTTTTCATGATATGACTCATCTTAATCATCCTTTCTTCTCTCAGTTTCAGATACGCATTTTTTTTTGTCTACTGTGAGAAACCTTCAGCAAGAAGAGACTTTTTCCCCCTTAGCAATATTTATTTTTGTTTTGGACAGACTTCTCTTACTTAATATTGTCAACGTGGTATTTTATTCTATGCCATTTATTATTGAAAACTATATGAACTATTTTAAAAAATGCAACTTACCGTAGTCTGCTCAAATAAGCACTGTGAATATGCTAATGAATTCTGAGCCTTGATTTTGCATAAAAAATTCATGCAGTATACACTTTTTATTTATGTTTTTATGTCCAATCACAGAATCACTCATCTGACAGGACTGGAAAAGACCTCTTGGGTCATCTGTTTCAATCTTCTTGCACTTAACAAATGTTTTTTTTTCATTGCTAGTCTGTCACCTGGATGTGTGTGTGTGTGTGAACACAGAAACACAAATATATATAATGCATATATATATGTACACAAAATATATTTCCTAAAATATAATGCAATCCTCTGTCAAGCAGTTGCAGCAGTTGTACCTGAACTTTCTCTCCAGAAATCATTTCATTACCTAATTGTTCTTAATGCTAAAAAAAAAAAAAGTCAAATGTGTTTATCTTTTTTTTTTTTTTAGTTTCAAGTCCAAATGCGCTGTCTCATGCACTTTATATATTCTACCCTGCTCCTTTGAAAAATGATGTGTAATATACGATTCTAAGGTACAGTTGCACTCATATATTTTCTTACATACAGAAACATAGGTTTCATTTTGTTCCTTCTCAGTTTTATATACTAATGTCCTTTAGTCACCCAACAGGGATAACTGTACTTTGTGAAGAAATCAGATAGAACTTGTACCCTATCTAAGATGAAGCTGTTCATGTGATTTCTGAGTCACTCAAGAGCCAAGCCAGATTCTCCATTTGCAAACATGAACAAGGTAACTCTGCTCACAGAAAGTGCTGCCTCACAAATTCATGGATAGGAATATCTGATAATACCTTCAGTAGATAGCTAAGGTATCTCAACAGGAATATTTCCTCATACCAGGAATCTTCATATTTCTTATCACAGATTATGCAGTAGACTTAACAGGACTTAGGAGCATATTTGTGTGAGAGTCTAGAAAAAAAAAATAAATAAATGTTTGTGTGTCAAATAAACCATAATACTGGAAATCCTTTAGTGACTGTGATTGTGGGTAGCGTTTCAACCACCTGGTACTCTTATTCTACTTCCCCATCTCTTTACACATTTCAGATGCTAATAACTGCAAGTAATAAAACTACTTAACAAATGACATTTTCTGGTACTGCCTTGGAAGAAGACAATAACCTGCTCTATTACTCCATTATGGAAATACAGTTTTAATTTAGCTGTAGTATAAAGCAGCTTCAAAAAGAAAATATTATTGAAGGAAAATTCTTTTAATATTATTAGTATTTAAGATTACTGGACTCAGTGTATCCACTACTCACAAGTCAGGAGTTTTTAAACTCTCTTGCATTTTCAGTCCTTTCTCTGGGCTTTCAATAAGCTAGGAACTCTGTTAAAAAGGGAAACATTTCAGCCAGCAGCAGCATCCCAGGACCTCTTCTGCTGGGCAACTTTCCAGCCACTCTTCCCCAGGCTTATATTTCTGCATGAGGTTGTTATGATCCAAGTGCAGGAACCAGCATTTACCCTTGCTGAATGTCATGTGATTGGATGCAGTCCATTGATTTAGTTTATCCAGATCCCTCTGCAAAGCCTTCCTATCCTCAAGCAGATCAACACTCCTACCCAACTTGGTGTTTCCTGCAAACTTACTGAGGGTGTACTCCATCCCCTTAACAATATCATTGATAAAGACATTAAACAAAACTGGCCACAACACTAAGCCCTGGGGAGCACCACTTACAATCAGCCTCCAGCTAGATTTAACTCCATTGTTAACTCCTGGATGGCCCAGCCATCCAGGCATGGCTTAGTGGGTGAAATTGGTAGTAGGGGATGGTTGGACCAGATGATCTTGGAGGTCTTTTCCAGCCTTAATGATTCTATAATTCTGTGATTCTATGATTCTATGATAAAGTCTTCATTCTGCTCCTAGCCTCTGTCATCCAGCCCAGCAGGCTTGGTACCCAGAGAAGAATTAGTCTTACTAATAAAGACTAGGGCAAAGAAGGCATGAAGTACCTCATCCTTTCCCTCATCTCTGGTCACTATGTTTCCCCTGCATCCAATAAAGGGTGGAGATTCTCCTTAGTCCTCCTTTTCTTACTTATGAACTTATAAGAATATTTTGTATTGTCTTGTAATGTAGTGGCCAAGTTCTAGCTGGGCTTTGGACCTTTTAATTTCCTCCCTGCATAACCTCACAACATCTCTGCAGTCCTCCTGAGTTGCCTGCCCCTTCTTCCAAAGGTCATAAACTTTCCCTGTCAGCTCAATTTTTGTCACATAGGGATGAACTACTCCTTAAGATTTCCTTCTTGAAGAATTAATTCCTGCCCTTTAGAACTGTCTTCCAAGAGATCCTGTCAACCAGGTCCCTAAACAAGCCAAAATCCAAAGTAGCAGTTTTGCTGATCATCCTCTTTGTTTCCTCAGGGAACAAAAACTCTATCATTTCATGATCACTGTGAGTGAAAGAGCCTCCAACCAATACATCACCTGCAAGACCTTCCCTGTTAACAAACAGGTCAAGTTGGGCACCTTCCCTAGCCATTTCCCTCACCATGTGTGTCTGGAAGTTATCCTCCCCACATTACAGATGTTTTCTTCTCCACTATTTTGTATTTCAACAGATGTCAAGGAAGTTGAAGTCATCCATGAGAATGGGTGTCATGCTAGCAACCATGACATTTCTCCTAGACTCGAGAATATTTCAGCTGCTTCTTCATCCTGGTTGGGTCATCTATAACATACTCTTACCACAATATCTCCCTTGATGGCCTTTCCCCTGACTCTTACCCAGAGACACTTGACCCTTTCATCACTATAACTAAGCTCCATACAGTCCAAACTTTCCCTAACATTGACTGGTGGGCTATCCCACCTCTTCTTCCCTGCCTATCTGTGTTGGGTCTGTCTGAGCTGGAGTCACCTTTTCCCTGCAGCAGCCCCCAGGACAACACACCACAGACCCAACACACTATCTCTCCTGAAGAGCCTGTGGTCATCCATCTCAGCACTCCAGTTGTCTGAGCCATCCCATCATGCCACACTGAGGCTTATGATATCATACTCCTGAAACTGATCTAAAAATTCATGTTTCCCCTGCTTATTCCTCATGCTACTTCTGTTTAGATAGAGGGATTTAAGTTGGGCCTTTAATGAAACTGACTTACTGGCTGGCATTCCTTTGTGCTGCTCTTCAGGTGCTCCCCTGTTCATCCCTGTTCTTTTTCCTATTTCTGGGCAGCCGTTGCTAACACTGGCATCAACATTCCCATCCTCCTTTTTTATTGTTTCTATTTTTAGTTTATAGCTTTATTCATCAGCTTGTCAAGTCTGTAACTAAAGATGTTCTTTTCCTCCTCAGACAGATGGACCCCATCTGACCCTAGCAGACAAGGTTTCTGAAAGCAAGTTCCATGACTTATATAAACCAATTCCTGGCTGTGGCACTAACCCTGTAACCATTTGTTGATCCACCAGATTTGACAGAACCTTTCAAATCCCTTCCCTTTGACAGATTGATTAAAAACTTACCTGCTCTCCGGAGCCCCTTACTTTTGTTCCCACAGCTCTGTAGACTTTCTTGATACTAATCAGAGAGCTCCTAACTATAATACTGGCACTCACATGAAACAGCAGCAGCAAATAATCAGTGGGTTGTATGAGGCTTGGTAATCTCTCGATGATATCCCTGACTTGATCCCCCAGTAAGCAATACATCTCTCTTAAGTGTGGATTAGGTTGGCAGATGGGTGTCTCTGTACCTCATAGGATAGAGTCACTTATTACTGTCACCTGTCACCTTTTCTTAGTTGTGCTTAGTAGTTACATGGGGAGTAGATCTGGCTGGCTTAGTCAGCTCCAGTGTGTTTCCGTATATGACCAGTGCTTCCTCCTCAGTCCACAGAGCAGTGAAGTGGTTCTGCAAGGACACCTCAGGCTTCTGGGGAAGTATTTTCCTCCTGCTGGTCCTTGCCATTGCAAGTTTCCATTCTTCTGTATTACTGGTCTTGAGAAATTTTGATTTCTAAATTAACTATTTATGCCATATCGTTGTATGATATTTTATTTTATTTTATTTTATTTTATTTTATTTTATTTTATTTTATTTTATTTTATTTTATTTTATTTTATTTTATTTTATTTTATTTTATTTTATTTTATTTTATTTTATTTTATTTTATTATTTTTCCATTTTTAAAGCCAAACATTGTAAATATCAAAAATTACATTCTTGTTAACAGTACCATACCTCATCAGGATGATACAGCAGCCAGGACTGATTGTTCAACTCTGAAACCAGTATTTTACATAACACAAGGCTACTTTGAGAAGCTGATTTTCATCTTTTATTGGTTTGTTGTTTAATGTCAAGCTTGAAGCCAAAGATGACCTCCAAAATTACAGAATCAAAAAATCACAAAATGGTTGAAGGTGAAAGGAAGGCCCATGAAAGTATCTGAGTCACCATCCCCTGAGGTCTTCAAGAGAAATGTAGTTTTAGAACTTAGTTTAGCATTTAAACTTATCATGGTATAGTGATGGACTTTAGTACTAGTTTAAAGGTTGGACTAGATGATGTTAGAGGTATTTGCCAACCCGAATGATTCTATGATTCTACCTGGTCCAGCTGCCTGCTCTAGCAGGGACACCCAGAGCCCGCTGCCCAAAGTATCTCCAGGGGTGGAGTGTCCATGAACTACCTGGGCAGCCTGTGCCAGTTCTCAGTCACCCACACAGCACAGAAGTGCTGCCTGGTGTTTAGAGGAAACCTCCTGTGTTCTGGTTTGTACCCACTGCCTCTTGTCCTGGTACTAGGCACCACTGAAAAGAGGCTGGCTCTTTGTTTCCTCCCTTCAGGTACTTATACACGTTGATAAGGACCCACCCCAAGGCCTCTTTTTCCCCAGGCTGAACTTCCAGCTCTCTAAGCCTCTTCTCATGGGAGAGATGCTTCAGTCCTTTCACAGTCTTGGTGACCCTTCACTGGACTGTCCAGTAACCTCATGTCTCTTGTACTTGGGAGCCCAACACTGGATGCAGCACTTCAGGAGTGGCCCCACCAGTTCTGAGTAGAGGGGAAGACTTATCTTCCTCAATCTACCAACAACGTTGTTTCTAATGAAAAATTAAATTATTTCATTGTAACAAAGCAGAAATCATTCAGATAGTGAAGGGTGCCCTCAGAGTGTTTCCTTTAATGTGTAAGCTGTTTATTCAAATGTAGCGTTTGATCAAACTTCAAAATTATATTTTACTTTTGTTTTCATTTATTTTTTGTATGGTCAATGACTATTTGAATGACTATTCAACCATACATTTCTGGGATGTTTCTGGAGAAGCAGACCACATTTGCTTTTTATGTATTAGGAAAAAAGTGTTGTCACAAAATATTATGTCAGGTGGTAAAATATAAAGACTATACTTTTACAGATAATAAAGAAATTACACACCAAAAACACAAAAAGGCTTTGGAAGATTTATCTTTATAATGGTCTATATACGCTAAGAGCTGTGAGGGGATCAAGTGTGTTTAACAAGAATCACATCTTGTAAGATATAATGGTAAAAAATACCAGTATTTACTCAACCTATGTAAAACAACACTGCTTTTGCTAAACACAGTGGAACTTGGTAAATTTAACACCCTATGAATCATTTCCTGCTTGGAAATCCAATAACGTTTGGTCATGGCCCTTCTCAAGAATTCTGGTTTTCATTTGGAACGTGGGCAAAATAGCACCTTCTCAGACAGAGCTGACTCAATTTGGCTTGAAGTGGGAATTTGAGATGTTGCTCCTTGCATATACCTAGCTTTCTTTCTGTTTTTATGCCCTCCCCCCACTCAATTAAATTAACAAATTTACCACAAAAATCTGAGCTGTGCAACAGGAAATTGTAACCAATTTTAATTCAAGGTTTCTGGCTGTGCTGTTTGCAATATCTGTTAAGATATTTTTTATTATTATATTTAATTTTTGAATATTTTATTCATAATACAATTGTCTAAAGAAGAAAACTTTCATTTTTCAATGATTTTTAAAGCTTCAAAATTTAATTTTGTCATATCAAAGCAAATAAAATACCTTGTGGATATATATATATATATATATTTTAAGATACAATTTCTTGCATAATTTTTAATTATAGCTTTCATTCTGGGGAAAATATAATAAATAAATAAACTTCTATATGGGACTCAGTAATCTTCTCTGATGAAAAAAAGAATTCACACTCATATTGATCTTGTCTCAGAAGGATCTGATATGAGTTCTACGAATCCAGCTCTAGAAAAAAAGTGACACTGGAGTTGCTCCATACTCAGGATGAATACTCTGGTCAGTTGTCCAATAAAGCATGGTCCAATAAAGCATGTCCAATAAAGCATCTTTTTCTTTTCATCAAAAATAAGTTTCTAAAAATCAATAGGATCCTTTAAAGAATTTGGATTTTGATTTGATTACAAATGCTGTGATTTTTTTTTTTATTATTATTATTATTTTTTTCCCCCTTAGATGTGGATGTGCTATTCTGCATCGTAAGAGGGCATGGATCAATTCCTCTCAGAACATCATGAAAGAACATCCTTCTCTCACAGCCACAGTCATGTTCATTTCTGTGTGAACAAAAGGAGGATTTATTAGAGTTCTACAGAAAAGAGCAAAACAAATTAAATAGCTGAATGATACCTATGAATAGGGCAGAAAGTTATCTTATGCATCCTAACACCTTGTGTAGCTAAGCCTTTATTTGATTCATCTCATTGTCAAAGTTTTAATGACAGCAGTTGGATGAGTATAGATGTGAGTGGAATAAAACCTTTCCTTCAAGTTGTCCTCAATCTCTTGGCAAAGTAGCAAAAAGAAGATGCAAATATGAAGTTATAATTATTTATTTTTCTGACTGTTTCTTAATTCTCTGCTCTTAGAATTGCATATCTGAAGGTTATTTGGGAGGACCCCCTTTCCTAACAATAAGGAATTCTCAAACTGGAAAAGACTGTGTGGAGATTTGGAGGGATTTCCATCAAACAAGCTCTGGAAGAATGGATTAGATAACTGTGAATGATTTAGGTACAAATAAAATTTTCTGAGGCAGCACATGCACTAAATAAACTCCTGAGGTCCATTTCACCCTTATGACTTTAAAAGAAAGAACAGCAAATTAATAATTCATCCTTACTTATCCAATCATAGTCTTTATGTTTGGAATATGGACTAAACAACATATTTTTCAGGCATAGTTAAAAGCCTGTACTATTCAAACACAGAAGCATAGACTTTCAGCCTTCCAACACAGAAAACCAGACCTGGTATATTAATCCATCCTTTCTTATTTTGGATAAAAATTGCCTCTCTCTTTCTTATCTGCTTGGCTATGAATAAGTGCACTGGTATATATTTCAATTATTTGTCAGTTTGGTTAACAACCTTAGCAATGCTTTTCACAGAGCATTTATAGATCCAAAAGCTGTCCTCAGAACTTTGTTATTCAGTCCAAATAAAATCATTCAGGATTGTCAGAAAGGACAATCTTGTTTCTTAGCTTCACACACATACCAAAACAGAGCTGCTTTTGTTAAGCAGCAGATACTGCTGCTGCTGCGTTAACCCATAAGCATGCAGGCAGAGATGTGCTTTGAGAACAGATGGAAGAGTTACTGTCCCAGCTGCTCGGCCCCATCACTCCTCTCAAATGATTGTCATGATTATCACTCCTTCAAGTTTCTCAGCAGAGCTGGTCATGTCAAAATTAGAATCAAAATTATCTAGGTTAAGTTAATCAATTTAAAACCAAGATTTTTTCCTAAGACATAGCACTCTGAAGCTGTTTTGGTAGCAGAAAAGCCAACATATCAGAGGGATGGTAAATTCTGCCTTGGAGTCAGAGTGCACAGAAGCAATGATAAACGCCTGGAGATGACTGCAAGGAAACATATACCTAGAAAAATACGTATGTGTAAGCCATAATGGCATATCTTCATTAACAGTAATGTATTTCTTTCCCTCTTTTGCTCACCCTTAGTGTTCCTCACTTCTCCAATATTGCACTTTCTTTCTGCTAAATCAGCTGTTTTTGCTGCTGTGTGCTGAACCAGATAGTGAAATTCACCATTTTAGAGAAGAAACACTTTCTCTGTGTTTCCTCCAATGTTCCTGTTAGTCTTATGTACTTTAAGACCACCTGGGAGGCACAGATAGATTCATGATTATATTAATGTTGAATTAACAGACCATAAGATTTTTGTTTGTTTTTTTCTTTTTTTCTGAGTTTATATGTTTATACTCTGCTGCTGGCTGCAGGACAGACACAATACCTCCTTGTACCAGGCTTACCCACTGATGGTTTTTTTTTTTTTTGTAAATCTAAACTGGAAACATTTGTTTGTACCGAATTGGCACTTCATTTATGTGACCTGTTGATATATACATGTATGTATACCCAGTGAAGAATTCATGTCAGATTTAAGCATTGCTCATCACTTTTTTTTTTCCTTCCTACATCTGATTCACAACATGAGCACATATCTCTGAATCAATGCCACTGATGGGTTTGAGAGATGGGACAAGAACATTTCATCCAGCTCTTGCATCACAGCATTAGTAACAGTAGAACAGTAGGTTTTGTTTTATTGTTTATTTGTTTTTCAGTTGTAGTGAACTAACTTGGAAGATCACAAATGCAAAAGGAGGGAGTTCTTCTCCTCCATCTCATTTTTCTCTTGTCTTGACTACATAGTCCTTGCTCAGCTCACCTTGACGTTTAGCTGAGGCTTCTGTGAGTTACTTCATTTCAGTAGCTCAGCAAAAATGCTAAAAAAACTGTAGACCTACTGTAGCTTATCAGCTTTTTGCCAAACTGATAAATAGAGTTGGCTCAGCAAGGAATCCTCCAAGCCATATAACACAAGGAAGGGAACAATGCAGACAAGAGCAGGTGACTGAACAGTGGAATCATCTTTTTACTGGCAGAAAGTTGTTCAAACATCTCTGCTACTCATGGAAATGCATCAGAAGATTTAAAATAGGTGGAAATGCTCCTTAACAGCTGGGAAGTAAGTCCCAATAAAGAAATTAAGTTTTCATTTTTATTTTAATGGTATCTGGATTTGATCTATTTAAACAGACTGGTAAATTGCTACTAGTAAGTTATTAACATGCAGATGAATTCTGATCTTTGGTAGAGGTACGTATTATGCAAGGAGGGTAAGAAGCTGGGAATCAAATACACCCTCCAAATTTTTAAAACATTTTACATATATATATAGCAACTTTCATATCTAAATCTCAATGTAATGATTTAAGACTAATATGTGATTATCTGTGATTAGATATCATCACTACTAATCATTTGCTCATTTTCATTCCTGATTTGTTCATTTTCATTCCTATTCTCTACATTCCCTCTGATTAGTTGGCTTGATTTTTGACAAGGTATTGAAACTTGGAATAAGTATCTTAAAAGTAAATATGTGTTTAAATATTTCTGGTAGACTTGTTCTTCAAATAGTAAATGAAGGTGTCAATAACCTCCCTTTCCTAACTCTTAAGTCTTCTAAGTTGTTACTGTGTGAAAGAGTTCTTTCATACCAGAATTTCAATTTCAATCTATTAGCTGACTTTCTCAACTCTTTTAACTTATAGAGTTAACAAAAGTTGATCAAAACCCAGACTCTTCATGCACTGTTTAAGAGAGAATCCATGACTGCATGCCACTGCGGTTTTCCCTATTTCTATCTCTTCCTCTTTGCCATGTTAGTTAGCATTTGGATTCTGTGGTCATACAATATTTGCTGTAGAGTCCTCCTCAAAAAAGATAGTATTGCACTTGCTTGATTCGAAGGTCTGATTAACACCAGTACTACAAATTCAGCTTATTGGATGCTTTTCTGTTGACTAGACTTTTCATCTTGTGCAAAACTGAGCACATTAAATATCATCATCCTGGGTAAGTGGAAGCCATCTAAGACAAATAACAGTGAAATGTGTAGATGGCTAAGAAATATAGGGCTCAAGTACCTGGAGATAAACACTTATTCTTTGATGTGAAGGATTTCCTGTTTTCCTCTTGCCCTTAAAAACCTCACCAGTAAATTGTACTTGGCACTTATCTTATATAATTAGTATTCACCAAAATTCTACATTTACCTTTTTGAGTTGTCAGCTAGTGTAATTCAAAACCACAAAACCACGGAAACCAATAACTTAAATTGTGATATTTTATGTGTTTAATACATGGAAGTACTATTATTCAATAATTTGGCTTTTTTTTTTTTTGTGATAGTTACTCTAGAAAACTACTGTGATATGTGTATTATGTGTTTTACCATTGTTGCTAATTTCTTTCTATAAATAATTTAAGTAGTCAGTGGAAATAAAATTCTCATGTCTATTTATTAATATGGTGATTGAGATTATTAGTAGACTGTATCATTACCTTGTTGCCTATCAGCTTCTGTTTGCATTTGCTTATAAAACTGTACACTTCCCTTTCTTGTTTTCTCTGTTGTACATGTTTATGTACATGTTTGTCTAAATAGTATGACCAGTAGTTTTGGATGTGTGTTTGTGTGCTTATGAAGATAACTAGAGTTTTCAGTAACTGAAACTCTCCAGCACTGTTGAATTTGTCTTTACAGAATACTACAGAACACCTCTCTATACTTACCCAAAGAAATCCACATTATTCTTGGATTCATGTCATTTAGTTCTAATGGGAAATGACAATGAAAAATGAAGATGCCTTTGCTCTGCTGGGAACTCTCCTCATCTTTTAACCTCACTGTAGTTCCTTGTAGAACAATTTAAAGCAATCCCAGCCCTGTGCAACAGAAGATTTTTTTTTTCCTTTACCTAGATATAAAACCCTTTCCTTCTACCAAGATAAACTATATAATTGATAATGAACTTGATCAGAGTTTTATTTTCTCAGATAATTAGATATAACCTCAAAAGACAATGAATTAGGGGTGACTTCAGTTGGTGATTTTATTACCTTAGTTTCCTAAAGGTATAATGAAATCGTTCTGAAATACAACAGTGCTAAGAACTCAGGAAACTTGATGCAATTAGAGTCTGTATTCACAATGAATTCACAATGTCATGCATGCAAGAAAGGTGGTGAGTGGGATTTTGAATAGGCATACTGGGAATTAATAGAACTTTCTCTTGGAATTCAGCATAATATATATGAAAATAGCAACCTAAATCACAGCTTTCATGTAGACACTGAAGAAATAAATTAACAAAATATTTTACATAAATATTCAAGTACATACTGTATCTTAAATACAACACAAGTGTTCATATAAAAGCACACACATTAAATCTAAATTTGCACATGCATATACACGTACGACTATCTATATAAACAAAATCACATGCCAACATCTGTGTGTATATCTACATGCCTGTGTGTAGTGATTTATGTCTTTAGACTACTACATTGCAAATAAATGCATAAGGATGGAGAATTGCCTGCACAAATTGGAAAATGCACCAGCAGATTAAGAGCATTCAAGCTGAAAACATTTCCTTGTGTGGCGGTAATAATGCTGTGATAGCTCTGTCAATAAAGATATTGTAAGTGTATTATAATTTTATGTAGTTGGATAAATTTACAGGGCGATATTTGAAATTAGCACATGCATGTGGTATGCTGACATTTTGTTACTCTTACATCTTCTGCCAATAAAGCACTAATTATTATACTAGAGTATCATTGTTATGAAATAGTAATACACTAAAGTATACTTTACTATAAAGAAGAAGCAGGTATGACTGGTAGGGAGTAAATATTGCAAAATACCTAACATTATTTACTCAGATAATAGTACTTAAGTACTTTCACTTGATTTAATGCTGTCTGAAGAAATATAAAAAAAAAGGCTACTGAAGAAAGGCAAAAAGTGAATTTCCTGGAAGGCTTTTAGTGGAAGAAACATGAGATCTCTGCGATGTTTCTTCCTACTTCTGATCTTTAATGATCTAAAAGAATAAAGAGCATATTCATGGAATTCACTGATAATCAGTCTGATATAACAAGGAAGAAAATATTGAAGACAACTGAAATAGAGATAGAACAAAGAGATGAAATGTTAGAAACATGGCAGTAAACAGTAAAATGAAGTCTGATGTTAAAATAACACGAGTTAACATACATACAGCCATAATGAAATAAAGTCTTTGCTGAAGTAGCTGTCATCATGTTGAATGATACTAGAAGGTATTGTGAAAGACAATGTGAAATATGATACAAGTTGACCAGAGGAAGCACTTAATACACAGAGACATGCTTTCCAAAAGGGAAGGAAAGAAAAATAGAAGCAAAAATATACTACTGCTGAGACAGTGCTCATGATGTGGACACAGAAGCTATCAGGGCAGTATGAATTTGCACATACAAAATTTAACAATGAACAATATATGTTCTTTGTTCTGTCAAATCTACAAAGCTACTCTGCCATTACTATTCTGATCTATTTATGAGATTATGAGCTCTTCAAATGAAGTAACTGCATTTTTGCAGAAACCCTCATTACAAAAATGTTTCCAAGATACTATCATACCATCACCATAGGTGTTAATAATTATGGTTTAGTAATTTAATAATTTATGGTTTCTTCCTTTTTAGTGTGGTTTCTTCATTATCACAGCATTACCTAATGATAGCCTTGACACTACAAAGGCCTATAAAATAATCCTTGGTTTAAGTTGATTTAAGATCTTTAATATTTTTTAATGTATACTGTGTATACCTTTAAATATTCATCTTTTGTCATTTGTACTTGGCAGGAAGCAAAAGCCTTTTTGATTTTGAGTAGTTCAGTAAAGAGTTTTCCCATTACAAAACAATTTCTGAGTGTTCAAAAACTGTTCCTGTTTGACATTAGGATTAAATCAAAACTTTTATGAAATTGAAATTATAGTGGATAAAATACAGAGGGAAACCATGGGATGCTGGAAGATCATCAGTACAATCATTTGGGCTGTGGGAAACAGTGTTTCAAGTTCATTCCATGTTGGATGTAAAGTTGGAGATGTATGTATATCTCTCCACCTGACTATTCTGAAACAGAAATCTTTCTTGCTGGAAACCTTCATGATTTCATAAACAGGAGAATGGCTATGTCTAAAGTTTAGTAAAAAGTAGTAAAAAAAATTTGGTCTAGGTCAGAAGTGTACAAGGTTTTTTGCTCATGCTTCTCTCCTGCACTTGAGAATGAACTTGAGATTCATTCACAGTTTGGCTTCCCTTGAACCCCTTCCCCAGACTGCTATGGACACATAAACTTGATGGATAACCTGGGTCATCTAAACTGCCACTTCATGCATAAATTTAGACAAATTACTTGTCTTACACAATAGAATAGCAGCCTAATCATTGTGCTAAAATCTTTTCAAATGTAGCAGTGACTTAAACAACAATTGTTCCCCAAAACTCTACAAAACTCTAATTTAGAAATATATAGCTTTTTTTGTTCTTTCTCTCAAAATGCATGAAAACTGGTGAATGCTTACCCAGACATGCCTACAAGTAACTCATCTAAGAAAAAGAAAGAAAGAAAGAAAGAAAGAAAGAAAGAAAGAAAGAAAGAAAGAAAGAAAGAAAGAAAGAAAGAAAGAAAGAAAGAGAGAGAAAGAGAGAAAGAGAGAGAGAAAGAGAGAAAGAGAGAGAGAGAGAGAGGGAGAAAGAAAGAGAAAAAAGAGAGAAAGAAAGAGAGAGAGAGGAAAGGAAGGAAGGAAGGAAGGAAGGAAGGAAGGAAGGAAGGAAGGAAGGAAGAATCCTGGTACCACTGGAAAAAGCAAAAGTAAATATATTATCTATGAAATTCTTTCACAGCTTTCTGCTCTCTTCTGTGTCCCCATTCACTGTACCATCTGCAATAGGAAAAAAAAAATAATCTTCCACTATAATTCAATAAGTGACATTTAAATATATGAGATTTTGTGACTACCAACACTGTCAGGTTTTCATCTTTTTTGTTTCTCTTTGTTCGGCTAGAAGGGCAAGAAAGTTGCTTTGAAGTAAAGTGTTGGCAAATAATCGTAGAATTATAGTAGTTGACACTTCACAAATGTTAAATAAAATGCCCTAAATTTCATCTATATATAAATGATCCACATCCACATATAAATGATCTTAAAGCAAATAATAATAAAATAATAATAATAATAATAATAATAATAATAAAAACAGTAAATCTCACATTGCAGTTAACAGCAAAAATTACATCAGCCTGCAGAATTTGATCTGCAGGAATGACAGTCTACTAAATGTTTCTGTGCAGAAACTCTGTGTCCTGGTTTCAGGTAGAACAGAGTTAATTTTCTTCCTAGTAGCTGGTAGAATGCTATGTTTTGGCTTAGGATGAGAAGAGTGCTGATAACACCCCGATGTTTTCATTGTTGCAGAGCAGTGCTTATACTAAGCCAAGGACATCTCAGCTTCTTGCTCTGTTCTGCCAACGGGCAGGCTGGGGGTGCAGTAAGAGCTGAGAGGGGACAGACCCAGGACAGCTGACCCAAAATAGCCAAAGGGGTATTCCATACCATCTGACGTCATGCTAAACAATATATAGGGGTGGCTAGCCGGGGGAGGGGCGCCGGACTGCTCGGGGTTAGACTGGGCATCGGTCAGCAGGTGGTGAGCAATTGTGTTGTGCATCACTTGTTTGTACATATTTTTAGTAGTAGTACTATTATCATAATTGTATTATTATTATTATTATTATTATTATTATTATTATTATTATTATTATTATTATTATTATTATTATTATTTTCCTGTCTTATTAAACTGTCTTTATCTCAACTCACGGGCTTCACTTTCCATTTCTCTCCCCCGTCCCAGAGAGGGGGGAGGGAGGGTGAGCGAACGGCTGCGTGGTGTTTAGCTGCCGGCCGGGTTAAACCACGACACTCTGGAAAATAATAAAATAATTTTTTTTTTCCAAGTTGAGATATTTTTTTGTATTCATTCTTTGTAATCTGGTATTTGGAGAAATAGTAGAGTGATTTATTGCTAGTTCCCTAGGAATGACCCATAGCAATGCACAATGCCAGAGGAGGAGGTAGGATGCAGCATCTGCCAAGCAGTGTGTCTGCAGTAGTCAGATCTACTGTGGAGAAACAGACTACAAATGCACATGTCAATAGGGCAAACATATTCTGAAAAGAAAATGAAACTAAAAATATTCCCCCAAAACCAGCAAAAATATCAGTCCAATTGGCATAAATAGAAGTGTCATGTTGAAAATGCAGAAAGCTTTTTTGTTGTTGTTCTGTTCTGGAATTGAATATGAGGAACTGTGCCACTGCACCATACTTTGAGACATACTTTCAGACATCATACTTCAAGAAGAGTTTTGATCAACTAAGGTCAGCTAACGCAAGCACAGAGATTTGAAAAAAGATGTCAAGGAAGGATCAAGAGGACTGGAATTGTTTATTTGACTCATAATATCATGATACTCAAGAATGTAAAGCTTTGCAATGAAAAGAGAATATTCCATGTCCTTATGGACAGGACAAGAAGAAAGTATTTAAGTTTTTTGAAAAAAAGTTTTAGGTCAGTCCACAAAAACAAGCAAACAAACAAACAACAACAAAAAAGACCCTTTCTGAACGTAGGGATAGCTAAGCAGTAGAAAGCATCATTTACAGTACTTCTGGAATTTTTGTAGGTAATTATAACTCCTTTTAGCCCAGTTTATCATAGTTCTGTGAAAAGCTTGTTGATTGTTGCAATGGACGTTTGTGTTTACTTTTGAAAAAAAAAATATAAAAATGAGTTGTTGTGATAGCTTGAGGGAGAAATTGGAAGAAATGGGAGAAATATTAAAAATAAATAAATATTCCAGAACATTTCCAGGTAACATGCCTTCCAAACTTGTTATGAAAGAGGAATACAGGCATTATTATATATACCAAACTTACTGAATTACAGTTCTTGCTCAAGGTCTTGTCATTCCTCATATAGCCATTAGGTTAACACCTAATGCTATCACCTTCCAGGAATGGATTTATAGCCGGACCAACCCCAACCTATGTCCTGGGTTACAGATGCCAGGGCAGTGATGCCAGTATCACTGTCAGCAAATCTAACCTGGGATGACTCTGAAAATTACTGAAAATATTCTATTAAAATGGCATCAAACCAGCTTCTTCAAAACAAGATATTTTTTCATTCTCATTTTCATTCATTTTAATTCCAGGCATGTTTTTCCATTCATGAGTTCAAAGCATACATTTGTCATTCATCATAGATGGTCAGCCCTACACTGCAATACTTGATATAACCATTCTTTAAACAAGCAAATATAAAAAGTGAGACGAGTCCAGAGCCACCAGTAACAAAAGTAAGAAATGATAAAATGACCTTTTCCAACATTTTCCAATACAAAACACTTTTTTTTAATTCATGAATTATCAAATTTTCTGAGATGATGTTGCCTTTGGACACACTTCTGACTTGATCGTTATTTTGCTTTCCTTCTTTTTCTATCACTGTTTTCATACTCTTTTAGAGTTACCAGTGCAAAAGCAGGTGGACAGTAGAATGAGAGAGAGATTGAATCAAATGTTGTATTCATAAACTATAGACTCTGAAAAGCTAGTTCTATTTTAAGAGTTTAAGAGATTTTTGTCACTTTTTTATATATAAGGTATACATAAATTTAAGTCTTTGAGACTGCACAGACCACAAAGCGTCAATAGCTTACTTTTCACATGGGAAACCTTTAAAGGCCTAGAAACATTTGAGAGTGGAAATTCTTTTCAATGTTGACAGTGGGAAAAAAAAATGAGACAAAGGAAATTAGAGATCAGAAATAATGAGAAATTAATGGTTAAAGAGGGAGATGGATATATGGAGATGAAGAGCTAGGTGAGAAGAGTAGGAAGAAGAGCAAGGTATTATTTAAAATCCAGCTATCAAATGAAGAGGAGGAAGAAACTGCGTTCATCTTCCTTGAAGAAGTGTAGAATTTCTTTTGGGAATAGTGTGACATCCTGCAGACATTGCAGAAGCAGCATCTAAAGTTTTCAGTGTGGTGACTTCACTATATGCTGTGATAACATCAAGTGGAATTTATCAATTGAAATCATAGAATCATAGAATGGCCTGGGCTGAAAAGGACCTTTAAGATTATATTTAATAAAACTGGTAATCACATGGGATTTTTACAAGGGACCATTTTATTTGACTTTGTGAAGTTTCTGTCCTTAAATTTCACTTGAATGCTTTAAACTAAGCAGAACTAAGCAGATTTTTTTGTCTTCTTTTTCACCATATCACGATGTAATAGACTTTTAGGAAAACTTCCAGTCTTGGTTTGAAGCTATCAAGAGATGTGAAAACCTGTCACTAGCATTGATAGATTTTTTTTTTTTCCATAATTGATAAAAATGCACAAATTATTTCCAGTGTGAATATCGAGTTTCAATTTCCAGGTACTGATTCTTGTTATGATGTCTTCCACTAGATGAAAGAGCTCTGTAGCACCTAATGCATTTTTTTGTATCTGTGAATATACTTACACATTGTAATGGAATCACCTTACAATCTTATTTTTCATATGTTCTGTATTTCACTTTAAAGAACTTTCTCCAATGCTTGCAAAATTTTTGTTAATCTCTTTTTCATGAACTTTCCATAACTGTTATCCCTCTTTTAAAAAATCTAGAGACAAGAATTATATGGAATATCTCGATAACAATCGCAGCAACAGTAAAATCAACTATGTGCTCTTATTAATATTTATCTTCCTTCTCCAAAAAGTAGATTACTTCTTATTTCTACAGCTTTTAAAGTTGGTTAGCTCGCCACTATGACTCTAAGAACTTTTAAATCTCTGCTTTTCAGGGAAAAATCTCATTCTGCAGCTGTAGACTCCATTTTCAAATGAATGGCTTTATATCTCACTGCATTAGAAATATTTCATTTAGATATGACCAGTTTATCAAGCCATACTCTGTATGGCATCTAAATTCTCATTATTATTTACCATTGTGATAAATTTTATGCTTTCCACACATTTTATTGCTTGTGATTAGATAATTACTTCCTTATTATATCTCACTGGGCATTGTACTGTTCCCCGTGGAGCCCCATTTTCCTGTACAGACATGATTAACCACTGATGGCTTATTTTTAAGATGTCAGTTAACCACTTCTAGATTCATTCAACATGTTTAACTTTATGATACTGTACTGTGCATACTGCCTAGATTTATTAAACAATTAAAATTAATGGCCTGGAAATCTCCTTAAAAGTTCTTTCAGCTTCAGATTGCTCTATCCTGCCTTCAGCTAAGACTGGTCTCTTCATTAAGGAGGCATCAGAAATCATGCTTATGTAGTCTCCTTCTGCACTGGAAAGTAATCTATCATTACAACTCCATTGTAAGTTGTTTTCACCCATGCACGCTTGATAGTAGTGACAGAGATGACAGTTTATATCCAGGGTTTTCTGCTTTTCCCTTCATGGGACAAAAACCACCAGTAATAAAATTTTCTACCTAAAAATATTTCTGACATCTTGAAAATCTGGAATTTCTGTATTCTGATGTAAAGTCCTTTTAGGTGTTTGGATGAACTATTACCAGTGACTTTCTAAAATACTTTATAGTTCTTATCATTCTTGGAATTACATTTCCTCTAGTTTTGATCAAGGGTGGCAGTGTACCAAAGCCAATGTACCAGAGAGCTATTTTGTCTCTCAGCAGTTAGGATGCATTAAAGACCTCATTCCGTTTTCAGGTTCTTTTGGGTTAAATGTGCTTCCTCAAGTGATAGTGTGTAGCATAAGAAAAATCAACTGCCAGTATAAACTCTCAGAAATATATCACCTGTCAATGTTCTAAGGGGAATGAACACTATTGCTAAGGAAAAAAGGGGACTGTACAGAAAATTAAAAATCTCTTAAATCTAAATGTAGAAGTATCATCAATTTCTGAAATTGTTTAGGAATATACTGGCTGCATAGCTCCATTTTCAAAAAGTGATGACACTAACCAAACATGTTTTCAAGAATCTTTGAAAAACGTACCTGGGATAATTTTAATTTCAGAAAAAAAAATAAAGAAAAAAAAAAAGTCCTGTTGATATCAAAAGGGAAAATCATATATTTCATGCATTTAGAGAATGGATGATATTTTTAGGCTTAGACCTGTTCAGAACCTGAAGGGACTAGTACTCAGATCATTGTGTTTTAAAAAATTCTCTCACCCACCTGAGAACAGTCATGTGCAGTTACAGCACAGTCCAACCAAACTTCACTCAGTGTTACAGTGGTGCTGCAAAATTTACACAGGACTGTTCAACAACAGGACAGAGCAGCATTTGCAGGCACATTTTACAGTCTCCGGTGAATATTACTTCAGATAATGCCTGAGCCAGAGGAGGTAGATTTGTCCAATCACCTTTGGAAATGCTAAAACATTTAATAAATGCAAAATACTTTAAAATGGGGTTCTATAGTTTTTGTAATGTACAGGATCACTAAATTTATCTTACAAGCGCCTTACTGTTTTCACCTTATGTTCCTAGTTCACAGAGGAAGTGAAAAATCATCATCCTTCATGATTTTTGAGACTTCCATCATATTTGTTAGCACAGTCATGTTTCATGGCTGCAGAATCTGTTTCTTTCATGGAAACTGTCCTTATCTATATATTTTCTAGTCTAATTGTGTTCTTTTTAGAAACAATGCACCAGAATTATTTCAAATGTGAGTACACAACCAAGTTGTACAGTATGTTATAATGATATGACCTATTTTGTTGATTGATCCTTTCCTGCTCCATCTTTCTTTTAAAAGGTTTTGTTCTTTCACGGTTACAGTAGCTCTCTCTGTTCTTTTAGCAACTGATTGCCATTTGTTAGAAGGTTAAAGTACTTTCTTATATTCTCTTGCACAGACAGCTAAAACAGAGGGTTCTCCTACAGAACCACATTACTGCCTTAGCTGAGATCTTTTATGTGAGCTCCTTTCTCATAGGATAAATTTAAAAGGTTAAGTAGATTTCATGGGGGTTCTGAATCATTAGAGAGTATCAGGATATAGCCATCTTAACATTTGCCAAGCTCTAAAATACATAAATGTGTATAATTATCTTTAGGCTGGACAAATTGTCACTGTGATTTTTATGCATAGCATACTTTTCTATTTTTATTTTTTAAATTATTTTTTAAGAATATCCTGAATTGGAAGGGTCCCACAAAGATCATCATATCCAGATCCTGGATGACCCCCAAATCAGACCACATGTCTAAGAGTATTGTCCAAACACTTCTTGAATGCCAGTAGGCTTTTTTTGTGACCACTTCCCAGGGGAGCTTGTTCCACTGCCCAAACACCCTCTTGGTTAAGAACCTTTTCCTAACATACATCCTGAACATCCACCCTTGGCATCATGTCATTCACAAAGGTCCTATTGCTGTCACCAGAGACAAGAGATCAGTACCTGACCCTCCACTCCCACTCATGAGGAAAATTTGCTGATTTTCATGCTAATGAATTAGAAAACATTCTCCAATTTTCACTTGCAATTCCCACTTTCAAATCAACTTAAATAAGCATTAGAAAAAGGAGTGTATTTTATATATTTAAGTCTGTTCTCTACCAACCACAGTGTACAAATCCTGTTTTTGTGAACTCTCTGCTCCCTAAAACACCGATCTTTAAGTCAAATAAAACAGTGGAATTATATTAATGAAGGGGGTGGGAGGGGTGGGGGGGAAGAAAAAAAAAAATAAGTGCATGAGATTTCAAGCTGTTATAACATTGAGCAAACATCACAGCATTTCTCAGTCATTGTAATCACTATCACAAGGAAGGATTTGTTTTGTATTTCTTGGACTTGTTATAACCTTTGTTATCAGGATAATGAATTTAACTTCAGTACCTCGTATATTTCTTGAATTACAGTGGTACATCCTGTTTCCCGACCTTGTCAGTTTTCCATCATTTCTGAGTAGCTAGATAATCTTTCTTTCTTTCTTTCTTTCTTTCTTTCTTTCTTTCTTTCTTTCTTTCTTTCTTTCTTTCTTTCTTTCTTTCTTTCTTTCTTTCTTTCTTTCTTTCTTTCTTTCTTTCTTTCTTTCTTTCTTTCTTTCTCTTTCCTTTCCTTTCTTTCTTTCTTTCTTTCTTTCTTTCTTTCTTTCTTTCTTTCTTTCTTTCTTTCTTTCTTTCTTTCTTTCTTTCTTTCTTTCTTTCTCTTTCTTTCCTTTCTTTCTTTCTTTCTTTCTTTCTTTCTTTCTTTCTTTCTTTCTTTCTTTCTTTCTTTCTTTCTTTCTTTCTTTCTTTCTTTCTCTTTCTTTCCTTCCTTCTTTCTTTCTTTCTTTCTTTCTTTCTTTCTTTCTTTCTTTCTTTCTTCTTTCTTTCTTTCTTTCTTTCTCTTTCTTTCTTTCTTTCTTTCTTTCTTTCTTTCTTTCTTTCTTTCTTTCTTTCTTTCTTTCTTTCTTTCTTTCTTTCTTTCCTTCTTTCCTTCTTTCCTTCTTTCCTTCTTTCCTTCTTTCCTTCTTTCCTTCTTCATCCTTCCTTCCTTCCTTCCTTCCTTCCTTCCTTCCTTCCTTCCTTCCTTCCTTCCTTCCTTCCTTCCTTCCTTCCTTCCTTCCTTCCTTCCTTCCTTCCTTCCTTCCCTCCTTCCCTCCTTCCTTCCTTCCTTCCTTCCTTCCTTCCTTCCTTCCTTCCTTCCTTCCTTCCTTCCTTCCTTCCTTCCTTCCTTCCTTCCTTCCTTCCTTCCTTCCTTCCTTCCTTCCTTCCCTTGTTGTTACTTTACCTCCATGAGAAACACTTCCACATCAAAGCTTCTCTCTCCATAATTAGGTGAGTAGAAGCAGCTCTCTACTGCATGGTATGAGCATAATTCAAAAATTTGAAAGGTAAAGGCATTTATTTATCCCTGTTGTTTGATACCAGCCTTTGTTTTATGTGGAGATACATAGAAAGGAAGGGAAAGATATCCTTGGCTTCAGAACAAAAAGGAAATAGAAATAGTGCCAAAGCCACTTGTTGCTAATATGGAGAAGATGACAACTCACAAAATCAAGGGCTCCCAGACACTTAAGATCTGAGAGCAATGAAAGAGTAGGGAAGGAAAACAGAGATAACTAAGAAAAACATGCAGTTGTCCACATACAAGAATTACCACACAAAGCACCGTCATTCACTTAAAGAAGGGCCACAGGCATATTTAAATCAAAACTTCTTTCCCTCAGCTATTACAAAAAAGCAGACTGAGGTTTTCTGGGAAGCTGCTGTTTTAGTTGGAGCAGGCATACATAACAGACCATTGTTCTGTAACATCTTGCATTTCTGTAATCATATGCAGTACAAAGAATAACCAAACAATAAAACCTCTTATTTATGTATTTATTTATTTATTTTGGGGGACACTGAGAAGATTCTGCCCTCAGTACTGAAATTGTGTTATTTCTAAGAATTCACAGAATTCATTGAACATTCTCCATTTAAAGGAGAGGAATGGAGGCACTTGCAATGAGTTTCTGTTATAAAGTACCTAGTAGCTGCCTTTTGCTTTGGCTGTTAATATTTTTCACCATAGATGATTTCGGGAACCTTCCTTCTAGACAACAGTTAGGAAACTATTAATGCAAAAAGCTTTTTCAGCAAAGTGATTTTCTTTATAGCAATGTTTCACCTGAAGCATTATATATTAACACTTTCATCCATGTCCTCTTTCTCATCATAAGCTTCAGGAAAATGTTGCCATGGAATATTTAAAGCAATTCAATTTACTGTAAACTCACTTCAGCTCATCCCCAGGCAGCAAGGGGTTATTTTACAAATATCTTAACACAATCCAAACATCTCTGTATAATAAAGATTCAGTGGGCATGAGGGTATATACATCTCAGTGCCTCATAATTTCTATATGCTTCCCTTTCACTATGAAGACTCTTGAATGTTTTCATGTGTACAGTAAACCTACAATGCACTGTTTTTGATCTTCTGCTGAAAGTAAATATGTTATTACTTATGAGACCTTAAAGTATTAATCATAGGGTTTGAAAAATGTATAGCCATTTTCAAATGCACAAAAAAATCTATTTTTTGTTTTCTCAGTGTCAAAAGGAATGTGTCTAGATATTTAGAATGAAATTAATAATTTCAGATTTTAATATCTTTTGTATAATCTGTGAAACTTTAGAGTAATAAAACAAAGAAAAAAAAAGATTATTTCACCCTTTCTTAAGAAGGGACTGAAACAAAGAAAAATGTTTTATTAAGTGTGTAAGAAAATGCTATTACTCTCAGTGCAATCTCTGGAACATAGAGGGCACTGTTACATTAATGAAAATTACATTTTACAAACTGAACCGTTTAAAATTGCTTTTAATGTTAAGAACTAAAGCAGTAGTATGCTATAGGATAATGGTAGTTATGATATAGCTTTTCTTGTCTGTAAACAGGCAGTTCATATAAAATGTAAATGGAACCACATGTGCAGAGTATTTATCTCGAATGAGTAAGAAATTAAAATCTCTACATAGAGGTTACCTTTATTTATTTATTATTATTATTTCTCTCAGTAATACTTACCTTTTATTAGTCAATTCTATGGATGTAAAACAGCTTCATACTATTTTAACTTGCAGAGTTACGTCTTTAATCTTTCTTGCACATTGGGAAAAATATTTCACACTTTACTGGAAGATGCAGAGTACCTTACACACTAAGGAGTACCATAATCACCATTTTACAGCTAGACAAAGTGAGCAATTTTGCTTCTGCTCTGCTGGCTTCCTGAGCAGGCAGTCTACTCATAGCAATGACATAATTCTTTGTTCCTGTCATCTTACTCTTTCACTGCTACCCACAGAAAACAACAGTGGAAGAAGAGATGAGTTGTGTATAGACTATTTTTGGGGGGATGGCCATGTTTTTTTCCATACCCTGGAAGACTGTGCAACTGAGAACTACACTTAAGAGTCACAAAACACAATGTGGGCAGCATTTTAAAGTCTGTGACAGAGGCAGAGAATAACAATTTTTTTTTTTTGGTTGGGGGAGTAAAGATCGTGTGAGTATTACAGAGTCTGAAGACCACACTTGAAGATCTTTGGAGATGGCTGCAAAACCTGTTTGGGGGCTGCACAGACTCTTGGAAGGGTCTGGGGTGGGCCTCAGTAAACATGTATTCTGCCACTGGCTGGGAAAGTTGTTAAGAGATGCTTCAGTTCACACTGACTTTATTATTTATCTTTAAAGAAGAGAATCGTCACACAGACTGAGGTTCATTAGTTCAGCAACACAGATGCCAATGCTTCCATTTCCATTGTAAGACTGTAAAGGAGGGTAACACCTCAGCATTATCTTGTGTCCTGTAGCCTAAGTTTGTGAGTGGGTATGTCTTGGTTTACTTGAAATGTAAAAGAGTACAGAAACCAAGTTCTGAATATTTTAATTCATGTCTTTGTGACTTCAGTAGCTACCTCAGTCTGGAAACTCAAAGAATCAGCAAATGGTTTGGTTGGAAGGGACCTTAAAGATCATCTAATTCCAACCCCCCCTGCCATGGGCAGGGACACCTCCTACTAGACCAGGTTCCTGAAAGCCCCATCCAGCCTGGCCTTGAACACCTCCAGGGATAAGGCATTCACAACTGCTCTGGGCAACCTATTCCTGGGCCTTACCACCCTCAGAGTAAAGAATTTCCTCCTTATATCTAATCTAAACCTATTATCTTTCAGTTTAAAGCCATTACTCCTTGTCCTATCATTGCACTCCCTGACAAAGAGTCCCTCTCCAGCTTTCTTGTAGGTTCCCTTGAGGTACTGGAAGGCCACTGTAAAGTCTCCCTGGAGCCTTCTCTTCTCCAGGTTGAACAACCCCAACAGTCTGTCTTTGTAGAAGAGGTGCTCCAGCCCCTTGATTGGCCTTGTGGCCCTCCTCTGTATTTGTTCTTAATACTTCCATGTTCTTCTTGTGCTGGGGGCCTCAGAGCTGAACACAGCACTCCAGCTGGTGTCTCACAAGAGCAGAGGGGGAGAATCACTTCCCTCACCCTGCTAGCCACGCTTCTTTTGAGGCAGCCCAGGACATGTTTGGCTTTCTGGGCTGCAGGCGCACATTGCCAGCTCATGTTGAGCTTCTTGTCAACCAACACCCCCAGGTCCCTCTCCTCAAGACTGCTTTTAATCCATTTTCCACCCGGCCTGTTATTTGGATGTGGGATTGCCCTGACACAGGTGCAGGACCTTGAACTTGGCTTTGTTGAACTACATGAGGTTCTCACAAGTCCACCTCTCAAGCCTGTCCAGGTCCCTCAGGATGGCATCCCTTCCCTTCAGCATGTTGACTGCAACACAAAGCTTGGTGCCATTCTCAGACTTTCTGAGGGTAAACTTCTGTGTCAACATATTGTAAATCCTTACAGAACACAGTAAGTGCTAAGAAACCACATTTCCCTGCTGAATTACACTAAATTTAGTACTAAAATCACAGTCTGGGTGTCCATTTAAATTAGAGCTTTCTAGGTATTAACATATAACATACCTAGTAGTAATGACTATTCTGTAGTTTGCAGGTAGCCTTGGGTTAAAATATCCAGTTTCTATTTTTTTTTTAATTATTTTTATTTTTTTTTTTTACACTAAGTACTTAAGTAAATGGGTGTTTATATATACTAGTTTGGTTTAAGTTTTTTTGCTTTTCTCTGAAATACAACTAATTATGAATACAGCCATGGGCAGGAAATTAAAAAGACATAGTACCGATATCAAAATTGTTGAGTACATATGTATCGGCTGGCTAATAGTGCTGGTACATTTTGGAAAATCATGCCATCAAAATTAATTAAATATAACCTGAAAAAAAAGGAATCTGCTGGTTCTTTACACACAGAATCACACAGAATTTCTAGGTTGGAAGAGACCTCAAGATCATCAAGTCCAACCTCTGACCTAACGCTAACAGTCCCCACTAAACCATATCCCTAAACCATATCCCTAAGCTTTACTATGGTTGTTGTTATTAAGCCTAAACTAATGCTTCTCCAGAGAGCTTTAGCTTGTCTGCATTCATTCATGGACCTGCAGTGTGATAAGCCATGATGCCATTTTAAAACCAACTATCACTGATGATCCCAGTGTCCAATACTGGTATTTCCAGATGACATCATACTTTTCCCTATCTAATTACCCTTTTTAAAAGAAATATTTCTGAGTTGAATCTAAAGACATTGCTGGAGAACACTTCTACAATTGTGTGTGAACATGCTTACTCATAGTACATAAGAGAAAAAAATATAACTTTTTGACTGAAACTTTAGAAAATTGAATATAATGAACTTAATAGTTCTGTTTGTCATCGTAAAAAGAGTGACTGTGATCCTGCTGTGAAAAGAAACTTTACCATTGTCTAAAGGTAGACTAAGACTCAGCATTAATTAAATATATCTAGAATGAATACAGAGTGACATTCATATTTGATACATAATTTATTAATACAATTAAAATATGTTACAGTTACAGAGACTGTTGAAAGCTAACTTTTATGATTTTTTTTATTTTTTATTTTTACCAGATAGTTTATCTTAATTTTCATACACTTACATTTTCAAAAGAAAACCCCATATATGTCAGGTTTACTTCTAAGAAACAATCTTGTCAATAAGTGTGAGACATAATATCATTCCTGTAATACCAGTTCCTGAAGACAGGTGATAAAATATTTCTGACAATTGTGATCAAGAAATTTTCTGAGCCTTTATGATAGCACTGAGAATTTCTAAAACCTCAAAAATCAACTTAAAGGAACTTTCAATATTTAATATTATTTTATGATCTTGTAATATTAGGAGTATGACTGATTTTGGAATGCCTAGAAATACTTTACAGTTCTGAAAGTGATATTGAGATTAAAAAATATAGCTCTATTCAACAAATTACAGGATAAATATGTTAATTAAAGAGTTTTTATGTTTAACTTATGTAAGTTTTAATTTATTCCCAAATCACTAAATGAAATGTTTTCTTAACAGCTTCTTTATTTTATTTATTTATTTATTTTATTATTATTATGATTCCAGGGGTCAAATAATATTTTATTATCATTATTATTATTTCCTCCGTCTTTGTCTCTTTGTCATTTCTTCAAATAAAAGATATTTAATTTCAGGTCAGATTTTTTTTTTTTTTAATTTTTGTTTTTATTTATTATTATTATTGCATAGTCTAGACGAATCTTTTGTAACTCAGAATCATATTTTACAAACATTGGAAACTTTACTGAAAACCTTGTGAAGGACTATATCCTGGAAGCATATTGGAATCAAAAATTAGAACAAGCAAACTTTTTTTTTCATGACATAATTAGGGAATGTTTTAAAAGTCATTGACATACATGCAATAATATGATACTATTTCCTAACTTGAAAAATTGTAAGATAGCCTAACTTAAGGCTGGCACTTAACACTGCAATGTTAACTACATGTATAACACTGAATATTTCCTATCCAGAGCTTCTGACCCAGATAAATAAATATTTGTTATAAATACCAGCTGAAGAGCCTGATAACAGGTGCAGAGAGAGTAGGTGTAATACAAAGTAACTGTGTTACAGATTGGGGATACAGGAGGAAATATTCTTCCTGTGGTCTGGAAGAACTTTACACAGGAACTGGTAAACCTTTGAAAAATAAATATTTTTATGACATTAATAAAAGCCATGGGTACTTCATGCATTTCTTGACATAAACTCAGCATGCTTAGAAATTTCAGCATCGTGACCAAAGTCACCAGGCAAATACAGAACAACCAAACTTACCATTCTTGTCTCCTATGGATGGAGACAAACATTCACATCCTTTGTGTAAGCTGTATCTTAAATTACTTTCTTTATCTTGTAATGCTGTGTATTCAAATAAAGAAAGAAAAAAGATGTTTTAAATATTTATGATTTAAGTGGTTATGCTTTTACTTTTCTGACTTTGATTCATCATAAGAAGGCAGCCTCTTCACTTTAAGGTAATCTGTCATAGCTTCTGAGACAGTCCTTTATGACTTGTGTTTTCTCTTCCGCTTCTGGCAAGCCATAATAATGTCCTGTTCAGAAAACCTCAACTCTAACACTGCAATTATCAGTGTTTTTCTTTTCTAGTTCAGTTCACAAAAGACTTGCAAAGACTTCATGCTGTAGTCTTTTCTTCCTTCCTTTCCTTTCACATTGACAAGCTCTCTTCCTTGCAGCAGACTTTATTCAGCCAAACAACTGGTTTTGAGGAATTTTAGCTATAAATCAGAGTGAATAAAAGCCAGATCTGCGATGTTCAAACTGGAAAAAGAAGGCTTTGTGTGAAGTACCAGACCTAAAAAGTGAGAGCTCATGAGAAAAGAGACGGATTTGCACTTTTTGCATGTATGAGGTAACTGACACCTACATCTTCTGTCATTTCATTACATTAGAAGCAATACTATTTTTTTTCTAGATTAAGAATCCTTAGTTCACTAATTGTTAAGTAATTGTAGGTGGTGTTCAGTTCTTGCTGAGCTGATTTCTCGAGGAAATAAAAAAGACTTGAGGGTAATGAAATACTACATGTTTCAGAAATGTTATGAGTTGGTACCTGGAGAAACTTCTTCACTTGAACTTCACTTCACTGCGAAGTTACTTCACAGAAAAGAAAGATGCCTTTAGCAAAGGAAATCTCTAACTTATAAAAAAAAAATAAATCACATTATCATGTTATCATATCAGAACATGCCACAAGATTCTGCAAATTTAGTTTTAAGTTATCACCATTTCTCCCTTCCATTATTTTAGACTCACTGATGCATTTTTAAATACATTATATCCTTTATATCTTTTTTATTATTATTATTTTTAATTACTTTATATCCTTTATATCTTCTTCAGTCCCTCCACATCATTTCCTTTTCTGGAAAAATCAAGCACATAAAAGTTGTTTTTACATCGTTTATAAATTGTAAATATGACAGAGCTACCTGTAAATTTAAGATTCTTTTGAAAAGCTTTTTGTGATGTTTTCTGTTTGAAGTCCTATAATCTTTGGAAAGGAAATTTATTTCTTGCATCATTCTTTACTCAATGTATTTATAATGTAACATACTCTGGTCAGAAATTTCCTTACAAAGGTCTGAAAACAATTCATTTTTGAATGGAAGAAATTTTCCTCCTAGATACTTTGTAAAAGAAATGCCTTTCAAAACTACCTTTCCTTATTAATATTAGGCTGCACACCAGACAAGGAGTTAGAGCAGAGGGATTTCTGCAAGCAGTATTGCATCCTTTTGTGATTCTGTTTTCAGTTTCTATAGATGGCTTAAGGTAAATTGTGATTAATTTGATTGTACAACCTTTCTGTTATAAATCAATACATTTGTAGTATGAATATATTAACAACATTTTTAGTATTTCTAGACTTAATAAACTCTAAGTCCCTGAGGTAGACAAAAAGTATACTTTATTTTTTCTTTTGTAGTTTTCTTTCTGTCTTTAATTGGAGATACTCAAGTATCATGATCATGTATCTTCTTTGCATGGGGTTGGTTTATAGTGACCTGCTTGGGACAAAGTTTCCATGGAAAACAGAAAAGTCCCAAGTGAAAGGAAAGGATGATAACAAACTTCATACAGTCACAATTAACTAATAGTGGTAATAATTAACTATCAATAATCTATTTTTTAATTGAAGTAAGGTTTCTGTTTTCTGTCCAGAACTGAAGACTGTTGAGATGTTTAAGAATATAATGTCTTTTTCCCCTCACAAACTCTGCCAACTCTGTTACTCCTTGCATCCTGTTTCTTTGACAAGAAGCAGATATAATAGGGAAATTTTTCAACTCACATTTTCTGAAAATTGAATAAGAAAAAGACATCAAGAAAATATCCCAACTTTTACTATACTATTCATTTTAAGACAAAGTGAGATTGGAAAGTGATTTCATATCTTTCAGCTCTCAGAACTAGCCATATAATATCTTCAAGTCTGAAATACTGCCTGCTTTATCTTTTCTTCTCATAATGTAATTCATTTCACAAGTAAAAGCATTACAACTGTCTGTGCATCTAACTATTTACTTTGAAATGTTTCTGAACATTAATTAATGCTTCTGTTGACATATTCATTATTGCCATTCAGAAAATATGCAAACCACCCACATACACGTTCTATTGCCCCAGCTCTTGTAAGATTTGGATTTGAACTATAAAATAAGGTGCTTTTGAAAGGGAGTTCAATCACATCTTGTTATTGTTGTTATTTTCCTATCTCATTTGTAAAGCAGAACTTGAGAATTACTTTTTTTTTTTTTTTTTTTTTTTCCCCTATGGGAACATTCTGCTAACTATATGAGTGAATATCAAATGTAAAAACCAAAAACAAACAAACAAACAAACAAACAAACATAAAATCGTTCATTCCTTATATATTTTTTCTTGTGACATTTTAAGGGAGATGTAGTAGTAAAATATCTGTAAGAATTAAAGTGTAAAGTCATATTATTTCATAATGGGATGATAAACAGGCATTCAGCAGTGCTCAGAAGTATAGAATGAATGAATGAAAGTAATAAAGGAAACCTGACAAATTTACAGATTCTGCTTTTGAAATGCTCAACAACAGCAGAACAGTTTAAAGCATAGCATTAGAAACAGAGACAGCCCTTGAATGACTAAAATTTCTGTTTCTGCAAAATATATGCAAACTGATAAATAATATATGTAGGTGTGTGTGTGTTTGTAAACAAATAATAGCAAAATATCTTATTGGAAGACTGCTTTAATTTATATATATATATATATATATTTTTCCCACACGGAATTTCACTGGCTGTGATTGTTCTGTATTTCCTTTATTCCTTTATTCTCACATCTTCATGTTGATATGACTGATCTCTGAGGAGAGCTATCACAGCCTCCGCCAGATACATGTGTTCCCATAAACTTCCCTGAAGAGCCACGTGGTGACAAATTCTCAACCATGGAATGTCACATGCTGAGAGAGAGGTTTCAAACATATCCCTTAGCACATGCAATGTCACAAGTGTATCTGCCATTTTATCAGACAACATCTTCACCAAAAAGTGAGTGTCAGGTCAGCTCAAGTTAAGCACGAGTGGAGGCAAAAGTATCTGGAAAACATGGCCAATATAAAGAGACTTGCCAATCTCTGATTAATTTTTTCTTTTTGAAGAAGGTAAGTAAATATGAACATTTTGAAGTTACTGCTACTCTATCCATTGCTTTTGAAAGAACTAAATTTTCATACTTTGCATATATTTCTGATTTGGGGGATCTATTTCTTTTTAGAAATACTCTTTTTTTTTTTTTTTTCTCTTTTATTATTTTTTTTTTCTCCTCTGAGCACCTGTATCCTCTTACAGCTCTCCCTTTTCCTTTTCTTTTGTCATCTTTAGAAAATAAACATCAGAGAGTAGAAGTGGATTAAAGGAAGCAGGGGAAAAAATTCCTAATCTTGTCACCCCTTCCCCTATTTTTACAATGAAGTACTAAAATACATTTATTTATTTATTTTTAATTTTCTATTCAGACCAACTCTGATCATAACTATTGTTACCTCTTTAACGGTATGTGCCTTATTGCATCATTTCAAAATTTTGGCTTCAGTTATATTCCAGATGTTGTTGTCATTGGAGTAGGACTGACCAAGAATTTGCATGGTATTCCTTCTCTGGGTTCTGGAACATTTAAAACTGCAGAATAATGGGAAATTCATAATCAAATATAAATACTTGTCTATCTGATAGTGTGGATAAGGCGGTCAGCTCCGGGACAGATACGTTGTACAGCAGAGCAGGGGATTGGACAGGCAGAGCTAATTTTTCCAGCACCGAGCTCACCTGAGGGAGCTGCCAGTACCCTCGAGGGAGGTGAACGAGGTGAGAAGGAGGCGTAGGCAGGGTCAGCAGCACCCCCTCCCCAACCGTTCAAAAGCTGCCCCTAGTGAGCGCGAGCAACGAGGAGCGCGGCAACTAGGACAGGCAAACAGGGCGTGGCGCGTCAGAAGGGAGTGGTACAGCAGGTAGCGTGGCAGTTCGCGCAGGCAGGGCGAGCAGGAAGGGCAGAGCGCTCCCCCCTGCCCATACAAACACCTCCTCTAACAGCAGTCTACCGCTAGCTCAGCTGCAATGGTGTACACCATGCACAATGTGCGCTCCAGGAAGTCTGTACACACCCAGACCGACTGCCCACTCAAAACTGCAGCTGCTCAGGTCTCCAGGTGCAGGGAGTGTCTGAGCCTGTTGCTACCACCTGCAGGGGGCAGAGAGACTGTGTGTGTGAAGTGCGAGCAGGTGGACGACCTGGTCTGCCTCGTGGCAGAACTCCAGGAGGTCGAGAGGTTGAGGGATATCAGAGAGTGTGAGCATGAGACAGACTTGTGGACCGACTCCCTGTGCAGCCTGAAGGACTGGCACCGGGGTGAGACACCCTAGATGGGGTTGGACCCCCTGCCCTGTTGCTGTTGGGCAGAGGCAGGGGACCTAGGAGTTGAGGAGGAATGGAAACAGGTCCCTGCTCGACATCGCAGGCGATGCCCCCCTCTACCGGCCCCACCTTCCCAGGTGCCCTTATGCAACAGGTTTGAGGCCCTGGAACTTGAGAGACCGGTAGCTGAGGAAGAGGTAGAAAGTCTATGCAGGAGGATGCCTAGGGCAAGGAAGTTGACTCCATGCCTCAGGACTGCCTCCACCAGGACAGAAAGAAGGGTGGTTGTTGTGGGCGACTCTCTTCTCAGGGGAACAGAGGGCCCTATTTGTCGGCCTGACCCTACCCATAGGGAAGTCTGCTGCCTCCCTGGGGCCAGGGTCAGGGACATTGCCAGAAAGCTTCCCAACCTGGTTCGCCCCTCTGCCTATTATCCTCTTTTAATAGTCCAAGCTGGCAGTGATGACATTGAAGAGAGAAGCCTCAAGGCTATCAAATGGGACTTTAGGGGACTGGGACGGTTAGTGGATGGAGCGGGAGTACAGGTGGTTTTCATCCATCCCTATGGTGGCAGGGAGGGGTACAGAGTGGACAAAGACCACCTGATAAACACGTGGCTCAGAGGCCGGTGCCAAAACAGAAATTATTTTTTTTTGACCATGGGGTGCTTTCCTCAGCACCCGGCCTGATGACCGCAGACAGGTCCCTATCTCTAAGGGGAAAACGGATCCTAGGCCAGGAGCTGGTGGGGCTCATTGGGAGAGCTTTAAACTAGGTGAGAAGGGGGATGGGGCTGAAACAAGGCTTGTTAGAGCTGTGCCAGGGGTAACAATGGCAAGTCTGGGAGAGAAGGCAATGGCCCAAGTGAAGTGCATCTACAGTAATGCACGCAGCATGGGTAACAAACAGGAGGAGCTGGAAGCCATTGTGTGGCAGGCAGGCTACGACTTGGTTGCCATCACGGAAATGTGGTGGGACCACTCTCATGACTGGAGTGCTGTAATGTCTGGCTATAGGCTCTTCAGAAGGGACAGGCAGCATGGAAGGGGTGGTGGTGTGGCTCTCTATATCAGAGGGAGTTTTGATGTCATGGAACTTGAGGCTGGGAATGATAAGGTTGAGTCCCTGTGGGTTAGGATCAGTAGGAAGGCCAACAAGGGAAGCATCCTGGTGGGGGTCTGTTATAGACCACTGAACCAGGATGAGGAGACTGATGAGGAGTTCTACAGGCAGCTGACAAAAGTTGTGAAATCGTCAGCGCCTGTTCTTGTGGGGGACATCAACTTCCCAGATATATCCTGGAAGCACAACACAGCCCAGAGAAAGCAGTCTAGGAGGTTTCTGGAGAGCGTGGAAGATAGCTTCCTGACGCAGCTGGTTAGTGTGCCTACCAGGGGAGGTGCCCCGCTAGACCTTCTCTTCACAAACAGAGAAGGACTGGTGGGAGATGTGGTGGTTGGAAACTGTCTTGGGCAGAGTGACCATGAAATGGTAGAGTTCTCCATTTTTGGAGAAGCCATGAAGGGGACCAGTAAAACCGCTGTATTGGACTTCCGGAGGGCTGACTTTGAACTATTCAGGACACTGGTTGGCAGAGTCCCTTGGGAGGTGGTTCTGATGGGCAGAGGAATCCAGGAAGGCTGGGCGCTCTTCAGGAAGGAAATGTTAATGCACCTGGGGCGCAATAACCCGAAGCAGAGCTACAGGCTGGGAGATGAGTGGTTGGAAAGCTGCCAGGCAGAGAAGGACCTGGGAGTATTAGTTGATAGTCGGCTGAATATGAGACAGCAGTGTGCTCAGGTGACCAAGAAGGCCAACAGCATCCTGGCTTGTATAAGAAGCAGAGGGGCCAGCAGGTCTAGGGAAGTGATCGTCCCCCTGTACTCGGCTCTGGTGAGGCCGCACCTCGAGTACTGTGTTCAGTTCTGGGCCCCTCACTACAAGAAGGACAACAAGGTGCTCAAGCGAGTCCAGAGAAGGGCGGCAAAGCTGGTGAGGGGTCTGGAGAACAAGTCCTACGAGGAGCAGCTGAGGGAGCTGGGTTTGTTCAGCCTGGAGAAAAGGAGGCTCGGGCTGACCTTATCGCTTTTTATAAGTACATTAAGGGAGGCTGTAGTGAGGTGGGGGTTGGTCTATTCTCCCACGTGCCTGGTGACAGGATGAGGGGGGAACAGGCTAAAGTTGCACTAGGGGTGTTTTAGGTTGGATATTAGGAAGAACTTCTTTTCTGAGAGGGTTGTGAGGCATTGGAATGGGCTGCCCAGGGAAATGGTGAAGTCACCATCCCATGAGGTCTTTAAAAGATGTTCAGATGTTGAACTTAGCGATATGTTTTAGTGGAGGACTTGTTAGTGTTAGGTCAGAGGTTGGACTCGATGATCTTGAGGTCTCTTCCAACTAGACAATTCTGTGATTCTGTGATTTAGCTTTATGTATGCCTAACCTTTGCCTACGTATGTCTAAATTTGCATGTATTCATATTTGGTCTACTCTATAATTTTCCAATTGAGACAGGACTTGTGTAATTTCTATTAGAGTATGCTGAAACTAAGAACTCTTTTTGTGTGGATTTGAGTCTTAGCTGCGTTTCTTTGAGTCTTTTTTGTTATTTTAAAGAAATTTTATCTCTTATTTCTTTAAATGTATTGGGTGTGAATATATAAAATAGAAGTGTGTGTGGTTTTTTGTTTGTTTGTTTGTTTGTTTGTTTTATATTCTGTTGATACCTGGTCTTTTTAGTACAAAGGAAACATAATTTTCCTTTGTGCTAAAGGTTGAGGGAGGTGATACTGTTCTCATGAGACACCACCTGGAGTACTCTGTTCAGTTCTGGGGCCTCCAAAAATATAAGAACATAGACCCGTTAAACCAAGTCCAGAGGAGGGCCATGAGGTTAGAGGGCTGGAGCACCTCTCCTATGAAGACAGGCAGAGGGAGTTGGGGTTGAGAAGAGAAGGAGTGTCTGAGGAGACTTTATAGCAGTCTTCTAGTACCTAAAGGGGGTCAACAGGAAAACTGGGGAGGGACTCTTTGTCAGGGAATGTAATGATAGGACAAGGAATAATGACTTTAAACTAAAAGAAGGCAGGTTTAGATTAGATATTTGGAATAAATTATTTTCTCGAGCATGGTGAGGCACTGGAACAGGCCGCCCATAGAAGCTATTGATGCCCCCTCCCTAGAAGTGTTGAAGGACAGGTTGGATGGGGCTTTCATCAGTCTAGTCTAGTGGCAGGTGTCCCTGTCCATAGCAGAGGACCCAACCCATTCTATGATTCTGTGATTCTAGAAAAATTTTACTGTTTCACAGGTTGTGTTGCTCTACGTGGGCATCTATATCACATAATATGCATGTTCAGTTTCTTCAAATTTTAATACTTTAAATGATATTCATTTACATATAATGGATTGACTATATAGCAAGTAAGAGCATATAATAAATTTTTACATAAACCAGTTGTTTCTAATGCAAGGTTGAAATGAAATTTATTTCATTATATCTCATGAAGAATCAAAATACACTTTTCTTGTGAACTAAGTAGGTACAAATTTTGTTATTGATAACCACTAAATTCTAATGATTTTTTTTTGTTTGGATTTTTTTTTTTTTTCAGCAATGCATAACATGGATTCTAAAAATAATAGAGGACAAAAAGTACAGACAAGGTAGAGTGTCTGACAAATTAAAAAGTATAAAGGTGTTTACTCCTTAAATATATGTATTATATATATATTTATATATATTATATATATATTTATATATATAATGTTTGGGAACAAATCTTAAAACATATTTTTATTTCAGTTAAAACCTTTTTTTTTTTTTACAAATAAAGTATATCAATGAGAAGAAAAAAAAAAAAAAAAGTCTACTAGATTAAGTTCTGCTTGTGAAAATAGCTTATATCCAATACCAATAACAGAGAAAGGTTTACTTTAAACTGGCCTGTCCATTGGGAGGCTAAATGGATCAGAACTCTATACCAGTCTGGTAAAGGAACTCTGATAGTCCTTGGGATTGTAGAATAAACATTTTATCTTTCACAAGCTTTGACACCTATTTTGTGTTCTGAACTGGTTCAAAATTCAAATCGTAAGAGAAATTTATATGAGTCTTTCTCTGAATCAGGAAATACCTCTGTCACTATCACTTAAAACTCCAGGTTGGCTTTTATCTCCTTTGAAAATCATGCATAAGTCCACAGATTCTTATGATCTTTGATAAGTAAAAATGACATTTTTACAGCAGAATGAAAGAGAACTAAAATAGAAGAAGAAAATTATGGAAAAGTTTTTGGTCATTGAAAGAACTCTGCTTCTTTGCAAAACACTTCTTAATAATAACAAACTGTCAAGTGGACAATAAAGGTCTAGAGACGGGAGCTAAAGGGGGTTTTGTTTGGTTGTTTTTTTTTTTTTTTTATGAATCAATGTCTTTAGCCAGTAAATCTATTTTAAGACTGCTTGCAGGAACTTGTCTGAATGTGAATGAATAACAGCAGCAAATCCCAAAAGTTCAAAGACAAAGTACAGTATTAGTTCCCCTGGCTGAATGAAATTGGTTAGCAAGATAAAGGCAGAGTAGACCTGTAAATGTGGCAGATATCTACAATAATCTGAAAGTATGAAGATAGGTGCAATGACTATGACACTGGCATGCAACTAATAAAGCAGTGGGTTTACTAATGAAACAAATATTCTTTTATTGTCAGCTAGTCTGATCTTTACAAAGCTCCGCAGTGGTATAATTTATATTAAATTCTGAATTAAAACAACAAACAAACAAACAACAACTATCTTCAGTTTTTATTCTTTATAATGATTGTATAATCTAGTGTGAGTTACTGAGTCTTATGAATTCACAAGTGAGTAAAAAGTGAGAATTATGCATCAGTTAAATTAATTTTCTTTGATTATTTTTTTCTTTGTATGTTTTTTAATTCACAGGACACTAATATACGGGCCAGGTAATGGGAGCTTTGTACTGACTGTCTTTTTGACCTTTAGAAGACTATTTATGCAATAGGAAATCATTTGGTGAAATTAGGTCAGACTTTGACCAAGGATTTTTTTTTCTTCATGATTTATGTTTATTTTCATAGATTTTTTTTGCTTTGATAATGAAGTCTCAGTTGTATGCAGCTTTTCAAAGGGCAACTAATATTAATTCTTTTTTTCAGTAATAAAGGTTACTGATTTGATGCAAATTATGGAGATGGAGGTTTGGAAAAGTGTAGTTAAGCAACATTCACAGTTTAACTTGCATTAAATAAATCACCCTACAGCAATCTGCAGGTAGAAAATGTAATTCATATGCCAACTGTTACTATTAGGGGATGGATAAAGGATATAATCAAGAAGATATGCCACTATTTCATCCTGGTTGTGGGGTTGTATTTAATTATTTATTTATTTATTTATTTATTTATTCAGTTTAATGGACTGAATTTATCAACATAACATAAAACTTATATAAAGGCTTTTTTTTTTTTTCCTTGAAGTCATGTCAATGCAAAATTTATTCTGAAGAATTTGGCACCATAGGTTGGGTTAAAAAAAAAATAATAAAAAAAAATGATTAAAGTCAGTATTGCTGAACATCTCAGACAGGCAGCCAGAAATGAGGAATGTGCCAGATAGCAAAAGACCTCCAAAGAGGTGTTTAGCCAGTGAAGTGATTTAGACCCCAGTTTGAAAAGGAGTATAGAGGCCAAATCCATTGATCCAATGTGCTGCATATTTGCTCTTTGCATGTATAGCTTGCTTGAAAAATAATATAAATATAAATATGTATTTTTTTTTGCTTAGTAATAATAATAGGACTCTCATCATAAGCACAGTGGATATACATATACTTATTCACTAGGTCAAAGGCCTTTCTTGTTATTATCAAATTTAGATATTGTGGATATGCATATTTGGAAAAAAAGGTTTACCTCCCTAAGGAAATTTTATTGTCAGAATGCAAATGCCCATAGGCTCTAGGTGCTCTACAACTTACTATCAGCTGAACATTGGTAGCAAGAATTCTTTTACTTCTGTGGGAGGTAAGGGGTCTTTTGTTGTTTTTGTTGTTGTTTTTTTTTTTACAGCAGAATGAAAGAGAACTAAAATAGAAGAAGGAAATTATGGAAAAGTTTTTGGTCATTGAAAGAACTCTGCTTCTTTGCAAAACACTTCTTAATAATAACAAACTGTCAAGTGGACAATAAAGGTCTAGAGACCTTTCCACTAGTGGATGAGGTCTAGAGACCTCATCCACTGAACCAGGATGAGGAGACTGATGAGGAGTTCTACAGGCAGCTGACAAAAGTTGTGAAATCGTCAGCGCCTGTTCTTGTGGGGGACATCAACTTCCCAGATATATCCTGGAAGCACAACACAGCCCAGAGAAAGCAGTCTAGGAGGTTTCTGGAGAGCGTGGAAGATAGCTTCCTGACGCAGCTGGTTAGTGTGCCTACCAGGGGAGGTGCCCCGCTAGACCTTCTCTTCACAAACAGAGAAGGACTGGTGGGAGATGTGGTGGTTGGAAACTGTCTTGGGCAGAGTGACCATGAAATGGTAGAGTTCTCCATTTTTGGAGAAGCCATGAAGGGGACCAGTAAAACCGCTGTATTGGACTTCCGGAGGGCTGACTTTGAGCTGCTCAGGACACTGGTTGGTAGAGTCCCTTGGGAGGTGGTTCTGATGGGCAGAGGAGTCCAGAAAGGCTGGGCACTCTTCAAGAAGGAAATCTTAATGGCGCAGGAGCAGTCTGTCCCCACGTGCCCAAAGATGAGCTGGTGGGGAAGAATCACAGAATCACAGAACTGAAGGGGTTGGAAGGGACCTCCAAAGATCATTGGGTCCGACCCCAAACCAAAGAAGGTTCCTCAGAGCAGGTTGCTCAGGTAGGCATCCAGACAGGCCTTGAATATCTCCAGAGAAGGAGACTCCACAACCTCCCTAGGCAGTCTGTTCCAATGCTCCATCACCCTCACTGTGAAGAAGTTCTTTCGCATGTCAGTGCGGACCTCCCTGTGCTCTAGCTTGTAGCCATTGCCCCTTGTCCTATCCCCACAAACCACTGAGAAGAGGTTGGCTACATCCTTCTGTCCCCCACCCCTCAGATATTTATATACCCTGAGGAGATCCCCTCTAAGTCTTCTCTTCTCCAGGCTGAACAGACCCAGGTCTCTCAGCCTTTCTTCATAGGGCTCCAGGCCCCGTATTATCTTTGTGGCTCTCCGCTGGACTCTTTCCAGATCCCTCTTTCTTGTACCAGGGAGCCCAGAACTGGACACAGTACTCCAGGTGAGGTCTGACTAGGGCGGAGTAGATCACCTCCCTTGACCTGCTGGCCACGCTCCTTTTAATGCATGCCAGGATCCCATTAGCCCTCTTGGCCACAAGGGCACAGTGCTGGCTTATGGTCAACCTGTCATCCACCAGGACCCCTAAGTCCTTATCCTCAGAGCTCCTCTCCAGCAGGTCATCCCCCAGCCTGTACTGGTACTTCAGGTTGTTCTTTCCCAGGTGCAGGACTCTACACTTGCTCTTATTAAATCTCATTTGGTTTCTTCCTACCAATCTCTCTAGCCTGTCCAGGTCTCGCTGAATGGCAGCACAGCCTTCTGGTGTGTCAGCCACTCCTCCCAGCTTTGTGTCATCAGCATATTTGCTGAGGGCAGACACTATTCCCTCATCAAGGTTGTCGATGAAGATGTTGAACAAGACCGGACCCAGCACCGACCCCTGGGGAACACCGCTAGTCACAGGCCTCCAGCCAGACTCTGCTCCGCTGATCACCACCCTCTGAGCTTGGCCAGTCAGCCTGTTCTCAACCCACCTTGCCATCCACTCATCTATCCCACACTTTCTCAGCTTTGCTAGTAGGATATCATGGGAGACAGTATAGAAAGCCTTGCTAAAGTCAAGGTAGATGACATCCACCGCTCTCCCCACATCTACCCAGCTGGTGATGCCATCATAGAAGGCAATGAGCTTGGTCGAGCATGGCTTCCCCTTGGTGAATCCATGCTGACTACTCCTCATAACCTTCTTCTCTTCCAATTGCTTGGAGATGGCATCCAGAACACACTGCTCCAATACCTTTCCAGGGACAGAGGTGAGACTGACTGGCCTGTAGTTTCCTGGATCCTCCTTCCTGCCCTTCTTGAAGATCAGAGTGACATTGGCTATCCTCCAATCTTCAGGCACCTCACCCATTCTCCAGGACCTTTCAAAGATGATAGAGAGTGGTTCGGCAATCACATCTGCCAGCTCCCTTAGCACACGTGGATGCATCTCATTGGGACCCATGGATTTGTGTGCATTGAGCCCACTCAGATGCTCCCGAGTCACTCCCACATCCACCAGGGGGGAGCCTTCCATTTCCCAGACCCTTTGCCCTATTGCCAGGGGCGAGGAGTTCTGGAGGAGAGTCCTTGAAGCAAAGACTGAAGCAAAGAAAGCATTCAGTATCTCTGCCTTCTCAACGTCTCCTGTGACCAGGACACCCCCCTCATTCAGCAAGGGACCCACATTATCCCTAGTTTTCCTCTTGCTGTTTACATACTTGAAAAAAAAAACTTCTTATTATCCTTTATCTCTTTCACAAGCCTCATCTCTAGGTGGGCTTTAGCCTTCGTCATCACGTCCCTGCAGGCCCTGACAACACATCTATACTCCTCCCAAGAGGACAGGCCCTTTTTCCACATTTCATAGACCATCCTCTTCCTTTTGATCTTATTGATGTGCTCCTTGCTCATCCACGTGGGTTTCCTGCCTCCCTTCCCCAATTTCCTATTCTTCGGGATGCACTGATCCTGAGCATGGAAGAAGTGCTGCTTAAATGTAGCCCAGCTCTCACAAGTGTCCTTGCCTTCTAGCAACCTAGCCCATGAGATGCTCCCAAACAGGTCCCAGAAGAGGTCGAAGTTGGCTCTTCGAAAGTCCAGTGTAGCAATCCTGCTTTTAGCCTTACTTCCTTTGCCTAGTTCCATCAGGAACTCCACCATCTCATGGTCGCTGCATGCCAAGCTGCCCCCAACCTTCACATCCCTAACAAGGCCATCCAATTTGGTAAGAACGAGGTCCAGGAGCACCCCTCCCACCTCGTTGGCTCCTCCACCGCTGTCCTGGTTTCAGGTAGAACAGAGTTAATTTTCTTCCTAGTAGCTGGTAGAATGCTATGTTTTGGCTTAGGATGAGAAGAGTGCTGATAACACCCCGATGTTTTCATTGTTGCAGAGCAGTGCTTATACCAAGCCAAGGACATCTTAGCTTCTTGCTCTGTTCTGCCAACGGGCAGGCTGGGGCTGCAGTAAGAGCTGGGAGGGGACAGACCCAGGACAGGTGACCCAAACAAGCCAAAGGGGTATTCCATACAATCTGACATCATGCTAAACAATATATAGGGGTGGCTAGCCGGGGGAGGGGCGCCGGACTGCTCGGGGTTAGACTGGGCATCGGTCAGCAGGTGGTGAGCAATTGCATTGTGCATCACTTGTTTGTACACATTATTAGTAGTAGTACTATTATCATCATTGTATTATTATTATTATTATTATTATTATTATTATTATTATTATTATTATTATTATTATTTTCCTGTCTTATTAAACTGTCTTTATCTCAACTCACGGGCTTCACTTTCCATTTCCCTCCCCTGTCCCAGAGAGGGAGGGGAGAGGGTGAGCGAACGGCTGCGTGGTGTTTAGCTGCCAGCCGGGTTAAACCACGACAACCACCTGCATCAGAAAATTGTCTTCAACGCATTGTAGGAACTGTTTGGACTGCTCATGCCTGGACGAGTTGCTTACCCAGCAGATGTCTGGGTAATTGAAATCCCCATGAGGACCAGCGCTCATGATCGTGAAGCTACTAGCAGCTGCTCATAGAAGGCCTCATCAACTTCCTCCTCCTGATCTGGAGACCTGTAGTAGACCCCCACCACCGTGTCTCCCATACCAGGTCACCCCTTAATTCTTACCCACAAGCTCTCCACTTGTCCTTCACCCTCCCCCAGCTGGAGCTGGGTACACTCTAATTGCTCCTTCACATAAAGGGCAACTCCACCCCCTCGCTTCCCCGGCCTATCTTTCCTAAAGAGGACATAGCCCTCAATGACAGCATTCCAGTCATGCGAGCTGTCCCACCACGTCTCAGTGATCGCAATGAGATTGTGGCCCTGCGACCGAACACAGATCTCAAGCTCATCCTGTTTATTTCCCATGCTCCATGTGTTGTTGTACAGGCACTTTAGGGAAGCAGCAGGTGGAGTAACCCCTGGGGGGATGCAAGAAGAAGATACTGGCCAGGGGATCAGGAATGCTACCTTCTCTGAGGAGCCCTCAGACAATCCTATGGGAGAGCGCAGAACTTTTTCCCTGTCTTCAACAGTGACAGTAGTGATGACTTCCCCCAGCCCTTCTCTGTCACATTTAGCTCCCCTCCCTTCCCCCATCAAACCTAGTTTAAAACCCTGGTAATCAGCCCAGACAGCTTGCTCCCCAACACACTTGCACCGCACTTGCTCAGTTGGTGTCTGTCTGTAGCCCACATACCTAGCCTCTCAAAGGGCAGCCTAAGATCAAAATACCCAAATCCCTGGTCCAGACACCACCCCCTCAGCCTGTCATTTACCTGTCCTGTTCTGCTCCTTCTATCTGCATCCCAGTCACCCAGCGGGAGGACAGAGGAGAACACTACCTTCACCCCTTATCCCCTCAACAACCTCCCCAGGGATGCAAAGTCCTTTTTAATATTCTTCATTTTTCTAATAGCAGCTTCCCGGGATCCAACCTGAATGACTACAAGAGGATAGTAGTCTTCCAGTTTAATGAGTCATGGCAGAGCCTTCCCAATGTCTCTGACACGTGCCCCAGGAAGACAGCACAAGAAGACTGGCCTGGCTGAACAGAGAATTGTGGCTTGAGCTTAGGAGAAAAAAGAGGGTTTACAATCTTTGGAAAAGAGGGCGGGCCATTCGGGAGGACTATAAGGATGTTGTGAGGTAGTGCAGGGATAAAATTAGAAAGGCCAAAGCTCATCTGGAGCTCAATCTGGCTACTGTCGTCAAAGACAACAAAAAATGTTTTAACAAATACATCAGTGCTAAATGGAAGACTAAGGAGAATCTCCAGCCTTTGCTGGATGCAGGGGGGAACTTAAATACAAAAGATGAGGAAACGGTGGAAGTGCTTAATGCCTTCTTTGCCTCAGTCTTTAGCGGGAAAACCAGTTGCTCTCTGGATACCCAGTACCCTGAACTGGTGTAAGGGGATGGGGAGCAGAATGTGGCCTTCACTGTCCATGAGGAAATGGTTGGCGACCTGCTATGGCACTTGGATGTGTGCAAGTCGATGGGGCCAGATGGGATCCACCCGAGGATACTGAGAGAACTGGCCGAGGAGCTGGCCAAGCTGCTTTCCATCATTTATCAACAGTCCTGGCTATTGGGGGAAGTCCCAGCCGACTGGCGGCTAGCAAACCACCCACCTGCAAGAAGAGCCAGAGGGCATACCCGGAAAACTATAGGCCTGTCAGTTTGACCTCAGTGCCAGGGAAACTCATGGAGCAGATTATCTTGAGTGTCGTCACGTGGCACTTACAGGGCAACCAGGTGATGAGACCCAGTCAGCATGGGTTTATGAAAGGCAGGTCCTGCTTGATGAACCTGATCTCCTTCTATGACAAAATGATGTGCTTGGTGGATGAGGGAAAGGCTGTGGATGTGGTCTACCTTGACTTCAGCAAGGCTTTTAACACCGTTTCCCACAGCATTCTCCTCAAGAAACTGGCTGCTCATGGCTTGGACTGGTGTACGCTTTGTTGGGTTAATAACTGGCTGGATAGCTGGGCCCAAAGAGTCGTGGTGAATGGAGTCAAATCCATCTGGAGGCTGGTCACTAGTGGTGTTCCCCAGGTCTCGGTACTGGGGCTGGTCCTCTTTAATATCTTTATTGATGATCTGGATGAGGGGATCAAGTGCAACCTCAGTAATTTTGCAGATGACACCAAGTTAGGTGCGTGTGCTGATCTTCTTGAGGGTAGGAAGGCTCTGCAGGACGATCTGGATAGGCTGGACCGATGGGCTGAGGTCAATTGTATGAAGTTCAACAAGGCCAAGTGCCAGGTCCTGCACGTGGGGCGCAATAACCCGAAGCAGAGCTACAGGCTGGGAGATGAGTGGTTGGAAAGCTGCCAGGCGGAGAAGGACCTGGGAGTATTGGTTGATAGTCGGCAGAATATGAGCCAACAGTGTGCTCGGGTGACCAAGAAAGCCGACAGCATCCTGGCTTGCATAAGAAGTAGTGTGGCCAGCAGGTCTAGGGAAGCGATTGTCCCCCTGTACTCGGCTCTGGTGAGGCTGCACCTCGAGTACTATGTTCAGTTTTGGGCCCCTTGCTACAAGAAGGACAACAAGGTGCTCAAGTGAGTCCAGAGAAGGGCGGCAAAGCTGGTGAGGGTTCTGGAGAACACGTCTTATGGGGAGCAGCTGAGGGAGCTGTGTTTGTTCAGCCTGGAGAAAATGAGGCTCAGGGGCGACCTTATTGCTTTTTATAAGTACATTAAGGGAGGCTGTAGAGAACTGGGGGTTGGTCTGTTCTCCCACGTGCCTGGTGGCAGGACGAGGGGGAATGGGCTTAAGTTGCGCCAGGGGAGTTTTAGGTTGGATGTTAGAAAGAACTTCTTTACCAAAAGGGTTGTTAGACGTTGGAACAAGCTGCCCAGGGAAGTGGTGGAGTCACCATCCCTGGAAGTCTTTAAAAGATGTTCAGATGTTGAACTTAGCAATATGTTTTAGTGGAGGACTTGTTAGTGTTAGGTCAGAGTTTGGACTTGATGACTTGAGGTCTCTTTCAACCTAGATAATTCTGTGATTCTGTGATATGAATAATGATTCATGACAAAATGGTAGAAATGTTGAGTTAAAACAACAGTGTGCAATTTCTAGCCATTGACTGGTTATTCATACTTAAAAGTACAAGTATAGATTTGGGAATTATTTGATTGAATACTTGGGGATTAGAATATGCATATGTTTTAGTCTCAGGATGGGTTAATATGACCCTCACATTGTATTAATGTACATGTGAATCTAAGTGTTCATTAATGAATCTGCAAGATATTGCAAAATTAATGAGGAAAAAAAAATCTGGAAACACATTATCTATTTTTTAAAGTTCCAGAATCTTTTGAGCCAACGGGTACCTTGTTTTAGGTAATATAGAAATTGCACTCTATTTCATTGACTATCATCTTCCTCCATTGTAAACTTTTTTTTTTTTTTTCAGATTAAGATACTGTACTTTTCCAACTTCACATGTAACTGCTGACAGCTTTCAAATTTGCTGTTCCTTATGACACTAATGGGTAACAGGAGATAAGTATGGGTAGTTTCTTTTCAAGCTAGTGCCAACTTACTTTTTTTTTTGTCAGATTTCAAAACACTTGTGAACAACTCTTTTTTTTTTTTTTTTTTTTTTTTTTTTTTTTTTTTTTTCTTTTAAGGATTTGTACAGACTCTAATTCATTGACACAGATTCCCGAACTGTGGAAAGTTAGGAACTGTCAAATAATAAAGATTAAATTCAACAGTATTGTGTAAAAACATTTTAAATTCCACAAGTTTCAGAAGTCTGATACTTCAAACCTATTGACAGTTTTGACAAGAGAGAAAGAGAGAAAGAAAGAGAGGAAGAGAGAAAGAGAGAGAGAAAGAATGAGAGGAAGAGAGAGAGAAAGAGAGAGAGAAAGGAAAGGAAGGAAGGAAGGAAGGAAGGAAGGAAGGAAGGAAGGAAGGAAGGAAGGAAGGAAGGAAGGAAGGAAGGAAGGAAGAAAGGAAGGAAGGAAGGAAGGAAGGAAGGAAGGGAGGGAGGAAGGAAGGGAGGGAGGGAGGAAGGAAAAAGAAAGAAAGAAAGAAAGAAAGAAAGAAAGAAAGAAAGAAAGAAAGAAAGAAAGAAAGAAAGAAAGAAAGAAAGAGAAAGAAAGAAAGGAAGGAAAGAAACAAAAGATTATTTTATGACCATTTTGTTTTTAGCTTACTGAAAAAGTCTGCCATTCTCAAAAGCATTCAAACTTCTAAAGGCAAACAAATTTTCACAAATGTGAGAAGACTGAGTGCTTGTGAAGTTATTAGGCCAAGTGACCACTGTGACAAAAGAAGATCATGACAGATTTTCCTTAAAGTACTTAAAATAATCATGGTCCTTTAGCCATTCACAAATGATCTGAGACAAGAGTATTAAGTATTAATAAGCATATTCATTCCTCCTGAGAAAATAGCACTTCACACATATTGACATAATATTTTAGAAGTTGGATATATTTTAGAATCATCACCTTTCTATCACATTCATCAGAGGAGACACAAAAAAAATTACCTCGAATTTAACCATGATGAAGGCAAGCAGCATGAAAGAATGTTGGTTATACCCGCATTGATTGCATGAATGTTGATGGGAACTGTGCTGTGCTTTGTAAGACTGATATGGATAACAAGAAAGCACTGTTTTTGCTTTCTAAATTTTTAGAATGTTCTATGTACTTGGCAAGAGGGTTAGAGAGGATTTATATGTGAAAGAGGGAATCTTAACAGTGTTTGTGGGGACTTAAGTGTCAGTGGCACTGCTCTTATAGATAATCTTAAAATCTAATAGTAATTATTATTTTTTTTTCCATCCTATTGGTTTGTGCACCCTCCTAACCTTTGGAAAAGTTTACTTTTACCTACTGTTGTAATATATACTGCAGTTATATTTGCTATAATGCTTTTATTCTGCAGTCTTGTTACTGCTATTAATGTGAATCCCACTTTTGTACACAGAAGGTGGAGGCATATTTCTTGCTTGAAATTTTACAACCATGGCTGTACCCACATTTCTCTGCCTCAGTCTTACGCTGTCATGCTCAGCTGAGGGGGAGATAACTCTTCATATGTTAGCTGGTCACAAAAAGCTCACACTTTTTGTTTCCAGGCTCCACATCTTTGCTAATCCATCTACTGCATCATGTTCAGAGCATAGACAGTTGCTACAGTGATTTGTATAAAAGTCAAAAATTGTATGCTGCAAAACTAAGCAGGCTTTAATTCCCACAGCATCATAATGTTGCAGTGTTGTATGCTAATGATTTATATAGATCTTCTGAGCAAGAGAAACAGAAATCCAACACTGAAAATAGTTACATTACAATTTTCTGCATCATTTTAGTTGCAACATTTTCTTACTAAAAGCTGACAAACTACTCTAGCATTAGATACTATGTTTTGGGAAGCAATTCTCTGAATATTTTACATATTAAGTATATTAATTTTAAATACTTTGAATAAATACATAAAATATATATCTCAATAATACATGACAACAAGCAATTTTTAGAAAAAGGAAAATAAAGCGATTTTATTTTTTATTGGTTTTTAATTTCTCTTTTACAGCAGAAAGTGAATCAGTTATGGTCACTGATACTGCACTAAAATTACTACAAGTATTTTTCTCAAGTGTACTTAGTGTTTTTACATTTGTTTAAATTTCTGCATATTTCTTTTGATATAACAAATTCATTGTCTATATATGAATATAACTTTTGTATCTTGTACATCTCTTTTGTATGTATAGAAAAAGTCCATTAAATTTTAAAATTAGATATCATCTTCTAACTGTGATAAGACTATACGGTAGCTGAGCTGTCCATTGTAGTCAGAATAATAAAGTATCTTAGAAAAACTGTGGAAAAAAAAAAAAAAAAAAAAAAAAAAAAAAAGACTTTAACTTCTATTTCATTGTAACTGAATTATTTTAAAGAAAATGCCTCCTCCTCCACCCTTGTTACCACAGTGGCAAAAATTTACTGAGGACACAATTTAAGAACTTAAATCCTCTGAGGATTTTCTGGCATTCTTACAGTGCTATTCATGCAAATAACGTAGATTTGAAAAATATCTGTCCACTAAAATATTGCAAAACTGAAGAAACTGTAGAATTGTGTTAGAATGGGAATATCTTTTTCAAATCTTGGTAACATCTTCCCAGATATGTCCAGTTATCTCCAAGTCATTATTCTAGATAAGAATGTATCACTTAGCAGGCAACATTCACACACAAAAGAGTTTGTACTATGAACAAAGAGAGGGGTATTAGAAGGTGAAGGGAAGTGTCATATAAATTATCTTTTCTGAGCAGTTTCTGTATGCAAAACTTCTTTGCACCAGAGCTTGATTTGTTCTTTGCTATCAACAGCATATAATTCCCTAGAAATACCCTGAAGTACATTACAGTTTTTATTTCATTTTAGGTGAATTTCTTTCATTACAAATGAATTCTTCTCAGACAATTTCCTTCCTATTCATGTCAAAGTGCAACTCGTATTTTGTATGTTTCTCGTTCTCTAAGTTGATTAGATAACACACATACACACACAATTTTTTTTTTTTTCCCTTTTTCTCCTTTCTTTGTTCTTTGAAAGAGTACACAGGACATACAGTGTTGCAGAAACCAGGTAAAGAGCTTTAATTCCACACAGTGAAACCTATAATATCTAATTGTGCTTTTGATTAATGAGATTAATTTAATATCTCCTTCTCAACTGTCCTTTGGAAGTTCTCTTAGTTTCTTCAGGCAAAATAATATATAAAAGTGGCACATGTAGTGATGAAGTTACGTTAAAACTTGATTGTTTTAAGACTCCATATTTTGACACTCCATCACCAATTCCAACCACCATACTCAGCTGCCATGTGAGAGCTCAGAATGACATTACCCTCTGATGATGATGTTGCTGGCAACTACAGAAAGCCTCTCTTTTAATATATTTTTAGTTATTATTTTCTTCTCCATCAGGTGTACAACAGCTATTTAATTTCACAGTCATTTCCACATGAATTTTAAAAATACAATTATTTATTTGTCTCAAAACTAAAATAAACAATGTCATCTTTTAATCATGGTCATGCAATATTTCAGTAAACACACTATTTTTCAAACACTAAACCATAATTAAAATAATATCCTTCTTATTAGAGTAAGTCAATGTATTTTAACCTAAAAATCTTGAACTCAGTCAAAATGAACAACTGTCATGGTTTATACATGCTTTAAGACTTTCCCACTTACTCTAAGATCTACTTGATTGTATTTTTATGTTTTTTTTTTGTTGTTGTTTGTTTGTTTTTTTTTTTTTCATATCATATCTATTATTATATTTTCTATATATGGCATATGTTTATATATGTTGGATACTTGTTTTCCCTAAAATAAGTTTTTATGAAACTTCCACAATTGTATTGTATTATTTCAATGGTCAACAATTGCTCACTGAAGGCCTGCATAAATCCCTGTAGCTTGAAGCCTCCATTTTCATCCTGTCATCACACTGTCAAGATCTTTGTTGTCATTCCACACCAGTGGAATGGTTCTCTGTAGAACCATATCTTCTGTAGAACCTGTTTATTACAGAACTGTTCCCATAAATAAAATTTAAACAAACAAACAAACAAACTAACTAATAAGCAGGTGTCTTATCACCATGAGTAGTACTAAATTTTAAAATGTAGGTGGTTCTTCCTCTGCCCCTCACTTGGCTGAACTAAAGTGGAATACTTACATCTAGTTAGGAAAATTTTCAGAGTTTCCTCAAGTGTAAGCTATGAAGTTTGGTAATGTAATGAAAGAAATATCTGAGAAGGAGTCACAATAAAAAATTTTAACAGAGCTGAAGATATAAACAGATGAATTTGAAGATAAATTCTCCAAGATCCATTCAGTAGAAAAATACATAAAAGTCCACATAAAAATACAGGTTGAGACTCTCCGTGATTTAATACCACCTTGATGTTAGACTGGAGCAGTAAATGATCATTCTTTTGTCTTCATCAGAAGTCAAAATTAAATAAATATATATATTTTTTTCTCATATATTTGTATTGCTTTTCTTCAATAAAACAGGTCATACGCTCCATTTAATGACAAGGTTGTGCAATAAAAAAATCAGCAAAGGCTTAAAGACAAATAAACAAAAAATCTTCCCCTAAGGAGAACAAGTCACCAGGAGTGTGGAGACTAGGGCACAAAAACAGGGAATGGCACATCAGCCAGGGTATGCATGTCAGCACTTTGAGCGGGAGGGTGGATGGTGTGCCATTTTCTGCTACTCTGGGGTCAACAAGAAGCAGCCTTAAGCTGAAATAAAAATGGTGGTCATCCACTGCAACAGCCAGGAGGGTCTAGACAGAGGGGCCACAACACCCCTTGACAGATTCCTACAGCCAAACAGGCCTCATGAGGACCAAAAGAGCAGCCCAGACCCTCAGTCACAGGGCATTTCAGAATCTGGAAGTCCCCCTAGGGCCTTAAGGCAAGGGTGTGCGTCATGGATGCAAGTGCACCCAGTTATATGACTAGCTTGCATGAGGTGGCAGTCTTGACTGACTCATGAGACGAGGGAGGCTGGACCCTCGTCTCTGAAGGAGGAATACCCCTCTTCCTTAAAAGTATCCCTGAGCAACAGATTTGTTGCTCTGTGGTTGGAAAACAAACAAACAAACAAAACCACTTCATTGAGGTTTGCTGCCTGCTGAGGTCCCACATCTGTGTTATCTCAAAGAAGCTACCACGCCTTGACTACCATTCATTCCTACTGTCATGGTTTCAGCTAGGATAGAGTTAATTTTCCTCCTAGTAGCTAGTAAGGTGTTGTTTTGAATTTAGGATGAGAATGTTGACAGCATGCTGATATTTTAGTTATTGCAGATCAGTGCTCACACTAGGCCAAGTACTCTTCAGCTTCTCATACAACCCTGTCAGCGAGGAGGTAAGCAAGGAGGCTGGGGTGCACAAGAAGCTGGGAGTGGACAGATAGGACAGATGTTCACTCACTCCTCTCCACTGGGATAGGGGAGAAAACTGGGGAGGGGGGGGGGAAAGGTAAAACTTGTGGCTTGACATAGGACAGTTTATTAGGACAGAAAAGGAAGGAAAATAATAGTAATAAAAATAATAATAAAAATAATAATAATAACAATATACACAAACCAAATTAAGCACAATGCAGTTTCTCACCACTTGCTGACTGATGCCCAGCCACTGGCCAACACTGCCTAGTTATTGTTTTGCATGATGTCATTTATTATGGAATATAATAGAATCATAGAGTGGCTTGGATTGAAGATCACCTTAAAGATCATCTAGTTCCAACCCCACAGACCTGGGCATGGATACATGTACAATTAATTTTACAGGATGATTAGGAATCTTTAAAAACTGTATGCTTTTTTACACCAGGTAATCTATATACCTACTTAACATAACTGGATGGTGTATTTCTAGAAAATATGTTCCCCAAAATAAAATATATTCTTTTTCAAAAGTACAATCACCTTAACTTGTGAGGAAAATTATGATTTCTAAATGTGAATTCCAAGTGGAGACATCATTTATGATGGGGATACTGTTCAGCATTCAAAGCCATGAAGATCCTGCCTTATGATAATGGTGGCAGAAAACACCAAAAGAAGAGTTAAGTATCTAGAGACAGCACAGTCGGTTTTATAATGGGAAGACATCCTTTTCTCTTTTTTTTTTTTTTTCTTTTTTTTTTCTTTTTCCCCCCTTTCTTTTATTCTTTCCTTCCAACTGAAGAATACTGATAGTAGAAAGACAGACAAGGTTGAACTATGAAAGGCTGGGAAGTTTAGTCTTCTAAATTACCTGTAGAGACATTGTTGATCACAAATGATTGCAGCTGATAACAAGATGATGGTTTTGTCTGTGACATCTCTGTGATATCATGGACTGTGTTGCAGCTCACTACAGAAGTGGTTTTGTAGCATGAGATGAAAGGTGTATGTTACATGCCCTGATATGTGCATGAGGGCATGTGAAAGTACAAAGTCAACTGGAATAATGTTGGAGGAGTGTGCAGTATGCAGTTTCATCCACACTGCCTTTGAGAGCAGTCCTGGAGTGAACTATCCCAGAATGAGCTCCTTTGTAGCATACTAATAACTATAGCAGCAGCTGTGCAGATCAAAAACTTGAATGGCTTAAAAGAGCTGTCTCAGCACAGAAATGAGGCAGATCAGATACTACATCCAAGCTGATGGACTTGGCATTGCTATTTCTAGCAAGAAAAAAAACTGCTTTTTGATCTGTATATCTTAGGCAACAATCCACCATGAAGTAATATTATTAAAACAGTTAAAGAGTACAAATGTAGAGAGAACTTAACTAATCTACCTTCCATGTTGCATTTATATGCAACTTTCTAAGCTCCACCTTTCTCCCTAACACATGTAACAGAGAGAAGAGAATGAAATATTAGAACAGAAAGCTGTATCTTCTGTTCTTGACTTAAGAAATATGTCTGTCCTCAGCTATTACAAGAGGTTAAAAATGGTAATTAGTAAATAAATTTTACTGCAATATCTAATATATAAACACATAAACTTTCTGTTCTGTATTCTTTTTTTTTTTTTTTTTTTTTTTTTTTTTTTTTAATAATGGAAATTTATAAAAAGGAAGCAGAGATGTTTCTGTATTTTTGAGCTGTCATCCTTGCCAGCACAGGAAAACTGTTCATATAGAACTTGACCTAACTTTCTGATAGAAATCCAATGTGGAATTGGCAGGCAAAAAAGAATAGTGATTTGTAAATTAATTTAATGTAAATTATGATTTATGTATTGAATAGACTCTGCTTTTTATTGCAAAAGTTAAATACACCAAACTATTGTGCACTTATCTCTAGCGTTGGGTTAAGGGAAGTTCCCAATTATAATGTATCTAGAAAATATAGAATACATATACAGCTCTTCGGCTGATCTGAAAGGAGTCATATTGCTTTCAGAAGAGACAATGTTTTTCCAAAATATGTAGAAAAATGTTTTTACAAATGTGTTTTCTTAATTACTCCATGGCATTATCTGATCTTAGGTATTCTTTATTATATCTATAGATTCCTTTATAGTGTTCAGCACCATGGCATTTTACTGTTTCTACTTATCTTATTTTCTATAAAGTAAGTGCTTGCTTTTAGCTAATATCAATTGATAGCACAGCTTCACTGGACGAGAGATGAGAATTTTAAGAGATGACAGAAGAAGTCCTAGTAAAATAAAAGGACTCATTTTACACAGCTCAGACTATAAGTGATTAGCAGCATGAAGGATTTGTCTAGATATACCTTTTTAACAGTACATAAAGGAATGAAAGACTACCCTGTACTGTGTAGTGCAAAATATGTCCATCAAATAATGGAATCAAAGTCTAACCTGTATTGTGTAATGCAAAATATGTCCATCATATAATATTAATGTCACCATCTGCTGGCCATCTTATTTGTTTACACTTTCTGCACAGCAGCATGAGCAGCATTGGAGAGGCTTACTTTCTTTCATGTGCTCTTGATTATGAATGCAATGACTGATATTCTTATCACGATCTATAAAGAAAGGGCAATAATTTTCCCAGTGGTTCAAATCCTTGTATATCCACTGGATGTGCTTGAGAGAACTTTTAGCTGCCTTTTAGAGTATCTTTTTGTGTATTCTCCTCCTGAGCTTCATTTCACTCAATTGCTCTTTTTGTCTCTAAGGTAAACATCACTGCTATTCAGACACTTTTCAACCACGAAGAATCTCTTTTGCTGTCTATAGAGATGATGGCCATGTAACTGAAACTTTCATATGAGCTGAATTCTCTGTAAGAATGGATTTACAGAAGTTGAGCATGATTTCCCCAAAGCCTGTACAGGTTGCAGACTTTCCTGCTCTACCACAAACACTGTCCTGGCACTGCCTCACAGTCAGGAGACAAGAAAGATGGAGTCCCCATCCTGGGAAAACATGTCCTAAAGTTACTCATGTCAGTTATGCCAAACATAACTTTGGGTGCTGTGTCTCAAAAATGAGTTTTACACTACCAAATCAATCAATTTCTATAAACTGCCTTTGGATCTCAAATGTTCTTGATTTTTAGATTATTTTGAAACACTAGAGTTATAAAGTAAGTATGGGTTACAGCTTTCTGCTCTAAATCTTCTGTTGCTCAAGTGTGACATTTAGGATTACTGTTGTGGATGTAAATCAAAATAACCAAAGTTTCTCCCTGTAAGTTTCAACATTAAATTGTTGATTAAATTTCAACAATTTCTGAAGTGTCTTAATGAGTATCTTTAAACACTATTGTCATCCAAAAAGAGGTTATGGATTTTGTCATTTTAAACAATTTCTTGTTTAGCTCTGGGTTTCCTTTCTTTTCTTCTGCATTCAGAATGTCTATATTTGCTTCATAGATAACAAACATGATGGGAGATCTGTGCAAACCTGCCAAAACCAGTGATCCTTTTTAGAACCATTGAAAATAGCTGTGATCCTTATTTATTTATTTATTTATTTATTTATTTGTTTGTTTATTTATTGTCAACTCTGGTTGAAAGAGTAGGAGAAATTCAAGACAATGCGAAAACAACACAGAAATAGCAGAATCAGAGATACGCCATTAAATTACACAGATAAGATCTTTGTTCAGAAATCACCCATCAGCTGAGAAAGTGTTATTATTAGAAATGTAGTCTTTGCACCATTCATTGAAGCTGGGATAGGTGAATCCCAGGCATCTCTTGAATTCTCAGCACACTTACTTATTTGTAACTAGGGGAGAAAATAATAATTATACATGTATATATATATACATTCAGACTTTTTACTTTCATGCTAATTTTCTGTTGCTTTCTGTAGCATAGACCTGTTTAATATTCAAAGAGAAGTTATAAATCTTAGCTAAAATTTAAGGCTGCCTGCTGAGAATTAGTCAAAGCAAGCAGAGAATAAGAATACTTTCTAATAATTCAAAAATAATTTGAACATTAAAGCATGTTGTGGGTCAGGACTGGAGAAAAAAAAAGAAAAAGAATAGTAACAGTCACTAACTATAAGTTCAGCTGAATCAACTATCTCAGAACCTATAGAATTGAAACTGCTAGTGACCTGCTTTTTCAATGCTTACATACACACAAACAAACTGCTTGTGTTCCATTATTTTGGGGAATAACTCAACAGAGAGCTCATTACTAGAACAATAAAAAAATGAATATATATGTAAGGTGATTTAGGAGCTTTAAAATCACATTAACACGAACCTTTCCAGCTTCCCATCATTGTTAGATTAATTATAAAGATCACCTTATTGCGTTTGGAGCATCTAAGACTTCACAGACTCACAGAATCACAGAATCACAGAATAGTTAAGGTTGCAAGGGACCTCTGGAGGTTATCTCATCCCTTCAAGCAGGGACACCTCAAGCAGTTTGCCCAGGACCACATCCAGACAGCTTCTGAAGATCTCCAAAGAGGGAGGAGATTCTGCAACCTCTCTGAACAACTGTTCTGGTGCTCCATCACCCTCATGGTAAAGAAATGTTTCCTGATGTTTTCTGTTTCACAGAACCTTCTGTGTTCCAGTTTGTGCCCACTGCCTCTTGCCCTTTCACTGGGCACCACTGCAAAGAGCCTGGCTCCACCTTCATTGCCTCTTCCCCTCAGGTACTTTGATAATCCCTCTCCCCAAGCCTCCTCTTATACACACTGAACAGTCCCGGCTCTGTCCCCTTCTCCTCAAAAGAGAGGTGTTCCAGTGCCTTAATTATCTTTGTGGCCCTTTGTTGCAATCTCTCCAGTATGTTCATGTCTCTCTTGTAACGGGAGGCCCAGAAATTAGAGAGGAGGCCCCACAGTACTCCACGTGTGGTCTTACTAATGCTGAGTAGAAGGGAAAGATCACCCCTCTTGATATGCCAGTGATTAATTTGCCCAATGAAGCCAAGAATTAGCCTTCTTAGCAGCAAGGTCACACTGGTGACTCATGTCCATCTTGGTATCTACCAGGACTCCTAGGCCCTTTTCTACAGAGCTGCTTTCCAGTGACCCCCAGCATGTACTGGTGCGTGGAGTAAAACAGACATTAAGGGTGGGTTTTAAATTGTTCTGTACAAGTTAGGTGTCTCATCTACATCTCTTATCTAAGCTTCTTCAACATTCCAGAATAAGAGACACCTTAACAGGTACATATGAGGGGTATGCAGAGTAAAATGGTATCTAAAAGTGAAAGATCTCACACTTTGTGCAAAAGCTACTCTCTCCATTCATAACGGTAGACTACTTTTCTTGATAGCTTCTTAGAAACGCTTTCCACTGAATACAGAGATATATTTTTTTTTCCCCATCTGTTTTAGTAGCTATCAGTTTTTATCAGGAATGTGTGAAGCTGATTTATATGTATATACCATGTACTGTACACATACATATTGTTTGTGATGTTTCTGGAAAGCTAAAACACATGTAAAGAACGTTTTTTATAAATTATCAATATAAGTTCCATTTTTCAGTGTCAAGCATAAAAAAGTGTTTGAGTGAAGTTTTCAGAACTAAATCTGTTTTTATAATTAATTTATTTTTATTACTCAATTATGATGCTCAAAAACCTAATAGGAAAAAATTATCTTTACTCATTTAAAAGATAATTCTCACCAAAAAATTCAGAAGTGAAATTGTTTGTCCATAAAAAGAAGAAAAATAAGTGAGCACTGTGTTTCATTCAAATGAGGGAGCAGCATGACAGTCTGTTCTTCTGCTATTAATCTTTTTATGTATCCCTTAGAAAACCTGGGCTGAAGGGAGGCTTAATACCGCAGCCATAAACTCTAATATGCTCAGAAAAATAGCTCTTTCCTGAGCTATGTATCTATCCCCTTCTTGTGCAAATCCATAGGCTCAGAAAGCCATGAGAATCTTTTTGTGACTGTGATCAGAGAACCTTTACTCTTTCACTTGCATTCATTATTATAAAAGAAGCTATCATCAAGAAAAGCTGGAGAGGCCCTGAATCTTCTTTGCAAACAAAATTCAATTATAGCATAACCAGGGATTGTGCCATGCTGGTAGTGGCTAGCAGGACTGTATTAAGTTTACTTGGCAAGGTTTTGATAGTGGGGGGCTACAGGGGTGGAATCTGTGAGAAGAATCCAGAAACTGGCCCATGTTAGATCAAGGCCAATTTTAGTCAGCTCCAAAGGGACCTGCTGCTGGCCAGAGCCAAGCCAATAAGCAATGTTGTTTGTGCCTCTGTGAGCACAGATTGAAGAAAGGGATAAAATCTGCAACAGCAACTGGGAGACTGAGGAGTGAGAAACAGCTTTGCAGACCCCAAAGTCACTGCAGAAAGTGTTCCAGGCATGGAGAAGAAGTTCCTCTGCGGCCTGTGGAGGTGGAGCAGGCTGTCCCCCTGCAGCCCATGGGTCCTCATTGGAGCAGATCTCCATGCTGCAGCCTGTGGAGGAACCCCGGGTGGAGCAGGTGGATGTGGCCTAGAGGAGGCTGCAGCCCATGGAGAGCAGGAGAGCAGGAGCCCGCAGGAGCAGGCCCCAGGCTGGAGCTGCAGCCTGTGGAGAGGAGCCCACACAATAGCAAGGGTTCTGGGGGGAGCTGCCACCTGTGGGGGACCCGTGCTGGATCAGTTTACTCCTGGGGGATGGACCCTGTGGTATGGAGCCATGTGGAACAGTTCTTGGAGAGCTGCTGCCTATGGGCAGCCCCCACAGGCTCAGTTCAGGAAGGATGGCATCCTGTGGGTGGGACCCCACATGGAGCAGGGGCAGATAGCGACCATGACCGAGCAGTGGAGACAAAGCGTTAGGGACTGACCACAGCCCCCATTCCCAATTCCTATGCACTACTAGGGGTGAGGATGTAGAAAAGGGTGGATGGGAGGAGTTGTTTGTTTCTCACTTCTCTAGCTTGTTAGTAATAGGTAATATATTTCTCTAATCTCCCTGTGCTGAGTCTGTCTTGCCTGTGACGATAACTGTTGAGTGATCTCTCTGTCCTTATTTCAACCCCTGATTCCTTTTTATCATGTTTTCTCCTCCTTTCCCTTTAGGGGTAGGGGGTGGGAATGAGAGTGCAGTTGTGGTGGAGCTCTGCTGCCCAGCTGAGTAAAACCACCATAAAGATATTTTAATGATAAGGGAGAGATCCATGATGATCATCTATGGAAGATTTTTACTTACTTATTTTTTAATCTTGTATGTTTGCTTTTTTCTTGCTCTTTTCCTCTAGTACATTGTAATTCCTATGGCTTTTAATCATTGTAATGAGGGCTGAAATTTACCAAAAAGTATCATGATGTATTCTGATGTATACAGTAGGGATGTTGGGGTAAATGTTCTGCAGATGATTCTGGACTAATTATCTTATTTTTACCATGATGATATTGACTAGCAGCATATTTTAATGATATGGGAGAGATCTATGCTGGTTATCTATTGAAGTAAAAATATTTTTTATCTGGTATATTTGCTTTTTTCTTGCTCTTTCCTCTAGTACATTGTAACTCCTATGGCTTTTGATCATTGTAATGAAAGCTGAAATTTACCAAAAAGTATCATGATGTATTGTGATGTATGCGGTAGGGATGTTGGGGTAAATGTTCTGCAGATGATTCTGGACTAATTATCTTATTTGCACTGTATGCTTCTGAGACCTTTCACGTCTTTCAGTTTCACCTTCCAGTTGCTTAATTTGAAGTTTTACTTTTATCTTGTATTTTGCAGAAGGAGTTTTAGGCCCACAAGTTATTAGAAAAGCAGTGGGCCAAGGACTCTGACTATGTGTAAAAACAACACAGAAAATGACACTGATACATAAGAAACACAAATTTTGTACTTGTATATGCTGGAAAAGCTGTATGAGGAACTTTACTCAGAATGCAGGTTTTAGAGATTATTTTAATTACAGCAGCGTCTGTCAGCAAGTCTAAAGCAATTTCTTGTGAAAACAGTGATTATTTTTTGGGGTGTATGTGGGCATATTTGCATTTTTATAAAGATGAAACTGTGATGTTTCACCTAGTATGTATACATGTATGTGAATCAATATCTAGATGCTGGATGTGGCTTAGTGATGTATGGAAAGCCTTGTGCTATCTATTGTTTCATTCAGGGTTCAAGTGAGGTGTCTGTCTTAAGTTTTAATCATTCATGGTTATAGAAACGTTTAAAGGTAAATTAGAAAGCTCTCTTTTGTTTCCTTTTGCAGTCTCTTAATTTCCTAAGGTAGTTAAATGACCACTCTCACTTGTTCACCAGTGGTACAAATACCCATTGATTTACCAGTATTTTTTAACATATAAGAAGACAAAAGGGAAACATTTTCTCAAAAGTGTTTGCGTGCATGACCATTAGTGCAATTTAGTTTTGTTTTGCCATATTTCTAAGTGAAATAACTGATTAAAGATTTTCAGACTCTGCAGGAGCACTTAGGATATGTGTATTCTTGTGTAACTTAAAAGGTGTAGACATTGCTGATTTTAATATCTTTGATCTGTTTTTTTTTATTCAATTTCAGGGAAGACTCTTTGGATATAATAATTTAATGACATAGTACTTTGTCATTTGCCAGGATGATCCCCAGATAATAGGGAATGTCAAAGCACTGCTTTGTCCTGCAGTGCATGATATACATGTACACTTTTGTGAAAGAATGCCGAATATATGCATCATACTGGTTAATTTTAGTAGTTTTGCAAGACCCAGCAAATGTCTTAATCACATCTCAGAATGTCAAAAAAATAAACAGAATCAAATTCTCTTATTATACACACACTTCTATCTATTAAATAAAACCCATTATATAAATACTTTTAGCATTTTTTGTTCTTTACTATTACTTTGGAATGCTGGATAAACACCCATGGGAAAAATTCTGTCCATTCTTTATGGTATCAGGAGACGCAGATAAACCCACTGCTATATTTACTGGAAAACCTCTTCAAGGTATTTGCATCCAAGCCTAGTTGATGTAATTCTGCAGGCACCACAAATGTCAAAGACCCAAGAAAAGGCAAACAGTACAAAGTTTGTCCAACCAACTACCTGTATTAGAACCAGTGTCACCAAAATAGCTTGAAGGGTGTTAGCAATTGGTGACTTCTCACTGAGAAGCACTGAGGCACCCATTTTCTGTTGAGACAATCTAGAGAGGTTTGCTGCCTGCTGGGGTCCTGCACTTGTGATATCACAAAGAGACTACCAAGCCTTGTAAAGACAGAGGACTAGCATTCATTCCTACTGTCATGGTTTATGTTGACAGCATGATGATGTTTTAGTTGTTGCAGAGTAGCGCTCATACTAAGCCAAGGACTTTTCAGCTTCTCATACCACTCATATCACAGAGGCTGGGGGTGCACAAGATGTTCAGAGTGGAAAAAAACCAAGACAGATGACCCCAACTGGCCATTCATATCATGTGATCTCATGCTGAACAACTATATGGGGTGGCTGGATGGTGTGGAGGGCACCGCTGCTCATGGCTGGGATGGGCATCGGTCAGCGGCTGGTGAGCAATTGCATTTTGCATCACTTGCTTTGTACATTATTATTATTATTATCATTTCTCTCTATATTAGACTGTCTATCTCAACCCACAAGCTTTTACTTTTTTTTTTTTTTTTCTTTACTTTTTTTGTTTTTCTTCCAGTTCTCTCCCTCAGCAAACATCATTGTGGTGCTTATCTGCCTGCTGGGTTAAACCACAGTGCCTGCTCTTTCACATATCGTTGACAGGGACTGCAATGAGGAGACTCCAAAATACCAAAAAGGACTTTATGTCCCTCAGACAGATAGGGAACACCAGTAATGTTCTCTTGTATTCTCCAAGTTGAAGACTGGAACCCAAGAAGAAGGAGATGAAAACATCAGATGAATGGCTGGCCATGTGGCTGGTGCCATGCTCAGCATTTTGGGTTCTGTGATCTCAGATGCATATTTGAGAGACCAGGCATGTTGACACTGGATGGGGTGCACCTGAAAAGATGGGGCAAGAGTGTTCTGGGCAGCAAGGGGGCTGGACTTATTAGCAGAGCTTTAAAAGAGAAGGACCTGGCAACGTTGACACTTTAGGAAGCAACAGGCAAATACCTGTGAATTGTGCCATATGAATTAGGGATTGTTCTTCTAAAACAGTAACGCGGCTGATAGCCCAGGTGAAGTGCTTCTACACTAATGCATACAGCATGGGAAACAAGCAGGAGGAGTTGCAAGCCATAGCACAATTAGGAAACTATGAGCTAATTGATATTATGGAAATGTGGTGAGATGAATCACATAACTGGAACACTGGAATTGGCTGCAGAAGCGGTGGACAGGGAAGGAGGTTGCCCTCTTTTTTAAGAAATTGATAGACTGCAAAGAGCTACCACTGAGAAAGAGCCATGGACAGGTTGAGCACTTGTGGGTAAAAGTTAAGGACTGGACCATTAAAGGACACTTTGTGGTTGGGGTCTGCTACAGGCTGCCTGATCAAGGGGAGCCTGTTGATAAGGTCTTCCTACTTCAACTACAAGAGGCATAATAGGCGCTCATCCTCATGGGAGATTTCAACCACCTGGAAGCATGCTGGGAAAGCTACACAGCAGGCTGTAAGCAGGAGACTCCTGGAGGGCATCAAGGATAACTTCCTGGTCCAGGTATGAGACAAGCCAACCATAGGAGAAAGACCTATTTCTTCTGTATATACTGGACCTAGTGCTCATTAAAGAGTTTAAAACTGGAGACAGACTGAGCTGCAGTGACCATGCCCTAGTTAAGTTTATGATCTGGAGGAACATGGGCTTGGCAAAGAGCAAAGTTGGGATCCCTGAGCTTTATGAGAGCAAACTTCCAACTGTTTAAAGAATTAGGGAATGAGGTCCCCTGAGACACTGTTCCTATGGACAGAGGATCTGATCAGAGCTGGTAACTCTTTCATGACACTTCTCTTAGAGCACAGGAGCTCTCCATATGTGAGAAATCAATCAGAGAAGGCAGGAAACTGGCATGGCTGAGAAAGCACTCAGTGGTCAAACTGAGGTCTAAGTAGCAAATGCACTGGCAGTGGAAGCAGGGACATGTGGCATGGAAGAGTAGAGGGATCCCATTCAGATGTGTAGGGGTGAGATCAGGAAAGCCAAGGCACAGATGGTACTAAACTTGGCAAGGGATGCAAGGAATAAAAAGAAGGGATTCTGCAGGTACACTGTGCAGAAAAGAATACATTCTTTCTCCTATGAAAAAAGGCTGAGAGATCTGGAAATGTTCAGCCTGAAGAGAAGGCTCCCTTTAAGTAAGGGGGCTTATAAAAAAGATGGAAAACTGCTGTCTCATGATGAGCTTTTTTTCCTCCACAATCCCAAGTCCTTCTAGACAGGGCTGCTATCAATGAGTTCTTCTCCCAGTCTATACTCATGTCTGGGATTTTCCTGACCCAGGTGCAGTGCCTTGCACTTGAATTTTTTGAACCTTACTGAGTTCATGTGGTCCCACTTCTCAAGTGTGTCCAGGTCCCCTTGGATAACATCACTTTCTTCTTGTATTGACTGCACCACTCAGCATGGTGTCCTCTGCTTGCTGAGGGTACACTTGCTGAGGGTACACTCAATTACACTATGTTGTTGATAATTATTTTAAATAACACCACTCCCAAGATGGATCCCTGAGTGACACCACTCATCACTGGCCATTGACCACAACAATCTGTATATGGCCCTCCAGTCAATTCCTTATCCACAGAATGGTCCACCCTTCAAACTCATCTCTCTCCAGTTTGGAGATTGGGATGCCAAATATCCCTTTGGCCAACTTGGGTCAGCTGTCCTGGATGTGTCCTCTCCAAGCTTCTTTTGCACCCCCAGCCTCCTTGCTGGCAGAGTGGTATGAAAAACTGAAAAGTCTTTGGCTTAGCATAGGCACTGCTCTGCAACAACTAAAACATCAGTGTATCAACATTATTTTTCTCTTAAATCCAAAACATGGCAACATACCAGACACAATGCAGAAAATTAACTCTACCTTAGCTGAAACCAGGCCAAAAGTCAGTAAAAGAGCTAGTTTTTCTGGTGTTTTTATTTTATTTTATTTTATTTTATTTTATTTTATTTTATTTTATTTTATTTTATTTTATTTTATTTTATTTTATTTTATTTTATTTTATTTTATTTGTGTAGTTGGTTGGTTGGTTGTTTTTTGCATGTTTTTTTTGTTTGCTTGTTTGGTTGTTATTACTATTATAGTACATATATATCTAAAATATAAGGTTTCTGTCTACTCTCACCATTAAGAAAAAGGAGATGAGTAACTGTCTAACATTAAAATAGCTAAAGGTTAGTGAGTTATATTAATGATAAGTAAAATGTTCAATGTAATGCAGAAGGGCAGACAGAAGTCTAGCAGTGCTGTGTTCTAGAATCCTGCCTTTTAAACACACACAGACAAGACGTGCATTTTCATGTGCAAGACATTAAATGGATCTCCTTCAGTAAATGAATAAAATATGGCATTTATTAATACTCTTCATGACACAATATATAACAATAAAAATGGGAGTGGGGTCTGATTATCCATCGAAGTCATTATCCAAATGTGGATTAATTTCTCCTCAGTCGTACAGGCAGATTGAAATGGTTTACCTTTATGCCTACTCTTAAGTAACATTCATTTAAACATATGTACTGGGTCTGGCTGGAATGTTAACTTTCCCGGCAGCAGCCCATTCAGTGCCGTACTCTGTACTTGTAGCTGGAACAGCAGTGTTATCACACCAGTGTTGTGTCTACTCCTGAGCAGCAGTGGCACAGCATTGGGCCTTTCTCTAACCCTCCTAGGGGGTGGGCCAAAAGTGAGGAGAGAAACATCACTAGGGCAGCTGACCTAAACCAATCAAAGGGATATTCCATACCATGTGGTGTCACACTCAGCAATAAAAGGTGGAAACAGGAGGAAGAGGGGAGGGGTGGGCTCTCGTTGAGAAGACGTCGGTCCTCCTCTCGAACACCGGCTGCGTGCGTTGAGGCCTTGCTTCAAGGACGTGGTCAATCATCGCTCATTTGTGGGAAGTAGAGAGTAATTTCTTTCCTCTGCACTTCCATATAGCTTTCATTTATTTTGTTTGTTTGTTTTCCTCCCTTTTTTCCCTTTTCCCTTTTATTTTCCCCTTAGTTAAGTTGTTTAGTTCATGGTAGTCTTTATTTAATTATTATAATTATTTCCCTTTAATTAAATTATCCTTATCTCAACCCGTGAGTTGTTCTTTGCTTTACTTCTCCCCCTCCTTATCTAAAGGAGGGGGAGTGAGAGAGCGGTTGTGGGGTTTAGCTGCCCAGCACGGTAAAACCACCACAACATATCATATGCTTAACTACTTTCCCCATGATTATTCAGCAGGGTCAATATATTTAAGAATTTGTGCTTCGCTGTGTGCATTCAGTGTCAAGTACCTTTTTGGTGGAAGAAAGCTCTTAAATTATATTTCATTTCAGTTTGGTAACATATCTTCACAAAGGGGTCAAAATTATTGAAGTTGTTGTTGAAGACTGTAAGAATGGCATCCAATCCAAAGGAACTGGCATTCTTTAGTGATGATTGCTAACTTTTATGTTGTAGAACTGTAAAAATTCTTGGTATTGTTGAAGTAACCATTAATAATTCATCCCTCCTCCAGAATGAATGCCCATCAGATTTTTTAAATTGAACTAAACAAAGCTTTATATATGAATTTCCTTTCCCCATCTACCTTGTACACGGAAATTATGAATCAATTTCTTTTATTTTCTTGGAAAAACAGTAACTGTGAAGTAGTATCATTTCTGCATGCTCATAGCACTAATCACCATTCCATTAGATAGGAGTACACATTCTGTTACATCATTATACTGTTTCAAAAATTTTATGTTCTTATTTGTAGAGAAGAAGCATAGAAATATCCACAGCTTTCAAAGTAAACAACCTCATGCTATAGGTTAAATTAATTCTCATGCTTAAATATGCCACTAGATCAATGACAGCAGGATAAAACCTCTTCACAGAGTTTTTCATCACTGAGAGCATCTAGACGAGAAATTTGTCTCTGAAGACCTTATTATAAAAACTTGCTAGACTGTATTTTTTAGTGCTCCATTAAGTACAAATGAAAAAAAAAAAAAAAAAAAAAGTAGTGAGATTGAAGCAAATTTTTGTGAACTTTTCACAAATTTCTCCAAATACTTTACAGATTCTCTCAGTATACATTCGGTTTTCAAATGGCTTGAAGAAAGTCTGGAGGTTACGTTTCAATTGCTTTGATCATTTGCTTTATAAACATTCCATTTTTATTTTCCTAGAAGGAGAAGAAAATGAAGAGAGCAAAGATTTATGTCATTGAGTGTCATAGCTGATTACCTCTAGAACTGAGAAGAATGCAATTTTTATGACTTTTTATTTAAATCTAAGCTATTTTTCATAAGCAAATATAGCCAGACCAGACAGCTTTAACTTTTAAGAATATATAGTACACTCTGGTATATATAAATATACCATATATATATAAGTATATAAATATAATATAAATCTGGTATAAAGTTATGATATGTTTTTAGAATCAGTGATTTCCTAAATAAAACATTCAGCACAATTCTTGAAAGTATAATATTTTTGTTGTAATTTGCAATGATATTAGGACAATAGTTTTTTTAGTAAGATGCAGGCACTATGCATCATTTGAAAGTTCCATTTGCTGATAATTTGCTTCTAGGGAAGAAATTTATGCTTACTCTATGAAGCCAAAATATATTTTTTATGAAATTTCAAGAAAGTGACCTATTGTTCCAGTCAGAGAAATGAAGTTGCATGGAAAATTAAATATGTGAAGAATGTGTAGAAGAGCTAATGAGATTCAAGGATCAGTGATGTTAAAACGATATGTAATAATTGTGTGTCCAGCATGCATTTTTATTTTCATTTTGTAAGATGGACAGAAATAGTCATATTTGCATTATAAAGATTACCTGTGCATGACCAAAACAAGCAATGACCTATGGATTTCCTGCTGGATGCCTACCTGTATGTGCAGTCTAAGAAGATGCTCTCAAAATAAATAAATAAATAAATAAATTATATGACTGATGAATTATTTCTCCTTGAATCCACTTCTGAACAAGGCACATTCACATTCTTTGGAACAGCTGAGCAGAGTAGTATATGAAAAGGAAGACCCATCCCCAAATGTGTCAACAGGAGAGCAAGAAGGTAAAAATGTGCCTATGCAGCTGGTGCCAGTGGGACAAAGATGCATGCACAGTGCTTAGTTCACAGTCTTCAACATCTTATGTCCTGAAACCATGATGTCCAAGAACTGGGCACAGCAAAATATTCACAGTGAAGCAATGAGTGTTGCAGACAAATTTTGGGAGTAAGTACGGGGGGGGGGGGGAAGGGGAGGATGGGGAGGGTGAGACAGGACACAATGACTGTTATTTTTTAAATAGAAAGTTAGTTTGTTAAATAGAGAATCTCATATTACAAAACAAAACAAAAACCACCAAAAAAAATCAAAAACCCAAACCAACCAACCAAACAAAAAACAATAAAAACCCAAAGCAGATAAGGCTGATTCCCTGGTTACAATGCCTCCATTTTCTAGTTTCTCTTTTCTCTGAAACCTCATTAAGAGACTCCTTACTTGCTGTAGTCATTATGTTTCCCTGCAGGAAGCAAGGAAATTCCAGTGTCACCTACCACTGAGCAAAATAGAAAGCCAAAGCAGAAAACAGTTAATGGAATCCCAAGGTTTAATCTAACACAAATCTGCACTGCAAATTGGTAAAACTGTGCTGCAAGTTAGCAACAAAGTCCCCATAACTTTGAGATGCAATGGAGCTTTGAAGCAGAACACACTTAAGTTTATCTTAATTATTCTGACTGGCTTTCAGCTAGCTCTGGTTGCTGTGCATGTTTGCTCTCAGCAAAGAATATGTGAGGTATTTCCCCCTATTGCCAGGCTCCAGAAAATTGCCAGGCCCCACTGCTTGGGGAAAGCAATGTCGGTGCCTGTAATCTTGGAAATTTGAAGCAGGTTGAAAACTGCTGTGTGATAATCTACTTTTCAGTGTTTTTGGCTCTCCCTGTCTGAAAAGTTCTAGTGTTGGCATCAACCCTTAAAGAGAGAAACCTGATTTGGCCAGAGTTTCGAAGCAGGTCTATACACCACCTTCTTTTAAAGAGTACACATGAAAAACATGGAAGTATTGTCAGTCTCCATAACCAGCTTACATTTGACCACAAAAAGAGAAAATAACCTACTGAATGAAGAGGTTTAAAAGATAAGTACTTATAACAAACTTCTGCCTTGTCCACATATCCCGTCAGAACGGCCTCCTTTGAATTTGGATAAATCTCAACTTTTAACAGTTTGTTATGTTACAGTCAACTTTATAATCCCATCTGGATTTTTTAGGAAACTTTTTTTTTTTTTTTTTTTTTCTCTGCTACCTCTGAGGCCTGAGTCTGTACATTAGTCCTGGTCTTTCTTCTTTTCTGTAGGTTTCATCCTTACTAAATTTTTCCCTCTCTCTCTCTGAGTGCTGTTCTGCTTTAGGAAAGTTTCTGCTATGTGTATGTTTTTTACTTCTAAAGAAGAGCAAATATCTACCTTCTTCCATGAAAATTTTCCAAAAAAGCAGGTAGCAAGCACCACCAACTAAAACAGCAAACCTCCTTTCTGTTGTCCTTCACTCTTTATGCAGCAACATACAGCAAAATAATGAGCAATACATTATCACTTGTAGCCTGCTTTTTCTCACTTGTATTGGGTCTGGCTGGGAGGGAGTTAACTTTCCCTGCAGCAGCCCATACACTTCTGTGCTCTGCACTTGTAGCTAGAACAGCACTGGTATTGTGTCTATTGCTGAGCTGTGTTGGCACAGCATCAAGACTCCCTCCAAATGCCCTAGAGCTAGTAGGCTGGGGGTGGGCAAGAAGCAGGGAGGGGTCATCACCAGGGCAGCTGACCTAAACCAACCAAAGGGATATTCCATACTGTATGGTGCCACACTCAGCAGTAAGAGGTGGGAAAGGGGAAAGAGGTGGGGTTCTTGTTATGAAGAAGTCTGTCTTCCCAAACAGCTGTTACATGTATTGAGGCCTTGCTTCCTAGGATGTGGCCAAACATCTCTCATTGATGGGAAATAGAGAAAAAAAATATTTTTCTCTCTGTGCTTCTGTGCAGCCTTTGCTCTTTTTATTTTTATTTTTATTTTATTATTTTTATTTTTTTTCCACTCTTCCCTTTAATTAAATTATTCTTATCTCAACCTTTTTTTCTTTCCAGCACACTTTCTTCTCCCTTTTCTTCTGAGGAGAAAGAGTGAGAGAGCAGTTGTGGTGCAATTTAGCTGCCCCCAGCAAGGTAAAACCACCGCACTCACCTCAGCATCAGAATACTTTTCTTTTTTCTTTTTTCTTTTTTTTTTTTCAGTTCAGTGCAGAATAGCTAAAACATATTATTTAAAATACTTAAATATGTCATTGATAAAGTTGTTTTTTTTTTGTTTGTTTTGTTTTGTTTTGTTGTTTTTTTACAAGTTGAAATATGAATGGTGTTTTTTCTCCACACCACCTGTTTATAAGAGGATCCTGAAATAGTGAATTTTTGACTTTTTCACAAGAACTCACAGGACATGAGAATTCAGGTAATCAAAACAGCTATACCATAGAGAAATAAAATGCATTTCAATATTAAATTGAATATATTTCATATGAGATGACTTGTAGTCCATTATACAAGCCCTCATTTCACAAATTCCCATAGATTGAAATAATTTAAATATTCCTACTTCTCACTCACACACCAGCTATTCATAAAATGTAATCTATTCAGGCAGGATAGGCATTGGGTTAGAAAAATGGTTGCTTATTTTTAGACTTCATCTTGTATTCTTGCAAGAGCCTGAGAGCTGCAGTTACCTTAATTGGATGTGATTTTTCTGGTTACTGATATTCTGAGCAGGCTGGTAGCTTCAGCATTTTCTGTCATGACGTCCTATTGACATATTTTAAAAAGGACAGCACTGATATGGGGGGTAGGGGCTGAGGGGTGAGCAAAAAGGGTTGGAAATTAGCTACTAATACCAAGAAAACATAGATTACGGGGGAAAGCTCCTCATCCTAAGAATTTTTACACCCTGAAAGCAGAATCAGTTAAAACATATTCCTATTGAGGAGTCTTCTTCTTGCTAAGCCTTATATTCTCAGATTATTATGAGCATAGAATTCCTACCAACCCAAACACAGCTACTAAAGAATGTAAATTCCATATTACATGTTGATAATGTGAAAAACACTTAACCTGGACATGGAAAGTTTGTGGGGAAAAAAAAAAAAAAAAAAAAAAAGTCTACTATTTCCCTCACTGGAAAGCCACAATTTCACTGGGTGCTAGTAGTTACTGAAAAATGTTTAACAGGTATAGAGACATGTTTGAAGGATTCTGCTACCCAGTCTTTGTTGCTATAGTAGCTATATCGCAGTAGTATAATTTTTTGCATACATATACGTCAGGGGAGTTGGAACTAGATGGTTTTTAATGTCCCTTCTAACTCAAACCATTCTATAATTCTATGTTACTATGGTTCCATGATTCTATGATTTTGTGATTCTATGATATTTTGTATACGTATGGATGAAACCATGAAGAATGGTGCTTGTTTTTCCTGTGAAAAAGCACTAATATTTTTAATAGTTCTATACTAATAGAGTTGATGCCTTTGTCTAAAATTAATCAACAGACAGGACAGAAATCAATAGTTGTGAAACAACAGCCCTGCAACACACACACACGCACACACACACACACACAAGGATTGTGCTACCACTGCAAAGAGGCATCATTCTTTTTTCCTCTGTTTATAGCTAAGTCTATAAATTTTATATGTCATGTTTGATGGTAGGTGATGTCTTTAACATTATTATTGAAGTCTTTAGAGTGGATTCTGATCACAGATAATCTGGTGAACATCTGGCATAATTCTACAGAGGATCTTCTGTGTCATTCTAATTTATATTGGTGTCACAACTATGAAAAAAGCAACAGGTTTGAGCTGGCTTCAATTCACATATTCTTTCCCATTGGCTGGGAACACCCAGTATTTTGACAGTGAGCGTATTGAGATCATTAATGTGAATCACATTTGTATTGTATATACAGTATATTGTACTGTATATTACAATGATTTATTCTGGTAAGTATACTTGTACCATGATTTCAGTACGTTGATGCTTCACTCTATGAAATCAAAATGCTGTGTTATGCCAAGTATCTACAAATAAGTAAATATGATATTAAACTTTAAACCCTCCTCATGTGGAATATCTTAAAAGAATCTTGTCAAAGAGTATTGGATTCCAATAATATGTTCACAGAAAAGTGAGTTTCTGATGAAGTGATGAGAGGTTTCATGTTCTTACTTATATTCATCCCATTTGACTAGAAAAATTTCTTGAACTTTTATATATCCACTATATTCTTCCCTGTTCATTTATTGACAGCTCAAGACACAGTTTTTTAAAAACTATGTGAACAAGCATTAAAGGTTAATTTAAAAAAGTTGTTCAGATTGGGCAAATGAATCAGAGAATAATAAAGATTTTTTTTCTCTAATATCAACCACACAATCCTGATATTTGAAAAATAGAATAAACAGATCTCTGTGAACTTGCAGTTCTGTCAGAATGTAAATACTTTTCCATTGAAGGATAACATATCTTGTTACTTTCAATGCATTTTGTCTTCCTAAGATCTGCACCACTTTTAAACACTAACTAATTAGTCATGTTAACGTTGCAGGGATTAAGTTCCGAGCATCTGAAGGAAAATGCATTGTTAAATCTTGCAAATATAATTGCTGTAATCACATTGCTAGCTATGCTTAAGTCTTTCTGTAATTTTTAAGGCATAGCTAATTCAGCCTTTCCTTTCCTTTCCTTTCCTTTCCTTTCCTTTCCTTTCCTTTCCTTTCCTTTCCTTTCCTTTCCTTTCCTTTCCTTTCCTTTCCTTTCCTTTCCTTTCCTTTCCTTTCCTTTCCTTTCCTTTCCTTTCCTTTCCTTTCCTTTCCTTTCCTTTCCTTTCCTTTCCTTTCCTTTCCTTTCCTTTCCTCTTTTCTCCAGATTTTGGGATTAAGTTCTGCATTGTTTCCAAAAATTGCCATGAATGGATGTCTTATAAAGAAGAGTAGAGCAGGTGTTTCTGATAGTTTCCTATTGTTGGCCTCTAAGTTTTCCAGCTGAATCTGGCTCACTATATGCCATGAGCTTGTTAAATTTTCTTTACAGTCACCCCATCTTTCTTCCTGTCATGGAAGAAAGTAGGAGCTGTTTTTGTTTCCAACTGGTGTCATCCTTCAGCTTTGCAAGATTATCTTCTGAATTTCTTGAAAATTTCCCTATATGCTTCCAGAGAATCCTGTGCATGCCTTACATCTTGCTGTGCAGTGAATGGTGTTTTCCTTTATTCGAACCTGATAAATTTTGCATCAAAGTCTAGCTTCAGTAATGAGTTGGAGTATGTTAAATAGGTTGCCAAAGGGTCCTCCCTCTCATAAAACATTGCTGACACAACCCCGTATTTCACACTGCAAATGTTACATTTCCAGTGTTAAAAAATAGTGTATACCAGCAAGTAATTACACGAGCCCCACTCAAAACTATTTTTGGAAATAACTAATATGTTTCAATAATCTTGAAGAACAACTGCTATGAGCTTGTATAGGACACAGGAATGAAGGCCATCAGTTGTCCTGGTTTCTTTTTCTGTGTTCCTTACATAGGCCACAAGATACTGCTGAATGGATATAATTTCTTCTCTCCTATTTGCCCTCTTGGTGAACCAACTCATGCTCTCCATATTCTAACTTTCTTAATATCCATCCTTCTGCTTAAGCTTTTCTTGTATTATTTTCTTGTTGTCTCATAAAACCCTACACAGCAGCCAGATTTTCATAAAACTAGCTGCATGCTTCCCAATGTGGATTAAATAATCAAAGCTGCTTTCATGCCTGGCAGGTCATGTTGATTATCATAAGGCAAAAACAAAACAGAAAAATCAATTATTTCTCAAATGTCATACTCTTCATGAAATTTGTTAGTGAAATGAGCTCTAAGCACTAACCTGTAATAAAACAATATATATAGCTGTGATGTCACATGTTGTGTACAAAGATGAAAGAAAACAGTGTTTTCAGTTTTTATTTACATACATTAACCTGTTTTTGTCTATTCTTTTGTTTCATTAAGTGTTTGATTTATATTTAAGCAGTTTATAGCCTACTGTAGTGTGATGCAATATGTTTGATACACTACTGTGCATAATGTATTATTTGACATTATGTTTACTATAATATGTGAGGAAAAGTTATTTATTCATACAGTCACTTAAAAGAAAGTCTACCATTTCTGGAATAAAATCTAGCAATAAGTAATGTCAATTTTGCACATCCCTAAAATTAAAATAAGTTAATCCTTAAAATAAGTTCCTGTAACTTCAAGAAGATCAGGGTACATCAGCTATACTATAATTTAGCATAAACTGTCTTTTTGAAAGCTAAATGTTCTCTACAGGTTTCCACTTGAAAGTTAAACTTTTACCTTTTTCTATTTGGCAAGATGTTAAACAGAATATATATATATATATATATATATAGAGAGAGAGAGAGAGAGAGAGAGAGAAAGAAACATTCATTCCAGTGATCACATCTTTGATGGGCTGTGTGGGCCTTTTAAGAAGCCTAATTCAAAACATTTTCATTGTTCTGTCTTTTCATCACCTTTTATTAAGAGAATTACTGTCTCAAGCCATCACATTTCTTAATATAAGAAGTAATAACCAAAGAGTTACATGAATCCCTGGTGATGTAAAACTGGCATAGCATTCCTACCTGAAATTATATAAATATTTTTACATATGAGATTACAGAAATATTGTAAAATTGTTATAAAGCATTTTATAAGAAATTCCTGCATATATGTTGACATCTCTGCTGTGGGGATTTGTGATGCAGAGTGAGATTTATCTCTTTAAAAGCATATGTATATTACAAAATGAACAATGTCTGAGAAATGTTTAAACTTGTCCTTATAGTCAATGAAGAAATATACGTAGTTTCAGCACAGAAATCTTTTTATCTTAAGCTCTGCATGCTCAGATGAATCTCCTAGAAGTAACTTTTTTTTTTTTTCTCCTTTGAATGTAAAGCAAGTCCCAAATAATTAGCTAGCTAGAAATGTCTATACTGCAGACTTGTAAAGTTGAATGAGGTGAGTCCTCACCCCAATGTACTGCAGAGGAGTGTAGATTAGCCATGAGGTATCATGAAATCCTATCCTTCTACAAGACAGGAAAATAGTGTAGTCTCTTCTGGAGGGTAATTTTGAACTGTAAACACATAGTCAGGAAAAAGCTTCTAACAATCTGTAAAACATTAATGAACAAGCTTTTCAGTTTGTTGACCACCATGCATTTCTAATAGTATTGCATATAAGATGATGTGAGTATCCTTTGGTGGGTTAAGATTTCAAAACAAAGTTAAAAAGTTCCTGGAAGCACAACACAGCCCAGAGAAAGCAGTCTAGGAGGTTTCTGGAGAGCGTGGAAGATAGCTTCCTGACGCAGCTGGTTAGTGAACCTACCAGGGGTGGTGCCCCGCTAGACCTTCTCTTCACAAACAGAGAAGGACTGGTGGAGGACGTGATCGTCGGGAGCTGTCTTGGGCAGAGTGACCACGCAATGGTGGAGTTCACTATTCTTGGCGAGGCCAGGAAGGGGACCAGTAAAACCGCTGTATTGGACTTTCGGAGGGCTGACTTTGAGCTGCTCAGGACACTAGTTGGTGGAGTCCCTTGGGAGGTGGTTCTGAAGGGCAGAGGGGTCCAGGAAGGCTGGGCGCTCTTCAAGAGGGAAGTCTTAATGGCGCAGGAACGGTCTGTACCCACGTGCCCAAAGACGAGCTGGCGGGGAAGAAGACCGGCCTGGCTCAACAGAGAATTGTGGCTTGATCTTAGGAGGAAAAAGAGGGTTTATAAGCTTTGGAAAAGTGGGCAGGCCACTAAGGAGGACTTTAAAGAAGTAGCGAGGCTGTGCAGGGACAAAATTAGGAAGGCCAAAGCTCATCTGGAGCTCAATCTGGCTACTGCCGTTAAAGATAACAAAAAACATTTCTATAAATACATCAACACAAAAAGGAGGACTAAGGAGAATCTCCATCCTTTACTGGATGCGGGGGGAAACTTAGTTACAAGAGATGAGGAAAAGGCGGAGGTGCTCAATGCCTTCTTTGCCTCAGTCTTTAGCGGCAATACCGGATGTTGTTACTCAAGTACCCTGAGCTGGTGGAAGGGGATGGGGAGCAGGATGTGGCCCTCATTATCCATGAAGAACTGGTTGGTGACCTGCTATGGCACTTAGATGTGCACAAGTCGATGGGGCCGGATGGGATCCACCCAAGGGTACTGAGGGAACTGGCAGAGGAGCTGGCCAAGCCACTATCCATCATTTATCAACAGTCCTGGCTATTGGGGGAGGTCCCAATCGACTGGCGGCTAGCAAACGTGACGCCCATCTACAAGAAGGGCCGGAGGGCAGACCCGGGAAACTACAGGCCTGTCAGTTTGACCTCAGTGCCAGGAAAGCTCATGGAGCAGATCCTCCTGAGAGTCATCATGCAGCACTCGTAGGGCAAGCAGGCGATCAGGCCCAGTCAGCATGGGTTTATGAAAGGCAGGTCATGCCTGACGAACCTGATCTCCTTCTATGACAGAGTGATGCGCTGGGTGGATGAGGGAAAGGCTGTGGATGTGGTCTACCTTGACTTCAGCAAGGCTTTTGACACCGTCTCCCACAGCATTCTCCTCAAGAAACTGGCTGCTCTTGGCTTGGACTGGCGCACGCTTCGTTGGGTTAGAAACTGGCTGGATAGCCGGGCCCAAAGAGTCATGGTGAATGGAGCCAAGTCCAGTTGGAGGCCAGTCACTAGTGGCGTCCCCCAGGGCTCGGTGCTGGGGCCAGTCCTCTTTAATATCTTCATCGATGATCTGGACGAGGGCATCGAGTGCACCCTCAGTAAGTTCGCAGATGACACCAAGTTAGGTGCGTGTGTCGATCTGCTTGAGGGTAGGAAAGCTCTGCAGGAGGATCTGGATAGGCTGCACCGATGGGCTGAGGTCAACTGCATGAAGTTCAACAAGGCCAAGTGCCGGGTCCTGCACCTGGGGCGCAATAACCCCAAGCAGAGCTACAGGCTGGGAGAGGAATGGTTGGAAAGCTGCCAGGCAGAGAAGGACCTGGGAGTGATGGTGGACAGTCGGCTGAATATGAGCCAGCAGTGTGCTCAGGTGGCCAAGAAGGCCAACGGCATCCTGGCTTGTATTAGGAACAGTGTGACCAGCAGGGCTAGGGAGGTGATCGTCCCCCTGTACTCAGCTCTGGTGAGGCCGCACCTCGAGTACTGTGTTCAGTTTTGGGCCCCTCGCTACAAGAAGGACATCAAGGTGCTTGAGCGGGTGCAGAGAAGGGCGACGAAGCTGGTGAGGGGCCTGGAGAACAAGTCCTACGAGGAGTGGCTGAGGGAGCTGGGCTTGTTCAGCCTGGAGAAGAGGAGGCTCAGGGGTGACCTTATTGCTCTTTTTAGGTACCTCAAGGGAGGCTGTAGCGAGGTGGGGGTTGGTCTGTTCTCCCACGTGCCTGGTGGCAGGACGAGGGGGAATGGGTTTAAGTTGAGCCAGGGGAGTTTTAGGTTAGATGTTAGGAAGAACTTCTTCACTGAAAGGGTTGTGAGGCACTGGAACAGGCTGCCCAGGGAAGTGGTGGAGTCACCGTCCCTGGAAGTCTTCAAAAGATGTTTAGATGTAGAGCTTAGGGATATGGTTTAGTGGAGGGCTGTTAGCGTTAGGTCAGAGGTTGGACTCGATGACCTTGAGGTCTCTTCCAACCTAGAAATTCTGTGATTCTGTGATTCTGTAAAAATAAAAAGTGGGAGAGGAGAGGAGAGGAGAGGAGAGGAGAGGAGAGGAGAGGAGAGGAGAGGAGAGGAGAGGAGAGGAGAGGAGAGGAGAGGAGAGGAGAGGAGAGGAGAGGAGAGGAGAGGAGAGGAGAGGAGAGGAGAGGAGAGGAGAGGAGAGGAGAGGAGAGGAGAGACAAGATGAGAAGAGACTAGAGGAAGACAATTTTAGCAATACAGAACAATGTGACTCTGTAAACTCTAAACAATGGTGTTGAAGGTATCTTTCTGAGAGGAATAGTGGGCTCAGATGGTTCAGAAGGACTATGCAGTTAATTATACAAGTTAAAAACAAACAAACAAACAAAAAACAACTAAAATGCATGTGGTTTTTTTTTTTGGTTTGGTTTGGTTTGGTTTGGTTTTAGTCTCTAAAATTTTTGTTTTGGATCAAATGGGATTATTGACATTCACTTCTTAGTCCAACTAACATCTTGCAGGGCTCATATTTTAGTCTGAACTCATACAATGCTAGTATCATTCAGTTTAGCAGCAGGTGTTATTGACATATTTCTGTATGAGAAAGGTTTTAGGAAATTATCCCAGCTCATGATGTTACTGCTGCCAACTGCTGTACACAGCAGTTTCACCAGTGAGTGAGTCCCAGGTCACATCATTCATTATCAAGAGACTGTGTGGAGTGCAGAAGAGTTTTATGTCCTCCTCACCCTGGCTGACATAGGGATTTGGGCTGATGCAAAGGATGACAGTCTTAGCATTTGATCCTGGTTTTCTGCATTGACCTGGCCACATCTATAAGCAACAGAACACACTAAGCCTAACTGGACAGAAGAAGCCTGGAGCATGCCAGCCAAACTGTAAGGAAATTTAGAAGTTTTGTGTCATCTTTATGTATGAATCTTCTTTGTGTGAAAACCCTCAGATGCTAATAGGGATTTACACCTTAATGCTTACTTGCTACTACTTTTCTTTTATATTTACAAGGGACTCCTTGAAGATACAAGGATCTTTAATTTAATTTTATTTTATTAAATTTAATATATGTTCAGTTCTTCCACTATTTTCATAGGCTTTCTGGCTCATCCAAACATTATTATTGTTGTTGTTGTTGTTGTTGTTATTGCTTCCAGTTGCTCAACACGTTTCTCTTTCTTCTGGTAAGGTTAGCATTTTAGGCCAGCTTACTTGTTCAGATGGACAGAAGGGTTCTCTTATCCACAGAAACCTGTCTTTTTAAAACCAAACTGCCAAAGCTATACTGCAACTAAAAATGCCTCATCTAGCAGAGGACCACAACTATACCAGAGGAAAACATCTTTCATATACAAATGTATCTGTGGAAGAGTGGGATACAATTTGATCATGGTGAAACTTTGGAGCTGTAGTAGCCCTAATTATTCATGTCTCATATAGTTGTAATCAGATTTTATCATATAATTCAAACTGAACCTTTTAAATCCTTTCTTAAAATGCCTCCATGGAAAATGTAACATTGTATGGGAATTGATGCTGTTAATTTGTCTAAATATTCTTCACTCTGAGCCATTACTAAATGTATAGACTGGAAGCAATATAGATACAAGGGTAGAAGTGATAGATTAAACAGGTTAGTGAAAAAGCTACTTTCAGAAGTGATGAGCCAGTGTTTAAACATTATTAAAAAATAAAGTTCTTGCAGCAAAATTTTAAGTGTCATAATAATTCATATTTATTTCAGTACTGGGATAGAAACCCTTGGTATATGGAACAAATAGAAAGTGCATAAGTAATAGAACAATAATTAATAACTGTAGAACATAGTTTGCTTTAAAGAGATTTTATGGCAAACTCAGTTCCAGAAGGATCTTAATTTACAACATAGCTGTTTCAAATGGGTGCATTAAATAATTCTACCAATGCTTTCTTAACCCATCAAGGACTAACAGTAAACAAAACTGCTCCAGTACAGGTCCCCCATGGGCGGCAGTTCCCCTCTCCTACTCCTGCATGGGCTCCTCTCCACGGGCTGCAGCTCCAGCCCAGGGCCTGCCCCTGCGGGGGCTCTCTGTGGGCCGCAGCCTCCTCCAGGCCACATCCACCTGCTCCACCGGGGGCTCCTCCAGGGGCTGCAGCGTGGATATCTGCTCCGTGCGGGACCCATGGGCTGCAGGGGGACAGCCTGCTCCACCAGGGGCCTCTCCACAGGCCACAGGGGAATTTGTGCTGTGTGCCTGGGGCACCTCCTGCCCTCCTTCTGCACTGCACTTGCGGTCTGCAGGACTGGTTCTCACTGCTCACTCTTCCAGCTGCTGTTACGCAGCATTTATTTTTTTTTCCCTTTTTTAAATCTGGTCTCACAGAGGTGCAAACAACATTGCTTATTGGCTCAGCTTTGGGCAGTGGCAGACAGACCCCTTTGGAGCTGGCTGAAACTGGCCCTTATTTAACATGGGGCAGCTTCTGTACTCTCCTCACAGAATCCACCTCTGTAGCCCCCCTGCTAACATAACTTTACCATGTTAACCAACTGCACCTATGGGTCTACAGTCTGTTAAATATGTTACAAAAACACTTTGTCCTCTGGAATGCACTACTTCTAAGAAAAGCATGTTTTCAAAATGTTTGCTGTGGATTGCTGTCAGCAAGGTTAGAGGTAACATTTAAGGGACACCCTCTTAAAGTACTCTATGTACTTTTCTTGCAATTGCATATTCATTCAGAAGTGTATTTTATTAATAACTTGAATTTAGGAACTCTGTTCAAAAAGTAAAATATGCTGTCAGTGTCAGGTCCATGTTACAAACTAACAACATAATTTCCTTCAAGATCAGGACTGAGTCTATCCCAGCACAAAGGTGAGTTACTTCATGTTTATATAGGAGTATCACTTTGTGAGACACGGAGAGTACAGGGGGCAATCTAACATTAAACATGAGTTTCTTCTTACCTATCTTAGCTTAGCTATCCAAGTTCCTTGTACACTCTGGAGAGAGAGGCCTCTGTGGCAGTTCACGCCAGCCTAAGAAAACTGGTCAAGATGAAAGGAATAATTAGCTCTCTGGAGGATGCCTGCCTGTCTGCACTTACAAAAGAGGATGTCTAGTCCTAGGTGCTTAGTCTTGGACAGTTAACTCCTAGATATTCAAAGCCAGATAACAAAATTTCTCCTCAGAAGTAGTGAAATATTTTTTGCTCTTTTTATCCCTTTATTCTCCTTATTTTCCCCCTCTAACTCTTTCAAGAACACTGTTAATCAGCTATTCAAAGTTTGATTCTTCCTTGCTGATGGACATTGCAGCTTCTTTACTCTAGTTTGACTTCCATTTCATTTTCATTTTCCTGTCTTTTTATTTTAGAGATTCTTCATTTCAAACATGGTCTAGGGAAATAATAAAAGAGTAACTGCAAGAGATCTTTTTTTTTTTTTTTTTTTTTTTTTTTTTTTTTTTTTCCAGTCTCTCCTTTTATTTTTGTTTGTTTGTTTTGTTTTGTTTTGTTTTCTTGCATTGCTGTTTTCAACCACAGAGGCTTTGACTGACTCTAATATTCAGGGTGTGTTCATCTCTGTTTCAGTGTTTTCCTGCAGCATAGCAACAATCTGACCTTAGTCTGTAACTGTTTTATAAAGGGTAGATGCAATAGATTAAACAGATTTTTATAAACAGCAATAATAATAATAAAAAAATAATATGTAACTTTTCAAATACCGAGTCTTCTCAGTATTTAAAGAGTGGCAGGAATATGACTGCCTAACCCATTCATATATTTTCAAGCCACTTTTCATATAAACTGCTGTTTTGTTTCCCTTAGTGTTGAATTCTCATGTGTCCCATGTATGATAATCTGAGCATTGCGGGTTCTTGCTCAAAAGGCATTCTTTTAAGCATGCTGTTGACCATGTAGCAAATCTTCCAGTTAGATTTCTGGCTGTAAGTCAGAATGCTAATATATGTATGCATCCATGCTTTAATGAGACCTAAGATGATTATTTCATTAGGTGAATTAGTTGTTCTAGTTCATGACTCCATAAGTTAAACAAACAAGTCTTTTTTGTTGTTGTTGTTGTTGTTTGTTTGTTTGTTTGTTTTAATTGTGTTTTGGATAGTAGTAGTAGTTTTTTTAACTACTTTCTACGTAGCATTAAAAAGGAATATGTTTCTTTTGCCCTATAGGCTTGATTATAAATAATTTATTTCTTGGTGTGTTCTGATGAAAAAATCCACAGGATTCATCAGATTCATCAACATATTTAACCTAAGAATGTAAGAAATACAATAACACGACTTTGTGTTTCTCTATTTCAAGTTTAGTTTCACTGAAGCTTGTCGACACATTCTTACACAAAGTATATTGTTGGCAAATATCCATGCTAGTATTATTAAGTTCATATGTTGACAGATGATTTTGATTTCTTTTTAGTTAAATTTCTGATCCATAACTTTTAAGAGTGAACAAAGTGATAAAGACAATCTTAAACAAACTAAAGCAACATAAATGGCTGACAAAACAAAAATCTCATCTAACCATGAAATGGCCACCTAAAAATGCTATTTGTATATAAAGATTATAATACAGTTCAAAGAAAATTGAATTAACCTAATTCTTTAAGTCATGGTATGTAGGCATTTTCCCCATTTCCCATGCATTTTCTCATTTGTTGGATTGCCTTCACTTTCCTGTTTTCTGAGATATATTTATCACACTATTTATTTTAGATTTGTGTCTATATATCTTCCCTGAAGACCTTTTTTCTTTTTTCATTTTTTTCTTTTCCTTTCTCATTCCACTTTTAGGTTCTTGTTATGAGTACTATAGAGGTTGTGATACCAGCCTTTGATGATGAATTCAGAAATTCATTTCAAAAAAAAAAAAAAAAAAAAAAGCATTAAAAGCATAAGCTGAAGGATCAATAGATCAATGTGTCACCAGTGATGGTGACTTACAGTGAGTGTCAGTGAGTTATTTATTGCAAACTGTTTCCAGATCACTTATGTATTGTTCAGTTTTCTACATCACTAGTGCTTGTCTTACATTTATGTTCATGACTTTTTGATTTCAAATACTCAACAAAATGTCTTACTTTTCTGAAAGTAGTAAAATAAGTTATTTCATTATTTTTTTTCCTTGCATATTGAGGCAGTTTATTTGGCATTACCCAGTAATGATTTGTAACTTATCTCGCTATTGAACTATTTCAGTTTTCTTAGGATTTGAGATTATTTCATTCTTTGCCATAACACTGGTTTACTATTCCAGCTAGTACCTCTGCTTTTCTCTCTGATCAATAAAGAAATTCTTGTAGAAGTGCAATATTATTTTCAAGAATAAGCTTACAGCAAATTTTATTTATTTATTTTTGGACTGGTTGACATCTCTTGCACTACGACTTTTTGCAAGTCCTATGAGCTGACAAGATAGAGAACTTACAGGGCTGAATTATTGCAGGTCATAAGCACAATCCTACTAAAATTACAGATGAATGATTATATCCTATCTAAGAACTACCTTCTGCTGCTTTTCCCTCATTAATGAATGGATAAGCAATTCAGATTAGTTTTGGAGTATGAAACAATATTTTACAGATGTGCAATTATACCAGCAATTATGTGAAATAAAATCTGTTGCAAAAGGGAAGCATCCACTCAAGGTACAACACAAAACAAAACAAAACAAAACTACAAATCTTTAATTTATAAAGGGATTTTGAATCCATTGAGTACAAAGGGCTTTGCCATATATTATTTAAAATTAACATTAAGTTCAGCTCTGCACAACTACATACACTGTCTTCAGCAATGTTTTTTACAGGACTCCTTGGTAGTTTTAGGTCACAGAACTAGTAGTAGTGAAGGAAACAAAAAGATAGGCCCTGGAATAGATCTGGGATCCTCTGCTAAAGTGCTCAGTAGTGCAGGAAGAGTCTGGATATCTCTAGACAGGGCCCAAAACTATCTCAGGTAGAGAGGGCAGATATACCAGGTATTCTATTACAGTTAGCCTACAAAGAGCTATGGCATAGAAAAATCAGAAGACAAGAACATATCTGCAATTCCAGAACAACCCTAGGGTTATTGATGATATTCACACCTTCAAGGATCATCAATTCTGAATTCTCTTCCAAGCTCACCTACAGGATATTCCTTTAAAAAACAAATGCACACAAACACAAAGGAAAACATGCACTGTTACAGCATTATGCCTCCTTTATGTGAAAACCTGGGTAAAATAATAAAAAATAAATATAAAAAGTGAAGCTTGAGTTTTGGTAACTTTCTGTGCCTGAAATACCTTAGGAGATTGCTTTAAGAGGCAGACAACAGGCTGTTCCAGACCAACAGTGCTCATTTTTCTGAGGATTTCTGACCACCCTGTGCTGGTCAATGAGAAATTTCATTTTCTGTGTAAGTTTTTTGAATGATTTTCTAAATTATTATAGAATGGTATGGTAAGTCCTGGAATGGAATGGAATGGAATGGAATGGAATGGAATGGAATGGAATGGAATGGTAAGTACTAAGGATTTAGTCTGTTGTTATTCTGAGTTTTATTTTGTGTTTTTTTTTTTTTTTTTTTTTTTTTTTTTTGGGGGGGGTTGTTATTATTTGGGGTTTTCTTCTTCTAGTTGTTCCAACACAAAGGAGTCAGCATGGCTTAGGTACTCTCATGGGAGCTGATAGCTGTCAGGAAGGAACTGCTGCTGCTGTTGTCAGTATGAGAACTTCTACCTAATAAAGTCCCTTATGGAAAATTGGCAGAGGAATGTCTGTGATTTAGTTATTATAAATTTATCCTCTTTGCAGACATGGAGACTTTTTTTAGTGTGGCAAGAGACATAATTTTGGTTACTTGGTTTCCAGTGAAAGATACAGAGGTGCCTACTGCCTTAGGCAGCAGCTGAGGACAATGCATTTGCATCATAGATTTGGTACCTAGAATGTGTAAAAGTCCTTTATGCATTTAAATTCTTAGCACATCTATTCCTGTAACTGCTACATAAAACATACTGGAAAAAAGCTATGTTACCACTAAGTGTCCCTACAGGTGACATTGCTGTGTTCATATGATGGTAGCCAAGTTGCACTTACAGAAAAAATTATGGTTCCTTACATTAACTGAAATAGTTTTAACCACAAGAGAGATAATTTTGTATTCTCTATGTGATCTCTTGATCACATTAATCCTAAGATGCCCTAATTGTTCCAAGAAGCCTGTTCTGAACGTAACAAATCTACAAAAGCCACTGAACTCTATTTTTTTTGTTTGTTTGTTTTAATCTTCCAAATCAATGACAATGCCAAAACAAACGAATAAATCCCTCTCTTTGCTGTACATCCAAATTTTGTGTTAGGTGAAAGAGTATTTTCTAGTGTGTGCCAAGTGTGGGGGGAGAGTTAAGACCAAAACCTAATGATATCTGTACATTGAACATTTATAAGTCATTGGGAATTTCAGTGTAACATCTGTATTTTTGTCTGTTCCTCTGACATATTTTTCCTTGTTTTTTTTTGAGAAATAGAAAAGGTTTTGCTTTCATTGCCTTTTCTTGACAGAGATGCCACAAGGTATCTATACATCTCAAAGGCTAACACAAAATCAATCTGTGTGATTATGCAATTTAGTTGCTTTTGCAGTGCTAATTTATCTACTAGCATCTGTAAATTACTTTATTATAAAAAATTCAAAGGCTTAGCTGAAAGCCAAATTAGACCTGGTAGGAACACAAAAACATTGTCAGCAAGGGAAATCTCTAAAAGCACCGACAGACAACAAAACATCAAGTGTTGTGTAGACAGACATAACATGTGAGATAAAGTCATTAAGTGTTGACTATTGTTGTTTTATTTGAGGTCTGAATAAAAGTACATTGCTGGGAGGGATTGTCAGCTTGCCCTACAAGGAAACAATTTGCCATTTTATTTTAACCCATATTATTTGAGTACTTTATACTTAAATTTCTGTTTACCAATAAATTACTTATGTCTAATTAAAGTGGGAGGGACAGAGATCATAGGAACTTTGATAAATGAAGACAGAAATTGTCCTGCTAGTAGGTGAGGCTGATAGCTCAAAGTCTTTCTTCCAGTTGTTAAATGGCAGGCACTGAATTCAATGTTAAACATTTACTTATCAGGGAAAAGCAACCTGTGAATTCAAGGTTAAACATTTATTCAAAAGAGGAGCATAAAAAAAAATAAAGAAAAAGAAATGTTGAAGGAAGTGAATAACCTTTAAACATCAAAGACATTTTTTCTATCCATTAAGAGGTCAGTGTGCTAATGTATCACAAAATTACAGTGACATGACTTCTGATATCACATCTGATACTGAAGGAAGCCCATGTTCTCGCATGTTACCCTGTACCCTGTACTTCTAAAACCTCTCTCTTTTGCTCTTTTTTCTTTGCAAGTGCTTTTTTTTTTTTTTTTTTTTTTTTTTTTCTTTTCTGTCTTGGAAGAATTTGATGTAAGACTTGACATTCTTTTTAAACTGAAAATCTGGTGAAGACAAATCTACTTGATATTTGAATGTCAAACAGGCAGTAAAATTAATGACTTGATACAAAGATATACAGAAATAGCCTAATGCTCCCTCACTTTCTTTTTCCCCTGTGTTCTCTATCCCAAGCATCGTAAACAATATCTATTAATAGATTTCGTGTTTCAAATTAGAAAGTTCCTTTGTTCCTTTTTTGATCAGGAAGAATAAGTTAATCATTATTAAGGCAGTTGTAGGACTAATGTTTGTTAGTCATTCTCACACTGCTGTTTTGACTGAAAATCCTAAATGCGTCAGATATGCTTTCAAGATTGTTATTTCTGGGTGACTTTACAGTGACTTATTATCTTTAAAAATCACATATGATGTTTGTTTACAGGAGTTGGAGATGGAGGGGGGAGAAATCCTACAATGTGGAGCGTTTTATCAATAGGAAGAAAAAAACCAAGCTGTTTATAGACCCACTCATATGTTGAGTAATTTAACTGAACATATTTGTGTGTTGCCTTTTAAAACTCCTAATTAGACATATATGTTGATAATGGAAATATATATATATGTTTAATTATATGCACAAGAGTCATATCCTTGAAGATATCTTTTCACTCTTAACTTTAAATGCACAAGTGAAATATGACTAATATGCCTTCATAAAGCCCATATTGCTTAACCAAGTGAGGCTATTTCCAAAACTTTATTGCAGCAACTAACTAACTGACTGCATAGCCCATATAGCCAATAGACATGGATGTTCAGCTGGGACTATTTTATCATGGTTCTTCTCTGGCTCACGGGCTATAACTAATAAGCAAAAACATCCTTTCTAAAGTAAACCTGAGAATCAAGATTATACAGACTTGGCCACAAAAACAAGACACAAGAGATGTATTAACTAACCAGCCATGCAAATTTTGGCAACTAAGAGAACGGCTAACCTGTAGACTACTTCAGCCACTGATTATAGACACTTCAATTGTGTCTGTCATTTGGCATGTCCCTCCTGTGTATGCACCAATGCTGTATGTTAACACCTCCTTGCTCACTTTCCTCCTCCATTCCCAGTAGAACAAGGGAAGGGGAAGGGAAGAATAAAAGCAAGAAGGCTTTTGGGTTTAAATAACAAATGTTTATTATGGGAAGAGAAGTGGAAGAGAAAGAAAACAAAACAGATGATGCAAAGGCAATCAGTCACCACCTATCATGGGTAGACCAATGCCCTGTTCCCAAGAAAAAGAAGGGTAGCCTCTCTAACCCCATTCCTGTCCCTTTGTATTGCTGAGAATGTTGTTCTATGGCATGGGGCATTTCATTGGTTAGTTCTGGTCATCTGTCTGATTGTGTCCTCTCCCAACCTCTTGTACATCCAGCAGTCTATTAACTGTGGGGGCAGAGAGAGAAACAGACACCTCTGATGCTGTGTAAACACTGTTCTGCAACAGCTGAAGCATTAGTGTGTTATCAGCAGTGTTTTGTTCATCTGAAAAAAAAAAACTACCATATTAACTCCGTGCCAGCCAGACCCACTACAAGCAGGTTATAAGATTTGTGTATCTCATTCTAGGCACTGTTGCTGTTTGTCTGCAAATTAAGCTTTATAAATCCAAAATGCTATTTCATAGATCATTGCTTTTTACAGATGTGATATACAAATCCTATCAAAAACAAACAAGCAAACAAAAACCAAACAGATTCCTTTGTGTGAAGAGTATACCCATCAAATGGAGGAAAAAAAAAAAAAAGAAAAAAAGATGATGGCATGAAGTCAAGAAGTGCTAGAAGAAATAGCTGAAAAAGGACCTGTAAAAACAGTATGTGCTCTAATATGTCTAAACTTCTAATAATGTCATCTTACTCATAGTAAACAGTAGATTAACTATAAGTAAACCCAAGCCACAAAAAATACCAGATGTGCAGCCCTGCCCTACAGCATATCCTGAAAGAATGAATATTCTCCCTTGTTACTTAAAAGAGGATCTATTAGATGGAAGTGGATGCTCTAAATGCTGAGAGAGACAAATAAAGGAAAAATGGTAGAGAGAAATATCAAGCAGAGTATAAAGACGGAGAGGTATATATACCAAGATAAGAGGTATAATATTGAAGGAAGAGTAACTATATGAAACTAGTTATTATGGGAGTCCAAGAAAAATAAAATGAGGAAAAAAGAAATATAGTCACAGGGAATACGCAGAGACAGTGAGGGAAGAAAAAATAAAAATCATACAAGATAGGGTAAGCAGAGTACAAGAAATAAAACAATGAAGGGAAGATTGGAGAATAAGAAAGAAAAGAAAACTAGGGGAAAACGTTTACTTTGATATATTCATTTCTTTTTAAATACATGTCTCCCTGAGAAACTTCACTCCCACATGGAAGAGCATGATGGAATATTTGTGACTTAGGGGATTTAGAGTGAACCATAAATATAAACCACAACAGAAACACTGTATGCCAGACATCCTAAATAACCTGTGCAACAAGGGAATCCAGAGTATCTGTATTTTTTAAACAGACTGTTTCTGCAAATCTCAAAGGGTAGCTTATATAAATCTTCTATTTATCTTTTTATGGACTGACCTCTGTGCTATTCTTTGTAAGTACTCACTCTAGCAGATATTAGTTCCCATGCCATTTTCATCTCCATCACACAAAACAGTCATCGGGACAAGACTCTTTAGACAGAAGAACTTTCCTGGGAGTAAAGATCTGTTAATATATCAATTGCTGCTATACTTTCTCCAGTAGGAAAAACAAATGGTTGTAAACCCTCTGCAAAAAAATACATATAAAGAGACTTTTCCACTTTTTTCCACTTTTTCTCCAGAAGCAGTTCTATACTCTTTGGCTTTTTGGTCTGGTGCCTCATCTTGTCAATTCTCCTTTGTTTTTTTTCTTCTTCTTCTCCTTTCTTATTTCCACAGAACAAAAAAGGTTTTCCTTACTTCACTCCCTGCTTCTTTATTTCACAGATCATTTTTTTTTCCTTTTTATTTATTTATTTTTTTTCATTTCCACTATGCCTATCGTTCATAGTGCAATTGTCAAAATAAACAAACAAGCAAACAAACAAAAAAAAATGCATGTCCACCATGGAACAAATGCTATGTAACAAAACTCCTATTTATATCTGTTACAGAAAGTGAATCTGGAACCAAAGGATATAAGTATAACTACTTAACCTAATAGCCCACTGTTAGCATTAGTATTGTCATAAATTTCTGCTACATTCAGACAACAGGAGGCAGCAGAACCCTGCTGTGTTGGCATGAATTCAAGTGGTGTTTTCTGATAATTATTTTATTGCTATCCTTTCACACAGGTAAGCTTCCCGAGATAGGTACATTTAGCTGGTATTTATTTAGCTGCACCAACATACGAGTCCATACCAATTACATTTATATTACTAAAGGAAACAAACTAAAAAGGAAAAAAAGAAAAAAAAGTATGATTTTAAATGTAAGATAATACATTGTATTGACATATTGACATTATATTTTTAGCATAGATTTTACTTATTAATTTAGATCCTCCTCTGATGTACACTTACCAGGTCACTTAGAAACTCGGTTTTGTCCTTCTGAGTTTGCTCTTCTTTAGGCTGAAAGGTATCTGCAAATTTCTACTGAACACCTGCTGAATCCCTGAGCCATGGCTTGGCATGTGGAAAAGGTTGGGAAATGGGCAATGGTTTTCTTGTTTAATTTCAGCCACGAGTCCAAAAATATCCCAGGACACTAGGACATTCTAAATGTGTTTTGGGTGAGGCCCAGTTAACACCATCTCTCTGAATACTTTAGAACTGAAGCCAAAAGACAGAAATTATTTAAAGGCTACCAAGGTCTGCTACATTTGACAAATATTTTTTGATAAAGAAATGTTCTGAAAATTAAAAGAGTAATGATATTAGAAATTATATCATATTAGAAAACCAGAAGGAGCAATAAGATTACTTCTGTCCTAATTATCTGAGACATTCCTTAATATTTCATATTTAAAATAAGTGTTTATGGTTTAGCCTGCTTCACCATGCTGACTCTACTTCACACAGAACAGAGAGCTAGCGCTTCCACCTAAGGGTGTGGGGCTGAATCCTGCTGTCTGCTTCAGATGGTGTCAACCCAATTCAGGGGAGGTTTCTCTCATGATAGTGTTTGCTTTCCAGCACAGCCCTCTTAAAATGTCACTTTAAGTTGGAAAAGAGATTAACACTGTGAATGGAAATGTAGGTTGTGCATGTAGGTACAGAGGTTTTCACAGCAACTAAGAATTTCTTTGCCTAAATATAGCTGTGTTGTGGCTTTATGCAATGTTGCTTCAGACTATTAAAGTTCTTGTATTAGAGTCAGAATGGGAAATGAACCCTACATTTCCTTGGATTTAGAAAAAGATACATCTGAAGATGCAATAAAACTCCAACACAGCCAATATGCACAACCTAAGACATCCTATAGCTCTCTCAATTTGCTTTGATTAAGGATTTTTCACACTTCACATGTTGGTTAAAGTCTTCAGAAAATTTCAGAAAATTACTCAGAAGTGGTAACTGAACATTCAGTTCAGCATGATTGAAAGTGATAAAGGGAATCGTGGATATCTGGATAGAAGATCTTTGATTCTAAAAAAAAAAAACAAAAAACAAACAAACAAACAAACAAAAAACAAAACAAACAAAAACACACACACACACAAAAATAGAACAAAACAAAAAACACACAAAACCCACCACCACAATAAATAAGCAAATAAATAAATAAATAAATATTGGCACCATCAAATTAAAATTAAAATAACCCAGACAAATGACCTAAAAATCTCACTAATGAAAAAAGCACATTCATAGCAAATGGATTGGTTCTTCCCAGGTGATAGACATCAATCTCAATTTTATTATTTTTTGTTCCTATTACTGTTATAGTTATCATATTTGCATGATAAATCAAGACTTCTAGTTTAAAACCTACCATACAGATTATCAGTTTCATCTGAAGATGTCTGAGCCCAATTTCAGAATGAATTTTGGGGTATCTATGTAGTAATAAATCTTAACATTTTTGAGTTTTGCAACTTAAAACAACCATACATTTGTGTACATAAAACTTTATTTATTTATTTATTTAATTTATTTATTTTTCTGCTAGCATAACAAACTAAGTAACTAAACACAGAACTTTTACCCTGGAGCTGTTCTCAACTGATTTAATTTAAATCCAGAATAATGCCAGAGTATCAAGATAACTCAAGAATCAAGATAAGTTCTTCTGTGTGCACTTCTCAGGAAAAGCACATGTACAGAGAGTCTTTATCACAGTTTAGCTGGCATTTGGTTTAGTCACTACATGTTTAATCCGTAATTTATTGTTACTGGAGGGACTAAAATTTTAAACTGTCCAAGAAAACGCACTTAACTGAACTGTGTTAATTATGGCTGTTGTTATGACTTAGACAACATTTCTTTGCAATAAATAGTTATTTTAGTATTATAAAATAATGAAAGAGGATTTTTGTCAAGGGTAATTGTCATTATTGAAAAAAAAAAAAATATATATATATATATAGTTTTACAGTGGGAGGGGAGAAACACATTTCACATATTTCCAGACAGAAAAGCAAATATTCAGCAATGCAAGGGAGGAAAGCCTATGCTTTATGTGCATTTCTTAGCTGTTTACTCAGGCTCATTTGCTCTGTTCTATATCAATTCTGTGGTGGATTTCTGGCATAAAATGATTTGTAGATGCTTAAACTGTATTTGTGCAAATACTACTATCACAATCTGATCCTCAGAGATAACACTGAAATGGTACAATAGCTCTTATCAAATATCACCGGGAAAGAGCAAACTTCAAGATCCCAAGACAGAACTGATTATAAATATTTTATAATATATATGTCTAATGGATGAATCAGATTTACTCGGAACAAGAGACTTTTATTTCTGTCTTCTTTTTCTTTTTCTACAGCACAACATAGGTAATGAAGAATCAGCATTAGACCATTTGGTTTTGAAAACTCCACTCACCAGACAGTATAAAACAAGATTTTCTAGGATAAGTCTGTCCCTGTTGTCTTAATCTATTTAAACATACAGACAAAGTTGTTTATTTATGAAGACTTGCATCTTATCTTATAAAGCACCAATTCTGTTTCTGGAGTTTAAGAAGTGGAAACAAGAAGAAGTGGAAACAGAAAAGAAAGGACTGCTTGAAGCTAGCAAGATTTTTTCTTTGTAATAAAATACTATTGGTGTAGCTTAAAAAATAAAATAAAATAAATATAAAATAAAACAAAACAAAACAAAACAAAACAAAACAAAATAAAATAAAATAAAATAAAATGAAATAAAAAGTTTCCTAAAAGTAGAAAGAATAACATGAGAATCTGTACCTTACTTACATGCTTTGTAGGGTTCTTCAGTTTATTAACAAGAGCTTATAAATTCAGAAATTATACAATAAGTCCTAATTCTCAAGATTTATAGTGTAAAAATCTTTTATTACAATTAACCTATTGACAGATAAGTACAGTGTTATTATAAATGCTGGGCAACTAATGAAGATATTTCACCACTTTGAGCATCTCCATATACAGTCTTGGATTTCAGTGACAAAATAGAAGGTCTACTTCAATATTACCAGTTTATAGCAACTATTTAAAATAGCTATTATTATGTGTAAGGAGTATGGAAGAGAGAGTTGGTATTGGCATATGATTAAGCAGATACATTAGATATTGTTCTTTGCCTAGTACTGTAGCAAATAAACTGATTAATTACTGGGAAACACTAAACTGGTTTCACTTGCAGAACTGTTGTACTTGTACTGCATTGAACAGTTTGTAATATTCTGCACACCAGTCTGGACTGTGACTCTGGCAGATATTAGATATTAGTCTAAAAGAAATTTCTTCACTAACAGAGTTTGTCCATATGTACGGTAGATGATATTTAAAACAAACAAGCAAACAAAAAAAAACCACAAAATGTTATTTGAGAAAAACACCTATCTTTTTGAATATTTGACGCTATGTCTGCCATAATGCACACTCCTTGAGATTTATGAGTTTTCTGAGGATTTTCCTGAGAGATTTCAAATTTTCTTCCATCTTATTTCTTCTGTTTTCAAATAGAGTGTTCAAAAATACAACTCAAAATATTTTCAAATCATAACATTTAACCTTTACACGTATGAGATTGAGCAATTTGCATATTGACTGAAGTTTTAGAAACATTTTAGCATTGCTTTTTTCTTTTGCCAAAACCATTCACCTTCATAAGCAACACTTCAATTCAGAGCAACTATGCTTTGAAAAAAAAGGAAAACCTTTTTGACATGCAAATAACATTACCTCTCCTAAAGCAAATATAATCAACCTAGGAAAAGATACAACACTCTATGTTCAGTGAAGCATGTGACTGTGGACATAAATGTTATTTCATATTATGCAGAATGAGACATTCTTAGAATTAGAAATGGAATTAAATAAATGAAATATGTTAGAGAGACTTAAAAAAAAAAAAAAAAGAATTTGCATTGTAAATATTTTGGTTAATAAAAGAAAATGCTGAAATTTAAATTTTGGTAGCTCTTTCACTTTGCATACTTTTTTGAACAGAAGCTGCTATTTTCAGTGCTCTGGAGAAAGTCAGCTACTGAAAGAGAAGACAACATTGAAATTCTTCAGTGACATTTTTTGTTAGTTTCATTAAAGTGGATGAAATGGGATCAATTTCAGAAGAGTGATGGGGCAGTAATGAAGAGAGGCCCAGTGTTATTGAGAGCAGCATGCATCTGATGTTTTTATTCTGAGACCTGTTCCAGGGGAACATCCTTACTCCTTAGTTGCTGTTCTCTGTGTAATTATCACCTGCACTGCTAAGGACAGACTGCACATCATTTAATCACTTCATCGGCGAAGTCCTTGCCTGTGACATCCAAAAGCAGGCTGAAAGAAAAATGAACACACGAGGGTTTCTAAAACAGAGAACCGAGGCTTTTGTATTTGGTCTCTATAAGATAATGCATGATAAACAGATATACTAGAAAAAGCAGCTAGTGCTTTCTTAAAATACAGACTGTATTCAACATAGATTCTTTTCAGCTTCTCAGATAAGATTACAAAACTTTAAATTCTATTAAGCCATTAGATAATGTGGTCTGTTCCTCTGTTGTTTATGGTGAACAAGAGACAGCACTATACTGTGCCTAATGACCTGAATCAGGCAATAAAAAACCTGGCTGACTCTGTTTTAGTGTCTCTCATCTTGTTTTGTCACATTTCCCCTACCAACTTCTTCTTTGTCTGCTTAACTGTATTCTTTTTGCGGTAGCTCAATTTTATAATACTGTTTCCTAGAGTGTCTTGAACTTGATACCTTTTAGGAAGTTGGATCTCTATACATATTTATTATTTCAAAAGTATTGTGGAGCTGAATTTTTAAACCACAGCATAGAGCACTGTATTTTTCTAACATGATCCAGCAGTTGGGACTAGAAATATCAATATTAATCATGGGTGTTTTAACAAGGCATGTTATATGATTATTCTCTCAGACTCATAAATACCTCCTGAAACGCTTCCTACACAAATATTATTCGAACAGTTCCTCTGTGGCAGCATTCATAGAGATTACATTAGTATTTTTCAGAGTGGGATCATAAAATTCCTAATCCTCCCAAAATAACATTTTAATACAGCTGATATCCATATTTGCCTTTAGTCTCCTAGTCTCTCCTTGAACTCTCCAGAGTAGGATGCACAGATTGTCTGTGCATCAATTCCACCATAGTAGATGTGGTGACTTTATCTCACAAAGTCAGATGTTTGGTTCTTAACTTCTTGCTGCAAACCTCATTGCTATGATCAATGATCCTAGCAGTCCAAAGACCTCCCTAGTCCTACATTTTCAGCCTGAAGTAACATCTTGTGCTAAGTAACTTTGTCTTCAGAGCAATGAAACCTGATCCCATGCCTATATACCTAATTTTGAAGTATAATATGAACTGTAACTGTTCAGTCCTGGACTTCTCTAATATAGGAATGGTAGAGACTTATTGGAGTGAGTCCCATGAGGGGCTTTTTTTTTTTTTTTTTCCCACTTAAACTAAAATCGAACTAAAATCGATAACAAGTTTTTCACTGGAAAAAATTCCAATAGTAGAAACTTGATTAGTCTTTTGCAATTCTTTTCTAAAATCAGATTTTGAAATCTCTTAGTTTTTTTGGATCTAGATTTAAGGTAAATACTTCTTATTGAAGATTTCATTTCTTATATGATCATTCATCAACACTTATACACACATACAAACACATACACAAAAGGTAATATGGCATGTACCTATTCTCATCCTAGTAAAATTAATATATATATGTATATATCCCATTCAATTCTGTTTTACAAATTCTGTAAATCTGTGGAAACAGGTAAACCCAAACAAATCAAAACATTTCACAGGAAAAATTCAGAGCCATGGGCAGGAAATCAGACCTATTGGCCTGGCTTCTGGCTTGGTTTACTTATGACAGGTTTCCAAAAGCTCACAAAAGTGTACATTTCCTGTGGGTAAAATGATTTAGCCTACTATTTTTTTTTTTTTTTCCCTCATACTGCATATTAAGAATAGGCTTTTCAAAAGTGACACTTAGGATCATTTTCAGAAACAACTGAGCATCTGTTCCCTGAAATTCTATCTTTTAATGGTGCAAAAGCAGCCAGAATTTTACCCTTCATATGTGGTGATTTTGAGAACCAATTTACTTTGACTTGGAACTTCTATAAATGAGTTGTCAGAAAAAAATGTTTCCAGACTCTCAGAAGCATTAAACACATATTCTGAAGAGTAGAAAGAGTTATAAAACAGTATTTTATTTTTTTTTTTTTAACAGAACAATGAAAAACAGAATGAGAGTGGGAAAGAAATAAACATAATATTCCTTTTCCTGAGAATCTATTCACCCCAGAAAAGGAAATTTCATCCTGTTCTGTGGTGAGTATTGGAAAAGATAGATACATATACATGTATGTTATGACATTTTCTATTTATGTTGCTTTTCTCTTTTCTCTTGAATAGGTAGCTCCTGTTCTCCTAATGTGACAAAATCCCATTGCTTTCAGCTCAGTGATTAAAGTGCTTTAATACTTCGGGTGATAAAAACACGAAGAGTTGTGTTAATATTTCAGAGATTTTTTTTTTTAATTTTATTTTTTCCCCCCTCATTTTATTCAAAGATGAAATACCAATACTTAGCTAGCTTGGAAAAATGCAATGATTATGGAACAGCATGACTATGGTAGACACATTTAAATTAAAGGTCACAGCCAAAAGAACAGTCTTCTTGGATTCCATCAAACATAGCAGAAAATATGTGTCAGAGTGCCTAGAAAGTCTATTGGGGCTAAATCACATTCAGATGGTTGGATCAGATGGTTGTTTATTTAAGATACATAATGCATATGCATTAGGGAAATGGAGTGGCTGATAGGCTGATATTTTTGCTAAAGGAATACATGTAATTCTCCTACTGAATATCTTTACAGTAAACAAATTAAATCTGATTTCACTTTTTTTTTTTTTTTTTTTTTTCCTTTTTTCTTTTTAATGTGTATATACTTTTGGAATGTGTTTCTTTCCACTAAGCCTTCCTGAAATATCATCATTCATGTTTTATTGGACCTTCCCACTCCTTCCTTCTCACTGCCGTTAGGATAGTGTTCACTCAAAATTCAATTTATGGCTTTAAATCTTGACCTTCCAATTTGGTTTGTTTGTTTGTTTGTTTGTTTGTTTGTGAATCATTATGTCCAAGCAAAGTCTCATTGAATTAAATCATTTTAATTGGAGATAGGATGACGTGACTAGAAAGGATCATCAGGTCCTTTCCTCTGAAGTTACAGCCAGCTGTTTGTACTAGAAGTCACAGAACATTTTAATTACACATCAGAACTCTTTCAGAACCCCACAACAAATCCAAAACCTAATAATACAGATACAGCCCTAGTATGCAAGAGGATAGATTAAAGCCACTGTCAATGTTCAGTTTTCCTACAGTGAAAACTGAGATTATCACAGTAAATAAGCTGACTACAGAGAATGACTGAAAAACCTATCTCAATTCTATCCTTTTGCTTATAACTCATGGCTTATTAAATAAGCATTCTTATGCTTTCTTAAATTTACTATTAATTTATTAATACTCTAGTTAGTATTAGTGTACTGAATTATATATGATTTTATTTTTGTCCCAAAGAGTTTCTAAACTTCACTTAATACTTTTCATCTTCTATGAAGCATAACGGTTAAGTAGAAAAAGGAAGTAAAGTGTGGTTTGTTCATTTACTTTATCAAAGGTATTTGTTGTAAAGGGCACTCACTACTGTTTGCAGATGTCCTCTAAGAGTTAACTTAAGTCAGGGCAACTGATTTAACCTTCAGTTTCAAGGTTGTGGAGCATCTATTGATGCATAAATTTTGTGTTGCATCACTTACATCAGCAATATTTTCGCTAATGTTACCTATGCACTGTCCAGACTTTCATGAGTATTAGGAGGTTGTTGCATAAGTACACTTATGTTTACAGAACATGAAATGTATTAATTGTGGTGAAAATATATGTGACCAAAAATTTAAATTAATTCTTGCACTGTAGTCAGACAAGCGCCAGAAAGAGGAGCTTGTCAATGGCAGAAGAGTAGAAATTTTATGTGATGGGATAAAAAAATGTGTTTTAGCAACTGCTAAAGATGATGCTCTTTACTTTTGTGTCCTCTTTTGGTTTTACAGATAAGGAAAGCTGAATCTTATGCTGTTACATTAAAATGTCCTTTCTTAGTGCAAGCAATCTGAGAAACAACCTGGAATACCTGTATTATTCTCCCATTATCTGAGGAGATATGAATGAAGATCTTCCTACAACAGGTTTTTGAATATTGGTTGGACAGTAAGAATAACTATGCTGTTCATTTCTTTTGAATCAGGAAATAATGATAATGACAGGATATTTGTAGCACAAACTTTTGTTGTTTCTCTACCTTTTCTTCTCCATATCTTTATCTTGTCTGTATGGTATACAAATCATACCATCAGACCCACTTGCAATGCTTAGCTGTCATCAATACTTATTAAAATATCCTAAATTTGTATATATATATATATTTACAACTGTGGAATTATATTTTAAACAATATCTCTACAGAGAGATTTTTTCATATTTTGAAGATAATAATATATTGATTTTAAATTTACCACAAAAAATACTCAATATTTTTACTTCTTTCAACTACTATTTCCTTCTGAGTTAATTTGCTTTGCGACCTTTTCTGCATGTATGAGATCTACCACAAATACCAGAAATAACTGTAAAACAGAAATAGAAGAGAGGGATGATAAGCCCTCAAAGACAAAATAGGTGCAAATCTGCTGGAGAGGTCTAACCATAGAGGTCATAGCACCAGACAGAGAGAACTTGAAGATGGTTGACAACACTCCTGCTCAGGTTACGTTTTCACCTGTGAAACTGTACTCTTGGTATCTGACCAGGAAAACATGCATCTATAGGAAGCAGGAGGATGCAAATGTGTCCTGAGATGCATCAAAGTATTGTCGACTTTATCTCTTGAATTCTTTCAGAATTTCTTTTGACCTATATATTTTCAACTTCTGGATATCTGCAGCTATGTTATTCCCCCAGTGAAAAAGCAAGTATTACACAGATATTTTCGCTAATCTTAAGAAAAGATCTTCAAAAGACAATTTAGATAGATAAGAAAGCTGTTCTGGATACAGATTAGGAACATTGACTGAAATGGCCTCATGTGAAAATCTGAATTCTTCAAGAAGGTTTAATGTGTTTTAAATGATAATGAACTTCAAAGTTCAAAGCCAGTAGAAAACAGTTCCTGATTGTAACCAGTAAAGTTACAACTCTAACTTTAAACACTTTGGGAGCATTTTAAAAATGATTTATTACAAGTGACTTCTCTCTCTCTGCTGTATCACTTCAAAATAATGTCCTTTACCTCAGCTTATCCTCCTCTTTAGGCATGAGTTGTCTAGACTTGTGAGGAGGGAGGGGGGACATTAATGATTTTTATTCAGGCATCCAGCCAGGCGGCACAGAAGAGGAAATGATTATTTTTTAACTGAATGCACTGGTAGTGATGCACCCAAATGCCCCAAATTAGTTTTATTTTTCAAAGTTTCCAGAGGAGCAGAGTGCAGGATCCATAGCATACATATTAACAGCACGAATTATCCATGCGACTGCTGCTCTTCATGAGCTAAGTATATTTCAGCAGATACATTTTCTTTCTTTGGGCACAGAGTGTGAAATCCAATAAAACAAGCCAGAGAAGTATCATTGATATCATATGTTTTTCTACTGCTTCCCTTTATGTCCACCAGGCTAATTAATTCTTGTGATATAACCATTTATACTCTGCAAGTGACTTGTGGAAACCTATGGGCTTTAGTTTTAGTTTTAAATCTTTTAATTTTAAACCTTTTTAGGAAGGTTTTAGGTTTTTTTGTTTGTTTGTTTGCTTGTTTTTTTCCTTCTCATACTTCATTTATATTTTCCCCAACTTTTCCACTTAGTTCTCTTCACAAGAAACAATAATATCAAACCTCTCTACACGCTTACTTCCTTTCCCCAAAGCTGCTGGTCAAATGAGTTAGGCTGACAACAACTTTCTAATGTGCTGCTGAAGGAAATTTTTGGTCTTTTTTTCTCTCAGCCAGAAGTACAAGTTCATTAAGTGTCATTGTTTTCACATGTCCATTAAGTAATGGAAAATAATAAATGTTTAGATAGATAGACATAAACACAGAAATACATGTCCAAGGACGCTTTGGTGTGGAGTGGTTTAACAGTGTAATTGGGAGGATTTTAAGTTATAGACTAAATGACACGTTGCAGGACTGTATTTTGCACTCATCTCCAATGGTCATAGCTAGCATGTTATCAGATAAATTGAAGTGCAATACATTTTGAACATATGAGGATTTTAGAAATGGACATGTGTACTGCAGAAGCCTCTACAGAGTAACGTTTGTTCCCTTTTTGTGCTCAAAACTGGGATTACCATTAACGAAAAGTCTGAATGTTATTCCACTGGGTCTTCACTGACCATAACAGTAAAACATGCCAAAAACAATACCAACACTTTTATTATGAGAAATACTTGGGAAACAAAGACTGCAGATTTGTATTTATTTATGTATTTATTTATTCATTTACTTATTTTTGATAAAACAATTTTGTTTCCATTCCTCTGGACTTTCTCATTTTGTGCCTATGACCAGCTTTAATGTTTTGAAGCTGTTTTGGTCTGTGTTTTCTGAAAGTAAATATTACATGTTCATCTTCTTAATCTCAAGAGCTAAACCTTCCCATATTTATTATCCAAATATAACCAATTACCAATTCCCTATGAAAACATCTATTTATTTAACTGCACTATGCAACAGTGGACATGTACCTAAATTGTCAAGTATGTATCTTAATTAATATCAAATTACTATAAATTAAAAAGCTGTGTTAATTTCAGAGTAATCAAATCCTTATTTAAGACATTTAATTTAATGTGTCATCAAAATTGTTTGCAAGGGAAATCCTATTGAGAATTACTATCATACTCACAGTATTATCCTGAGGAACTGAGAGCTATTAAAACTTTCATTTAGGAATACTAAATATCAAATAATTTTTTATGTGATGCTCCACAATGAAATACATACCGGAGTCTAATCAATTACATATTTACTTTTTAAAACTAATCATCCTAACAACCAGTTTAAGATATTTGGTCAACACATTTTAAGCTGATGATCCAACATATGCAAAGCATCTCTTCCTTATTTAAATTTTAACTGGAGGAAAATAAAAGGTGTAGCTCATCTGGAAGTTTTAATGCACCATTACATATTATCAGTTTCAAACAATTGGTATCTTTGATGCATTTTAACACTTACAGCAGGGATACATTGCTTCAGTTTCTAACTACCCCTCATTCTCATAAACATTACAATAATGTTCACAGTTTAATATTCCTATTATCATCATTGCCCATAGTGAAATTATGTTATATTAAACATATCTGGCCCTTATATTAAGAATATGTATGACTTGATGGACCTAATTACTTATGCTCTTTTGTTCTCTCAACTTTGTTTAGAAAAACTTCTAGGATGAAGTAATATTTTTTCTTGATGAGTATTTCTAAGTAGTACCTTCAACAAACGCACTTTCTTCTCCAATGAGCTCACTTAAGTGCAAATTTAAATCTTTCTCTGAGAAATGAGTTTCAATTACAAGAAAGAATAAAATTGTGATTACAACTAAGTATAAAATAATTGCAAACTTTAATTTATCTGAAACCTTTCATCTGCTCATACCAGGCAATAGTTGTCTCAAATATCTGTGTTGCAAAATCTGTGCTTGCAATATTTTAACAGCAATATTGCCTCCAAAACTGATAATTTATTCTCTGTAATGGAAAATGTACTTCTAATGTCTGGCTCTGAAAATTAACATAATTTTTCTTAATTTGGTTTGGTCAGACATCTGTGGCATGGAGAATGCTGGTGGAGTAATTCTCATTCTTATAATTATGACTAAATTAGAAACCTTGTGACTCAACTTTTCTGTTCCCTGCTTGGCCATGTACATGGATACTTTGACGAGCAACACACTTATGTACCCATCGTTGAAATAATGTTTCTGAAAACAGCGGAATTCAGACCCCCAAGCAGTCTCAGTAAGTGAACACAGCTGATATATCTATGACCAAGGTCAGTTTGTTAAAGAATTTTCCATTATAAATTAGATGTATTTTAACATTGTGCATAAGTTGATTTTATAAGATTGTGAAAAGTTAAGATACTTTGCTTCTGTATAACTCAGGCTCAAGACCCTACCATGGACTGGGATTAAAGCATCCAGACCCACAGCTGTGACCCAAATAAATAAATAAATAAATAAAATTTAAAAAAATCTTAGTTCAGCAGCTTCCTAGTTCGAGAGGTGCCTGAAAGGTTAGTGTCATGTACTTGTCCAGAATGGTTTCATCCAGAGCCACCAGGTGACAAGGTGGTTGGCTGCTGACAGCTAGTTGTAGCAGTGTTCCTAGTATGCACAACGGTGTTCAGAGCATACCTGCTACATACCAATGTTTCCAAATTCATTTCAAATACCACATTCATGGCCACATTATTGCAATTATTTTGGTGTCTGTCTTTAGGACATCATGACCTGAAGAGAAGTGGAAGATTTGGACTGCAGGTTGAGTGTATTCAAATTTGTATATCTCCCCCTTTTAGAGTGTGCCATATAATCCACTGTGGGTAGTATTACCTCTCCTCTTTTGATACTCTGACATAGAGAGTTATGGGGCAGGAGAATACATGCAGATATTGGCACCAGAATCACAGAATCACAGAATTTTCTAGGTTGGAAGAGACCTCAAGGTCATCGAGTCCAACCTCTGACCTAACGCTAACAGCCCTCCACTAAACCATATCCCTAAGCTCTACATCTAAACGTCTTTTGAAGACTTCCAGGGATGGTGACTCCACCACTTCCCTGGGCAGCCTGTTCCAGTGCCTCACAACCCTTTCAGTGAAGAAGTTCTTCCTAACATCTAACCTAAAACTCCCCTGGCTCAACTTAAACCCATTCCCCCTCGTCCTGTCACCAGGCACGTGGGAGAACAGACCAACCCCCACCTCGCTACAGCCTCCCTTGAGGTACCTAAAAAGAGCGATAAGGTCGCCCCTGAGCCTCCTCTTCTCCAGGCTGAACAAGCCCAGCTCTCTCAGCCGCTCCTCGTAGGACTTGTTCTCCAGACCCCTCACCAGCTTTGTCGCCCTTCTCTGCACCCGCTCAAGCACCTCGATGTCCTTCTTGTAGCGAGGGGCCCAAAACTGAACACAGTACTCGAGGTGCGGCCTCACCAGAGCTGAGTACAGGGGGACGATCACCTCCCTAGCCCTGCTGGTCACACTGTTCCTAATACAAGCCAGGATGCCGTTGGCCTTCTTGGCCACCTGAGCACACTGCTGGCTCATATTCAGCCGACTGTCCACCATCACTCCCAGGTCCTTCTCTGCCTGGCAGCTTTCCAACCATTCCTCTCCCAGCCTGTAGCTCTGCTTGGGGTTATTGCGCCCCAGGTGCAGGACCCGGCACTTGGCCTTGTTAAACTTCATGCAGTTGACCTCAGCCCATCGGTGCAGCCTATCCAGGTCCTCCTGCAGAGCTTTCCTACCCTCAAGCAGATCGACACACGCACCTAACTTGGTGTCATCTGCGAACTTACTGAGGGTGCACTCGATGCCCTCGTCCAGATCATCGATGAAGATATTAAAGAGGACTGGCCCCAGCACCGAGCCCTGGGGGACGCCACTAGTGACTGGCCTCCAACTGGACTTGGCTCCATTCACCATGACTCTTTGGGCCCGGCTATCCAGCCAGTTTCTAACCCAACGAAGCGTGCGCCAGTCCAAGCCAAGAGCAGCCAGTTTCTTGAGGAGAATGCTGTGGGAGACGGTGTCAAAGATGCACTATTAAAGCCTTTATCGGGGCAAAATCCTCAGACTTTGGTGGGATCTGCAGTGATATAATTTTTGCATGGTCTGAAACAGGGGACTTCTGTTGATATTTACCAGATTGCCATGGGAGAGGATCCAGGTCCTCTGGTGCTGAAGAGAGCTTAAAACCCTAATCTTGCTCCTAAATTGTAATATTAGAGTTGTATACCACTGCCACTGTTTCAGTGGTTAAAATTTGGTTGCTTATCAGTTTCCTCAGATAAAAACTTTATGCAACATTTGTGAATGGGTTCTAGAATGTATGCTTGGCCACTTTTACATAGCAAGGCCTCTTTTATAGCCTGGAGTCACAGGGTAATGCTCTGAATAAAAGTAGTTGAAATTTCACAGTTCCAATTTTTGAATAATTTCTGTCCAAGTTTCCATGTGTTTTTTTTTTTTTTTTTTTTTTTTTTTTTTTTTTTTTGCTTTGTTACTTTCTCTCTTCATAAATACTCCATGAAATCTCTTCACTTAACTCTCACCACTGAGTTACACTATGTAGAGAAAAAGGTTAAAACAAAAGAGTGAAGAGCCCAAAGCTTAGACTTCTAAAGCCATGGGCTTGGTCTTGACTTTTGTGGCTTAATCTGACAGATAGCTAATCACTACACAGCCACTGTCTCACTCTCCCCAGGTGGGATGTGGGAAAGAATCAAAAAGGTAAAAGTGTCAGAAATCATGGGTTGAGATAAGGACAGTTCACTAGGTAAAGTAAGAGCCATGCATGCAAGCAAACCAAAACAAGGAATTCATTCCCTACTTCCCATCATCAGGCAGGTGTTCTGTCACTTCCAGGAGAGTAGGGCTCATTGTGCACTACAATCTCTTGTGAAGACAAACACCATCACTCCAAATGTCCTTCCTCCTTCCTTACCCCAGCTTTTATTGTCGAGCATGATGCCATGTGGTATGGGATATTCCATTGGTCCAGCTGTCCCCTCCCATCTCCTGGGGCACCTCCAGCCCCCTCACTGGCACAGCAGAACAAGAAGCAGAAAAGTCCTTGACTCTGTGTAAACCCTACTCTGCAACAACTGAAATTGTTTGTTATCACCACTATTTTCACCAAAAATCCAAAAAACAGCATCATACAAGCCTCTATGAAGAAAATTAACTTCATCTCAACCAAAACCATGACACTAGGAAAAAAAAAAAAAAAAAAAAAAAAAAAGAAAGAGAAGATGAATCCCCGAAGAGATTTATTCAAAGCTGGCTTTTTTAGATTTAACTTTACATGTAAGAGCACATTTATACACATCTGTCTACATACATGAATACCTTAAAAATTACACTCTTACTTTCACAGATTTACTGTGTTTGCATTTAATTTAGCATTTGGAAGTTGCCAGTATTGTACATATAGCACTCTTCTTTCCCTTTGTGAAGTATAGCGAATCTGTTCATGGCATTTAAGATAGATGAAACCTCTCTGAAAGATGTTCATATTACCTGGCCTTGTGAGAGTCTGATTACTTTGCTATTGGACATCAATACATTTCTTTCAACTTTGCTGACATCTCATTAATCGTGAGTAAATTCATGCCAGGTCCTTGCAAGAATTGTAATTGATGCCCAGTGGCATCCAACCAGGCTCTTAAATTGTTCATCAATAAACAAATGTGTAAATTCTGTCTTTGAGGAACAATGCACCTACTTTATTTCTAACCCAATAGAGAAATCCAACATTTCTTAAATCTCCACACGTCAAAATAATACTTTGTGACATATGCTCTTTTGTACTTTCATACAAATCCTACTTCTAAAGTAATATTTTTGTCATTTTTACAATTTTCTGTATTTATAATGCTCAAAGTAATAGTCAGCTTTAGCTGATCAAGTGTTTAAGGCCATTAGAATAAAATTTCAGTGAGTATAATTTAATATCTGCAGGTATGTATGTTTTATATAGGGGATATTTTAGAGCTTGGTAGAAATTGAACTTAATGGTTAGCAAGAAAGCACAGACTAAAAACTGATAGAAACACCAATAACAAGAGCAAAATTTAAATACAAAACTATATTGTAACATAGCTATTACACATCATTCTCGGAAAGGAAGGAAGGGAAAGGAAAGGAAGGGAAGGGAAGGGAAGGGAAGGGAAGGGAAGGGAAGGGAAGGGAAGGGAAGGGAAGGGAAGGGAAGGGAAGGGAAGGGAAGGGAAGGGAAGGGAAGGGAAGGGAAGGGAAGGGAAGGGAAGGGAAGGGAAGGGAAGGGAAGGGAAGGGAAGGGAAGGGAAGGGAAGGGAAGGGAAGGGAAGGGAAGGAATATAGACAATATAATAACATAGTAGCAGATAACATAACATATATAAGTTAATATATAATAACAGATATTTATATATTGTTTGGCAAACTAATTTGTTGCTAACGAATTTCATTCTTATCTCATAAAATATTGACTAGATAAACTTATATAATCATAAATATAAAATAACAACGTTGAAATTTATGATAAAATATCACTGAAAAACACAAAATCAAGTGCTAACTCTTTGGAATTAAGGGCAAGTTTTCCATTGGTTTCACTTCTGTCAGCCGCAATCCAGTGGTACAAACCTTTCTGTGAATGCCTGTGTGCACATAATAGATCTACCAATTTCAGATGAGATCCAGTTAACAATTCAATCATTTAATTATTATTTTTTTTAATTATTGTTATTCTATTTTTGTGGTAGGTAATGGAGGTTAGGTAGGTAATTAACATATATTTCCAAAGTTCAGCTTTAGCAAGTATATGAACACTTCTATGAATCTGACTGCAATATTCAACAGCAAATTTTAAAGCTGATTAAATTAGATTGTTGACTTCATCCCTTTCAGTTTATATACAACCAGGTTAAAAAACACTGTCTTCCCTACTCCAGCATGAGGTCCCTCCCATGGGATGCCATTCTTCCTGAACTAACCCTGCTTCCCACAGGCTTCCCACAAGAAGCAGCTCTTCAAGAACTGCTCCCACATGGCTCTGTACCATGGGGTCCATCCGTTAGGAGCAAACTACTCCAGCACGGGACCCCCACAAGTGGCAGCTCCCCCCAGGCCCTCTGCTCCTGCTTGGGCTCCTCTCCATGGGCTGCAGCTCCGGTCCGGTGCCTGCTCCTGCAGGGGTTCTCCATGGGCGGCAGCCTCCTCCAGGCCACATCCTCCACTGGGGGCTCCTCCACGGGCTGCAGCGTGGTGATCTGCTCCATGTGGGACCCATGGACTGCAGGGGGACAGCCTGCTCCACCAGGGCCTCTCCACAGGCCACAGGGCAATTTGTGCTGTGTGCCTGGAGCACCTCTTGCCCTCCTTCTTTACTGACCTTGGGGTTTGCAGTGCTGGTTCTCTCATGTTTTCTCAGTCCATGCTCCCCAGCTTATGTTATGCAGCAATGTTTTGTTTTGTTTTGTTTTGTTTTGTTTTCCTTTTCTTTTTTGTTTTCTTCTTCTTTTTCCCATTCTTGAATAAGTTCTCCCAGACGCACAAAAACTACATTGCATATTGGCTTGGCTCTGGCCAGCAGCAGGTCCCTCTGGAGCTGGCAGAAACTGGCCCTTTTCTAACATGGGGCAGCTTCTGGATTGTTCTCACAGAGGCCACCTCTAAGACCGCTGCTACCAAAACCTTGCCACAGAAACCCAGTACAAAGCCACATTCATCTGGTCCAGATTTGGAGACAGGCCTGCATTGATTAAAAGTGTAGAGTAGATATCTCCAAAGGTGCTTTCAAATCAGCATTTCTAGAATTTTGCTGTGATTTTATTATTCAGGAAAGATCCTCATTTTCTCAGGAATCCTTAAGTCTTTTCATCTATACACATTTTTTTGGGGTCTTTTTACAATAGCCATAGAAAAATTAAAAAAATAGGTGCTGAAGTCAGAGTCCCTGAAACAATCTCCTTAAGAAGAGATCTTGTTCTGGCTAATGAATTCCACTGGATGAAAAGGACATTGATTCTCTATGCACCTAGATACTACATTATTTAATGGTTTCATTTTTTTTACTGGCTTATTTCAAGTGTCCAGTCCTCTTAATTATTCTGTCTCCTGGCAGAATTCCTGCTGCTGGTGACCCAAACAGCTGAGAGGTAACAATGCCTCTTCCTACCATACAGTACAAAGAAGCCAAACTGTTGAAGGGAGATTCCCACAATATTTCACTTCAGTATAAGCTGTATATTAAATTCTGAAATGAAGATCTGTATCACAGTGTATCAGATAAGAGTTGTTCAATGACCAACTGTTCTGGATCCTTATCCTAAAAAAAAAAAAAAGGGGGCGGGGGGGGGGGAGGAAAGGGGCATGTATATGGCACCAGCAAGATTAAATGAGATTAATCACATTATTTCCACAAACTCTTGGATAGCCTGCCAAGAAAATAAATAAATAAATAAATAAATAAATAAATAAATAAATCGCATCCATAAGTGGTGGCATTATCATTTTCTTGCTCAACTTTGGCCCATGATCAATAGAATAATTTTTAGACATAACTGGACTAATGCTTCCACTTACCCCAGATGCTTTTCTACTTAGATTATTCCTGAAAATACCACTAATGGGCTTTTACAAAGATTTATGCAACCATACAATCCTGTCTATAAAGAACATTATTGCTAGTGCAAAAATGCAGCCATCTCTAACTAAGGCTTGAAAACTGCAAATAACTTCATATAACCTTACATTTGGAAAACTCTCAATTTGCAACACATTTAGAGCTATGCTGTTCTCTTCTATGCAACTTAACAGAAATCTTTGCTAAATTCTTGTGGACGATATAAATACTGACTTTTTCTTATACCAAAAATTACCCTACCACAGAAATAGTCTGTCACAAAGTCTTGTGATTGCTGGTAAAACAGGTAATATTCACTGGGAATAAGAATATCTCAATCTGGTATTGAGACAGCTTTGCATTTCAATCAGAACATCAACATTTGAGAAGTATACAGTAATAATGAATATAATAGTATTGTTCCTTAGCACTTTTTGGTCTGGGAGTGGGCTTTGGGCTGAATAGTGGATGCAGAGTGGAGTGCCCCTATCCTTTACAGAGCACCAAGACAATGAAAAACATCTATTATTCTCACTCATCTATCATATGAAATTATGCTTACAAAATTCAAAGAGAAAATAAGCTACATACTGAGATTCAGATCTCGCCTGCTCAGCAAATGGGTACATTTCTTTCACAATGGATTAGTGATTAGGGTTAAGTGCCAGAACAGTCATTGACTCACTGATAGCTTCTTTTTTGTTCCAGAAAAGAGAAAGTTTCATCTGCTATGCTGAAAGGAAATTTACATTTTTAAAGCTAGGTGGAATGGTGAATAATTTTAGATTAAAAATATGAAAACAGGTCCCCTGGTTGGGTTGTGGAGAACAGAAAACTAGTATAAATGTTTGAACCTGAAGAACAGCTCAGGAAGATTTTCAACTTAAAACATCATCACATTATATTACACTTTGAGGTAGACAATAACTAGGATAAATATCTCAGATCAAGCTGCACAACCATCTTCACAGTTATTAGCAGAAACAGAAAATAAACTTCTTGAATGAACTAATAAGACAGCAGGTATGATTTATATTTTAGTTTTAGAAAATACTTGGGATTTTTTTTTTGTTTGTTTTTTGTTTTTAATGCTAACACCAAACTGTAGGGAAGATACCAAAATAACTACCAGACTGCAAAGTATCCTGTTTCTAAGAGTCAGCAAGCAATAAACCCAGGTATTGAACCATTCTCACACATTAATCACTTCATGAGAGTTTTAAGGTATTCAGTATGCAGCAGGATTTATAGTGAGTTGCATAGTATATTTGATTCGTTTTAGGGCTGATAACATGTGATAACAATATGAAAAGACAACCTCTAGGAGCAAATGTCAGCTAGTTTATCGCTGACATAGAGCTGAGCACTGGAGAAGGGTTCTTGATCTCCCAGGAATCTCTCACCATTTTTAACAGTGACCACAATGGAATTTTGAAACCATAAAATTAAAAAAAAAAAAAAAAAAATAATGAGACTCTTATGGTTAACATGGGTGTATATATATATATAATGGTATATGTGTGTGTGTGTGTATGTATATATATGTATATATGTGTTGAAAATAACATTCAATTACAGTCCTTAGAGAAATGTTGTCATGGATTAAATTGTGTACTTTGTAGGAGAGAAGCATCAATATATTTACTGATATAATTTAGTGATCTAACAAAGCTTAATAAGACAGCAACTTAAAAAGATTCAAGATGACAAGGTGCACCTGATTATTCACTGCACGGAGGACAAGGTAAATGTTAGGGAGACCATCCCACTGATTCATAAGGTTCAGAGGTAACCCCCTTGCTTTCTAAATACCTTGAACTGAAGAGGTGAGGAGCCTAGGTGTGGCTGAACCACGTCTTAGTCACAGACTTGGTCCATAGGTTATTTCTAAGGGTTAGAGGATTGTATGTGCACAGTTGAACTAAGATATAATCTTATCAATGTACTGGGTCTGGCTGGAATGTTAACTTTCCCTGCAGCAGCCCATACAGTGTTGTACTCTGCACTTGTCATTGGAACAGCAGTGTTATCACACCAGTGTTGTGTGTACTGCTGAGCAGTTCTGGCACAGCATCGAGCCTCTCTCTAACCCTCCTAGGGGGTGGGCAAAAAGTGAGAAGAGAAAAATCACCAGGGCAGCTGTCCTAAACCAACCAAAGGGATATTCCATACCATGTGATGTCACACTCAGCAATAAAAGGTGGAAACAGGAAGAAGAGGGGAGGGGTGGGGCTCTCATTGTGAAAACGTTGGTCCTCCTCCCGAACACCAGCTACGTGCGTTGAGGCCCTGCTTCAAGGACGTGGTCAATCATCGCTCATTTGTGGGAAGTAGAGAGTAATTTCTTTCCTTTGCACTTACACATAGCTTTCATTTGTTTTATTTGTTTGTTTTCCTCCCTTTTTTTTTTTAATTTTTTTTTATTTTCCCTTTCCCCCTCCCTTTTCCCCTTTCCCTTTTTTTCCCTTTAGTTAAATTGTTTAGTTCATAATAATCTTTATTTAATTATTATTATTATTTCCCTTTAATTAAATTATCCTTATCTCAACCCATGAGTTGTTCTTTGCTTTACTTCTCCCACTCCTCATCTAAAAAGAGGGGGAGTGAGAGAGCAGTTGTGGAGTTTAGCTGCCCAGCACGGTAAAACCACCACAATCAAACTTTACAAAGTTTAGCAAACTATTAATCTGATGCATCAAGGAATCTCTTGTGAGGAGTAAGACACTTCTGCATCAAGAGCGACCTTGATAGGCATTCCTACTCAAGGGGAGATGCTGTCAAAGGGCTTTTGGCCTGTTCACTAGGATATAGAATATAGGATATAGGATATAGGATAAGATGACACAGAAGAAACAGTCATATTGTTTTTTGTTTGTTTGTTTGTTTGTTTGTTTTTGGGGGGGTCTTTTTGGCACATGCTCCATCTGCCCTCAGCTGTTGAACTAGATGTCTGTTTGTCAGTTTCTCCAACACCCAACTTGAGTGGATACTGTGGTCACTATTTGCCTAAGTAAGGCCTTGGTGCAACAACCGGGTTTGAGCTAGGCAATGACCGAAATGAAAGTGAGAATTAGGAAGAGGAGAGGGTGAAGTGGGGAGGAGGGAGGGGCTGAGGGGGAAGAAACATGCTATTACAAACGTTCAGTGCAACATGAAATTTTTGATATTTGGCCTCTTCTCTTTACAACTTCCATACATTTAACATTTTTGAGATTTTCCATTAGGAAAATACCTTTGGATGAAGGTTCAAGAAAGAATCATTTTTTTTTCTTTCTTTATTCTGAAAAAAAAAACACTTTTCCTCTTTTATCCCAGACTACTTCACAACATTATATTCAATAGATAGATATCTTTAACTAGCATATTTAATATTCTCAGTGGTCAATAGTAATAAAGTTTGAATGTTTGAATATTTTGTCTAATTTGTTATTAGTACATGAGCTATTTGTAATGTAACATCACATGAGAAAACCACTTCTGACTGCCCGAGATGAATTTCTGCAGTGTATTCTTACAATTACACAGTCATTAGTGGGGAAATGGGTGTGAAAATTTGATCACTTGTGCAAATACGACTGCATATTTTTAAGGAGAATATTTTTCATCTTAATGTTAAATAGTACTTATTAATACTGTTAATAATAATGTTAAATTATTTATTTTTAATTTAAAAAAAAAATAAAAAACGCTATTCTAAAAGAACCCTTAAAATTTACAATTGATTAGACTACTTTTTTTTTTTTTTCATCTGCAGATTTTTCAACATGAATAGGAAGCATGCTAACCTTTGCTGAAATAAGTGCCTGACTTGATTACTTTAGGAAATAAAAAATCACAAAAGAGAATAATAAATTGCAGGATTCCATATAAAAATAAATAAAAATAGATTTAAAAAAGAATTACAGACTTAAGAAGAAATTATCTATGCAGTCAAGTTTCTCTATGTATGACCAACCCCTGATGAGACCCATGAGCAATTCAGAAGTTCATTTCTATTCAGCAGGAATTGTAAGATGTGCTTAATATTACTATTAGTAATGAATATGACATGATTTTCCAAATCATCCAAAACATTAAAATTCAGCAGAGATACTCATAAAAAGCAAAACTCAAGACAAAATTGAATACTGCTGATCGATTTTTTTTTTTAATTCTCGTGAATGTACTACAATATCCATTGTTACATAACGACTTTTTTCCTATACATCTTGTAGCTGATTTAATGAGTTAAGTAGGATAGTGATCACATAATGAACAGTTATTCAATATATTATTTATTTCTTATACAGTACACAGTTCTGTATCTTCTATAGGAAGACTATAGAAGTCCTTTCTTCAAGAAAAAAATATTAATTTTCTCATAGCCAATGGGTTTTCATCTATGTACTATCTGAATTCTCCATAAAAACTATAAATTTATTTCAGGTTTTGAGGTTAGCACCTGGGAGCTTTTTTTTTCAGTGTAAGAATATCAAGTTCCCGCCTCCCACGTACAAGATCATGTCATTGATCCCTGTCTGCCAAGATATTTTTGGTTGCATAAGTCTTGATGGCAACAGTAGGTGTAAAAACAATTGCTCTATCTGATTGAGATGGATACCTTACAAAGAAATGCCTTTACATTTCCACTCATGAAACCACTGATTCTTAAATTCCAGATCAACATTCTTGTACTTTGGAATAATTTCCCTCAATATGGATAAAATCATTCCACCATCTCTTTATCAGTAATTTTCTATATCTCATCTTGACAGCTTGGCAGTTAATTAATGTTACATTTTGCATAATCTGTCTCATAAATGTAAACTTTGTTGGCATCTGAAACATCATACAAATGAAAAATTAAAGAAACTGGAAGCAGTATGAAATGAAAGGCATCCTCAGCTGATTTCTAATCTAAGGTATTTCTTCAGTAATATCCACCTATCTACCTGCCCCTATAGGAATACAGCTATGCAGCATATAAGATTAAGCAAGGTTTCATACATAAATTGGACAAGCTGGCATTGAACTTCTTTGTTTGGAACTTATAAGTACATTTAGCATTTAGGAATGATTTAAATAACAAATAGAAAATAGGGAGTAAAAATAAGATAGACTGGATTGTTAAAATTAGGAAACAAGGTTTTCTGATTTTCCAGGAAAAAAATAAATAAATGTATATATATATTAAAAATATATATCTATATATTTACATATAGATATATGATATATATATATATATTATTTACACATTTTTTCAAATTTATTTCAAGTAGAAGCATTTACATAATTTCTGTCTCACTTGGCCAAGTCAGTGTATGCTTCTAGGGTCATTTTTAGAATACTGTACTCATGCTACTTTTACTAAAGATCATGAATAAATAAATGAATGAATCAGGTGGATCTTGCCATCTTGGAAAACTAGGAAAAGATTCAGTTGCATTATACTGAATTTGTAACTCAAAGAGAGAATGATGACAAGTTTATTTGATTTTCATGATAGATGGTGAATCCTTTTGGACTGTAAAATAGAAAAGTGGTTAAATCCATGTGATTACAGTAAGTTTTCCAGACTATGGTATTAGATATACTGAAAAAAAAAAAAAGATATTTAAATAAATTAATTAATTAAGACAAGGTGAATTATCTGACACTGCTACTACACAGAAGATCATGCTACAGCCAGCAATAACATACCAGAGATATAAAGGACAAAGATGATGTTTTTCATCCTGCTGAAATACTAACACAAGATTTCCTTTGGATCACAAGGACTTTGTATTTTAAATTCAGTTTCCCTTTAGATAACATAGATTTAAATGCCTTTAAATTAGTTAGTGCATATGTACATGTATATATACATAATACATGCATTGTGTAAAGTTACATTGCTAAAGTATTTTGTTTAAATCACAATATACTGAAATTACACATGAGTAAGGATACAGCAAGACACATTGAAGTCCAGTGTGCTGCTATTCAATGTTAACTCACACAGATGTGTCGAAGAACTGCTGTTGTTTGGTTGGTTGGTTGGTTGTGTTGGTTTTGTTTTGGAGACAAGGTATTACTTCCTTAGAAACACTAAAGAAATAACACACCAAAACTTCTGTATTCAGAAATATGTATGTGGTTTCACAGTCAGTCAGGACACAGTGTTTTCAGCCCCAAATCTGACTTGCCTTTCACAAAAGTTTTGAGATATATTAGGGTGTCAGATCTCATTTTGAAATTCTGGTTCTCTTCACCACTTGCACTATGTGCACATGAGATTGCTCCAGGGATCCCAACCGGTGTGCCAGAAAGTCTCTTTGAGATGAAAGCCTCTGAGAAGTTCAGTGCCCACCTCATCCAGATGGGGCTGCTTGTAGGACACTCCACTTCCTAAAATCTCTAGCATGGCAGAAGGCTCATGCTGCAGCTGCCCTGCATTCAACACATACTCTAAATATCATAATCTGCCTAGATGCCTAGATGGGATATCACAAGACAATGTTGTAGTGAGGGGGTGAGACCCAAGTTGTGTTGCAGTCACACACACAAAAGGCAGATAATGTTGCATGTACAACACTTGCGCAAGTGTGTGCAAATGTGTGTACCACATTAGACCTATGTGCAGTTAAATTTGAACATTAAACAGCGGATGTGCTTTAAATGAGGCTAACCATGAGCAGAGAAGGGAGAAGACATCCTACTCCCATGGCAAAAGGTACAAGGACCCTTGAGTACCCTAGAGTGGACCGTGAAGACAGTATAAATGCTATGCTTTCTCTTTACTTTTATTATAGAGGGAGTCTGAAGACAGAAATAATGCACCATGCGAATGTTCCAGTGAAGTGTAGAAAAATAAATTGAATGAACTTCAGTATCTGTATTTTATTTTATTTTTTCATTATAAATAAAATTTTATTTAAATCAATATTCTTTTTTCCCCTTTTTAATTAATTCACATTTCCTGGAAGGTTATAAGAGACCAGATAAATTTTCAAACTGTTATGAATCTTACAAACATTTTTGAACTTTTCTTAGAAAAATTCTCAGCTGTGAAACTGTAAGTGTAACAACCAGGTTATCAAGCAAATATTTTGTGGACATCTCTTTGTTCATAATTCTTAATCTGTATTTCCACTATGTGATTCCTATCATGTTCAGAGAATAACTTTTTAGGAATTTTTGGAAGGAAGCAAAACTCCATCATCAGTTTCTCCTAACCAGAGCAACTTCAATTTTCCTGCGTAAATGTTCAGGTCAAAGGACACATCTATCCTGAGTTCATCTTTTTTCCCTCTCTCTCAGGAGCTTCTCAGAAAGTCCTGGTAGTGCGAGGTGCCCAATGAATTGCAAAGCCAGGTGAGCCAGGTGACAGGTGGGAAAGAAGTGAATTTGCTCCCTGGTGAAATTAAAGAACCAAGCTTCAGCTCTGAATTCTTGTATCTTCCAGTTTTAGAAAAGTAGCAAGCTTTACCTGGAGTTCTTTTGCTTTTCTCCAGTAGTGTTTCATGCTGCTGTCACTTGAAAGGACACTTCAAAGTAGTTCAGGTCCTAAAATTTAACCTATGGTTAAGACCCACAATCCTTCAGGGAATGGTCACCATATTCTCACCACATTAAGTGAAAAGAAAAAAAAAGAAAGTCTAGCAATACAGCACAAAAGACTTTCTGTAAAGAAGTAAATGCTAGTGTGTTTTTTTCTAAGACTGTGTGAACTTCCTTGATGTCTAGGTTACATATATCAACACTGAACATATTGTTCCCCTTTCCCCCTCACCCAAGCTGAATATCACCTTACACACCTCTGCCTGAGATCATCAAAATTGAGGTGAATGTAAAGATCTGATTCATGGAGAGAGAAAAACAAAAAACAAACAAACAAAAACAAAAAAAAAAAACAAAAACAAAAAAAAAACCTGTTCTCTCTAGGGAGTCTTCTATAATGAGATGAAATACTGGAAATACTGGAGAGGACAGGAAAGATGATAGAACAGACATTCTCCACGTGCACCTATGCAAAAGTCAGATACAGCTTAGGGACCATTTTTTGTTTTGTTTTGTTTTGTTTTGTTTTGTTTTGTTTTTGTTTTGTTTTGTTTTGTTTTGAAATTGGGACATATCCAGCTGGGAAAGTAAGCATTAGTAGACGAGTTTCTACATGAATCGTAGGAGTTAGATATCAGTGAGAATTTAAATCACATGTTCCTCCACAAACCACTGTGATTATTCTCTTTTTGTGCTTAAACAGCCTATTGTAAGTCCTGTGCAGCCTCTAAATCTCTTCCTTGCTCCTCAGAGGGAGCCCTGTACCCTGGTCTGTAGTATGACCTGGAGAGCCTCCCTTCTTGCTGCTGGAGCTGGGTGTTCCCCAGCAATGGGGAACAGCTGGGACAGCTCAGAGAATGGCACAGGAGCTCTTGTCTCTGACTGGGGCATTGTGCGTTCCTTGCACAGTATTGTGCCTCTGTGATCTTTCATGCTTTTAATCATCTAACCATTCAGGATTCATTTCACATTATCTCCCCTTTCTAATTAGAAAGTAAAATGCATACTGATAAAATGAACACTAAATATATACAGAGTGGGCTGCATATCATCTAGCTATATATACAAACCACATCTAAATCTGATCTAGTCACTCAGATTAGTGAACTTTTAATGTAAATGCTAACAGAGAAATGGGAACTGAGAGCTGAAGTAAGAGCTGATTATTTCACTGCAACATCCCCCCAAAAAGAACTCACCTGTCAGAAATCCAATGGCCCATCTCTGCTTCACTGGGAGAACAGCACAGTTCTGTTGCAAAGACAAATGTGTTTAAAAAGAATATGAAAAATGACTCCAAATAATTATCATTTTGTCTTTTTATAAAAACATTTTTTCTTCATGTTATTGAAGGGGTCTGTTGGTTCAGTTTATCCATCTATCTGTTTATCTATTTATCTATCTATCTATCTATCTATCTATTTATTTATTTTACCTCAGTTTCCCTCTTCCCTAGCAGGATTCAATGGAAAAGGCAAACACACAATAGAGAAATCTGGTAGGAATGACAATGTTTGCATGTACTTGTGCTTGTGTGTTTTGTGAACTCTCATCTAGAATTAAGTCTATAAAACAAAAAAATGCCTGATTCACCTCAGTTTTTCACCACTGAATAACTACTTATTGTAAGAGGGTACATCAGTCTAAAACAGGAGTGACACAGGAGAGAACTGGTTCAAGGGGAGCCTATATTATAAGGAAACTAATGGAAATGAAGGTTACAGTATGTGTCAAATTTATTACCTGCCTTTTCTTTAAAATTAAGGGAGATATCAAAACCTGGAACATGAACTAATTTCTTTATTGGCTTATGTGATACCTCTTTAAATGTATTAACCCAACAACATAGACATTGATTTTGCTGTTATTTTATATACCAGGACCACACTGAGTTTCATTGTACTATGGAACAGTATTGTTGTTATGCGTATTGACATCTGAGAGTTTGTACAGTTTACATTTGTTAAACATAAAAAGTGAAAGCCAGACACTGCACAAAAAGAGCCTGAGAATGGTGATATATATATATATATGTATATTTAATTAAGTCTTGAAATTGCACTGAGTGTTCAAATAATGATAGGAACTTACTTTCATTTCATTCAAATTTCTTCAGAGATTTTGAGATTTGACCTTCAAGTCCACTAGAAACTCATCAAATGATTTACTCTGCAGTTCTATTTGGAATGAATTATTCCAGTTCATCTCACAGGTAACACAAGGAAGAGCAGCAGATGGACTGGTATTGGGATGATTGAGGTGTTAGTGGGCTGAAAGGTAATTAAGAAAATACACCAGTTAAACAAGCCTGTGAAAGTCAGAAAGTATTGCATCATGAAGTAAAAGGTGAAATTATTGTCTATCTGATAAACATGTGATATCTATTAAATGTCTAATATTCCCAGGAGGGAAAAAAAAAATCTTTTTTTTTTTTTCTTTCCTACTCTTTTGATTTTATGCAACAATCATAGAAAGCCTGAATAATGAATTCACCTACAATGTAAGTTCAATGTAGTACAATGTATATGACCAAAATATCAAAAAAGTCTCTGCTTTTCTTCAAAGCACACACTGTTCGTTCATAGCTACTATGATCTGAAGATGACTATGTATCTGTCCCTACATGACTAATTATATGTGTGTGTTGAACTTAAATGTTGATTTCAGTTTTAAAGCTGTTTCTTAAGCTGCATAGTTAATATAACAGCTCTGCTGATGCTAATACAGGATCTGCTGTCAACGGCAGCTCATTCCAGTGTACTTGGACTCAGCTGCACTAACATTCCCAAAATAGTGAAGATGCTAATTGAAACTGGCCAATTAGCCTTGCTCTCTTATCAGTGGAAGATCACAATTTACAAACAGTAATTTTCAAAACTGTTTTGGATGGACCAGCTTTCTAAGGTATTTTGATTTTTTTCCTGCTGACTCCTAGCTATTTTCTTCTACTGACCACTCTCAGCTCCCTGGGATACTTGGGCTCTCTGGATGTTCCAGGTTCTCCATCTCCCCAGATGCACTTAATTATAATGATTAACCTCTATTGTATGGTACTAATGTCCTATTGATTATGAGTCTGGACATTTACTTCGTTAATATCCATATGCACAAAAGCATTAGCAATTAGCACAATGTGTTAGTTCATGCTCTATATCTTGAAAGATCATATATGTGCATTACTGGTTATATACATCTTCCAGCCTACAATACAACAGCACAGGTGTTTGAGTAGATCTTTTCAGACCTTTAATGGCATCTTGCTTTTTCGTCTATTTTCTGTCTGGTTGGTAATCATGCTCTTGGGTTCTTTGTTATTGTCACTTTTACAGGTACATTAATTAGATTTTGTATTTTCCAGCTTTCATATCACTGCTTGAGCTTGCACTTATCTCTCCCTGCCAGCTACAGAGGGAGCTAAGTATCTTCAAACTAGATACTTAGTTTTTAAGCAGCTAAACTTGGAAGAATATGCTTCACATCCATAATACTTTTGATTCCCAAAGTGAGACTTTGAGAAAGGTTTGATTTTTAGAAAAGACAGAACCTCCATCTTATGAATATGAAGCCAAGTTAAATTAAGCACTCAGAAGTTGAAGTGCTCAAAATCACCAAACACTTTTGACAGCACTGATTAATGAAATACAGATTCAAAGAGATTTTCCCTGCATAAGATAGAGAGCACTCTTTCAACTAGTGCTATCTTTAAAACTTACAGAAACATTAATCATGCCTACTGTGAACTGACTCCGTTCTTCACTTTACAACCAGAAGGGCTCCCCTCTCCCCAGAGTGACTGAAACCTTTATAGTTTAGATGTATATTAATATGTACATACATACTATAGAACGTATAGTCCAGGGACAGCAGTGTTTTTTAAACACAAGACTGTGTACTTGGGATATCAGCTGTTACTCTTGATTATGTTAGAGGATTAATTGTATCCTCTACAAAGGTCAGTGTAGCAAGCAAAAATGGCAAAGAAACTACTTTAGAGATGGCTATCTCCTGGATAAATGAACTAGTGTTTTACCTTGATTATGGTTTATTATATATTCCAAAGAAGCTTAAGTAGGTGAATCTCACGGTCAATAAATACAGATTACTCAGCTTTCATTGGAAACTGATCTTCTCCACAAGGGAAATCTGTGGTAGACCTGATCCTTAAACACAATGAAAATATTTCACTTCCCAGTGCAGACAAATGGTGCCTAGGTTTGGTACTTTATCAAATTGGACAACTAATGCAATGAAATAACTCATACATTGATTAAGCTTTGCTCTTTTTAGTGTATGTAGAGACACATAATTTAATAAACTAGTGAATATAAATTAGTAAATGGGTTTCTTTTTCTTTCTTGCCTAAAAAAAAAAATAAAAATTAAAAAATAAAAAAAATTGGCGGATGAGAACGATGATTTGCTCAAACCTGAATGGCAGGGAATGGCAGGAACCAATTTTGTCCTGTGACTGAAAAAAAACGAACATGCATGGGTCTATATTCTTCTGAATATATCTTAAACCTTATAGTGAGGTAGAGTGAGTGATTTATAGTTACAATAGAGTGAGGAAGAGGAAAGATTTTATGTCTAAAAGGAATGAACCGTTTCCTTTTTGTTGTTGTTGTTCAAAACTTTTGTCATAATGATTACAGGATATGATTATGTGCTCAGACATATTTTCTAAAAGAGATGGGTGAAGAGTCTATTCTATGCTTATGAATTCTTGCATGGAGTAGTATTTATATTGTAAAGAATAACTTTTTTTTTTTTTTTTTTTTTTTTCAAGCACAGGACAAAATTGGTCCCTGCCATTCAAGTTTGGCAAAATCATCATTCTCTTCCACCAACCAGTTACAATATACTAGTACCAGTTATTCTTATTATCATTATTACAAAGTGAGGAATGAAAAAAAGAAATAAAGCCATCTCCAGAATACAGAGAGTAACAAACAAACACCAACAGTCAGACTTGATCACAGAATGAATGGAGAATCAAAGCCTGAGCATGTCATCATGGATTGGACAATAAATGGGCTGGTCAATTGTGACTGGTTAAATGGAAGATAGGATGTCTTCCCAGGCAGCAGGACAGAAATCACCCCAAAAACAATTCTGACAAATAGAGGAAAACAAGCTAGTCTCTGCTCATATCAGATCAATATTGAAGCAGTATAGAACAATAATTCTGCTCTTTTTTGCTCAATTTATAACTTCATAAAGCATAGGTGCAACTAGGTTAGAAAGACATAGACTTTCCATTGAATGTCTATTAGGTTTTACTCATAGAGTAATTGAGGTCATTAATATCAAAGCACTTGACTAAAACACATAAAAAAATCCATCTTGGATTATGGCTGTATTAATAAAGAATTTAGTTTTAAATTGTCTTAGAAAACAACACAAAACAAAAAACAGAGCTCAGCATGCTAGCTCCCTACAACACTTCTGTCACTGACAACCTTGAAGAAAAAGGTTTATTGTTACTGCAAGAGGTATTTCAAAAGATCAAAGACATGTGTGTTTATCAGAGAGGATATTTTTGAATTTAGAAGTTTAAATTATGTTAAGAAATCCAATAATAAAAATCAGTCAGTTCTACTCCAAATCCGTAACATCAGTGAAGCACAGTAATGAATACAGATTGATGCCCAAGCATACCTTCAGAAAAATTATCTATGTCACTGTAGCAGGAAACCTGAATTGAAACTCTTAGAAAATATTGAGGTTACGTCTTAGAAAACAGAGAGGTTAAGGGAATGACATCAAAAGCAAGATGGAAATATTCAAGAAATAGATGAAGGCGACGCAACTTAAACATCCATTCAAGAATAACATATTACAGCAGAGTCAGAAATATAGCAAAAGATAACAAATATAAACAGAAAATTCCTGAAAAAAAAATAGTAATAATAATTCAAACACATTGGTACAGAAGATTGATAAATGCTTTCACTTTTTAGGTTTAGGGCACAGAAAACTACATTTTCCAGAGAAAAGGTCTGATACAGTCTGATGAAACACACTAATTACATTGCATGAATTAGATAAAATAATATTAATATATATATATATATATTCAGCAGACAAATTAGAAAAGAAGACTCAGAAAAAAAAAAAAAGCATGAAGACTGGATGCTTTCCATATAAGAGATAAGCATAACATTTCCACACAATCTTATCAAGAGAAACCACATAGCAAAACAATGTTAATTACAAAAAATAGCTTAGATCATCAGGAATTTTCTAGCTCCCAGTGGTTCCCAGTTATTTGAGATAACTCAAATAGACAAGGGACTGAGATCAACCAGCATAATTCTAGCTGTGTTTTGTTGTTGTTGTTGTTGTTTATTTGTTTCCTCTGCCTTTTTAAAATTCTAATTTAAAATGCATAAATATGGCAGAAAACTGGTCAGTATTACCTGAACTGACTAATTGAGTCTAACAGTATTTGTTGTGCTTCTTGTGAGCCCACAACTATGGCTCCATAATGCACATATTTCAATAAGAGAAGTAAAAATTCATTTTCCATCAGGGTGAAAATGCTAGTGGGTTTTAGTGCCTTCCTGAAATATGGTAACTGAGAGATTCCAGTGTTCACATTTCTCCTTCCTGAGCAATGTTTTTTTTTTATCATAGAACCATTATGGCAAGAAATGGTCTCCACCCTCTTTTTTTCTGTCAATGTCTTTGAATGAATCTGAAATGGGTGCTTACTGTGTTTTACTAGACTGGGTTACTCTGATATCTTACATGTATGAAGCAAGCATTCATGAAGTATTGTGGTGGACCTGATGCAAGTTATGGGTGCATACCTTCCTATACAAAATGTGTCTAAATATGCTTGTCCTTCAAATGAGAAATTTACAAACATTTTCAGGAAGGAAGATAGTGTGAAAAGGTACCTAGATAGTCTAGCACTGTTGTGAAGAAGGCATATAAATTCTACCCCAGTCCCATGTTGACTTGTTTGCCTTAAATCTTTCACTGGGTCAAGCTCTAATCGAATCAATAAGGACATTTTCTTGATCCTATATAATACCTCTCTCTATATGAGTAGTTATGTTTTACTTTGAGATTTTGACTTTGACTTTTTTCTTGAGATTTTACTTTGAAATTTGGGAAAAAGGAAGTTAGAATTGATTTTTTTTGTGATTCAGAATGACAGATTCATCAAATCACAATGAACTACTACTACTACTACTACTACTACTACTATTATTATTATTATTATTATTATTATTATTATTATTATTATTTACGGATTCCCAATAGATTACTGTGGTAAGGTCTGATTATCTATTTATTATTTATTATCTACTATCTATGACTATCTATTTAAGAATTTTCCTGTCTAAAAATGAATGAGTCTTCCCCAGTTCAATACATTTTCATTTAGATTGTTCCCTTCTTGAGAAAACTAATGAGACTTGAAAGGCTGCACAGCTCTGACAGTTCAGCAAGTCAGCAGAGGACCATTAGCTACAGAATCAAGCTCAAACATTTTTCAGGACTGCTCTTCTATAGGTGGATAAGATACCAATAGCTGAATGAACTAAGCTAGGAGATGAATTCATATCTGTTTTGTCCTAATATATACATATATATATATAAAAAAACATAAAATGCAATAAATTTACATCACTTATGCTATGGAGGACCTACTTTTCTTCCTCTGCTTTGTAACCTTGTTACATTGATATGCAGTGTGACAGAAATTGTCTTCATTCAGAAATAAAAGTACGTGAACTTTTCTGATCAGACTACACTGCAGTGACGGAATAGCTTCCATCTTAACTCTAGTATTGTCATCTCAGGATCAGGCAAAGCAGAAATAACCCATCAATTATATTATCTCAGGTCAAGTGATCTAACAGAAATTCTTTCACAGATGCCTGATCAGAAACCTAGTGTACATAAAACGGATGATTTATAGCTCACAATTTACAGTTGTAAAAGAAGAAACAACTGTTTGCTTGAGCTGAACAGTAGTGATTCTAATGCAGTATCTATATGCTTAATACCAGTTTCAACTGGTGTGCAGGAGTAAAACTATGAAATAGTTGAAGAAACAAATACTTTTTCATCTGAATACCAAATATAACATCATCTGAAAAACAATATTTTTTTAAAGGGATTTTATTATTATTATTATTATTATTATTATTATTATTATTATTATTATTATTATTATTATTATTATTATTCCTGTCAAATTCAGACAGGCTTGCCGCTTCTGGAGTTCTTTGACTCATATATAATCATAGCTTGTTTAGGTATGACTAGCACTGAAGTTACATCAGAAAGTATCATCATCCTGATCATCAGCTTCACTTTCCTTTCCTTTGTTTTATCCCATTGATAGTATTTAAAATTTAATTCCTTTCTTTAGTTGGGGAATATTTATATTTACATTTACTTAAAATCTACTCTTTAAAAGTTGTGAATTTCTCAATAGGACTGCCACAAAAGACTGGTCTCTGTTGTATTTGTCTTGTGCATTTAATACCTATACTTAATTCTTTCTTCTCTTTAATAAATCATTAATGTGAAATATTCTAGGGTAGTTTGTGGTTTTACTTTTTTTTTTTTTTTTTTTTTTTTTTTTCCTAAGTTGTACTCACATACATACATGTATGTACCTCATATAGCAACATGGTGAGTCTGAAGAGAAATACTGGAACAATATAATTTTTTGGTTCTTAAAGTGGATGAGGTGCTAGTAGAGTAGCCCAAATGCAGAATTAAAATCTGTTGTTATCTCAGTGTCCCCTACATACTGAACTAGGATGAGCTGATGTATTAAATTCACCAAGTAAATTTAAAAATGTTAAAAAATATGACCAAGTGAACTCCTCGAACCTAGTTGCAGATAACCAAATGAATCTTGGTATCTTAGTACTTAGCTCCTACTCTAACAGGTTGCCATATATCATTGATTTTATGGCCTCTGATATATTGCTCTAAAAAGCATTCCTAATCTGTACAACATGGAGAAAAACTTGAAAACAAAATCAGAGTCTCCTTGTCTTGAGTATATAGATGGTCCTTAGCAAAGGAGGAGAGGTAGACATTAAAAACATAGTCATGTAATCCACACATCAAACTATACAGAAAACATAATTTCCATTACTTTTTGGTGAATGAGTGATATCCAGAGTGAAGATCTTTGTTGTGCCCATATTTCAAGTTCAGTTCAAGCTCTCCTAACATTCAGACTATCTAGATGCATGGCTTGGGAGATGGGTTGAGTCTCCCAGAGTTTAGTTTACATGTAAACTCATCCAACATAATGACTACTCAGTAGCTATCTACTGACATAAATTGTATAAACTTTTATGGACATAACATCTAACAGGCCAGCCAAATAATGTAAACTCCTTCACAGGAAGGTCCCATATTGGGTGCAGCAGACAGCTAGAAACACACAGCTTTGCTGAGCTGTAAGCAGTGAGCTGTAAGCTGTGAGCTGTAAGCTGTGAGCTGTAAGCTGGTCTGCACTAGAGGCCCACAAAGTTCACTTCCAAAGCACTCATGGCTATTGTTCATCAAGAGCTTGAATATTTTTTTTTGTCTCTATGGATCTACTCTTAGCTGGAACTCAAATTCCATATGATCATGTCACTTGTTTCAGAAAAATACAGAAGAGGAAATGACAGTCAAAGTATTTTGTTCAAAGAGTAAGAAATTAATGGAGTTCTCTTCTTCCTTTTTTATTTTTATTTATTTTTACTGTGTCTTACAATGATTGCTTATTACTTCACATTTTCAATTTTTCTTCATAATAACAAAAACTAGTGTTAAAAGACAATTTAGACATAAATGCATATAATGTCTTCTAAAAGAAGTGTTGCTATTCCAATCTGACCTAATTTCATCTGAATTCTGTAGTTTATGTGTTGATGTATCCTGGCAAATTAAATATATTATGCTTTTTTTTTTTTTTTTTTTTTTTAAGTTAATCTGAATTAACAGTATTTTTCAGTGCTACTTATTATGATTGTTCTACATTGAACTACTTGTATCTTAAGGACTTTATATGTCTTATATCACTGCAATAGCATCTGACATTTCTACTCTTCAGATAGAAATAAATCATGTTTTGTTTCAGGAGTAGGAGACATGGAACACAGAAGTGTTGCAGATATTCTTAAATGGAAGCAATGAAAAGCCAGTTCTGACAGAAGAACATTAAACGGATGAAGTTAAAAGCAATATGTCAAATGTTTATTGGAAAGCAAACAAACAAAAACGATGGTGCTTTTATATTTCACATTTGGAGTTAGAATACCACTGGTATGCCTGTTGAGAAGAATATATTTAGACGTAGTTTATAGTAGCCTATCAAGAAAAAATAATAAATTGAGTTGTAGAAAGTCAACTTGGAAAGAAATATTCTGTGTATTAGCTAATATATCAATAAATAAAAAAAGTATATTTATAAAAACTCACACTATGTAAAAACTGCTATTTCTAATAATATGACCACAGCAGTTTTTCCGGAATTGCCATATAAAGCAAAACAGTACATGTGCTAATGCTTAAACTTATTTTGAGAAGAATAAGTCTGCCTTTGGAGAGCCTTGAGCTCTCTAAAGACTGCCATTACCTACAGGTGTGGCAGCACCCCTGACATTAACAGGGAGGGTGAAATGTCTGCTCTAAAACTCTTCTTGTTTGTATATGCCCTGTGTAAATGCAAGAGCTGAATGTGTACGAGTATGTGCTAGATTGCATGTGCCAGAGTAATATAGGACTACAGCTAATTTGGAGCTTTAGTGACCCTGGAGAGAGGAACCATGTCTCTGTGTAGCCATCAGGCTTGCACCTCAGAAGAGGTACAGGCTTGCACCTGTACCTCAGAAGAGGAGTAGAGACCAAGGCACATGGTCAAGGATTGTGGTAGTGGAGTTAGGATCTTTTTTTTTTTTTTTTTTTTTTTTTTTTTTTAACTATTTTTATTATTTTTAATTTTCTTCTTATTTAAGCCATGTATGATAATTTTATAGACATTTATGTCATTGATTACATCATCTGTCTCCACAGTTTACTGATCACCATTTCTTTTAAATCATAGCTTGTCAGACAGAGACAAAAAAAACTTTTAAAAGGAACTGCCACCATTTGTGACATTTGTGGGCCTCTATGGTCAGTGTGTATGGCTGAATAAGAGCCCAGTGCTGTCCTAAGAAGGCATTCCGCAGGAAGAAATTACCCTGGCTGCAACCAGTTGAGGCATCATGTCTACTGATTATGCCATGTAGAGATAATGTCACACCTCTTAGGCAGTTGGGATTTTCCAGGAAAATTATTCAGTATCTGTGCCTTCTGACTGTCAGTTATTCATATCAAATCCAAAGTTATTGCAATTACATTGAAAGTTGGGTTTTGTTGATTATTTTGTTATTCTTCTATATCTCTGTTTTTCGTTAAATATTTTGTCCTGTTTCATTAAAGACATTCAACATCTATTCTCAGTAACCAACTTTGAGATCTGACTATACTGTTCATCAAAATAAGTTATTTAATAAGCTTATTTTCCATTTGGAATAACTATCTTAGCCTGATCTTTCACTATTACAACTAAAATGATGCAAATGTATTCAAAACATTAATCAGCATATATTAACTTTTGGGTAAACTTCTCCTCGATGCATTTTCAATATATTTTTTTTTTAATTAGGGACCAAAGTTTTGCAATGGATTATTTTTATTAGTAATATAGCTTCTGTCTCCCACCATTAAAATCTCCCTCACTGTCTTCCTGAACACAGATAAACTCAAAGAAAAAAAATATTGGACAGAATTTTCTGCAACTACATTTCAACATTGTATTGGGTTTGGATCTACAGCTAGGTCACTGAACTGGAGACAAGCAATTTTAATGTCCTGCACTTTCATTGATTGATTTGCCAATGCCCAACCAATGTTTGACAGAAGAATGATCAAACAGAATGAAGCCAAAAGAAAAAACATAGAATGCTCAGAATACTGAAAACTGGAATTTAAGAGTTGGAGGGTAAAAAGGAAGGGAAATTGTAAACAGGATGATGGGACAGACTGTGTCAAGAAGGCAAACTGGAAACTGGGCTAGGTCAGTCTGTGTTTTAAAACTAAAAGGCTAAGGCTGATTTTCAGCTTTAATATTTTATGAAAGAATTTTCAATATTAATAAATTATTATATTTCCCATTGGTATATCAAATTCTTAATTCTTCTAGCACCAAAGGATATTTGGCTCACAGCTTTAACAGTCGTGGAGCTTGCCTGTTCTTTTATAGTACAGATTTTGTAATTTCTCTTTACAAATAAGGGAGAAAGTGGAAATTTGCAGGGATAATTTATACTGTGCTAATGTGACTGACTAACATAAGTGGGGTGAATTGCTTTTTGAGTCTCTCTCTCCCCTTTGTCTACAGAAAAAAGCTTATATTACATATTTGAAAGCGTTTCTGATTGACCTAGATATGCAGTATGACCCATGCTGAAGTATTAAGGGACCTCTATCAAATAGATTAACCACCAAAAGTTCCTGATGTCATGGCACAGAAAGGTAATGGAAATGTTCAAAATCGGAAGGCAGACTACAGAGATAGTGTAGCTGTAGTCACTGTGGAAACAAAGCAGTGATGCTTTACTTATGTCTTAGGATCCTGGTATTTCTTTTGTGATCTGTTCATATACATGTATAAGGCTTCTTCACTTTCTCCTGTGGAACATGCACTCAACAACCAGGATATGCAGACTTAATAGAAGGTCTAGAGACTTAGGTAAAAATTTAGAACCCAGACAGGGTTGGATGTGACTAGTAAACATTACTTGTCAGTAATTTTGACTCTTTTTGTTATACTCTGAGCTGTGATACCTCTGTAATGGATGCACTTAGCAGGAACAATCCTTTATAATATGCTAAAAGCAGACATAAGTAAAATAACCTAAACCACATCCATTGTTAATAATTGATGTTCATTCAGCATTGGCAAGCATTGATTATAGGCTTAAAAGGAAGTTCTTGCAATATTGATTTGGATGTTTTTGACCTGAAACTGAAAGCTGTATGCACTTAGTGGAAGTCAATCACATTTCTTAAAAATTAAGCAGTCATTAAGTTTATGGGATTCACTACCCTGTTTTTGTGAGATAGACTGTATGTCCTTGAGGAAATGTCAAAAATGTGTTAAACATTGCAACTTTTGAAAATAGACTAGCATAACAAATGGTCAAAAAAATGCAATAAGTTCTGGAATTCTGTCTGTGGTATATTGGGAAACACAGATGATTTGCTAAAGAACTATCTTTTTAAAGGAAAAAAAAAAAAAAAGGAACATGAGAGCAGGGGGGATGGGGGGGGGGGGTAAGGGGGGGGTGGATGAGATGAGGTAAAGGGCTTGTATTAGCTGTTTTTTCTATCTACTCTACTCCTCTGTCTAAATACCAGTGTCACAGCTGGACTGAATCCTTGGCTGAAACATAGAGTTGCAAACAAGACTAAAGAAAGGGAAAATACAGTTGGATGAAGTCCTTATATAATTGTTATTACATTATTGAAGAACAATGTACATGTATGATTGGGAATGAATTGCAGGTTTTGGAGATGATTCAATTTCCATGAAATGTCTGAAACACAAGTGCAAATTTCACTTGTCATTAAGCAGTATTTAAAGCAGTATTTAACTTTTTTTTTTTTTTTTTTTTTTTTTTTTTTTTTTGGTGCTAGTTTCAATAGTACTCCTTTAAGAATAACCTCCACTTCCACCTCAAAATCAGCATTGAAAAATATCAATGAAATTTCTGTTGACTTGAAACTTGAAACTTGTTAATAGGAAAATGATCATTGCTGAATGTAATGTAACTTGATGATTTATTTGGAACATTTTCTTTTAAGTAGATATCCAAAAAGATTGGAAGAACGTACACATAAATATTTCAGCTTTTCAAATACTAAGTGAAACCAATCAAAGTTCTTTTTCAGTCATAATTAATCATTGAAATGTTGAGATGTTCTTTATTCCGTCAAATGAGTTTTTCAAAAGGTTGACAAATAGAGTACGTTTTTTTCTACTAGTTAATGAACTCTGATGAAGAACTCTGTAAAAGCTGTTTAAACACTTTTATTTAGAAGATCAAAGAGAGAAAGCTAGAGTGATAATCTGAAAAACAGATCATACAGAAGGCATAGAAAGCTGGTAGTTTGTAACACATATCCAGAAGTAGGGAGGAACTTCCTGCATATGATGAGATACATGATATATGATGACCAGCTTCTGCCAACAAAAGATTTAGTTCAGCCTTTCATTGTAGAGAGTTTGTCCTAATCTTTTCATTTTCATTTGTGAATACGATAGACTATATTAAAGATTTTGGCAAATGTGATGGAGTAAATCATTGAAAGTATAAGAAGAGTAGTAGCACACAGAAAACTTGCTTGGGTAAGATTGTAAGGGTTGATTGCCTTTTTTTTTTAGAAGTAGATATTTGTTTTCAGTTAACTGGATACAAATATTTGAAGTGTTTGGCTGTTCTGATAACATAGACTTAGCTAATATAAGGTCCATATGACTCTGTCTAATAAAATCGCAAATGTATAAAGGTCAAAAATATAAATTGCACTGATTTTAACCCCATGAAATTAACTGCTGTAATTGTACTGTAGGATATTTTCCAACGACTTACAAGTCAGATGCATTGCTTAATAAAAAAATATACCTTCTACATCTTTTGATCACATTGTTTTGCCAGATAAGGTTTGAGAATACAACCTTCAGCTTAAACAAGACTCCTCAGCTTAAACCATAAAAAATGTTAACTCCATGTGTGAGAATTTCCCTAATATTCCTAGTATGAGAAGCAAAAGTCAAATCCACCAAAATTAATCAAACTTGATCTAATTCTAGTCTAATCTGACAGGCAACTTTATTTTCATGGTTTTATCCTGTAAAATGCTCCTAAGTAAAGCACTAAAACTTAAAGACCTATTAAATAGCATTGATGTTCAATGAAAGAAAATTGCCACAAGACTGCTCATAAATTTAAGGGATGTTTTTTTCCTCTTCCCAAATTTTGTAGAATAGACTCCTGGCTCCCATGTTACACAGCCAACTAGAACACTGGGCATAACATTTCACTAGAAATACGGTATTAAACCCATAAACAAGTACCCCTTAAACAGCAGAACTGTTTCTCCTGTCCTTTTGGTGACTACACTGTAAAAATATACAAAGGGGTGGAGAAGAGCAAGAAACTGAGATGGAGTCTGGTCCACCCAGAGATCAATGGCTGATCACTTCTGGTTTCATTCTCTTGGTGATTGGATGGTGGCTCTGTAAATTCTAAGCCTGACTCACAGTTTTAATAAAACATAATTTGCACAATTTTATATAATAGAAAATTCTTTATTTTTTCTGGCACCTACACTCTGTAAGATTTAAAACCTATTCAGCAGTAACTAAGTGTTTATTTTTGACTCATATGTGGTCTGGGTCCTGATGTAGACTAGAAATAAAAACTCACACTTGGAATTAAAATGACTGGAACATTCCTTTTGATGATACAGTGCTTCTGAAAGGCTAATTGTGTTATGTTGTTATATACACAACAGAAAAACTTTCTGAAAAGGCTGGCTTCATTCTCCCCAGGCCACAATTCTTCAAGTTAAAACAGAAATAATATTTGCACCTGATATTTGCACAAAGTAGATGCATTTGGTGTATAAGGATGTTGCTGTGAGAGAGATCACAGAAATCTTGAAAATGAAATTGCCAGGTGAGACTGGAGTCATTTTAGGTAATAACAGTTTTTGTAGTGTAACAGATCCTGCTTGCAGCAGATGAAGAGATGAATGAGCATATCAGCTAAAATTTTGCAAACAAATCAACTCTAGAATTCTTTAATTTTGACTGTTTTCCTATTTTCCTTAGTACTCTTTCAATTCACTTTTTTTTTTTTTTTTTTTTTTTTTTTGTCTAGTTATCAGTAAAATGAGTACTTGCTGAGTTCAGGTCTCCACACTTCTTAGCCTTGCTATTTACCCCTGTAACTGTTTCCCTTCTCAATAAAAAAATTTCACTCTAAATGAAAAAATTAGGTCTGAAAATAAACTGCATAATTATTTGTTTTTCAACTACAAAGGAAAGTCATAATAAATCACTCTGTACCCACAGATTTATTTTTGTCCTACATGTATTTTAATAAAAAATATTTCTTTCTTGGTAAGTCCCTAGAGTTTTGAAGAGCATTCATTTGATTCCATTAGCTTTTACAGTGAAATATTTGTGCTGCAATGAAACCTTTTGGTTTCAGGTGACAATGTGTCACCTGAAATTTAACAACAATCATTGTGTTAAATGTATACAGATTAAAAAAATAGGTAAGATCCTAAAGAATTTACAGTTTGTGAACAAGATGGGAAACAGCAGTAATGAGGAAGAGAGGAACAATTGATAAAGAAGAACTTGACATCACCAATTTTTTATTTTTTAATTTTCATTGTAAATGCAAATTTGTGCAAAGAGACACAAAGCAATAGCAAAACCATTTAATTACAATTATATCTTTTAACAGGAAGGTTATTCCATAATTTGAACTCTGGGACTTCTGCCTAAGATTTCAAAACGTATCTGTAGAGTTTTTGTAAGCATCAAATTTAATAAATTTCTGTTCTGCAATTTTAAATGTCTACATGCACTAGAAATGCTGAGAGAATAAAAACATTAGTTCCCATTACTGTCATTCATAGAGATTTGAAGTAAGCACGAACAGGAGAAAAGATGCAGTATAAACAGTCTTTATTCCATAGCAAGGAGTCATGGAGGGCAACAGAATGAACGGTAGATGCGTCTTCATTTACTGAACAGAGCTGAACTGGTACAAATAAAGCCATAGCCTTCACATCCTTAAACTAGTATGTGCCAGCCCAGTCCCTCCTACAACCTTAGGCTCTGTGCAAGCTGTTATGAATGTCACCAGCTGTACATAGCCCTGAGGTGCAGCTCTTTCTTAATCATTTCAATGCAATTTGCTTAGGCCAATATTGAAAATGGCATTCATAAAATCCTGAAACCTTGTTTGTAGAGGCCACAGGGTAGATAAGAAAAGAAATGGGGATCTCTACGCCTGCTGTAGGCTTCTGAAGGATTGCTTTCCTGGAGGATATTTCCATGTAAATGCTAATGTACTGAAAATCTGGCCTATATGTCCGCAGGCTACAAATGAAGCAGGCTAGAGAAAATTGCTTATAAGGAATTCCTCTTCCTCTCCCTTGCCCTGTTCCTTTATTTACCTTGAAAGATTGATTATGCAGTCTGAACTTAGCAGTATGGACTCAGCTGGACTTAGCCAAATACAACATTGTAATCTTCCAGTTTGCCGTCTTCTTCATCACTTCAAAAATAACCTTGCTGTTTTACAGGTAGGCGCTGGTTGCCAATGGGCTGGCCCTGACAATATATATTTATGAAAATGTGCTAAATTCATGAAGTGGGTATACCATCAGCAAACTTTATGTTTTTAAATAATCGAACAAATAATCATACAATAAAAAAGAACCTAAATGTAGAGAAATATTCTGAGTGAAATAGTAATGTAAATAATATACTTCTCCCCTATTTATTTATCTTCATCTCCTTAATTTTATTCCATTATTATTGACTGAAATTGCAAACAGTTTTCTCAGTTCTAATAATTTCATGGGTCTGTGAAGTGTCCTTGTGGTGAATTCTAGGGCAGATGGTTTGTCTTCTTTTTCTGCTGAATACAGATAATTTTCAGTATGGATGTCATGTAAGATGGCTCTAATTTTGAATTAATGCATTAAAATAGTTATAACCAGATATAACTAATATAATATATAATATATGGATTAAGATGTAAGGGTGAAGAAGGTGCAGGGTCATGTAGTCAGGTACATCATGAGATGTAGGATTACATGAAGTGCAAATGAAGGTGTGTGTAAGGGAGATAAAGATGGACCAGGCCTCCCATTAGTAGTTCTGCGGTAGATATTTAACTGCTGACTTACCTAACAGCATGTTTCATTAACTAGTTTAAAGATTCTTCTGATTTTCAAAGTATTTTCTCATTCAGAGCAACTGATTTGGATAAGAAAGAGGACATTCAGAATTGTCTTAATCCATTCATACATCAGTGTCCTGGGTTATTTTTGTGGAAAGTGTTAGTTCAACATTACAAGTGAGACTATCCAGATAGATCAGCCTGCAATTTCATACTTCCAATGACAGTTAGTCCAATGGCCATTGCTCTTGAAAATGACAATGGTGTACACAAGGACTTGCACAGTTGACTTTTCATTACTCAAAGTCTTTGTTTCTTCTTTACTAAAATGTAGCTAAATGGAATACCTTCTAACATCATATCACCACACAAAAGCATTTATTTTCCCAATATGCAAGGCTAATAACCATGTAGTTTTACAATAGCTTATGTAATTACCAGTAATCTTCAAAATATTGAAACAGTGGAATCCACCAAAACAATGGAATACTTCTTAACTTTGGATTTCTTAACTATAGGAACAGTCACAGCTAAAGACGAAACATGAGATATATAAAATGGAAAAAGGGGAAAGGGAAAAAAAAAAAAGGCAAACGGGAAAAAATAATTAATTAATTGTCTTGTGTTATATATGGAGTAGTAATTTGTGTCGAGAAAATGGTTGATATTAATAAAGAAGGGGGAGATGTGGGACTGTGGCCATGAAGGTCGGAAAGCCCCATGGTTGAGATAACATTAGACTCTTAACGATGAGGCCATCAGGAATATAAAAGAGTTTAGAGGGAACAAAGAAGGGTGATTCAGGAGACTCCATGCAGTCTGGAGTTTCTTGTTCTCCAGCCGTTAAGGCATGGAAGTTTCTGGGTGTTTGCTATTGCTGTTATAGGTAAAGTTGTTTGACCAATGAAAAGTTGTTTTGAAAAGAACTACTATGGGGTGAAGGGTATAAGAGGGGAGCCTGTCCTCAGCTTAAAAAAAAAAGAAGGCAACACGATGTGATGAAGTGATGTCATCAATAAAGGAGCAGAAAGAAGGAATGAAAAGGAACAGGCTAGCGGAACGGAGACCAGGACGGGAACAAGCACATTGGTTGCCTCATGAAGATAGGTTCGGCCAAACTCAGCAAACCGCTAAGAGAAGCTCGTACTGAAAGTCGCTGGAAATGGGAACACCAGAGCTGGGAAAAAGCTCGAGCTGAGAGAAACAGACCCGCGCACACAACTGCCCCTCGCTGGTAAACAGTTGTGCATTATGGGGAATCATACGTCCTTAGAAACAAAGACTGTCCTGGTAAACTTACAGCTTATTCTCCTTAACAATCAGACAGTTTGTGATCCTGAAACATGGGACCAAATTGAGGCCAAGGTGTGGGACTCTGAAACTAAAAACGACAAGGTTGCTGTGCAATTGCTTGGCACCTGGTGTGAGAAACTCCATAGCCAATAACTTAGGCTCAGGCGAGGATCTCAGTGAAGTAGTAATTTATTCGCGATTGCAATGGCGGGCGCCCCACAAGCAGGAGAGAGCGCATCTACTAGTTCCAAAACACAGTTTATATACCTTTTGATGGCAGGACCCTCCCCTGTTTCCCCACTGAGTGGGTAATCCAGATTCACAATCTATCTGATGCTTCACAAACAATGCATGGCCTTCAGTTGCCGGCCTGTTAAATTTCAAATTTCTTTTGACATTTTTACTGCTTGAAGTGGTAATGTTTCTTCACTTATCTGACTTGACTTGACACTGTGATTTTCACCTAATTGTCCTATGGAGTCTGATTGTCTGCATTTTACAAGGTCGCCTGCTAAACTTTCTTATCACTGTAAGCATATCTCAGTACCACATTCCCTCCTTCTAAACAATGTAACTCTGCAAAAACAACATTTCTATTCCCACACTGGCAAGCAATTTATACTTTTTATATATTTATAATAATATTTATACTTTTTATAAATATTATTTTATAAATATTATTAAATTCAGATTGAATTGAGACTTCATTTATAACACTTGGATAAAACAACCTGAAAAAAATGTTCACTGAACCATGGAAAATGGATGGTAGGCTTTATTTTATAATCATAGAGGCCACCTGCAGCAGTTTAAGCCTAGAGAATTTCCCACAAAGACTAAAGCTGTCCATCTTTTTTTTTTTCTTTTTTCTTTTTTTTTTCCACAGATTTTCATGAGTGTGAAAAAGCATTGAGGGTTTATGGAATGTCCCACAAAGTACATTCCAAAACTTGCGTTTCTGGAGGTTTCTCTTCCAAGAAAAGTAGAATCTGATGCCCCATACTGAGGAATTCTTTTTCTGGCCAAGTAACTAAATGACTTAATGGAAATAAATTGTGTTTGCTGTGTTGCAATTTATATATTTCATTAAAAAAAATACATCTCTAACAAATAATTTAGGAAAGAAAAAAATACTACTTTAAAGGAGACATTTTATGATCCCACATCTGCATTTACTGCTGTTTCAAACTTTTCAAACCTTGTAACATTTCTATGGTAGTGACTGTATCATTCACTGTTTTTTTTTTTTTTTTTTTTTTTTTTTCAATAGACCTTGTTTACATCTGTAATGTTTTATCTTCAGGCTATCAATGTAACTCAAAGGATGTCAAACTTCATAATCGTAGAATCTCCTAACTGAAAAGCACTAATGGCAGTCATTGCAACTGTCAGCAGTTTTTCACTTTTCACATGAGGACACTGTTTGCTAATTAGATTAAATCTGGTTCTGGCTGTAATCTCTGTAAGCAGCAGTTAAAGAAAGAACTGCCATGTCACACCTAGTTTGCAGGCTGGAAGGTGATGAACACAGCTAATAAGAGTAATTTGAAGCACAAGTCATGCACATAATTAACTATGCCTTATTTCCTTGATTAAAAATCTGCTTATCAATGACAATGGCTTTACTAAAACACAAGGTAATATTTTAAGGTAGAGTAGATACTTATATTACCTGAATAAAATACTGTTTAAAGGCGCTGAGTGAATTTTTATGTAGCATTGTTGGTAATATTCAGGGCCATGCAAGTTGTTTTTTTTTTTTTTTTCCCCTTCTACAGGGAACACATGAACAGATATTTTTCCAATACAAAGGAAACCTCTAAAGTTTCTGTTTTCCAGAGCAGTAACATTAAATTTCAAGAAGCAGCTTCTCTGTTAGTCCAAACATGACAGCCTCCTTCAATGAAAGTTTTCGTTTCTCCTGAATTATTCTCAACAACACAATTGTCAATGTTTTGCATCTTTTCATTTCTGTTGATTTCGCAATTGTATATAATATATATATTTATTTTTTTCCCATATACAAATGCCGATAAACAGATACCACTAAATCAATTCTCACTCCTGCCCGTTTGCAGTAGCAACAGCCTCTGGCCATGGTTACTGTTGTCTCAGTCATCATTAGCATTTAACTCCACCCTTATTGTGCCTGAGGTGAAAGACAACATAAATAAAATTTACGATTGCTTAGTGATCAAAGACAAGCTTTCTGAGAGCTATACAACCTCTAGCATATACTGCTGGATGATTTCTTGAATCTTTATAGTTCCTAATAAGACATGGATTCAAGGCTTATGTTCAATAGTACTGCAAGGGAAGATAATCAAGAACTGATGACTCTGCAGAGGTTTGAAAATTCAATCTAAAGGAAATTCAATCTAAAGAACATTGACCTGACAAGGATAGAGAAAAAAAAAAATTAAAAAAATGGAGCTTAGAGGCTGTAAAAAGAATTTTGATGCACCATGAAGTGGGAGTAGTGGGAAAATTTCAATTTCAATTTCAATTTCAATTTCAATTTTTTTTTTTTTTTTTTTTTTTTTTTTTTTTTTTTACAATTGTTATTATAACAGCTGAATTCTTGAGGGAGATTATACAAGAGATGAAGGAGAAGAACCTACACCTTTACTTTTCAAATACTATAACAACGATAAAAGGATTTATTTTTTTATCTGAACAATGTTTTTGTCCGTGTTTGCAGCAATCTGAAACATTCTGAAACAGTAGCTATATAATCACTTTATAATACTAGAGCATATTTTCCATAACTCATCTAGCTACTGAAAGATTAGAAGCAAATCAGCACTCTCTAGCTGAGACTGTCAGCTTGTCCAGTAACTGTTGAAGGATCTGAACTGGAAGGAGGTGGCTGCTAAAGAGTTTGCAAGCCACTGTGATAAGCTCACCAGCAGTGGCTCTGTAAAGCCACTCAGAGAAAAGTCATGAGGCTTGGCAAATGTATTGTGTAGTTGTCTAAAAGGGTATAATCCTTTTCTGTTTCCTACTGCATTGCAGAGAAGTCCCTTTTTGTCAGATATGGAAAAAACATGATGTGAAAATTAAATGCTAAAGGGACTAATGTGCATGGAGCTTAACAGTGCTTGTATGATGATAGAGATTTTTGATGTAATATGTGTTAGAGCTTTGTCTTTACAACACAGTTTCTGGCAATCTATTTGTGTGTTTAAATTAATAAAATTAATCTTGACAGGATTACTGCCATGTGATTGCACATATACTTGAACAGCAAGAACTGCCCATGAAATAGTTTTGGCAAAGGACAAAAAGCATCCTCCCAAACAGTTTCTAAAAACAGCTCAGGAGTAATGCCTAATAAGCATTTTCATTCAGTTGCTGTGGTCTGGAAAATAAGAGCATTTAATTCTAAGGACACAGGCCATTCTGCATCAGTTGGCCCCAGATGGCTGAGACTCATTCCACACACATCTATTTACTGGTATTGTTATGCATCCTCTTCTTAATATTCAAAATCATGTGTTCTATAACAAAAATCTCTATTTCATGTTTTAAGGTTGAACACTTAAGGAGCTTTGAGATGTTTCCCTTTCAACAGTCTCTCTGGAAGTACTAGTGTCTTATCACAGAAGGACTTCCATGTAGTGTTTGAATTGCATACATAATATGATATGACATCTGATGTGTATAGGTTGTGTATAGTTTGTCTGAAGACACATTATCCCTAAATTTTCACTTTAAATGGTAACATTTCTTTCTGCAATGCTCATCCCTGCACCTCCTGAGTAGTTTCTATCCCAACGCAGACTTGATGTTTGTGTATTTTGATGATTTTCATTTGCAGTTCTCTGCAAACATTTCTTTTTTTTCCTGTCATACAATGACAAAATGGCTTTTTCAAGCCTTGGACTAAGTCCTTTTGATAACTCAGCTGTTTCAAATGCTTTGTCTATAGACCATGACTTGTAATTTGCCATGTACTGCGTAGGCAGCAGTTTTACAGGTACTTGCCAATCTATTTTACTATATTCCTTGCCCCTGTTTATAGCTTTTTTTTTTTTTTTTTTTTTTTTTTTTTTTTTTGTCTCTGATTGACCGTATTCTAGTATTCTATTTTTCATTTTATTTTCCTCTTAACCTTAATGTTCTGTCCTCTCTCTCTCTTTTTTTTTTTTTTTTTTTTTTAAAGGAGGAGATTTTACAGGTTAAATTTAATGGATTATGGGCTTTCATACTCCACTATTAAACATATTATGAATTCTATTAGAACACACAAGCATGGAAAGCTCTTAATTTCATTGTAATTTCACCACTACAATAAAGAAAAATAAAAATAAAATCCTCTGGTGTGGGACTACTAAAGTGCTGCTGTAGAAAAATCTTTACACACATTTATTTGATGAGATGTATGATGTGTTTGGGTGTTCAGTTAGGCTTTTCTTAATATACTGAGAAGCTGGCTTTACTCGGGCTACCGATGTGCTAGGTAAGCATATATACAAATATTTATACAGTCAAATTTCAATGTTCCTTTGCTATAAAACTCTCTGGTAAAATATTCTGTAATACCATAATTCCCTGAACGTATGCTATCCTCAGTAACCATATTGTATAACAACCTCTTCATATTTCAGAAGATTTGGAATGCTCCTGCAACACAGGGGAAGAGTTAAAAAAGTTTTTGTTTTGTTTTGTTTTTAGGGGAAGAAAACACACTGAATCATAAAATTCGCCTTGCATGAAAGTAGTTAAAATCCAGTTTGGATAAATAAAAACCTCTCCCAAATACTATTTTAAACAGAAAATAAAATTCCCAAACTGGAGTTGTAGATGATCCAAACCTATCTGCAATTTATGTTTCAACAGAAAAATAGTGGCAGTAGAAAAACTGAGTGAATTTTGAAAACTGTTACTGAAGTGTTTTGACACCTTCTGAAGAGAAATCATTTTGTTTTGAAATTATTTTTGTTACTTTATCTTGACTGAAACGCTTCATGTTGATATACAAATTTGTCTCTTTCTTTTAAGTAGAAAATAATAAAAGTTTTCCAATGGCTTATTTTTCAGGTCAAGGGGAAACTTAGGGAAAAAAAAAACCCTTTATCAACCAGTTCTAATGAAACAGAAAATCTTCCTGACATGCTGAATCATGTAAAGTTATACTTTGAAATAAAAAGAGAGGGGGAATCCTGTCATTATGCCCTCTTATACACTCTGCTTATGGTTGTATGCGTATTAAGTATGACAGCACCAAGCCTGCTGGAGTTCAAGAAGCATTTGGACACTTCACTAAAGGTACATGGTTTGATTTTTTGGGTGAACCTTCGGGGACCCAGGTGTTGTACTTGATGATCCTTATGGGCCCCTTCCAATTCAGGGTATTCTATGATTCTACGAACTAAGTTGAATAAAGAAGGAAAGTCAGAACCCTTGTGATAAGTTAGAAGTGTCTGTGATACTCTGAGTAACTTCTCAGGTGATGACACTGTACCCTCATATCTTGTACAGAAATAGAAAGGCTCCCCAAAAACTGCAGTTATGAAAAACAGTGATATTGAAAATCATAGAATTATTGAATCATTAGGGTTGGAAAAGACTTCCAAAATTATCTGGTCCAACCATCACTCTACTACCAGTGTCTACTACCACTGAACCATGTCCCTAAGCACCAGATCCAACATTTCCTTAAACACCCTCAAGGGAAGGTGACATCTGTTCTCTGGGCAACCCGTTCCAATGCCTGACTACTCTTCCTGAGAAGAAACATCTCCTAATTTCCAACCTAAACCTCCCCTGGTGCAGCTTGAGGCCATTCCCTCTAGTCATACCTCATAAGCAGCTGAGTAGGAAACACAGAGTTCACAAAATCCTTAAATTGCATGGATGTTGCAGAGAAGCCCATATCTTTCTGATTATACCTTTAATTTTGGTCAAACAATTGATAGAAGGTATTACAGTTGTTTGCGTAACATTCTAGGTCTGATAATATGTCCCAGATGCCAATCATACAAAATGAAGAAATCCAGGTCTTGAACAGCTAGCAATTCACCAACAAGATAGCCAACAGGTATCTTAATTTTATCTCCAGAATATACCTAATTTCTAATTCTTATAATTTTAATAAAACTTGTAAGTAACTGAATAGTAAGAAAAGCAAACAAACCATAATCAAAACACAAAATTAGACAGGCAAAGGCTAGAGTGGATTGCACAACAAGCTGTTGGAATTATCAAGAGTTAGGTATCAATTTCTTCTGTGAATGATACAAAACATTCCTTTTCTTGTGCTTCGATATTATTCCATCTGATATATATTTAAAAAAAGAGTGTCAGTTATACAGACCTATCAAATCTTCATCTGCTTTCAGATACAGGATGGTATTTTACCTTTGAGGATGCCTATAAAATGTTATATGAAAGTTCTGAATATTCCCTTACCTTCAATTGTTTCTCTTTTATAATCCACAGTACTCTGCTTTCTAACTTGAATTCATTTTTACATTTTTAATGCAAATCTGTACTTAATGTGACTTTACAAAATAATCACCATGAGACTGCTTTGCAGTTTTCTTCAGACAGAGAATTTTATGCTTGTTTTCTCTCACAGTGATTGTATCCTTAAAACCTTAAAAAAAATCATATTTGGTAATCACAAGGAACAGCTGGTGTAGACTATGCATTTTCATCTTAGTCCTGTCTTTTTTTCTCCCCATCCTCCAATCATCTATTCTAAGTAACTTCTAAGAAAATAAAATTCAGGGTCTCTTAATGATGCAAAGTTTACAAAGAAATCAACACATAGATGGGTGGGTTTTCAAAATCTCATTCTACCATTGGGTACCTTCAGATTAGAAAAAGGAAAAGGAGATGGAGAAAGAAAAGAGAAAACAATTATGAAACTCTGTAAGGACTCATCTAGTTCATAAGCTCCAGTAAAGCACATATTTTGCTCAGAAAAAAAAAACGTTGGGATTCATGATATCTCTGTTTTGGAACCTGGAATTTATCTGGAGTTTTCCAGCACTAAACTAAGGCAAAACTGTGTGCCAGCTTTCTCTCTCTCTGATAGCCTTTATGAAAACTTCTGCAGCCCACAAACCTTTTCCCCAGCACCTGCAGTGTTACCTAGTGAGCACTAAGATATGTTAAAAGTTGTGATGGAGTGGGAAGATTCCCGAGAATAAATTCAATGCCAAACATTGCTGTTTCTCTTTCTCCCTGTTTCTGTCCCTTTGTGTATGATGGGGGTGGAGTGCAGGGAAGAATTCTAACCTTCTGTTTAACATAATAATGTGTTTTCATAGTTTTGAGAATGGTTTAATTGGAAGGAATTGTTCCTAAGGCAATGTTGTAAGTGCTTTCTTTATCTCATAAAAGATCTTGTGCTTTTTCCATGAAAAACAACATCTTTCATACAAACAACAACTGAAACCAAACCACTTATTAGTCTCAACTTTAATTAAATGATGATCCCCATTTAATGGTGATTAAATTGCAATAGCTAGATAAATTAAGACAACAGCATGGGTTTATGAAAGGCAGGTCCTGCTTGACGAACCTGATCTCCTTCTATGACAAAGTGACGCGCTGGGTGGATGAGGGAAAGGCTGTGGATGTGGTCTACCTTGACTTCAGCAAGACTTTTGACACTGTCTCCCACAGCATTCTCCTCAAGAAACTGGCTGCCCTAGGCTTGGACTGGCGCACGCTTCGTTGGGTTAGAAACTGGCTGGATAGCTGGGCCCAAAGAGTCGTGGTGAATGGAGCCAAGTCCAGTTGGAGGCCAGTCACTAGTGGCGTCCCCCAGGGCTCGGTGCTGGGGCCGGTCCTCTTTAATATCTTCATCAATGATCTGGATGAGGGCATTGAGTGCACCCTCAGTAAGTTTGCAGATGACACCAAGCTATGCGCATGTGTCGATCTGCTTGAGGGTAGGAAAGCTCTGCAGGAGGATCTGGATAGGCTGCACCGATGGGCTGAGGTCAACTGCATGAAGTTTAACAAGGCCAAGTGCCGGGTCCTGCACCTGGGGCGCAATAACCCCAAGCAGAGCTACAGGCTGGGAGAGGAATGGTTAGAGAGCTGCCAGGCAGAGAAGGACCTGGGAGTGATGGTGGATAGTCGGCTGAATATGAGCCATCAGTGTGCTCAGGTGGCCAAGAAGGCCAACGGCATCCTGGCTTGTATCAGGAACAGTGTGACCAGCAGGGCTAGGGAGGTGATCGTCCCCCTGTACTCAGCTCTGGTGAGGCCGCACTTCGAGTACTGTGTTCAGTTTTGGGCCCCTCACTACAAGAAGGACATCGAGGTGCTTGAGCAGAGAAGGGCGTTGAAGCTGGTGAGGGGCCTGGAGAACAAGTCCTATGAGGAGCGGCTGAGGGAGCTGGGCTTGTTCAGCCCGGAGAAGAGGAGGCTCAGGGGCGACCTTATCGCTCTCTATAGGTACCTCAAGGGAGGCTGTAGCGAGGTGGGGGTTGGTCTGTTCTCCCATGTGCCTGGTGACAGGACGAGGGGGAATGGGCTTAAGTTGAGCCAGGGGAGTTTTAGGTTAGATGTTAGGAAGAACTTCTTCACTGAAAGGGTTGTGAGGCATTGGAACAGGCTGCCCAGGGAAGTGGTGGAGTCACCGTCCCTGGAAGTCTTCAAAAGATGTTTAGATGTAGAGCTTAGGGATATGGTTTAGTGGGGACTGCTAGCGTTAGCTCAGAGGTTGGACTCGATGATCTTGAGGTCTCTTCTAACCTAGAAATTCTGTGATTCTGTGAACATTTAGTTTAATTAAATTACGTATGGTATTACTTCTTATTAGCACTGTGAATGACTAATACAATGGAAGCTACAAATATCTTTGTTTATCATTTATTAATTTCTTTGAACATGGAAATGTACTTATCATTAAAAGAAAATTAATGATGTTACCATCACTTGAAAACAAAAAAACAAACAAAACACAGTCTTCAATTAAACTTCAAAAGACTTTCACACCTAAATAAGATTTAGTACAAGAAAGCTACTTTCCATCTTTAATCCCAGAGTCTTATATTATTTCAAGGTACTCTTAAATAAAAAGCTCTTATATAAATTAAAAAAAAAAAAAACTATTTAATTTGGTCCAAAATTTTATTTTCCTGGTTTAAAGTTGCACTTTGGAAAATTTACCTGTGCCTTAGAATTTCTGATGGCAGGGACATAACACTCTACTTAAAACAAACAAACAAACAAACACAATACAATACAATACAATACAATACAATCACATTTCATTGAGATGTTTGTTGTCTGAGACTACAGCTGAACAAATAGCATGTAAGCTTGTTTTCATATTTTCATGAAATCTAAATTTTGATTGTGAAAGAGACAAATAAGGAAATAGTTCAGTTATAAAAGAAAGATGAAAGCATAAGAAAAAAACAATTATATTCCTATCTACTGCTCTCTTATACAAGGATACGATATTCAAAATATTTTAAAAACAAATGTACTTAAATAATTATTTTTTTCAACTGTAAAAGAATTCTTTTAAGAAAAGCATATGAGCTTTTTACTGATGGCTAATATAAGGCATATAAGGTCGTGTTTCCAGGTTAACATGGAAAGTAAGATATCTGATTACAAAATGAAAATCCATTTTGCATAAATATTTGAAAAAAAAGCAGACATACAGGTAAACAAGAGAGACACTGATCCTCACATAAAAGATGTGACTGCTCAGCCTGCACATTGCTTATTGTATTAGGTTTACATGGCAAGATTTTGGTAACAGGGGGCTGGAGTAGTGGCATGTGTGGCATCCAGAAACTGTTCCACATTAGATAAGGGCCAGTTTCAACTGGCTACAAAGGGACCTGCTGCTGGCCAGAGCTGAGCTAATAAATGATGTTGTTTGCACCTCTGTGAGAGGTTATTCAAGAAATGTAAAGAAAAAAAAAATTAAAAAGCAACCACCAAACAAACAAACAAACAAACAAAAAAAACAAAAAACAAACAAACAAAAAAACACCTGCGCAACAGCAGCTAGGAGAGAGGAGTGAGAAAACATGAGAGAACCAGCCCTGCAAATCCCAAGGTCAGTGCAGAAGGAGGGCAGGAGGTTAATAGTTTGTTAATAGTAGGTAATACATCTACAATAATCTACATACATTGAGTCTGTTTTGCCCGTGATGATCATTGCTGAGTGATCTCCTTGCCCTTATCTCAACCCTTGAGCCCTTTCCATTGTATTTTCTCCACATTTCCCTTTGAGGATGAATGAGAGAGAAGTTTTGGTAGAGTTGTGCTGCCTGTCTGTGTAAAACCACAACAATTATATAGACTTTTGAATTGAAATGAACATGCTATATGAGCATTTTCATATATAGAAAGAATCTTCCTCTCTCTCTCTTTTTCTCTCTCTCTCTCTCTCTCTCTCTCATCTATCATCTATCTATATTTCTTTCAAAGATCCCCCTAAAGATCATTTCTATTGTGCAGGTATATTTAAATTCCTTTTTAGTGAAAGCAATTTAATTGGGCAGCATCCTAGGCAGGAAGCAAACAGTAGCAATGCATGTTGATTGAAAAGTTTGTTTTCCCAGAGGGCACATATAGGCTAGCACTAAGATTTAAGATTTAAGATCAGGAATTGCACTTTTGAAGTTGATCTTTCAACTTTCTCCACTTACTGTTCACACCATGGAACATGTGAATAGTATTTCTTTGTATTAAACTAAACTAAGAGTTGAGCTCAAAGAGTTCATCCTTAATAGCCATTTTTTCTAGAGGATCAGGTTAAGGCTAGTCCAAGCTAGAGTCATACAAAAACATGTAGATTGTGGATCTCCAATAATAACTATTTTGTTTTTCAAATTAGCTTTTATGGTACCATGAATTCTGTTAATGTAGACATAGTCATAAAAATGTCTAATTTTATACGAAGTTCAATAAGTGAATATAAAAATAGTGCAGGGACTATATGAATATTGACAGATTTCTAATACGGTCAGTTTTGAGGATTTTACCTGAAGCCCAAATCTAGTAAAGTTTTGAGGGATTATTCCAAGATGACACTGCAGTGGACTGGGTTGATGGATATAAGCTTTTCTAAAGGCAAGATTGTGTGGAGTATCAATGCCACTTACTGTCTGTTTTCTTTTTATGTAAGTAAAAATTGCCAGTACGCTTGCAAAAGCACAAATGATATGAACCAACACAGCTTCTGTATTGGCCATTGGCTTATGTTAAATAGCTGGAACTGTTTGTTTTATTCAGAAAACAAAAACAAAAAACACGTGAAGATGACAGTGAGTACATCATCTTGGATGAATATATGGTAGTAAAGCAAACTTGTAAATGTATGTATAGACTGAAAAACAACAACAACAACAGCAACAACAACCGAACAAAAAACAAAACCCCAAACCAACCAGCCAACCAAAACAACAATTACTTCATTATAATGTTTATCTACCAGATAGTACAGGTTTCCTAAAATAATCACTTTTCACAGAAACTTTATCTAGTGACTTGTATGTCTAGTAAGGACCAGAATGGACGGGCATCTTGCTAAATGAATAAAACTGGAACTCAAAACTCTGAGTATCCCTTATTTAACAACAAAAAAACACCACTACCACCACCACCAGCAAAAAATAATTAAATATTTAACTGAACAAAAAATAGCTTAAGAACTAAGTTGTTGATTTGGTTAATATTATCATTACAAAAATACACTGTTGATAGTAAAAATTAAAAGCAAGCAAACAAACAAAAAAAACAATTGATCTTGAGAACAGTTTCAGAGTAATAGATCTAGTCAGTTAAGCCTGATTATACCAGTAACAACAGAAGTAAATACTTCTGCTGTGTGGATGCTACCACTGGGATCAAAACAAAAGCCCTGGAGTGTTGTATGCAGGTTTGTACTTGGGCTTGTATTCCTTTTACTAGAGAAAACTTAGGTAAGACAGCTCAGAAATGTGTGACTCTATCTTGTGTCAAGTAGCTCAAGTGAATAATAGTGAAAATCTGAAACAACTGTGTTTTGAATGATGAATGACTTTCTCAGAAGATTACACTCATTGTCAGTTTCCATTCATATCTGTGTTTACCAAGCCCTTTGTAAATGCAGGTTCCCAGAAGAAACAAACAAACAAACAAGAAAGGGAATTCTTCCTCATTTGCCTTTTGAAATAATTTTGAATTCTCTGTGAGATATTGTTACAGGTCACCCCGAACTCTGATGATAAATCTTCTGATATTTGGATGTGTAAAAATAATTGTTTGATGTTCAATTGTGTACAACATTTAACACTACTATGAAGGCATAAAGAAGACAAAAATCTAAAGGATAAAAAATATAGAGTATATTCATAATTTTTTGTCTTTCCTTAAGTCACATGAACAGAGTTTCTTTAAACAGAAAGATTCAAGAGGTGTGAAGTTATAACATTTCTAGAATTAAAAGTAGGTAAAAAGTTATAATTTTTCCAACAGATAAATGGAGGGCCTGTCAGCTTTCTGAAAATAAACTTCTTCCTTAATATAGTACCCAGCATGAGGCAAGTTCAGCAAGAGAGCAGCAAAACAGATACAGAAATTTAACACTGCAAATATAGATTACGCAGCTGCTGACTGAGTACATAACACCTTGTGCTATCATCCTTTTGGATCATGGAAAAATAAATAAAGCTATATGAGGATGCCCCATGTTACAAAAGATTTCTGCTGAAAGTGCTGCTGTTGAGTGAGAAGGAAGTGTCCTTTTCTGTAAGCCAGAATTAAATTATTATCTCCACCTTTATACACTTCACATTTGTACATCCTACACACTTCCTATTTGTAGGATGTACAATCTGTTGTATAGATTTTAATTTTGGGGGAGTTGGATTATTGGAATTGGATAGGGTTTATTATTTTATTATTATTGTTAATCTGATAGGAGCTATTAGGATAGCTCCCTATTAGAAGAAAAATGTTGATCCACAGTTTACAGGTTGCCCAAAGAAGTTGTGGATGCTCCATCCCTGAAGGTGTTGAAGGCCAGGTTGGACGAGGCCCTGGGAAAACTGATCTAAAGTGTGGCATCACTGTCCCTGGCAGGGGGATTGGAACTAGATGATCTTTAAGATCCCTTCCAACCCAACCCATTCTATGATTGTATGATATAATATGTCATACTTCATTCACAAATGCTGCAGACCAATTTTAGTATCTAATGAAACTGCAGAGCTCCCTTCTGGTGTTATTGAATTAGTCTACCTATCCGAATGCAAAAGTCAAAACTCCACTGCCCCTTGTTCTTCAGATGTGGTCCATTTCTGGTACAGGTGCCTTGCTGCTGCATGAGCACAGCACAGTAAGCTCAGTATATACACATGGTGAATGTAAAGCTTTACTGAGGTTGTCTTCATACATCTAGTACAGATTTAACAATTCTTCCTTCCATTCAATGTTAGTCCTGACAGCACCCTTTGCAGCCCATCACAACAGCCACTCAGTTGTCGTGCAATATATGTAGCTAAGAGATTCTCAAGAGCACATCTGCATGCAAACACAATTACTAGAACAGGTGGAGATAAGGGACATGATCATCACACCTCAGACATAGAAATAATGAAGCAGTTTGAACCTTTTCTTTGTAAAACTTCTTTGCAGCAATGTCAATTTTAATGAACCCTGGGTTGAATCATTTTTGGTACTTGTCGCCAGTCTCTGGTACTGTTTGCCATCCTCTGCCATCCGTGCTGTTCTCCAGCCATATAGATTACCTGGATGTCATCTGTGTGCTGGCATGGTGCACATTCATCTCCCTTGATCTCACCCTTTCCTGAACCAGAACTCAGCCTTACAGCTGTCTCTATCTTCATCACACTTATGTTGCCAAAACTGGCAAAAACAGCTACCTCACAGCTGTCTGTCCCTAGTGGTTCTCTGTTCTTGTGTCTCTCTGGCAATTTTCATATAAAAACTCTACATTGTTCAAAAATGTAACCCTGATAAATTTCCTGTCATTTTTCCAAAATTATAAACATTTCTTTTTTTTGTGGCTGAAACTATGTTTAATAAATAGCTTTTTGACCTCTTCTTTCATATAGTTCATGTGGCCAGTGGAAACCAATTTAAGCAGAAAAAGAACGTTGGCTTCATATCTTGGCAACAAAACTTACCATAAACAGGCCATTCTTACATTAAAAATAATTAACATTAAAAATATTTTTTGTGCCTTATTTGTCAACAGAAAAGAGAACACTCAATTTTTTTCCAAAGACCATTAAAATAGTTCTCAGTACTGCACAGTAGTATTGTTTCATGGATCTCTAAGTTCAACAGCAATTTCTATTGATTTTTTATGATAATGCTGTTCATACTGCAAACATCCAAGACAGAAGCCAGTGAAAATACTGAAGTTACACCAAACAGATAAACTCAAAAAATTGCTATATTTGGCTCATTTTTTTAGTGTAAGTGTATATGAAACATTAAAAATGTATGTGTTTTCATGATAAAAATATGTCTAATTGCTAGGTAGAAAAGATGCACGAGGGACCAGGGCTATTATAAATATTGCAAACCAGTAATACTTTTATATGGAAGCTGACTCTCAAAGTGTCTGAAGGTAATAAATATTTAGATCTCCTTTCATAAATTAGTCCTTAAACTCAACAAATGTTAAAATAGAAAATGAGAGCTAGTCCATGCAAAATGTCAATTACTATCCAGGAAACCTGATAAATGAGTATGAAATGGGAAGCAGGTCAAATTGGCATGATGAAAAAGTAGCCAAACTAGTAACCAAACAAAATAATAAAAGAGCAGGCAAATCCTGCTGTCACAGACATTCTACCAACCATGATACCTGGTAGGTGACAGCTGAAAAGTTCCCAAGGATGCACTGACCTCATGAATTCAATCTCCTCCAACACTGTTGGGAATGGAGACACCTAACTCACAAGTAGAAATGTAAATTTAGGGATATCACTGTCAAAGAATCTCAGCCAAGCTGAACAGAAAGACTCTAAGATACCTTCATCAAATAAAGCCTATATGTGCTGGCTTACTTTTTTTTTTTTTTCCCACTCCAGAACTTCTTTCTACTTTTCTGTTTTTCTTTCCTTTGTAAACAGTCTTAAGGAAGCATAATTGGAGCATTTCTGTGACAACATCATCCACTGTATCTTCAACCTAACTTAACTCACTTTAATTTTTTTTTTAATCTATTCTCATTAATTATCTCTAATGTTAGTAAATAGCATTAAACATCAAAATAAGTTTCTTTTCTTATAAAATTCTCATTTTATAATTTTAACATTTTAAAATTAAAATGTTAATTAAGTTAAAATTAAAATTTTAACTCTCTATACTTCATATGTTTGATTATCTTCCTTTTTATAGACAGTTAAGATAGTTAAGAAAACAGTACATTTGGAATGAATAGCATGAGATCTGTTTGCTCTGGCCACTGCTTAAAAATCCAAATCACATTTAACTGTTAATAGTATAAAGTAGCAATTATCATTCTCATCTGTTCTCATATAAATTTATTTATGCCATCAAAACGAGCTCTTTATTGTACTTATTAAATCATATATAATGCATTATTAAAATTAATATTGATGTCAGTCTCTGGGCTTCAGAGAAAATTATCAACTACTTATGAATAAAAATTGGTTCATCTTCAATAGGTATTTTGGATATTGCTAAAAGTACTTAAAAATATTGATAAGTAACTTTAATATATGCATGCATAATATGAAATGCTCCTAAATGTTCGTTATAAAGACAGTGACTTAAAATTTTAAAATGTATTAGAAAACAAAAATGGAAGCATATTGTGTGCTACTGTGTTAATATCCCTATGGATTTTACTAGATTAAGGTAAGAAGTTCTACTATTTTCCAAACTTTGGGACTATCCTAAAAAAAATATTATTTTTTAACATAGTTTTTCACTAGATTTTATGCATGTAGGTGTTAGGTTTTCAAACTGCAAGCCTGTTGAGAGCTAGCAAATGGTGTTCTAAGCCACACTTGCTGTACAGTATCTCAGAACCAAGCTTCTCAGCAGTAAATAATGTTTGATTAAGTTGAGCACTTTCCTACATAGATTGTATTCAGCCCTGTTGCTGCTATCCACCCCCTTGCCCTCCTCCCCTTCCACCCTCCCCTCGCCCCCCCCCCCCCCAAAAAAAAAAAAGAGAGCCACTATCAGTACATCTGTAAGTGCTGTGGAAGAACAGGACATTATTACAGTTCTTGAAACGCAAAACCCTGTTTTAATTATTTCTATGTCAAAACATTCTGAGATAATGAGGAGGGTCTTGATCAGAGTTCCACTACTCAATAAATATAAGAAAGAGATACAACAAATAATGCTGACTGACTTCATAATTATAGGTCACTCAAAATAATGAGAGGCAGTTCGTTTTAAGTTTTAAACCTTAATTATTCATTATAAATACATTCTAATATTATTGGCAATGCATTCAGCAGTTATCTCTGTAGATGTATATACAATGATTTTCTGATGTCTCAGTAATCTAATCACCATATAATTTAAAAGACACTTTGTTATCTTGAATCTGATGAAAAATGATATTTTAAAAAGACTTCAACAGGTATTCCCAGGACTGCATTTCAAATCACACTTGCAATATATTCCTCAACTATGCAAGAAGTTCAGAATAGCCCACAATTAATATACATGGCACTAGGAGTCCTTAAGAGACTTTTATCATAGTTTATTGCTATTAGGACTACCAATTCTTGACTCCAATGTCAAGGGACAGCAATTTCATATTAGTTTAGCTTTCAGACCCACTATTTCCATTCAAGTGATAAACTCTAGTTGACTTTAGAGGAGCAAGTTCAAGACCTTTGTGGGTAAATAAACACCCATGAACAAGAAGCTGTCTCTTGTAAAAATTAGTACCGTGCTTCCTTGCCAAGAAAAGCAAGTTCTTATCCAGGAACTGTATACTCAGAAAAACTTTCTATGGTTAAATGACTGCAGTAATAGACTACACTAGCAGTTTCTTAAAAGCATTCATAAATAATGAAGGTGAGTTGAGTGTTAAAGGATAATTACACTGTGATTTGATTTACAAGACCTCTGTCTTGGTGTATGAAGAATGTCATTGTTGTTGCATCTTGTGGAATTTTATGCATCTGAAAATCTGGAGAGGATTAAATGGGTACTTCTAGGAATCCTAGTAATTAAAAAAAAGTTCAATACAACCACGCCTTAGACACATCCTGTATGTATATGCTAATGTTTCATATTGATTATGTGAATATTGAATAACACAAGTTCAGCAGACCTACATGGCCTACATGGCCTACTTATGGCCTACAAAAGTGCCAAAGCAGCAATTACTGAAATACAAATGATCAAAGGGAGTGCACTGAAGCTGTAGGGGGACTTCTGAGAAGGGTAGTAATTCACTCTTCATGACAGTATACCCATCTAAAGAAAACATTTTCACTACAGAAGTTTAAAATAAAATAAAATAAAATAAAATAAAATAAAATAAAATAAAATAAAATAAAATAAAATAAAATAAAATAAAATAAAATAAAAGTAATTAAAAAGCAGCTCTAAAATGAGTCAAGAATTTTCTTCATTAAGCCAACTAATGTTTTAACAGAATAAGTCTTTGACACAGGATATAATGTAGGCAGCTTCCTTTTGAGAGGAAAGCATGTGCATGAATTCACTTGTCACAGCAATTCAGAGGGGTTGAATTAATGTTTAGTAGATTAATCATATACAGAATCCAGTCCAGGAAGACTCTGCTGAAAATCATTATTGATAGTAGCAGCAGGATGCTATTCTCTTTCTGAATCTGAAATCATTGGGTAATGCCTCTCTTCAGAACATATTTTTATGTTTGTACAAAAAGAATGTAAATATCATATATATATATGATATTTATATGATATATTTATATGATATATTTATATGATATATTTATATGATATATATATATCATATATATATATATATCATTTTGTATATGTATGTGCAAGTATATATGCATTGTCCATGTAGTATATGTACTCCCTATATATATACACATGTATATGAACTTTAGTGCTCCTTTAAAATCTTATCTTTGAGGAGGAAATTTTCTAACTTCAAATAATGTTTTCAATGTTTTTCAGGCCCTTCATATGAATGTTTTATGCCATATAATCCACAGTATTTGAAGAAAGTATGGCATCAATAGAATCCAGGAAAAAAATGTTAGTTTATGGTAGTTTAGATAAGCTCCTCTATCTGCATTTTTTTTATATATATTAATTTATAAAAAATAATAAAAAAAATCAATCACTGAAAAATCCTCATTTAATAAAAAATACTTTACATTTACGTACATATTACATTGCATATTATCAAAATATAAAATTATTTCTAAAAGTAATGAACTGTATACCAAACTACAGTGGCCTTAAAATAAAATAAAACAAAATAAAACAAAATAAAACAAAATAAAATAAAATAAAATATAAAAGTCTATGGGAGTAGACATTTTGAATTTCTTAAATAAACAAATAAATCCTTGCTACATTCTGTACAGTCTGTACTGTCAGAAAAATCTGTTAGACTCTGTGCATCTTACCCAGGACTCTGGTCCTGAGCACGCAGGCTGCTTTTTGATGTCCTTTAAAATTGTGTTGTGGCCATGTATGAACTTGTATGAACTTTGGAAAGGTCAGCCCAGGTAACAATGTGGATATTCATAATATCCAGAATTAAACCAAGGAACAGTTCCTCTGAAGGAACAAAATATACTACCTGATATTATATTGCTGTACAGTTAATTCTCTATAGCAAATTATCTCCTACTGAGAATAGTATTTTTATTTTTATTTTTATTTTTATTTTTATTTTTATTTTTATTTTTATTTTTATTTTTATTTTTATTTTTATTTTTATTTTTATTTTATTTTTATTTAATTAAAGTAAGGAAAGCAGTGATTTAAATGAAATACAGATTGTAAAGGGATCTAAAAGTGTTATTGTGCTTAAAAGTGTTTTTTTATTATTTTTTTTTTTCATGCCTCTCAGTGTCTTTCTGTCAACTCGCAGCAGTAGTTGCTTGGCCATCATTGCTTTCCAGTGTCATTCATAATAAATGATAGGCAGTAGTAATCCCTGCTTAAGGAAACTAATGTGTGTTCTACTTTGAAATTGTTGTCTCCCTTTAGTGAGAAAGTAAATGCTTGTATCTGATGCACTGTCTTCACAGATTGCTTAATTTCACAGCATACAGTATTTGAGCCAAGGTCACTGCTGACTTACATTCAGTGTGACTCCATTAGGTTCAGCAGTGTCACATAAAATATGATCTTCTGTCCTTTTGTGTGGATGTACAATTGGAAGTATTTTCAGAGAGTATCCCTGGGTGTTAAACCCACATCAGTTGAACTTACGCTTTTAAGAGTGATTATTGCTTCCTCACTGGGATGTTAACTAAGCTTTTTGTGTACTATATTGAATGTCTAGGAACAGTAAATTAGTTAAATCCAATGGGTCAAACATACAAAGCAAAGTAACTTGTGTGAAATTTGAAATTCTGGATCTGCAGTTTTTTAAACACACTGAAATGGTGTTAAAATACCTCACTGAGTTACTCTAACTTACACCACAAAGACAAAAATGAAATCCTATCATTAAATCGTCAGGCAAATAACAGTATTTGTGGCCTCATTACTAAAAGAAGTACTAAAATTTCAAGCTTCTGTGTAGCAAAGACCTTTGTGAGCAAAATTAATTCACGTTGATTGAAATACATGCTTCAACCACAGCTAACCACATCTGGTATTCTGAAACTTGTTATCCTTTCCAAAGTGTTGCTGGTTACTTTCAATATTGTTTAAGACAAGGCAAGTTATTTGCAAATATAGTGGTAGTCATAGACATTTACTTGCATTATCTCATTCATATCCAATATATGTCTACTTTTATATATGTGGACTTACATACGCATACACAAACACACATCTTTATATATTTACACATATATGGTGTATGTTTATATGTGTATTAATAAATACAAGATAATTTTTATATACCCTAACTCTTTAAGATTCAAACCAGAAATGTTGGTTTATTGTTATTTCCCCTGACATGTTGGAATGAAGTGAAATTTATTTTCATATTGTGTGTGTGACTAATGATGCAATTCTATTTCTTATTAATTTTGTAAATAACAGGTATATATTTTAATTTTGGTGTCTGTATTTTTTCTGCTGTGAAATTTACTTCCTAAGAAAACTTGTAACTGCCAAACATGTGATCTGATTTTCTTATAAGAGGCCTGAGTATTTGGGGTATCTATGAGACCTGGATTTCTTACTGCTTGTTAGGAGCAGGTAGTGTCTAAGGCTCCCCTTTCCATGTTTCTTTTATTCTTTTTTAATTGCCACAGGAGCATCTACAACTGCAGCTGTTTGAAACAAGTGAGAAAATTTTAACAATGTAAAACTGAAGCCTCCTTGAAGTATCTGAATTTAGTGTGCCATTCAAAAACACAACACAACAAAACAAACAAAAAAAAATCACTTATATGAGGGAATGGTGACTGCCCTGTTTGCCACTGAATCTATTTTCTTTTATGTTGATATGTCAGTCTAAAGTCAGATCTTGCAACAACTGCTTAAAAATGGACTGGATTTACAAAATAGAACAGGACTTAAAACAGATTTAAGGGGGTCTGCATGGTTTTCTGGCTGTGTACAACTGTTTTACTTGGGTAGAAAATGGGATTAGAGACTGTGGATGAACCAGTTGGGAGATGCATTGTTCCTTGAGAAAATTAAATCACTAGGGAATAACTAAGGTGGTTTAGGACATATGGTATTTGGGAAGTTGTTTGCTTATATCCTACTGAGATTTTAGTTTAAAGAACCAGTTCTGGTTTAAAGTAAAACTGAGCCCTGTGATTGCCACTGTTTCCTGCTATATCTAGATACCTAGATATAGCTATTATTAAAGTTGTTTTTCTTTATTATTATTATTATTATTGTTGTTGTTGTTGTTGTTGTTGTTGTTGTTGTTGTTGTTGTTTGTTGTTGTTGTTGTTGTTGTTGTTGTCGTCGTCTACATTTCCACTTGCCTACTTCCTCTGGCACACCAGTGCAATAATAGGGTACTACTAACCACAGAAGCCAAGGTCTCAGGCAGCCACCACTTCCACTGGCATCCCAATGCAACAGTGTTGCCTGACCTCCGCAGGAGAAAAATACTCCAACCAAATCTTCTATTAGTGTGTACATTAAATACAGTGACCTGTATTTAAATGTAGGCAGCTTCAGTAGAGATGTCTTCACAAATGTACAATTTGCAAGACTTGTCTGAAAAATGTATCATATAGCAAAACAGGGAGCTAAAATGCTTCTTCTAACTAGACTGACAGCTTGGCCTTGTATGCCTCACCTAAAAAGATGTGATGAACAATTCAGTGTTATATTTTTTTTTTTCCTAATCCTGGTTGGCAGATTTAAGTCTTTTTATTTTACAAATTATAATAACAAAGTAGAGTGCAATTAAAAGTGCATGTTTTCTTTACATTCTGTATGGAAACTTTTGCTCAGATTCTAGGTGAATCATCTTCAAGAGGTTCAAAAGATGCCTGATATTTATAAATTACTCTATTGCTGCCTACCAATCAAAGTCTTAGTCTATTTAATCATACTTATCTGTCTTATGAAAAGCTTTTTAAGAAATATTATTCACATATACAGCTTAAACACATGTATTCTAGTATGCCATATGTTTTCCATCTGATGATCTGGACGAGGGCATCGAGTGCACCCTCAGTAAATTTGCAGATGACACCAAGTTAGGTGCATGTGTCGATCTGCTTGAGGGTAGGAAAGCTCTGCAGGAGGATCTGGATAGGCTGCACCGATGGGCTGAGGTCAACTGCATGAAGTTTAACGAGGCCAAGTGCCAGGTCCTGCACCTGGGGCGCAATAACCCCAAGCAGAGCTACAGGCTAGGAGAGGAATGGTTAGAGAGCTGCCAGGCAGAGAAGGACCTGGGAGTGATGGTGGACAGTCGGCTGAATATGAGCCAGCAGTGTGCTCAGGTGGCCAAGAAGGCCAACGGCATCCTGGCTTGTATCAGGAACAGTGTGACCAGCAGGGCTAGGGAGGTGATCGTCCCCCTGTACTCAGCTCTGGTGAGGCCGCACTTCAAGTACTGTGTTCAGTTTTGGGCCCCTCACTACAAGAAGGACATCAAGGTGCTTGAGCGGGTGCAGAGAAGGGCGTTGAAGCTGGTGAGGGGCCTGGAGAACAAGTCCTATGAGGAGCGGCTGAGGGAGCTGGGCTTGTTCAGCCCGGAGAAGAGGAGGCTCAGGGGCGACCTTATCGCTCTCTATAGGTACCTCAAGGGAGGCTGTAGCGAGGTGGGGGTTGGTCTGTTCTCCCATGTGCCTGGTGACAGGACGAGGGGGAATGGGCTTAAGTTGAGCCAGGGGAGTTTTAGGTTAGATGTTAGGAAGAACTTCTTCACTGAAAGGGTTGTGAGGCATTGGAACAGGCTGCCCAGGGAAGTGGTGGAGTCACCGTCCCTGGAAGTCTTCAAAAGACGTTTAGATGTAGAGCTTAGGGATATGGTTTAGTGGGGACTGCTAGCGTTAGCTCAGAGGTTGGACTCGATGATCTTGAGGTCTCTTCCAACCTAGAAATTCTGTGATTCTGTGATCTCCCTTTCCTTGCCCATCCAAAGCCTAATATTTCTATGTTGACAACAAGGTTAAGTGATAGGTAATTAAGATGAGGAAGATTATATCCTGGCATTATTCTGTGGAAGCTGTGTTAGAATGCATCAGAATAGGTATCTATAATCTGCACTATTCCTCTTTGTACATGAACTCAAATCACAAAAATGCCATTTGACAAGAGCACTTTCTGCTTGGCTTGAATGACTAGATCACTTAGAATATATTCTGCCTGGTGAACTCCCATATCTTTCAGAGCTCTGTAACTGTACAAGCACATGGCAAATGTAAAACTTCAAAGCATAACAATCATATGCTTGTAGAAATTATTTAGATTTCACATCTTCCCACTTGTTGGAGAGTCTGATTAAAGTAAAATAGAGGTAGGTGAAAGGAGATTCATCAGAAGGACTATATGTGTAGTATGGTACACAAATAAAGAAAGAGTTATTATTTATTAATAAATTAGGCAGAAAAACACCAGAGACTAGGAAAAAGCAAACAAACAAACAAAAAACAACCCACTATTTAAATTAAATGGAAGTAATAGCACAAGAGTAGATGAAAAACTGTCAGTGAATACACTTATACTGAAAGTAATTAACAGAAAAATACAGAACAATTAAATTGTTTAAGATCATGAAAGAGTTTTCTAGACTAGAAACATAACAATTTTATCTGCTTTGAAGACAGCATTCATTTTGTGCATTAAAACATGGTACATAATGTTGATACCAGCAGTAGACCTGCATGCCATGAGATTGTGTCTTGTCCAACATTCCAAAGTGCAGGAGAGTCCTGTAAATCCTAGCAACATCTTTATTTGTGTTGTTTATAAATAAAAGGCTTTAAGAGCTTCCATTAAAGAAGACAGTGATCAGTCTTCATTGTTTCATCCACAAGTCCAATTTGCACTGCTTCATAGTCTTCTATTATTTTTTCTCTGTAATATTTTTTTCAGCATAGGTAATGTGTACCCAAGCACAAAATAAAATGTCTCACTCCATTCTGAAAGAAGCCAATAGGGAAATTTCTATGTAATATGAAACATGGTACAAGACCTTGTATTAAAAATGTATTCCTTTCTAAAGCTATATAAGTTTGTACAAGTAGTTGTCAAATAAGTAGTTGCTATAGAAGCTAGTTAGACTGTATCTTGGATGCTGAACAGTTATGAACCCAGTTCTTCAGCATTTATGGCAACGAGTTAAATTCATTTTATCTTATTAACAAGATCAGACTGAATCAATTTCAATCATTCTCTAGAAAAAATAAACCCTTCCTCATCATGTATGCAGCTCTGTACATACCATACTCATTTTCCATAAAAATCTAAAAATATTGCCTGAAAAAAGGAAATGTAAGTGCTTATTTGAAAGATACCTTTATTTATAGTATTTAATATTTTCTTACATGTAGAAAGATATGATGAAGAATCTACTGCAAAGTCCTCTGATGTTGTACAGCACCAAATGATGTACTACCTTTGTCTATTGGAAATATAGTGATTACAATTATGAGATAAATATTAATCTATATCTGGTTTAAAAACATTTGTTTTCTGAACAGCTAATGCTCAGATACAGACAGTGTAATGAAACAAGATCTAATCAAAGCAAATCTGAACTGAGCTTGGTTGGTTTTCAACTTCATGGAGTTTCTGTAAAGTGAAGTCAAATCTGATAAAAATATTTTTGTACTGAGGTTAACCAGCAAATATAAACCTCATTTTAAATTCTATTATTCAGTCCAAGAAACTGCCAAGTGTGATGTCTGATATTGTTAACTCTAGTATATATCAAAATACATAAATGCTAATAAAATGAATAGTCATGAATTGCAAAACATTTGGCAATATATTGTTAAAGGAATATTTTCCTTTTTATACTTCCTGTGACACACTCATTGCTTGGAATGCTAGTCAGAGTATATGGTATTTAAATATCCTTGAAAAGGAGGTGTTTAAATCCTTAATCCTAGAGGTACTCATATAGACAATATCTGTTCATTTTTTCCTAAAGCTCTTTATACCCCCAACCATTAGAACACTGAAGGAACTGAAGTGCTGTAAGACAAAAAATATGATGGTAACATTTTTGATTGGAGCATCAAGGCATCAAGTGATTAAATGGACTCCCAAAGTTGCACAGCAAGTCTCTTAATCTTCAGGAGATTTCACCAGGATTGTGCTTCTGGGAAAACCATTGTGCCATCCATCCCCTTTATTTAGATGTTGATTCTGAAGTTAAATGTTAAACACTGCTACAGAATATTTGGGAACAAGAATGGAAGCAGGGGACTTCAAATGACTGGAGGTATTAACTGGAATTTACAGCGTCTGAATACAGTCGAGATGGTAATACAGACTTCAATTTTTTTTTTTTTGTTTTTTTTTTTTGTTTTTTTTTTGTTTTTTGCCCCCTATGGAAGGACCATGTGCAGTTTCAAAAGAATACTCAGGTCAAGTGTTCATCAATGAGAGTGCTTCTCAGATTGGCATCTGCTCAGCCAAAACAGCCACTGGAGTCACAGCCAGACCCTGGCCTCTCTGGTATTGCAGTGTCCAGAGAGCCCTGTGCCCTGGGCACATGCCACACACTCTTAGACCAGTAGCCCCATTCCTTCTCTCCACTACAATTTCATTTTTCTGTCCAGTCCTGCTTCCATCACCTTGGTGTGCACAAGACAGACCAGCCTAGAACAGGACACCAATCTTATTCAGCTATCTTACATCTTGCATGATTCCAAAAAAACAGAGTAGGGGAGAAAGAGAAAGGAAATACTCTCCAGATGTATGAATACATAAAGTTGACACTCAAACAATTTGGTAAGCATAACAAATAACCATAGAGGTTAGGCAAAACTGGACAAAAATATCATAAGCAGCAGTTTAATATTCTGGGTTGCACAGGTGCTCAGTCACCCTGTTTACAGTGCCTATAAGGGAAATGTATCTGTAGATATCTACACATCATTTCTGCATCAAAGCACTGCCCTTGGGCAGTGTTCAAAAGGAAATAGAAAAAGTGTTTGTTTATTCTCACTCTGTTGCTCTCAGTTTTTTCTCTTGTCAAAAGGTTTCTCTTTCCTCTTTATATCTTTTGCTGACTAGCACTCTCTGCTCTTCTTTGCTTTTGTTTTCTCCCCTCTTCCAACCCCAAAGAATTTCTGCTTTGCTCCTGACATCATTCCAAAGCCCTTCTGCAGCTTAAAATCCTTGTCAGAGGTTTAGACTTTGACACTGATGTAGTAACACTGCTGAACTCTGCTAGATGTTTAAAAGGAAATATAAATTTACAGCACGGAAAAAGGAAAAAAAAATGATTTAAAGGTGCGCCATTGATATGGTTTTGGCTGGGATAGAATTAATTTTCTTTGTAGAGGTTCACACACTGCTTTGCATTTTTGATGAATATAGTGGTGATAACACACCATGGCTTAGGTTGTTGCAGAGAAGGACTTATACAGAACCAAGGGTATTTCAACTTCTCGCGCTATTGTGCTAGCAAGAAAGTTTTGTGTGCACAAGGAGCTGGGAGGGGACTTAGCCAGGACAGCAGATCCAGACTGACCAAAGATTCTATGCTGCATGTCATCATTCTCAGCAACAAAAACTGAGGTAAAGAAGGAGGGAGGGTTGATAGGGAACAGCATATATTTGGAGCAATGGCTTTTATCTTCCCAAGAAACCTACACGTGATGAGCCCTGCTTTCCTAGAAGTGGCTGAACACCTGCCTGCTGATAGGAAGTAATGGATGAATTCCTCATTTTGCTTTTCTTGTGTGCATGGCTTTTGCTTTACCTAGTGAGCTGTCCTTACCTCAACCCATGAGTTTTTGCAGTTTATCTTTTTGATTGTCTCCCCCATCCCACCTGTGCTAAGCAAGCGAGCAGCGGTATGGTACTTGGTTACCTGTTGAGTTAAACCACAACAGCTATGGATGTCTCCAGGAAACAAAGAAAGATATTTAAATAGGCAGTGAAAATAAATAAATAAATAAATAAATAAATAAAATATTTAAGCTCGAGAAGTGAAAACATCATAGTCAAAAGATTTCTTTGAGGTCTGATGTCAACCAAACACAACTAATCTGGTGGTTGCTCCATTATAATGATTTTATAATGCTCTATTGAAATGGGAATGTATGAATGACATTAAAGAACCTTAGTGTTCACTTTCTGTGGTTCAGAGTCCTGTACAGCTTTGACCTAGACAGATAATGATTCATTTATGTTTCATATTTGGAAACTGATGTTGTGAGGATGGATACTGATAGTCTACATTTTTTTTAGCTTTGGGAAAATGTCATTCTCTTAATATTTATTTTGAAGTTGATGTATGTTTATACGCATGCTCAAATCTATGTGTTTTATCAAATTGCTGCACTGCAGCTGAAGTTGACTAATAAGAGGCATACAAGCTTTTGCCTAGTGCAAATAAAACCTTATTTTACCTGGAGAGAAAATATTTTGTATTAGATACTTATTCTCTTTTCTCCTAACAGTCATATTCTTGTAACTAAATTTTAAACCCCTGATTTTTCAAGTTGTATAACTATTTTCTTTTACCACATCTCCACCCATAAGCCTCTTACAGTAAATCTTTTATTTATCATAATAATTAAAATTGGAAGCAAGGATAATTCAATTCTAGTTTTATTTTTTTTTCTTTTATTTTTTATTTTTTTCCCAAGTTATTCCCATTATGATTCCTAAATCAATCTTTCTACCTCACTGTTAACAGGATGTCTTTAGTTGTCTCTGTCAACTTCCATACAGAACTGAACAATTCCAGCTGGAACATCTTATTCTGCCATTAACTTTTTTAGAGGTTCTTTGTATATATTGTCATTTCTTAAGGAAAATAATTATTTATATTCCTTGTAGCTTAAAACAGGTGATGGCACATCATTCAGATAAGTGGCCATGGGAAAAATAAAAAACAGAAAGAAGATCAGGACATTTCAAATTGAATCTCTCAAAAAGGCACATACAAATCCTTTTCCTAGCATCAATGGCCCATACATATAACCACATTAGTGAGTACCTTGCTGATGATTGTAATAGAAGTGCATGTGGTTCTCATCATTGAGATGGGTCTGGTGCACTGATAGGGCCTCTCTGAATTAATAACAGATTCTCAAATGAACATTTTGATGAATGTATAAGTGAATTGTTGTTGCAATCATATATTTTAACAACTCTCAAGTTGTGTGAGAATTGTTTTCTGGAAATGTTCTTTGTTCTAAAGTAAGAAAGCTGATTGTCAAAGTGTAATTTGAATGTGAATCTTGTATTAATATTTTCCTTTTTCTTTTACTCATGTGCAAAGTACATGAGATAAAAAAGGGAGAAGAGAGCCCTAAACAGTTTTGGATCTTTACCCTATGACAATTCACGCTGCAGTCCAACAAAAGAGACATTAGACCATTATACCATGGGTAATAAATAAGAGTATTTTAGGTCCATTGAACACTGTGAATATTTCACAATTGATTAGATTAAACTGCTGAAACCTAGGTGTTTTTGCATGCTATGAAAATCCAGTGTTTACTGGTCCTCAAATTCTTACTTTTGCCTGTGCAGGGTGCTCATTTAGTAACACAAAACACAACAGTTAACATATGACCTGCTAATATTATAAAACATAACTGATGTTTATGTTATTTTGTTTATAAAAGAATAGTTACAAAATAACACATTTTAAATAGCTTGGATAGACAGCATTTAATTTGGAGACTCCCATACCACACATGCAAACAAAGAAAATGTGTAACATAGCAACAGTGATTGTGTGGAAGTAAGGAATACATTTAAGGAATAAACTGAGTAAATCAGCACAAATTCTTCACAGTCAGTTCACGGAACTATCAGGAAAGAAGCAAACTCTCCAAATCTGCTTGAAGCAAACATAAATCTCTGAGAAAACAAGCCACAGACAAACTCGCTCTTTTATGTTGCAGTTTTTAGAGATGTTCTACCGTGCTTTTGCATCTCCTGTTTCTAATTAGGTCAGCAACATGACATGAGAAAAATATCCTTTTCCATCTGGTATTTTGAGATTGTTGGGATAGTTTTTCATAGTCCAATGCACAGAAATAATTGAAGTAGTTTGAAGTAGTTTGGGTATCCAACATAATGTCATCTTCTCCTGGAAGAAGATTCTGTACTTATAAATCTAAGACCAAAAGAACCAGAAGGTAAGCTACTGAAACTGTTTTAGGAGAAAAACAACTAATCCTCCAGCATATAGCCAACAGGTCAAGGGAGGTGATCCTTCTCCTCTACTAAGCACTGCTGAGACCACACCTGGAGTGCTGTGTCCAGCTCTGGGCTCCCCCAGTACAATGGAGACATGGAGCTACTGGAGAGAGTCCAACAAAAGGTCAGAATGATGATGAAAGGACTAGAGCATCTCTCCTATAAGGAGAGGCTGAGAGAGCTGGAACTGCCTAGCCTGGAGAAGAGAAGGCTCAGGGGGATCTCATCAGTGTCCTGAAGGAAGGTTGCAAAGAGGCTTGAGGCAGGCTCTTTTCAGTCACACCCAGTTCGAGAGGTCCCTTCCAACCTCAATTATTCTGTGATTCTAGATGCTACCATGGGAAATATATAAACATTTTGGGAGATTATTGGATGATGAAAACAGGACAACAACAACAATAACAACAGCAACAAAACATATTTCTTCAAAGGGAACCTTTGTTTTGATTGCTTATAATAATTTGCTTTAACCATCAGCCAGAATCAAGCTTATTTTGCTTGCTTTTTTGGTATCCTGACTTCTGCATTTTAATCCTCACAGCAAACAATCCCTGTTTCTGAGTCTGTTAGTGTCTGTAGTTAACCCCTCAGCCAGCTTTCAGGACAAGAAAGTGGAAAGTTGAGCTGTGTAGAAGAATGAGTGGTTAGAAGTGTTGTGAATGTCAGTGGAGGGTTTATGTGATTTTAGATTTAGACAGCCTCGGGACTTATTGTTTTCTGTTATGGGGTGAAAAAGTGGGTGAATATCACTGATCTGAAAGACGGATAAGAAGATGCATAAGAACGTATATTTTTAAAAAGTAAAGAAATATATTATAAAAGACAAGAAACTTTCCGAATAGTCTCAGATGCACTTTTCAGTAACATTACTTAGTATTATAAATACATAAAAAATCATAATGGATCAGCATCTTTATTCTGAATCATTCTAGACTTGTTACTTAATAAGTTGCTTAAGCCTATTGGTCTGACCTCAGTGCCAGGGAAGGTCATGAAGCAGATAATTCTCAGTGCCATCACATGACATGTACAGGACAGCCAGGTACTCAGACCTGGTCATTAAAGGTTTATGGAAGGCATGTCCTGCCCTTCTACAACAAGATGACATGCTGGATGAGGAAAAGGCTGTGAATGTTGTTTACTTAGACTTCAGGAATGCATTTGACACTGTTTCCCACAGCCTTCTCCTGGAAAAACTGGATGCTCGTGTCTTGGACAGATGTACTGTTTATTGGGTAAAATGTTGGCTGAAGATCATTGCAAACAGAGTTAAATCTATGCAGCAAATGGTCATAAGTGGTGTTTTGGTTAGTATCTTTACCTATTATATTGATGAGGGGATTGAGTTTGCCCTCAGTATATTTGCAGATGACACCAAGTCAGGTGGGAGCGTTGATCTGCTTGAGGGTAAAAGGGGTTCCGTAGAGGAATCTGAATAGGCTCGATTGATGGACTTCATTGAATCACATGACATTCAACAACTTGAATGCTGGGTCTTGCGCTTGGGTCATAACAGCCCCATGCTGTTATGTATAGGCTTGGGGAAGAGTGGCTGGAAAGTTGCTTGGCAGAAGAAGTCCTGGGGGTGCTCATCAAAAGGCAGAAGAACACAAGCCAGAATTGTGCCCAGGTGGCCAAGAAGACCAAGGGCACCTGGTGTGTATCAGAAATAATGTGGTCAGCAGGACTAGGGAAGTGATTGTCCCTCTGTACTTGGCACTGGTGAGAACACACCCATGTTCTGTTTTTGTGTTCCTCACTATAAGAAGGATATTGAGTTGCTTGAGCATGTTCAGAGAAGAGCAACAAGCCTGGTGAAGAAACTAGAAAACAAGACATGAGGAGTGGTTGAGAGAATTAGTGCTGTTTATTCTAGAGAAAAAGAGGCTGAGGAGATGTAGTAGGTTTACGTGGCAAGGTTTTGGCAGCAGGGGGCCATAGGGGTGGTTTCTGTGAGAAGGATCTAGAAGCTGCCCCATGTTTAGTAAGGGCCCCATTGTTGACCTGAGCTGAGCCAATAAGCGATGCTGTTTTGTGCCTCTGTGAGAGCATATTTAAGACAGGGAAAAAAAACGCTGTGCCACGCAGCAGCTGGGAGAGTGAGAGGAGTGAGGAACGGCCTTGCAGGCGCCAAGGTCAGTGCAAAAGGAGGCGTTCCAGGTGCCAGAACAGAAGTCCCCTGCGGCCTGTGGTGAGGACCATGGTGAAGCAGGATGTCCCCCTGCAGCCCATGGAGTACCACGGTGGAGCAGGGTTCCACACTGCAGACCATGGAGGAGACCACAGTGGAGCAGGTGGCCCTGCACTGACGGAGGCTGCCGCCTGTGGAAGACCCTTGCCGGAGCAGATTCTGGGCCGGACCTGTAGCCTGTGGAGAGGAGACCACGCAGGAGCAGGTGACCTGGCAGGAGCTGCTGCCCGTGGGGGAGCCAGGTTGGAGCAGTTTTCTCCTGAGGGATGGACCCCGTGGTACAGACCCATAATGGAGCAGCTCTGGAAGAGCTGCTGCCTGTGGAAAGCCCACACCGGATCAGTTCATCAAGGACTGCATCCCGTGGGTGGGACCCCAGAGCACAGGGGACAAGAGTGACCGAGAAGGAGCGGCAGAGAAGAAGCGCTGTAGACTGACCATAACCCCCATTCCCCCGTTTCCCTGCACCACTCGGGGGAGGAGGTGGAAGAGGGTGGATGGGGGGGAAGGTGTTTTTGGTTTCTTTCCTTTGTTTCTCACTTCTCTAGCTTGTTAGTAATAAGCAATAAATCTTACTATCTCCTTACGCTGAGTTTGTTTTGCCCGCTACAATAATTACTGAGTGATTTTCTCGTCCTTATCTCAACCTTTGAGCCCTTTTCACTTACTTTCTCCCCATTGCTCTTTGAGGAGGGGCAGTGAGAGAGCGGCTGTGGTGGAGGTCGGCTGCCCACTCAAGCGGAACCACAACATATTAATCTCTATAACTACCTGAAAGGATATTGCATCAAGGAGAGTGCCAGTCTCTTTTCTCAAATGATAAGTGATATGACATGAAGCAATGGGCTTCAAGTTGCACCAGGGGAAGTTTAGATTGGATATTGGGAAGAATTTCTTGTTGGAAAGAGTGGTTAAGCGTTGGATTAGGCCCCCCAGGGAGGTGGTGGAGTTGCCATCTGTCATGGTTTTGGTTGGGACTGAGTTGATTTTCCTCCAAGCAGTAGTGTTGTGTTTTGGATTTAGGATGAGAATAGTGGTGATAAACACCAATGTTTTAATTGTTGCAGAGCAGTGCTTATACTAAGTCAAGGGCTTTTCAATTTCTCATGCTGCCCTGCCAGTGAGGAGGCTGCAGGTGCACAAGGAGCAGAGAGGGAATGGAACCAGGACCCAGACTGGCCAAAAGGACATTCCATACCACATGATTTCAAGAATAAATATGGGATGTCTGGCTAGGGTAGAAAGGGTGGTCTGCTGGGGGATGGGATGGGCATTGGTCAGCAGGTGGTGAGCAATTACATTGTGCATCACTTGCTTTGTATATTCTTTTATTATTATTATCATCATTATTTATCACTATTATTTATCACATCAATTATTATCACTATTATCATTATTATTATTTCCCCTTCCTTTTCTGTCTTATTAAACTTTCTTTATCTCAACCCACAGGTTTTTAGCTTTTTCTTTTCTTTTCTTTTTTTTTTTTTTTTTCCAATACTCTTCCCCATCTCACTGTCAAGGGTAGTGGGATGTTGGGGTGGGGACAGAGGGATGAGCAAACTGCTGTGTAGTACTTAGCTGCCTGACAGGTTAAACCACAGCACCATCCATGAAGGTGTTTAAGAGATGAGTGAATGTGGTGCTTAGGGTCATGGTTTAGTGGTGGACTTGTAGTGTTAGGTATATGTATGTTAGGTATATGTATGTTAGGTATATGTTATGTAGTGTTAGGACTTGATGACATTAAAGGTCTTTCCCAACCTAAATGATTCTATGATTCCATGATTCCGTATCTAGGACAATTTTGCTTAGTATGAATGAGAAAGATATTTCACAAGGAAAATTTTATTTATTTATTTATTTTCATTCAAAATTTCTAAACAATATCAATTACAGTCAGAGTTATCATTTTTAGTGGAAGATTCTCAAAAATGGTTTTGACATGATGGAGATCAATACGTTATTTACAAACATATGTAAATAATTCTTCCTGATATTTTTTAGACATTATTACTAAATGGCATGGAAGGCCTAATTACTTTTCTGTAAAATATGTCAGTGCCCAAATGTCAATAAAGTTCAATAAAGTCAAGAGACTCTTTCAGTAGATAAACTACTTTTTCTTCAGTTAGGTCACCAGCCTTGAACTACAGGCCACAGTTCAATCTGTTTTATTTTTGGATCAAAGAATGAAGATAATAAATCATATAGTTTTACTTCACACAGTACTTGGACCCCATAGGGTTTAGAACTTACATTCAACTTTTGCATTAACTCAAAATACTGCATTCACTATTCATTACTGTAGTGGTTTCATTTTGTACCTGATCTATACGATTGTGCTATTGCCACTTAGGGATTTATTTATTTCATTATTCGTTGTTGTTGTTGTTTGGTTTTTGTTTTTAATAACTTGAAGTCACTCTTAATATTCCCAGAGGACTGCAATTTATACCCAGGAGCTTGCTGTTAGCAAGTTATGCCTTGAGGAAAAATGAATATCTAAATTGGGCTTTTCAATTATTTCACTTTTGAAAGCACAGAGATTCACTTGAAATTTTGGAGGTAGAATTTGGGGGAAGAGATGCTACCTCTGTGCCAGAATATGCATTTTTCTTTGCTCCTAGGGAAAAGAACATAAGGTATGAAGAACAAATTAAAGCAACTAATCTCATGGAGAGCTTTAAAAATAAAATGATCTTAAAAATGCAATTCTTTTTGCATAAATATACCAATCAAATGAGCCCAGGCTGTTACTGGGTGAGACAGAATATTATGTTTATCCAGGTAATTAATTTCCATTATTCACCTCTATTGCTCAGAAACAAACAAGCAAGCAAAACTCATTAATTCCCAAAAGAAACAAACAAAAACAAGAACAAAAATATCTTATTGCTTAGCACCTAAGTGTCTAAATGCTTTATAATAATCCTTGCTCTAAACAAGCAAGGAATAAAATCTGGGAATGGGACACAAGAAACCAAGCAAAAAGAGAGAAATAAAAATAGGAGGGTTGGGTTTGAGGATGTTAGAGGAGGTTTGGCAGAAGTTTGTTGCAGGAGTTGGTGCCACTCACATGGGCATTTGAGAACAGCTTCCTCTGTCAGAAGCAATTGCAACTGGGGAGGAAGATGATGAGCAAGATGCACATCAGTTCTGGCTTTCTTTGAAAAAGGCCCTGTTACATCCTCTCTGGAGTCTCTGCTAGAAGGCCTTGATGCTAGCTATGATGTTGACTCAAAGCTTTTCAGACATTGCTTGTCCTTTATAGACCACTATTCTAACAACTTCATCATGGTCAAATACATGTTGTACTGTACTTGTCTTTGTGGGGGATGTCTCACATTTGTCCAAACAAATTTAAATTTTGTGTTTCAAAATTTAATTTTTTGGGACCAGGCAAAATGCTACAAATATTGTATCTTTTCATGATATGAAAAACAGTTTTCTGAACAGCTTTTCTAACAGGATATGGAGATACTTTTAGATATATGTGGATATGTGTGTACTTCAGAAACATTCTTTTGCTCCTACAACCTTTGATACCATTCAAAATCACCATTTGAAATGAGATGTGTGAATTATTGTAAACCTCCAAAGAGGACAAGGTGTTAAAAATGTTTTGTGAGTGTTTGTGTTATGAATGATGTGGCTATTTATAGCAGATAATTTCCAGTTTATTTAAGATAAGTCTCCCTCCAGCTGGCACTTGTCATAAGACATGGAACAAACTTGTGAAATTGCTGCTTACAAATGACAATTGTGAAGATGTACATATAATTTTAGCTATTCCTTGGCATATCTGGGCATGTAAATCATGACAACTTTCTAACAGATGATCCAAGAGTAAAATAAGCTTAGCCATGGATGTTTGAGTCAATCTAACTCAGTTCTACTGAAACTCTGTCCTCTATGCAGCCCCCAGATAGACATCATGCAGCTCAGCTCCCTGAAATGTTTCATTTCACATCTGAATGAGCACCAAGACAGTTCTTGCAAGTGCTATCACAAGTGAGTGACAGGATAACCCAGCTGAAGGAGAGCTGAAAGAGCAGCAAAGACATTCCAGGGCAGCTTTTAGAATTTGCTGAGGAAAAATTATTTTAACTGATCATTGTAAGGGGAATTGAAATGTGGAATGTTTAGAAAATCAAATCAAAATGTTTTGATTTGAATCCTTAAAAAAAAAAAAAAAAAAAAAAAAAAAAAAGTATACATTTAATTTGAAAAGACATATCAAACCAGAGAATTCAGATACTCCTTTTCCAAAATGTTCAAATAGGCTGGGGAAACTGAAACATGAAGAGGTGAGAAATAAAAGAGAAATGAAAAATAGATAATTTTTCCTCAGTTCCTTGGTATGAAATCAGTTGCCTGTCCTTTTCAAATGGTACCTCCTTACAATATTAACTTCAACAATTCCAACCTTCGATGTTCCAGTTACCAAATTATCCAACCTATGTAATAGGTGATTTTAAAACACACAGTTTCTGACAGGAAGATCTCAATGACTGATAAATAACATCTTTTATCTACTTCTATTCATCATAGCAAAGATGAATCCCAGAACAGTGCTTACACCATCCTTGAAAATGACAATGTACTATTAATCAGGTTTTCCTTGTAAAATTCGATCCTTTATTTTAACATTATGGATGAGAATTATGTTGAAGCCAAAGACTGGTAACTTCAAAGAAAGAAGTTACTTGAAGGAATATTCTTGCTACTTCCTTTTGAATTTATAGCTAGATTATTTGGTAGAGTTACATATGCATATATATATATATATATATATATAATTAACATAATATAATTAACTATTTATATTAATATATTAATTATTTAATATAATTAATTTATGTATTCTTTCACTTCTTCAACACAAATAGTTCTAACACAATAAGAAATAGCACTGGCATCTAATTTTATTTTAAATGGAAAATGGTCACTTTTTTTTAAGTGACTTTAAAAACGTAAGCCAAAATTTTTACTAATATCTGTTGCAGGAAGCACGGCCGAAAGCACGACAGACACCATTAGAGTCAGGTCATGCTCCATTTTATTGCCTGAATAGCCTAACTTTTATAGTGAACTTAACAGGGGCGGATAGTGTCTCACACAAGATTATTGGTCAAAAGCACTCAGACAAACTACAAGAAAACAACCCCACCTGCAAGAAAATAACCCCCTTGTGATTAGCAGTCATGTAGACCTTGTTCTTGAAGCCAGATGCTGGTAACAATATTTTTCTAAATTTCTCAATTGGGCGATGTGGGAACACTGTCATGGGAACTTCTCATAGTTGCCCTGGTAGCTTGGTTTGCTCAGCTGCAGCAAGCCATGGGATTTTTCTGTTTCAAAAAATCCCTCAACAAATATCTATATTTCATAAAGAGAATAAATATGTTCTTGTTTTTATTAAAAGACTAATTCATCATAAATCTATGAGGGATGTGGTTTCTGCATCGACAGCACTTATTAGTCTACTAGTGAATACATAAATTTAAAAAGTCAGTTCTATTTTTATTTTTATTTTTATTTTTATTTTTTTAATTTTAATTTTAATTTTATTTTTATTTTTATTTTTATTTTTATTTTTATTTTTATTTTTTTATTTTGTTGTTGTTGTTTGTTCTTAAAAGAGGAAGGAATTAAAATGAACAGTGATCATTCACTGAAGCACTATGGTACTTCCATAACAAAAAGTTCCTTTTTTGACAGGATTTTGACATCTTATTTTATTATTTCATTTCATTTCATTTATTTATTTTTGGCACAGGTGGGATAGAATTTTTGTAGTTCATTCTTATGACTAACTAAACCATGGTAGTACTAAAGTTTAATAAAGTAAAAGTGACTGGCAGTACATGTTGAGCTTTATATATAAAGCAATCCCTTGCAATCTGATTCATTATCTTCTTATTACAATGGCTGAATATCTATTGTCACTTAATATGAGCTCAAACTTCCACTTAAATCCAGACTGCCAACATACTATTTGAAAAATGGTTCAAATTGCAGGCAAACCCCCCCTCTCCCCCCCCCCCCCCCCCCCCGCTTTTATTCTTCTTTTTTCTTTTTTTTCTATTCTTCTGAGCTATGAGTTGATAAAATCACTTGTGAATTTGAAACTAGAATGAGTTCATCTCTTGTTCTATCTAAAAGAAGAGTTCTATCTCTTCTTTTTCATAATCTTGTCTATAATTGAGGAAAATGAAAGTCAACAGGACTCCATTGGCCCAGAGAACAGGCAAACACATTTCCAGTTTAAGTAGGACTTCAGGGTACAGAAACTATGTCCAGACTATCACTATTAAATATGAGGAAAAATAGAGAACTGTAGCAAAACACTGATTATTGGTTTCATAAACAATTAAATGAGATAGAAGAATACTGTGGAAAAAGAAGCAATGGTTGAGTGTCTTTGACTAAAATGTAGTGAATTAGAAATCAGTAGTATCTTGTCCTTTTGTGCTGTAGGCTTATGCAGAGTTATGAGTTATGCTGTTCAGAACTGTGTATCCTTAAAACTTTACTTTCAAACAAATGGTAATTTAAAAAAAAAAAAAAAAAAAGTTTTGAAGATCATGATCTCACATAGGATCTCAGACAGGGAGATTTTTGAAGAGCTAATCCAAAAAAGTTGCATTAGGGACAGGAGGCTGTTCTAGATTGTTCTGTGGCTCATGTTACCCCTAAACTAATGTCATATTCTTCTGTAAATAGCCCAGAATGAAACAAAACTGAACATTTATTTTATTTTTCAGTAATATTAACTTACCTAATGGAAGATTTTTAAATATAATTAATTTGTACTATAATAAAGGAGAAGGTTAATGTGGCCAGAAAGCACAGTATTTGATATTTAAAGGGAAATTGAAAGCAATTAGCAACAGCCTTGGATTTGAATGAAACATCTTTTCCCTTTAAATTGAACACTTGTGAACTCTTATATTATTTTCCTCCGTGTAGAAATGTACTAAATTACACTACAGACGGTATTTAGGATTTTTTTTGTATTAATTTATTTTCTTGGTGTGGTGGCATTTCCATGCAACATGTATCATAATAATAGAAACAATAGAAATATGATCATTCTACCACTTAACATATTTTGTTTGAAAGTCACAAGCCTAATATTTCTGTTATTTTTCACTGTTTCCAACAGCTGTTGTTATATTAAAATGCTTGACAGAAATGTTTGTATTAATCAGTCATCTGTTTTTTAAATATCAATTAACCACTGAATTTGATAGGACATAACAGATTCCTAAGTTCAAGACCTACTCAATGTACTGTAAAGTACTTGGAGTTGAGATCTTGACAAGTACAGGCATTGTTGCCCCAGTTAAAATAAAACCAATATAAATATTTGTTTTGTCCATTACTGCTGAGCTGAGTCTGAAAATAAAGATGTAACCACACAAATAGTTAGAATTTATTTTTATTTTTGACTGCAACTTGATGAGAGTCTCATTATCTTTATGTATATAACAAAATACTGCTTATCAGATACACACAGAAAGTTCTGTTTTCAATATTTTTCACAAAAGATTATTTTGTTACTATATATATGTATATAAACATTCATTCTAGTTCTATTTTACATCTGGTTCCTTTGTTATAAGACATTATTTTAATATTCATTTTAAAGAATGATTCAGCAGTTCAGTCTTTTGGCAGTGATTTGAAAAGCTTGCTACTTGCAGAGTTTCCAAAGGAAAGCACTTGTTGTGTAGGAATTGTATGAGGGTGAGCCTTTGGACTGTTAAATTGAATCTTTTCAAACCCACTTTGGGTAGTTCATTTCAGAATTGGAAACATAATCTGTAAAATAGATTTTTAAGGGATTTCCTAGTTATGGTAAGTTTATAACTATAAAAGCAATTTACAAAACTAAACTTATTCAGCTATTCCCCCTGGCTGTGTAAGAACTGTTTCTGAACTGTGTAATAACAATTCTTTTGATGTAACGATTTGCAGTGAATGAGTCTGAAAAAGCAAGACTACTTTTGGACCTCTTTTAATACAAAAAAAAAAAAAAAAAAAAAAAAAAGGCATTGAAGATTCAGTGTCAAAAAAAGCAAGTAGAGTACTGGCCCACTCATATCAGCCTAACCATTTCTGACTGACAGTCAAAGAACACCTCACCTTGTTGCAAAAATCTAGCTGATCTCACTGTACCTGATGAATTTCTGTTACATAGTGATTGGTATAAGATGCAAAGTAAAGATGAAATCTTGTAATGATACAGGAATCATAATATAATATTAACATGATACAAAATGGAGCCTGTTGTGAAACATACAATTTCCAATCTTCTATGTCTGCACAGGAAATCAGATGTAAAGACATATTTTTTGGGAGCAGGTGACACAAAAAAAAATAAATATTTAAGATGTCTGCATGTAGTCAAAAATCTGTGAGAGTGAAGGAATGGCATGATGTAAGACATACTTGTTGAGATCTAATTCTTTAAGAGAGAATATCATGTATTAAAAATGATTATAGTGAGTGCAATAACATGCAACTAGAATATTTTCATATGTTCTTATGAGCTCTGTAAGTCTGGAAGGACTGTTGAACAACTGTTTGGGAAATCAAAACAAATAAACCTAAGGTACCAACCTGACATCTTGGATCACATTTAAGCTAGGACTAATACAGAGTAAAATATGATTGATATACTTTCCCTCCCCTCCAAGTAATGTGTCTGGCTTAGTTTTCACTCTGCACTGGAGATAATCTGAGATATGATTATTATTTTTGTTTGTTTGTTTGTTTGTTTGTTCACACTGCCATTTATAAAAGGTATAAGAGACAGGCATTCCTTTAAAAAATATTGTTAAAATGACAGTCACTCAAGATAAGGGAGATCTTGATTCAAGTGTTTGTCCTCTTTCACGAAGGGATTCGAACCATTAACTACTCTAAAAATTGCATATTAAAGTTTTCAGCCTCTGAGACATTCCCAAATGGGAGTGTCACACCCATTTTCTGTACTTCAAACCGATCTATGGAGTGAACTCTGTGTTTAGCAACCAGTATTATCCTTCTGAATCTTCTCATGCTTTTTCAACAACAGTTTATGTTGGAGCTGAATTTTCTCAAGACTCACTACTCAATCCAAATTGCAAAATTGAATCACACAGAATCACAGAATTTCTAGGTTGGAAGAGACCTCAAGATCATCGAGTCCAACCTCTGAGCTAACGCTAGCAGTCCCCACTAAACCATATCCCTAAGCTCTACATCTAAACGTCTTTTGAAGACTTCCAGGGATGGTGACTCCACCACTTCCCTGGGCAGCCTGTTCCAATGCCTCACAACCCTTTCAGTGAAGAAGTTCTTCCTAACATCTAACCTAAAACTCCCCTGGCTCAACTTAAGCCCATTCCCCCTCGTCCTGTCACCAGGCACATGGGAGAACAGACCAACCCCCACCTCGCTACAGCCTCCCTTGAGGTACCTATAGAGAGCGATAAGGTCGCCCCTGAGCCTCCTCTTCTCCGGGCTGAACAAGCCCAGCTCCCTCAGCCGCTCCTCACAGGACTTGTTCTCCAGGCCCCTCACCAGCTTCAACGCCCTTCTCTGCACCCGCTCAAGCACCTTGATGTCCTTCTTGTAGTGAGGGGCCCAAAACTGAACACAGTACTCGAGGTGCGGCCTCACCAGAGCCAAGTACAGGGGGACGATCACCTCCCTAGCCCTGCTGGTCACACTGTTCCTGATACAAGCCAGGATGCCGTTGGCCTTCTTGGCCACCTGAGCACACTGCTGGCTCATATTCAGCCGACTCTCCACCATCACTCCCAGGTCCTTCTCTGCCTGGCAGCTTTCCAACCACTCCTCTCCCAGCCTATAGCTCTGCTTGGGGTTATTGCGCCCCAGGTGCAGGACCCGGCACTTGGCCTTGTTGAACTTCATGCAGTTGACCTCAGCCCATCGGTGCAGCCTATCCAGGTCCTCCTGCAGAGCTTTCCTACCCTCAAGCAGATTGACACATGCACCTAACTTGGTGTCATCTGCAAACTTACTGAGGGTGCACTCAATGCCCTCATCCAGATCATCGATGAAGATATTAAAGAGAACTGACCCCAGCACCGAGCCCTGGGGGACGTCACTAGTGACTGGCCTCCAACTGGACTTGGCTCCATTCACCATGACTCTTTGGGCCCGGCTATCCAGCCAGTTTCTAACCCAATGAAGCGTGCGCCAGTCCAAGCCAAGAGCAGCCAGTTTCTTGAGGAGAATGCTGTGGGAGACGGTGTCAAAAGCCTTGCTGAAGTCAAGGTAGACCACATCCACAGCCTTTCCCTCATCCACCCAGCGCGTCACTTTGTCATAGAAGGAGATCAGGTTCGTCAAGCAGGACCTGCCTTTCATAAACCCATGCTGACTGGGCCTGATCGCCTGCTTGCCCTGCAAGTGCTGCGTGATGACTCTCAGGAAGATCTGCTCCATGAGCTTCCCTGGCACTGAGGTCAAACTGACAGGCCTGTAGTTTCCCGGGTCAGTCCTCCGGCCCTTCTTGTAGATGGGCGTCACATTTGCTAGCCGCCAGTCAACTGGGACCTCCCCCGATATCCAGGACTGCTGATAAATGACGGATAGTGGATTGGCCAGCTCCTCGGCCAGTTCTCTCAGTACCCTTGGGTGGATCCCATCCGGCCCCATCGACTTGTGCACATCCAAGTGCCGTAGCAGGTCACCAACCAGTTCTTCATGGATAGTGAGGGCCACATCCTGCTCCCCATCCCCTTCCACCAGCTCAGGGTACTGGGTATCCAGAGAACATCCGGTATTGCCGCTAAAGACTGAGGCAAAGAAGGCATTGAGCACCTCCGCCTTTTCCTCATCTCTTGTAACTAAGTTTCCCCCCGCATCCAGTAAAGGATGGAGATTCTCCTTAGTCCTCCTTTTTGTGTTGATGTATTTATAGAAATGTTTTTTGTTATCTTTAACGGCAGTAGCCAGATTGAGCTCCAGATGAGCTTTGGCCTTCCTAATTTTGTCCCTGCACAGCCTCGCTACATCCTTAAAGTCCTCCCTAGTGGTCTGCCCACTTTTCCAAAGCTTATAAACCCTCTTTTTCCTCCTAAGATCAAGCCACACTTCTCTGTTGAGCCAGGCTGGTCTTCTTCCCCGCCAGCTTGTCTTTGGGCACGTGGGGACAGACCATTCCTGCGCCATTAAGATTTCCCTCTTGAAGAGCGCCCAGCCTTCCTGGACTCCTCTGCCCTTCAGAACCGCCTCCCAAGTGACTCCACCAACTAGTGTCCTGAGCAGCTCAAAGTCAGCCCTCCGAAAGTCCAATACAGCGGTTTTACTGGTCCCCTTCCTGGCCTCGCCAAGAATAGTGAACTCCACCATTGCGTGGTCACTCTGCCCAAGACAGCTCCCGACGATCACATCCTCCACCAGTCCTTCTCTGTTTGTGAAGAGAAGGTCTAGCGGGGCACCACCCCTGGTAGGTTCACTAACCAGCTGCGTCAGGAAGCTATCTTCCACGCTCTCCAGAAACCTCCTAGACTGCTTTCTCTGGGCTGTGTTGTGCTTCCAGGATATGTCAGGGAAGTTAAATTCCCCCACGAGTACAAGAGCTGACGATTTTGCAACTTCTGTCAGCTGCCTGTAGAGTTCCTCATCCGTCTTCTCATCCTGGTTCGGCGGTCTATAGCAGACCCCGACCAGGACACTAGCCTTGTTGTCCCTGCCGATCCTAACCCAAAGGGACTCGACCTTGTCATTCCCAGCCTCGAGTTCTACAACCTCGAAAGACTCTCTAATATAGAGAGCCACACCACCACCCCTTCTGTGCTGCCTGTCCCTTCTAAAGAGCTTATAGCCAGGCATTGCAGTACTCCAGTCATGAGACTGGTCCCACCACGTCTCCGTGATGGCAACCATGTAGTAGCCTGCCTGCTGCACGATGGCTTCCAGCTCCTCCTGTTTATTACCCATGCTTCGTGCATTGGTGTAGATGCACTTCAGCTGGGCCATTGCCTTATCCTTCGGCCTTGCCATCGTTCCCCCTGGCACAGCCCCAACAATCCTAGCTTCAGCCCCATCCCCCTTCCTACCTAGTTTAAAGCCTTCTCAATGAGCCCTCATAGAGAATTCTCAATGAAGCAACAAAATTTTCAGTCATCGTCCCAGTCAGTGGTCAGTGACTGTGCATCATTATATTTGCTATTAATTTTGTTAAATATTATATGTTAGAAATATTTTTTATGGCAGGTTACTCAGTTCAACCTCTTTTCCAATAAACATACACTTTACATACCTCCTTTGGACATTACAGTTCTGCAAAAGGTGAAGAATTTCCTGTATGCTATTGTCTTCTCACTTCTCTGCACTTCTCAGGGGCTGGTGAAACAAATCCCTTTTTCTTTACTAGACTGTCTTACTATAGTCTATCTATAGTCTGAAATGCCTCTAGGGAGCAAGAAAAAGGAGTAGGCCAGTGGTTAATTGTACTTCTGGTACAATTAACTTCTGTACTTTTTATTGGATGAGATTAGACATTATGATTGGGATAACTGCAAGAATATCCATTAACCATTTCCCTGTGTTTTACTTCCTTTTCTTTTCATACAGCAGTTACTTTCAATCTTATAAAAGCTCTTAGTAACATTTTCATAAGTGAAAAACAAATGGGCAACTGTTAGAACTTAAAACCAAGAAAAAAAGAGGTTGGCAATGATTTGCAGTATAGGTCATTAAATTAATGTTTGTTTTTTTTTGACTGTAAAATGAGGTTAGAGTATCTCTAACAATTTAGCTGCTCTCCTTTGAGCTATTCTCTGACAAACAGTACAAGTTGCTAAATACACAAGGTAAAGATAGAGAGGAAAATAGAAAACCAAAATATTCCTCATCATTTTTATCCATAGACAGAAGCATTTTATTTTTATTTTTTTTTCCCCTAATAAAACTAAAAGCTCATGTCAAAACAAAAACCCCTCTAATTTCCACTGGGTAATGTGAAGTCTAATATTCATGTATTCTGAAACAAGTCATAGCCACTTGAAATATTTTGCTTACTGTGCTCTGCTAATATGTCTGTTTTGAAAAGTTTGACTACAGGCCAAGTTAGTCTGCTCTGTGGCAGCACCCCACAGAGAACAGTAAAACTTCTGCATGCTTGCATTCTCAATTACATATCAGACTTGTTGTTTGGTCTACTCTTTCACTGATTATATCTTGCTGTCTCCCATCTTGCCAGCCTTGGTGTTACATTTAACACAGAAGTGACATGACAGCAATAAACCACCAGTGTCAGAACACAGAAAAAATGGTGCTCAGTGCAATACAAACACAGCTTTTCAGGAGGGACTGTGGGTGTTAAAGGATAAAACTAAATAATGTTCTGAAAAAAAAATTCCCTTGAATCACAATTTTATTTTTTGAATTTAATATTTAAAATGAAAAAAAAAAATATCAGTTCTATATTTCTCATATACACAAATTCCTAAAGATGGCAGAAGAATTTCAGACAAGAAAAGACTACTAGAATGTTTTGCTTCTTTTAACAACTATGTTTTGCTGCACAAAAAATAATGTACATACAACACGGCTGAAATTGCTTTAAACTTTTGAATGTTTCCATGAAGGAAGTAAATTTTGTCACACAAAAGCAATATTTCTTGCCTTTTTTTTTATTTATTTTTTTTGGATAACATCTTCTCAACATCTTAAGTAAATGAATGTATTGTGGAACTACAGCCCTGGCCCAGGCTCCAGAAAGCAAAGGCAGGGACTAGAAGAATAATGAAGCACTGAGGGTAGGAGAAGATCAGGTCCAAGACCATCTAAGGAACCTGAGCGTGCACAAGTCCATGGGACCTGATGTGATACATCCACAAGTGCTGAGGGAATTGGGGAATGTCATTGCTAAGATGCAGGGAACTACAGACCAGTCAGTCTCACCTCTGTGCCTGGCAAGATCATGGAGCAGATCCTCCTGGAAACTCCGCTAAGGCACATGGAAAATAAGGGAGTGATGACAGCCAACATGGTTTCATTAAAGGCAGATTGTGCCTGATGAATCTGGTGTCCTTCTACAATGCGGTTACAGCATTGGTAGATAGGGGAAGAGCAGCTGACATCATCTACCTGGACTTGTGTAAAGCATTTGACACTGTCCCCCATGATATCCTTGTCTCTAAGCTTTGAACAACCCAGTGTACTGAAAGGTGTCCCTCCCCATGGTGGGGGGTGGGAGCGGGGAGTGGGGAGAATTAGATTATCTTTATGGTTCCTTCCAAGCCAAATCATTCTATGATTTTATGATTTCCTGAAAATGCTTATTCTACATCAGATAAATTCATCTCTTTCATGCCTGTATTAAAATCTGACTAGCTTGTCACTCTATCAGAACAAAATAAACAAAACCAAAGAGAAAAAAACTTCAGACTAAGCAGGAATCTGGTGAAGATGATTCTTACACTGGTTATAAGATGTTCCTATTCTGTATCCTACTCCATCTCCCATATCCTGCAGAAGACTTGAGCAGTCTCTCTTCTGGAATTTCTCTTTTGTCTGTGAATTCCATTTTGAGCTTCAGAAATGAAGTTTAAATGAGCTTGTTTGGTTGTTGCAATGAAGTTTAGGTTTTAATAAATTCAGATTTTAAAGCAAAATTCCTATCATATTTCTCCTTAGGACAAGGTATTATGCCACACATCTTCAGAGATGAAAACATGAAATGGCAGGTAGAATATCAAGAAGTGAATGCTTAGCATTTTGAGAGTGTTAATTAGATGCCTTCATGCTTTCTTTGTGATGAATATTTTGCCAATGGTTGCTAATTATTATAGCAATTAGGTTTAATAAGTTGGGAATTTCACAAGCTTAGGTCTTCTGGGTTACACTTTAGCCAATAGGGAATGGGTGTTAATTAAGGACAAAGAAGAGAAGAATTAAGAAGATTTGATGGGTTTAAGGAAACAGCAATTAAACAAAGTGTTAGAGTGATTTGCATATTTTAATAAGTCAAGAACTCTTGGATGTTTAGGAAAAAGAGTTGTGTTTTCATTATTCACTGCATTTTTTTCCAAAAGGTCTTTTCAGATTTTAACACTTTGTCTCCAGAAACATGAGCTTTTGGGTACTGAATGTTATTGTAAAGTCCTTATTATTAGTGTTTGGAATTTGGTTCTAGACTTTAAAAAGTAGTATTGGTACAAATATGAGCAATTGTAAAGCTTTCTCTTATTTACAGAGAACCACTCTGTTCTTCCAAGTATTGCATTTTACATAGAGAGATCATCCAGAATACCTCATCTGCATCTATGACACACTATGAAACACTCAGAAACTTTATGTCCTGTCTCAAGCAGATATATGAACATAAGAAAATAATATTTCTGGTGAAAGTTACAACAGAAGGGGCTTGTGGGAGAATAAACTTATCTCTTCCAATAATTAAAGAGTTAAATCATTATATTCATCAATGTTTAGAAGTAGGACCGTCAAACATTAATATTGTCTTTATTCATGGTATAAGAAATAAACACCCCTGTTGATGTTAGGGAAACCCATCTAAAATTAGTTCCATATAGCTATGCACTGGCTAAAAAGCATGCTGATGTGATCAAAAGTAGTTTTACTTAGAATCAGCTTTATTGTTCCAACAAATAGTTCATTATACAGGCATTTTAATTGTTAAAGAGTTTGCAGCCTAGGAAAAGATCTTACAAGGCTTGTTGTAATGAAAACTCAAGTAGCACATTCCACTAATAGTGAATGTTCAGAACTAGCTGATCAACACTGAATCAGTGTTCCAAAATGTTAGCAAGTAGAAGCTGATCTGGATGCAATTCATGTCAGAAGCACTGACATAATCTTAATGATGGTGTTCTTTTATGGCAATTAAACATTAATGACATTAGATATACCTGAGCCAAGAACAGTGTAAACTGTTGTACTATGCTAGCAAGGAGCTGATGTGAGGAGCTGAACTTTTGTGTGCCAAGAATTACAGGACTATTGAAACCCACTAAAATATCAAACTTTAAATTGCTCAAAATATCACATATATAGGTGGGGACAAGAACATCCATGGAGCTCAATATAAGCCAGTTTTTGAAGTGGGTGTCAGGCTAATTCATGAAGAAGTGAGAGGAATATGATGAGGAAGAAGAGATGAAGAAGGACAGAAGGTAGACATAAAGAAATTTCCATTTCAGAGAAAGAAGCCTGGTACAGTAGACAGCAATACACACTGTCGAGTGTGCAGGATGAGAATGAAGATGTCTGCCTGTACCTCTTCCTCCCTCCCCCCCCCCCCTCCCTCCCACCCCCAAAACCCAACAGTAGTTTTGTTACCAAAATTTAGCAAAAATGTAATTGTGTGGGGGATTATGCTTGTAGTCATAATAACATAATAATCTTCATTTTTAGGAATAACTCAGGCAGAAATACCTTGCCTTCTAGTGCTGTAGCCTTTAATTTGCCACTTCTCACAGAACAGACTGTCACAGGAAGTTTTAATGTGGGAGCACAATAAGAATAGGCATAACCAAAATAGTACTCCATAAAGTTGAAAGTTATCTGATAGAAATAATAGTACCAACCCATTGCTAGTCATACAGGTTTAGCCATCTGCTGCTACAGTTACCATTTTTTTGTTGATTTGTCTGTATGTGTTTGTGTGTGTGTGTGCAGCTTGAGCTCTAGGAAATATAATAAAGCATTTGTTCCATTTAGAAAGATGCAGTTGCAGTAATTTTGCTACAGGCAAAATAATAATAAAATCACCTTCTATTTCTCCAGTTGCTCTTTAGCTAACCACAAAGTGATTTCTCTGCATGCCTTGCCATTTCAAAATCAGACTCCTGCTGAAGTCTTCTTCATTTCTGAATCACATTTATCATAAATAATAATTTATAAATAATAATTTATGCAGAAATGATCCCATTTCAGATACAGCAAGTGAAAACATCTTCTGCTGACCTAGCTGATCAACAGGGAGATGCTCAATCAAAGAGAGATGTAAAAGAAATAATGTGTCCTTTTCCACTGTAGATGGTGTGAAATAGAAATGTGCTGCCTAATCAGATAAAACTTAGAGATCTATAAGTAGGGTTTATATAAAAGAAACTTTTTTTTTTTTTAATTTATTTTCAGTAAAATCTTTTCATTATGAAAATTTGATCAAGTAAAAAGTTATCCTTTAAGAACACTTTATAATACCTGATTTCAAGCTTTGGATATCACTGATATTTGGCATTTCCCTTTCACAGAACTTCTGTGAAGAGTTCATTGTCCCTTCCCAGTAACGAGAATTGAGGATGCCTTACCAGTATCATTTCATCTCACTCTCCTGTTTCTCTGTGCATTCTCCCATCTCCTTATAGCTGAAGGCACTGATACAGATTCTGTCTTGTGAGGTGGAAAGGAGATGCATCAGAACACCTCAGTACTCAGTGAATGCAGTGTCTCTTTATCAGCGAGACACTTCGAATAAGAAAAGGAAAAGACTTCTCTTTCTTTCATAACTATTCAAAATAAACCCCCAAAGTATTGTTCCATTGAGTTGACAGTGTTTAAAAAAAAAATGAACACAAGCATACAAATATATGTAAGGGAAACGGGCAGAGAACAGTGTCAGAACAGTGAAGTCCCTTAAAAAGAAATATTTACTATTCAGTTTTTTTATGACTTTGAAAGGGTATTAGCTGTTACAGTTAAATACCATCATATGAACAACATTGTTACTAATACTGCACTTACATGATTATATGAACTGAATTATTGATCTAATGTAAGAATTCTGTGAAACCAGGGAAATTTTGGATGGAATCTGATGGTATGGTCAAGGCAAAACTATACATAGTGCTTAAGGACAGGGAACAAGGGGACATTCTCTCAGTAAATAATTAGGTATCTGCTTGTAAGCCATAAAAATCAGCTTCCACTCTGATCCACTCAAATGTCACTCTAATTTACCTATAGCACAGATCACTTAAACAATGTCTACCTTGTGTTTGATAACACAATGCCAAATTTTATCTATGTGATTCTTAAATATCTGTTGTACATTGTATGATAAATTATTTTCCTATTGTCTGTGATATTGGGTAGACAGAAAGTGATTTTTAGTGACACAGTTGCTCAGACCATTAAAATTATTTGGTGATAATTAATGAGCTCATGACTTCAGGCTGAGGACTTCATACTTATGACTACGTCCTGCTTGATATTATAAATTGTTAGAGAAATGACCTTTAGTGACCTATGATAAAAATGTCAAACGTCATGTTTCTTCTATTCTGCAGTCAACAGTCCATACTTAATGAATGTTCTAAATTTCAAGACGGCAGCTCAAAAGGGTACTTGAATGGTGGAAATATAATAAGGGACACTGAAGACCTCTTGATAACCTCTCATGGAAAGGTCAAATGCAGGAACCGCTCATTTCTGTGTAGTGGTTCATAATGGCTGGTAGTTTTGCTGTGCAAGGGTTATCTGTGTAAGGAAATTGCATTGGTTCATTTAGTGATTTACAGTCTTTCCAAATGAGAGCACATAATTCCTGTCAAGAAAGACAATCTACATCCTCTCTCATTACACGTTTAACTTTTTAAAATCTGCAATTTCCCTTGGTCATCTGTCTTTCTGACAAATGCCTCATGAACCTACTCTGATATTAAAGGCAGGCTTGAATTAAGAGATAGAGGTTGTGTATTAAAGATAAGATTTGGGCTATGATCACCAAGGAATGAACTTAGTCAGAAACCTTCAGATACTTTATCATTCAAATCTGAGAAGTGCCTCTAATGGAGGAGGTGGAGTTGCTGAATTTTTTTGTGTGAATACTCTAGTACAAATAACAACTCTGCAAGGAACTGTTTCACTGTTGTTATCTTTATAATTTCACTCTAATACAACTCACATTCAACTGGACCTCTCAGTTTATGTGTTAAATGGCACTTGTCAGATAAAGTCATTTGGGCTTTCTTTTCCAAGAATGACAGAACAAACAAAGGTTATTGGAGAATCTGAAATTATAGTAGGGAGGAGGTAGAAAAGACACCTTTGTTTTGTCCATTAAGAGATCAAATTATCAAAGTGCAGATAGTGAAGTTCAGCTGTTAAATCTTTCCTCTGAGTTCCCTATTCTTGACATCCAGAGTGTGTGCTCATGACAGGATAGAACAGACAACTCCATTTGTATCCAATGTCTTTAAATTACAAACATGCCACCTGGAAATACCCTGAGTGCTCCAAAGCCCCCCAGACCACTTATTTCTATATCAGTCCATCAAACTCTTATTATCTACAGCATTCATGTTTACATCACTTATTTGTCAGTCTTTCTGAAATTTGAGGCACTGACTCAACAGTCAGACTTTGCTTATTTTGTATTTCGCTTTCAGAAAGTTGCCATGTATGTGGTTTGGTATTTTATTGACCAAGAAAATATATTCATTACATCAGTGATAAATCTGAACTCAGTCACATCATTTAAGCAGTGTCTGATGAGTAAAACTGCATAGGAGGAGAAGATGAATAGAAAAAAAAAATAATAAAAAATCATAAATATGTATTAAATCTGTGACAATACTGAAATATTGTTGTGACAAAAGAAAATTAAAAATTTATCCAACTAAATCAAAGTATAGAGTTTCCAAAAGAACAGAATTGTGTAAGGTAAAATATTGAATTTCAAATGATCTCTTGAAATAACATAATTTCCTTTTTGCTTCTAAAGAATATAATGATGTCACAAACCAGTATGTGTTGTGGAGGTAAAAGATTAATCTATCCACTACTAAAATAGAGCAACTCAGCTGTGTGTACAAAGAAAAAGTTTATTTAGTATAAAAAATGCATCTCCTCACTACTGAATACAGTGGCAATGGGTGAAGAGCTCACTGGTATGCATAACCAGTCAGTGGCTCTGTATTATCCCTGACATGACCACATCATCTAGCAGACTCTATCACCTCACAGTACATCCTACCATTACAGACACTGCTTAAGTGCTATTATTCACAAGGGATAAGATAAATGAGAATGTTGGGTCAGAGCCTTCCTCTCCAGTATAACAGACTTTCAAATTTATTCTTCACCATCTGTTTGTATGCAGAATTGCATTTCTGTACACTGAGAGGAAACTAAACCAGCGACAGCAAGTAGTGATAACACATGGAGAATAATTTATATATTAATAAAGATAAATTTTCTTTGACATTTCTGTGCTTATACACCTCAATTTTCAGTGCTACTGCCTATTTAAAAATTATGCATCTGTAGAGGCCAGCTTTTGCTATGTGCACATACACAGACTTGATGTAGCTTGTTCCTTGGACTGCCTGGCAATTTCTGTCTCACTTAGCTTGTAGCTGAAGGACAAGGGCCTATGATGTATGGAAATAACAGCAAACAGAGATAAGTGCTAGAGGACCTGTAGCCATTGCCTTACACTTGGGAAGCTCTCCATTTGTTTACATGAATAAAAGACACTCCTGTTTTACTGGCACTTAGTGCTGCTGTAGCATCCCTAGCTGTAGCATCCCAAGTGGGTTGAAATGCCTAGTATATAAAATAGAATGACAAAGAAAAAAAAAAAGAGGTATTCTATTAAATATTTTAATAAATATTTTTATATTATTAAATATATATTATATACTAAATATATGTACTAAATACTATAAATATATATACATATATAATATATATATGAAATACTATATAAATATAAATATAAGTAACATATATATAATATATATGTATTTATATTACTAAATATTGTTTTATTTATTTACTCATTATTATTATTTATGAGTTCTAAGATAACTTATTACAAAAAGCATAAGTGAAATAAGTAGAACTACCATGCAGTAACTGTGTTCACTGTTCTCAAACAGGTCTTTCTGGATGTAGCTATCTTGTTATGTCAGTTTGTAGTCACAGACTCCCTCATCACTGAAAATAGACTGATTTTAGCTCATGCTCTGTCTCTGTGTTGAAGCCAGCCAAGAAACCTAGGCCTGAGAATTGATGTATCACTTCTAATTCCTCTGGTTACAGACTATATACTTGTCTCACAGGCTCGTTAGTCTTCAGCTGAAGAACCTACGCTTGAGATAAGACAAGCCAAGAGAGACTAGGACCCCTTAGAATCCATAGGAGATGACAAACCCATCTCCAATAACCCCTCAGAACAGAAACCCAGGAGAAAAGACATCATACTTTATTTCAGATTCATGTGTTTTGTGAATGTTAATTGAAAAAGAACCACCAAAAACTATGTAAGCACAGTGCTAATGATCAAACACCATCTTGCATAAAATATATGAAGAGATCAGAGACTACAGTTTTTGCAGTTCTAAGTTCCTGATTTACACATGTCAAGCCTGTTTCACTAACTTTTAATAGTGTCCATAACAATTATTTGCATTTATATTAATGTATTTTTATTCAATATAAACAATTCTAAATGTCCATTAGACATGCACTGAATGGTCACATCTAAAATGCAAAAAGAATCTACCTTTACTATTGTTTAATATTTTCTGTCTTCACTAGAGAAGATTCTGTCTTCTTCAGTCATAATATATTTATTTCAGTAGAGAAGCTCTTTTACATGTAAGAATTCTGAAATCAGACTGTGTCTTTACATGCACTTTTTACATTGGTATATTTTTGTCTTTTGCAGTCAAACTTTCAGTTCTACCATGGCTGGGAACCTCATTCCTAACATCCAGAAGAACTTCAAAGTCTTCCATCCCTAGAAAATTTTCAGATTGTGATGGGAGTTTTCATTTTATGTGTGTACAAATAAATAAATAAATAAATAAATAAAATAAAATTCTTCTAACAACACAGCATGCCTCCCAACAACAATATATATTCAGAAAGGTAAAAAAGGTATTAATTACTTACAGAAGTCAGAACAGTGTTGAAGGGTACACATGTACCTTTGTTGAAAGTGAACTGATATGTCTTGACTAATATATATATTTTTAAAATATATTATTTTAACCTTTAACCTCACTAATCCTCTCTTACATGGAGTTGTCAGCTTAATCCAAAAGAATCTTTCTGTTTTTTGTGCATCAACCTAACATTGTGAGAGGGTAGCAGGGTGGATAGGCATGAGATAAGGATTTAAAACCACATCAAAGGTGTCCAACTTTGATCTCGTAGTACGCCTTAATTAAAAATGTTTCAGTGTAGATAACATTCTGTCCACCAAATGCATTGCAACATCTTTATTAATCATTAAGGTGAAATTATCAGGCTAAAATAAACACTATGGTCAATTATATATACTACTGTGATCTCATCAGTTTTTAGAGGAGTGACACACATTCAATAATTATGTTGTTTCTGAAACCTCAATGCACAGCTGAATGCAGTTTCATACTGGGAATATGATGCTAGACAGTTGAGATCTTGCTAAATAATGGGCTTGATTTCTCATTTTTACATTTCTGCTTTACTGAAAATTCCATAGGTAGTAATACTGGAATATTAGCTGGGTGTGACAAAAAGGGTGTTTAATCCTTAATGAGGCTGTCTTCACAGGGAAACAATCTTTCAAGTGGAGCAAACAAATTTTTCAAATCTACTAAATTTAATTCTACTGTAGAAGGCAATTGAGAAACCAACATATAGAATACGTTTTTTGCCATCATAGTAGAGAGAAAAACAATTATTTTAAAATTTTATTTGTGATGTCTAAGCTCTCAGGGAGGGCTGATACACAGAAGATCTACATTCCTATGCTGTACCTAAAAGCTAGCAGCTTTAATTATTGTTTGGAAATTTCAAGGAGACTAGACAGCCATTTGTGGCCTAATCACAACTTCCACTGGCATATACAAGGGAAAAAGTACCTATAGTTCAACATTATTCAGCCAAGTATTCCATCTGTCTGTGTCAAGAGTCTATAAATATAATGTGTTTTGAAAGTTTTGAAAATTTTATAATGTGTTTTGAAAGTTTAGGAGAACAAAAATAAATTTTCCAATTTAGTAAATCCTCTCCACGTATAATAGAGCATAATTACATAATCATACTACTTATGTTAATGAAATCTTCTCAGTGTATCATGGAAAAATTGAAGCATTTAATAAATCTTTTTATTTTTTATTTTTTTATTTTTTATTTTTTTTTGGTTATCACATAAGAATTAAAACATTTCAAAGTTATCAAATATGCATGATCCTATCAGTGACCTATTAAAACAAAGACAGCATGTAAGACAGTTTCACAAGATAAGTTATTTAGGAGTTTTCCTGGGACGGAAAAGTTCACGAATCCAAATAATCCTAGAATTAAATCCATCTATTTCTCTGTCCTAGCCAAGGTTAGGTCATATCTGCTCTTGGGTGATACATGGTCTAACAGTTAGACATTTTGTATTCTGACTTGATTTAACATCCTAGTATTGTAGGGAAATAACGGAAGGAACTATATAACATAATCATTTAGTAATGTTTCTTAGAAGCTGTCAGTTGCTGTCAATAAGCTGTCACACAACAAACTGTTTCTTCAGCTTTATTATTTAAAGAGATAGGGAAACAACATATAAAACTGTACCGACAGAACAATTTTATGGTTGGAAAATAAAATGCTTAAAATTATAGATATACCTGTATAAAGATGTCTTATACAACACAATTAGTGAAGCGATATTGTGGATAGGCTACAGAATTGATCATATACTTCTTTCCCTACAGAACTTCTTCTGTGCTCAAGGACATTAGGTGATATTGGGTATTTTCTCTATTAGCTTGTCACAGAAGTTAAGGAACGAGGTGAGAACTGCAAGGATCTAGGGCTACCACACTAACATGGAAATTCAAGGAAGAATCTAGGCTCTTTCCTTTATAATATAATCTCATTTAGCCTATGGAATCTAAATCCATTTTTTGCTGCATTGCAAACACTCACAGTAGCTGATCCAGAAGATACAGACATCTATACTGCCTATGTCTCCACTGCCATCTAAACAATGCAGACAGTCATCTGAATGCTGTCATCATGTTCTCCCAGACTGAAAGGAAGATCCAGTTTCTAACCACTCAGCCTGTGGCTGACACACTGAAAACCCAGCAGAGTTCCTGATCTACAGTTTATGCAGGTATTTGACAAAAGAACACACTCTCCAACTCCTGAACATAGAGTTGAACTGCTGTACTGAATTATTTTCAGTAATCGAAGAGGACTTGTAAAAAAAAGATGGAGAGCAGCTTGTTGCTTGGGCAAACAATGGGGAAGAACAAGAGGGGGTTTTAAGCTGAAAAGAGGTGAGATTTAGATTAGATGTTAGGAAGAAATTTTTTGTTCAGAGGGTGGTGAGGCCCTGGAACTGGTTGCCCAGAGAAGCTGTGGATGCCCCATCCCTGGAGGTGTTCAAGGCCATATTGGATGGGGTCCTGGGTAACCTGATCTAGTGGGTGGTGTCCCTGCCCATGGCAGGGGGGTTGAAATTAGATGTTCTTTATGTTCTTTATGTTCCTTTCCAACCCAAACCATGATTCTATATGTACTTCATACATGTCATAGGTAACTGCTGGTAATTCCTATCTTGCCTCTGTCTTGCCTTCTTTTTTCTAAACTGGAAAAACATTCGTTTTCAGCATCAATTTAGTAATTGATTAAAATTAAACTTTACCTATCTAGTGAGAGAGTGTTTTCTAACCACAGACAACAAAAATATTTTTCCTTGAAATTTGAACAAAGATGTACTAAGTGATCTATCTTATATTTTATTTTTATGTTGGATGTTGAGTCATCCAAGTTTATCCTTTATTTTGGAATTAAACTACCATTTTTTGCCTTTATTGAAGAACAGGCAGGAGGGAAATAAAAACAAAAAAAAATAAAAAATAAAAAAAGAGAACGCATTCTGCCATCAAGCTGAAAGAATAATTTAATGTATTTCATCAAAATTAAAGGGGAGTAGAATTCAAGAAAGGGAAGAATCTGGAAGAAAGTGATCTCTAATGAGCAAGGTTGGTTACTGCATGCTAGTATGGTATGTTAGTATTTTTGAAAGAGCTGGTGATAAGATTAATAAGCAAAACTTTATTAATGTCTATGTAAATGTATGCATACACTAATTGGAATACTACAGTAAAGTTCAACTTCATTAATCGAGAGTTTCAAATAATATTGCAGTTACTTTGAATTCCCCATCTTCTTCCAAACAGCCAGTTGTCCTGAGACTATCTATGCCTAATGACTTTGGGAGAGCACTAAAGCTTTCACATTATTCACAAATTAATTGTGTAATCATTTGTGATTATTTTCAAAGTGTATGACATACTTGGATATAAGAAGGTCCAAGAAGAGAGTTTCTTGTGCTCCTGAATAAAGGTTTTTTTGGGTGTCTGTTGGGGGTAGGGTTGGAAGGAGGGAAGGAAGGTGGAAGGGGGTGTTGCCCAGTCTCCCGTTAACAAAGTGGCTGGGATTCCAGTAAGTGATGAGACAACGGTGTGTAACAGTGAGTCTCAGCAGAGCACCTGAAAATAAGAGGTCATTCTTCTTGAAAGAAGCTATTCTGAATTACATAATATTGCAAGAGAAATAAAGGGAATTTCAGTTCTTAAAATGGAAAAATGGTGATGGGAATATTGTTATTACATGCATTTTTACCTATTTCAGTTCTACCTGTCTGGGACAGGTTCTACCTGTTATCTCCAGCTGCTGGAAGCTAATAATGAGCAGAGATTTTGAAATGGTGAAGCTGGGCTGTCATCTGGGATTGGATGATGGTTTTTCTGCAGTCATTATTCTCATCTGAGTACCTGATGAAGCAATCACAGGGGTTAAGAGTATAGGGCAGATGAATGTCTTATGACTCGTCTAAGAGCTATTCTTATTCTCTAATCAATGACTACGTAAGTATTTTATACAAAGTAGAACAGCTTCAACAGGAGGAATAAAGAATACACCCACAATCAGTCTTAACTCAGTATTAAGGTACTTTGCCATCAAATAGCAGATTTCCTTACAGAAAGAAAAAAAGCAATAAGGTTCATTCTGAGCTTTCTGAACTGCTAAAGCCAAGCTGCAGTTTCTGCCAATATATCCTCTCATTTTTCTTTCCATCCAAACTTTTTGTGTACTTTAAATTTATAATAGCTTAAGGATGATAAAAAAAAAAAAGTATGATGAAACCCTGAAAAAAAAGCAAAATCACTTCTTATAGACCCATACCCCTGCCTTCTGTAAAAAGTATGATAAAAATATAATATTTTACAACTGCACTTTTTCATCTGCTTGAAATGACTGAAATGTATAATGACTACATAGACAATCCCCTCCATTTTATGGGCCTTAACTTCCTAGCAGAAATAGTAGGGAACCCTCATAGAGAAAAGAATGGTGATTTACAAAAAATCTGTAGATAGCTTATCTCATTCCATTGGTAGAAGCATATAGTCAATAAGTAGAGACATCAGTAAACTGGGGTGAAAAAATGAAGAAACTTAAATTAAAATATTAATTAATTTAAATAAATTAAATTAAATTAAATTATTTTTAATTCAGATATGAAAGGAAGAAACATATAAGAATGACTTTTTTTCTACAAAGAATGAAATCATTATATGTTGGACACAGAATGATCTTCACTAATTATTAAAATAAGAGAATAAACTAATTAGACTGTTAAGTGATGAAGAATACCATATCAGATTAAATATGGATCCACCTTTTAAACACAAGAGGAAAAATCAGTGGTTCAATTTTGAATTAATGCAGATATTTGGTACACAAATATTCCTAGTTAAAACCTATGTTTTATGCTTGTCTGAAAGGATTATCAGGTAGTTTGAAAGAGTGAATAAACTGTGACCCACAAGTTTATTTCAGTGAGTGTTCTGATAGATATAATTTAGTGTGAGACATTACATAGAGTTGATGCATTCAGTGTCTCTGCTGAAACTTTGCACGTGACAATCAACATGAAGTAGTCATGAACTGGCTTGCAGCTAATGCAAGACTAGGAAATCCTTTCCTTTTAATGTGAGGAAAGGAGAATGGACATCAGTTTCCAAGTTATTTGGGAACTGATACATTCACTTACAATTCCCCTTTTTGGAAGCTGTGATCCACTAGATCTTGGCTACTCAGGCTACTACATCAGGCTACTGAATTTGTGCCCAGAGCAGAAATGGAGACACAAAGGGATTCAGATACTTATTCTGAAGTTAAGAGAAGAGTTACAAATGCTTAAATGTTGAAATTTCTTGTCTAAGTTCTTCCACTTTCTTTCTTTCTTTCTTTCTTTCTTTCTTTCTTTCTTTCTTTCTTTCTTTCTTTCTTTCTTTCTTTCTTTCTTTCTTTCCTTTGTCTGATGTATAAGTAGAAGACTTGTTGCAGTCAGTCTAATTTATTTGGAATCAAATCTGAAAGTTTGTGTTTCAGATTTTGATAATGCAGGCTAACATTTATTTTGGAGTTTAACTTAAAGTGAGTAGCTGAGAATCATATGATGCAGCTGGAGGAAAGTGAGGAACTTGATTGTTCAATGAATGTAATGCTCTGGAATATTATAGTTAGAGAAAAGTTGTCTAAATAGCTGAGCATAAAATCAACTTAGGTTTTCCAGATTTGGACTAGAATTACACACCTGGAGAAGAGAGAGAAGCATGTGCTTTTTGCAGCATACTATTTGTTGTATTAGGATTTTGCTTGTTAAGATGCTATTGATCTGAGTTGTCTGCTGGATTAGAAGCATTGTGTACAATTACAATTAATCAGGAAAAAAAAATATTCTTTCTGGTGGCTGAGGCCCAGTAGAAGTATAACTGTATTTTCCATATGGTAAACTTTCACTGAGGAAATTAGTATAAATCTCTTATAAATCCACAAATATGAATGATGGAAAATATTAAAAATCCAGGGCCCTGCTCTGAACAAATGGGCTATGCCCTGACATCTGTCCTTCAATGTATTTCTCCCTGAGGGTTCAGAACCACAAAGTTGTGCCATAAATAAAAGTGATGTGCAAATGCTAGCAGAATATTACTTCTATAATATTAATTTCATCTCATCCTGGTGGTGTAGGCTGTGTGAAGCAAACAAACAGCTCTCCATTGATAGAAATATCAGTATCAGCTCTACCACTCTCTATTATTTCTCTTCCTGGAAAGAAAGTGTTCATGCAGAGGCCATATCAACACAAGCATATGTAATGTATAGAATACTGCTTATAACTTCTCCATGTAAAACCTTCACTGAAATTCCATTTTTCTTCCTAACATTTTTTTTTTTTTTTCTAACAGTTAACAGCTGTGCAGGGTCTGTGCTTACAGCACAGCAAAGCAGATGATTATTGCTCTCTACTACATCAGGTGCATCCATATGAAATATGGAAATGCTCAGGTATGACAGTCAGATTTAAGACAGTATTTTGAAAGAACGTGTTCCTCCATCATGGTATTGACTTACAGTAAGTATGCAATAGGCTTAGGAGCTAATGATCCTTTTGTAAACCTAAAAGAGAATAAATTTCAAGGGTTACAGACTGGGAAAAGATGATAGAAATACCAACTCCAAGGTGAAAGACAAATGAAAAATATTTGACATAACTATTTATTTATTTAGTATTATTAATTATTTTTTTTCCCCAATAGAATGGTGGAACAAATTTTCAGGTTTAGCAAGGATCAGATAGATGTCATATGACATGTTATGTCATCTTTTAAAAATCACAGTAAGTTAATAATACCAAACACATTAACATATGAAAACAAATTAAAACTGTTATTATAATTTAGGAAATCAATTTCCTTATGAAAGATGTATTTTTATATACGAGGCCAATCGTATCCTGGGGTGCATCAAGCACGGCATCGCTAGTAGGTCAAGGGAGGTGATTGTCCCGCTCTACTCTGCGCTGGTACGGCCTCACCTCGAGTACTGTGTGCAGTTCTGGGCACCACAGTATAAAAAGGACATGAAACTGTTGGAGAATGTCCAGAGGAGGGCTACGAAGATGGTGAAAGGCCTTGAGGGGAAGACGTACGAGGAACGGCTGAGGTAACTGGGCCTGTTCAGCCTGGAGAAGAGGAGGCTGAGGGGGGACCTCATCACAGTCTACAACTTCCTCACAAGGGGTTGTCAAGAGGCAGGAGACCTTTTCTCCATTAACACCAGTGACAGGACCCGCGGGAACGGGGTTAAGCTGAGGCAGGGGAAATTTAGGCTGGACGTCAGGAGGGGGTTCTTCACAGAGAGGGTGGTTGCACACTGGAACAGGCTCCCCAGGGAAGTGGTCACTGCACCGAGCCTGTCTGAATTTAAGAAAAGATTGGACTGTGAACTTAGGCACATGGTCTGAACTTTTGGGTAGACCTGTGCGGTGTCAAGAGTTGGACTTGATGATCCTTAAGGGTCCCTTCCAACTCAGGATATTCTATGATTCTATGATTCTATGATTTTATACATGATGTTATGACTTCCTCTTTTCCTCTTTTTTTTTTTTTTTTTTTTTTCTACTTCATACTCCTAGGAAGGTTATTTTTATTTTGAAACAAATAGATTTAGACTTTGATATCTGCCCATACTTTTTGTTGTACATGGGTATTCCTAATACATAGCAGCAACAAAGTCATAAAATTAATGATAAGGGTGTGTTCCCTCAGTGTCACAGAGGCTCAGGGTGCATGCATCCAGAGTTCTGGCAAGGCATTCAGAACTTGTTAACAGAATATCATGCTGAGGAACTGCTGAAAATCAAGTACTCATGGGCTTTCTATAATCTAGGTAACAATGTAAATTAGAAATTGATCATTATCTAAAGCATGGAGTACCTAACTCAAACTTGTATGCCTGGAAATCCTAAATGTAGTATAAAAAAGGTAGATGCCATACTTTATGCTAGAAAATTATTACTCAAAAGATTTTATTGTAGTCTTCTGCACAATTAGCCTAAAGATTTTCCCTGGATGAATTTTGTTCAATTTCATGAATTTCTTCCTCTCTTCAATCTTGAATATAAGTCTTTGGATGCTCTACCTTTTCTTAGAATATAGAGGCTCCCTAAAAGGTCTGTTTGAACACCCCAACAGTAATTTACACTTTTTTTTTTTTTTTTTTCATACAGAAACACATCTAATATTTGGTGAGCTACAGTTGGGCAAAAAAACAAACAAACAAAAAAAACAAAACAAAACAAAAAAACAAAACAGCAACAAGGGAATTGAAGCCAGTGCCTATTTAGATGGGCACACACACACACAAAAAAAAAAAAAAAAAAAAAAAAAAGATGAATCTAATAGATAGACATGTTTTACTTCCTAAGTTATTAATTATTTTCAACATTACTGATGCTATTACAGAATAAAAAAATTTGTCTCAGCATGGTGCAATCATACATTTTTCCATTTGAAGTACTAAAACCTCAATGCATCACAGTGTATTGTTAATTTGAGTGTCAAATGGTCACAACATGAATAATTTTCACTTATTTATATGAGAATTTGTTTTTTGATGAATTACAAACCTTTCTGTGGACAAGAAGCAAGAGCACAGAGGTAGAGTATAGGGATTTGGATCCATCTTATACCAGTCCCATGAAAGATGCCTTTACTGAGGACAGATTTTTCTCCATGTGCCAAGAGTGTGCCAGTCCTAACATAGCTGAGCAATTGATTTCTGCCTGGATCTGGAGTAGTGTAGTCTGTTGTGTCTTTTCAGAGGGAACATAGTGCTTTTCTACATACCATGGTAATGGCTGCAGCCTTATTGTTTTAACTTTGAGAGAATATAGTACAGTGTTCTTTTCTGCCTGCAGAATAATCAGAATTCCTCTACCTGAGGAATTTTAAACCCATGCCTTTTACATTTAGTCATATAACCAAAGAAAGGTGCTGTTGCTTCTCACTTTATATTTTATTTAATTTTAATTTAATTTTATTTTTGTGGCTGCATGTGGTCATCTGGCCACAGTCTGTAGGACTCTTTGGTCAAAAGAAGGAGGCTATGAATAGTTTTACTGGTGGTCATCTGAGGAGAGATCTAGTCCAGCAAACATTTGTTCCTGCTCTTGCTCTTTAACATCTCTCTTGCTCTTTGTCCAGTGTCCATTTAGATAAAATACAACCAAAACAGGGGAGGATCCAAATGCCAACAGCATCCTGGCTTGTATCAGAAATAGTATTGCCAGCAGAACCAGGGAGGTGATCGTCCCCCTTTACTCTACTCTTATGAGGCTGCACCTCAAGTACTGTTTTGGGCCTCTCACTACAAGAAGGACAATGAGGCCTGGAGTGTGTCCAGAGAAGGGCAACAAAACTAGTGAAGGGTCTAGAACACAATTCTTATGAGGAGAGGCTGAGGGAACTGGGGTTGTTTATTGTGGAGGAGACTCAGGGGAGACCTTATTGCTTTCTACAACTACCCAAAAGGAAGTTGTGGGGAGCTGGGGGTTGGCCTCTTCTTTCAGAAAACTAGCAATAGTACGAGAGGGAATGGCCTCATGTTGAGACTAGGGAGTTTTAGGTTGGAGATTACAAGAATTTTTTATCAGAAAGAGTAGTCAGGCATTGGATGGGGTTGCTAAGGGAGGTGGTGGGTCTTCACTGTTCCTGGGGTTGTTCAAGAAAAAGTTGGACATGTTGCCTAGGAACATGATTTAGTGGGTAACATTGGGGGGGGGAGAATAGTTGGACCAGATGATTTTGGAAGTCTTATACAACCTTTATGATTCTATGATTCTATGGTGGGGGAACAACTACAAACTGCAATGAGACAAAAAAAAATGAAATAAAAGACACAGGATATATGAAAGGCTTTTTTGTTTGCTTGTTTGTTTTGTTTTATTTTCTGTTTTAAATCTTTTCAGTTTTAAAAGCTATTTCTTAAGTTGACAAAAGTTTCCCCAATGCAAAAAAAATTGCTACTAAATAGTTTTATAAACAATATTTCTCCCTAAGGTGTTCTTTAAACAGAAATATGTTTGAAAGAAGATTTTAAAGGGTATTCTTTAAAGCATGGGTCACTGATCATCCATGTCTTCAGCACTTACACTGTTTTGTAGGTCCATATTCTCAATTTACTTTTTGCTTAGGGTGCAAAGCACACCTTATTCTTTCAACAATGAGTTACTTGAAAATCAGGGGTATCTCACTCAAGGTTCCCAGAGGATTTTCAGGCACATAAGGCTGACTCTGAATCATTAGTTCATCGTTCTGGTAAGTAGAAGTACATTCAGCTAAGTGCAAAGTGTTCAGCTGCCTGTCTTTCAGTGGGAAATGCACAGATGAACTCCTGGACATTAGCACAATAATATACCCATGGGAATCTGAATTTTCCATTACCACTTGTATCTTTTCAGCTTGCTTTTCCATTACCACTTGTATCTTTTCAGCTTGCTTTTGCACTTTGCAGCACCAAAGACTTTAGAAGCAAATTGATGGACCAACTGTAGAGTCAGCCTAGGTAAATACCACGCTTACTGTCACTTCTAACAGTATAATTAAACACGAGTTAGAATTTGCAATGTGTTGACATTTTATCAGTTAAGGATAGGCAGGGGAGAGAGAGGAAAAAAAAAAAAGGAAATAAAGCTTCTGTGATATTATTTAATTCCATGAGGTCACTCAGAATTATGGTTTTTTGTTATGTTTGATATATAAGAAAATCAGTTTATTATTATTATTAATTATTAATAATCTCTTATGCATTTCTTTTGTTATTGTTGGTCTTGGTTGTGTTTTTTTTGTTGTTGTTTTGTTCTTTTTTTTTTTGTTTGTTTGTTTGTTTGTTTGTTTTTTGTGGGGATATAATGTAAGAAGTTCAATAGATTTTTATTTTTTTTTCATTGTGAATTTTCATTTTATATTTTGCTTCACAGCTATGCTTTTCCAGCTGTTGCTGGAAAGTAATTACAATTCAGTCAATTCAGCTTATGCGTGGTATCTGCAGTTTGGTAAATTCTCTAGTGCATCTTCTGAAAAAAAGATTTTCAGCTTACTTAGACAAGATTAGATTCTCCACCTGCTCTACTCCCCGTAAGAGTCAGCATCTTTGTGAGAGGTAGTTTTGAGTATAAATGTTGGGACAGAGTCTCTTGGCAGGATTTGCCACAGAGGTGACACATTCTCCTCTTGGCAGTTGACACCATGGAGATGACACATTTTCCACCAGCAAATACCTAAGGGAAACCTATAATTAGTTAGCCTTCCATGATCACCATAGTTGTTATAGTTTAGTTACAGCAGTACCCTGAAGCTGAACAAGGATACTGATACATGTTTCTAGGCAATCCTAGTTATTTTTCCTCAGGCATTAAGACAATGGGAAAGAAGACAATTGGGTTCCTTGAGTTGTTTCTGGGAAGAGGAAAATGCTACCAGCTTAAAGTTGAAAAACAAAATGACCAAACATATAAAAACACGGAAAAAGTGAAAGCAGGCAAAAAATGAAAGATATACTCAGATACTAGAAGAAGGTGTTCCAGCTTGACAATCTGGAAACATTTTACTTAATACAAGTTTAGGATAAACTGAAACAGGTATGCAAGTATACCCAACTGGCTTCAAACTGGCTTCAGATGGGATGTTTTTTTATTATTATTATTGTTGGTTATTTTATTTTACTTCATTTTGTTTTTATTTTTTATTTTTTCCTGCGGACTTATGAGTTGTGATTCCTTCCTTTTTCCTCAGAGAAGGGGAAGGAAAAGAAATTGTGAAGTTCGGACTGATGGAAGTTTGGAGTATTTTGTCTGCAAAGTATAGCTTAGTATATATTTATCTAACAAATCACATTACTTATTGCCTGATTACAGTTTCATTATATTTTGTCACCACTTATTTATTTGTAAACTCTGACTTTAAAAATTCCTCTGTAGACTTCGACATAGCCAATTCCAGATTCCCATCTGCTAGCAACTCTGAAATATTATTACTGTTTTCTATGTAAGAAATTAAATGAAGCATGCTGTAAAGGGACAATAGCAGGAGCCTAGAGACATTAAGAAAGCAACGTACCTTGTCAGGTTAGTTTTAATTCCTCTAAAATGAAATCTGTAGGTCAAGACAGGCTATTCTTGTCAATCAGGCCTTTCTTTAATCCCTGTGTTAAAGTAGTAGATGTAGCTGGAACACTGGCCTGGCTAGGCAGAGGTGATAGTGCATTGTAGTGAAGGAAAAGAAAGCTCTTTTGTCTCAACTGTGTGGTGCCAACACCCTCTTGTCATACTGCACTTCATTTTTAACTCCGGAGATCCAGCTCTATCTGGAAGAAAATACTGTTTCAGTATTACACCAGCAGACACAGCAGACACTTTATAGACTTCAAAATGGTCTATAGATGCCCAAAACTGCTCCAAAGTTGTAGTAGTTTGTAGTAGTCTTTTTTTTTTCCTAGTTCTTTCACTTTTATTACTGCCAGATCTTATTATAATAGAAACCGCATTTCTAACAATACAGTATGTTGAACTGAATCAATAAGAAAGAGAATTAATGAATAAAATATATTTATTATTCTCTAAGACAAAAAAAAAAAAAAAGCTATCTTCATATTTGGATTACAGGATATATTACAATAATTACTTCAATAGAAAAAAATGATGTCTGTTAATCAACACTTCATTTGAGCCAGCTTTTGCCTCATCTGAAAAATTAATGAAACTTTGTAAACTGATAAATTGCATTTTGAATACCAATAAAACATTTTAATCTTTAGTTTTTAAATGAGTGACAGTTGAACCAGTTATAATGAGAATCTGTTTTAAGAAAATGTTAAAACTGAAAAATAGAGAAAAATAAAAATTAAAACCATTACAGAAAAGTAAAATATTGACTTTGGGGAAATGGAACACATAAAATAGAACATTTATCATGACATGACTTTGGACATAAAACTTGGACATAAGTTTTATATTTTCAGGTGTTATCTATTAGCAGAAATCTGTAGTTCTCTACACTGAAACAAATAGTTTGCTTTCTTTACCTCACTTACAAAGTTATATCTTGGAAGGGGGCTCAACAGGCCTGCGAAAAATGAGTCTGGCTTATGAACATAACAGTATTGCACAGAACTATGATAGAGAGGCCATCAGCCTCTCTGACTTAGTGCTTTTTTATTTGTTTGTTTTTCTTTAGGAATTACAATGGTGTCATACTCTCATACAGTAATCTGGCACATGAATGAAGAGAACGGATGGGAGACATCTTAGAAGAATCTAGTAATAAAAAGATACCAAAATATCTTTATATTTTGACTTCAAATATAGACTTCAGATAAATTATTATTTAAATTCTCATAAATTATTATTTAAATTCTCATAAATTATTAGTAGACAAAGTACAGTCTAGAAAGCCATGGACAGTGGATCCCAATCTAGAACCCAGTTTAGAGTACATGTAACACTGAGCTCCTCAGTCAACAGACATGAATCACCTGCTGAAAAGTATGTTTGTTAAGAACAATTCTCAGTCCATATACTTTGAAACTAGCGAACATAATGTGAATTTACTGCACAGTTATTTCTCTGAGTATTTTTCTTTCAAGTCAGACTGAAGAAATATCACTATCAGAAATATATTAATTAGTGACTGCTAGGTTTACATTTCAAGTACCAAATGCTGTTTCAGATATGAGTTTAAAAAATGTTAATTCAGAAAAAGGATAGATAGAGCAAAAAGACTACAGGTGTCATTCAATTTTAATCTTCTATTTTTTTTTTTTTCAGACACACATATCATAGGGTATCATGCATAAAATAAGCTCAGCTTAAAATTTAGATAGTTTTTCTATTCCCTCTTTTCAAACTTATTTCTTAGATTACCAAAGAAATTGGTTGTACACCTTGGAGCATTTTGTACATGGCATTAAATACAGGCATTTCTGAAAAAGGTGGTTTGGTGTTCTCTGACTGCTTAACAAACCATTTATCTTTTATTTATTTATTTATTTTCACTTGTGACATGATTTAATGTGCAATGAAATTTCTGTTAGGAGATTTTTCCAGCTGAAGATATGTCCCAAAGGGAAAGTTTCCTTTGAGGTTGTTGGATAATACACAGGAAAAAATGAAACAATTCATATCCCATTGGTCAAAACTAAACTAAACAAAAAGAAGTGAGCAAACAAATCAACAACAACAACAAAAAAACTACAAGGATGTACTCCCATCATTTTTAACTTACATTGCAAACAACAAAATTATTAAAAATTTAGACTGTGCAGCAGATGATTACAACTCTGTTTAAAATGATGTTTCTTTTAACATGTCTTATAGCACAAAGTGAGCCAAAGTGAGCTCTCAGTGCAAAGTTTTTTTTTTTTTCTTCTTTTTTCTTTTTTTTTTCTTATTTTTTTTTTTTTTTTTTTTTTTTTCTGTATCAATGTATATATTCCATTAAAACATATGGGAAGTAAAAGGAATTTTGGCAAGTGTGCCTCTACAGAGGAATCAAGTCTGTAAGAAGACTTGGCTGTAGAATTTATTTCATGTCAAAATGGATTACAGATTCAATCCAGTAGGCAAGAATTCTCATGTGCTAGCAAGACTTTTGTTTCCAGAAATGAATTAATTTTTGAAATGTTGTTTGGCTAAATTTGTAGTAGAGTATGTAAATAGGCATATGCTTCTGGACTGAATAAGATCATGTTTTTAACTCATTCGGGTTGGAATCAAAACAGAATAATTTTAGCAATCTTACTAAGCAGGGATATACCATGTTTGTAAAAAGTATCTGTGTTTATTCAGATAGACTAGTGGTATTCCAATTGGATTCCACTGAATATTGGATTTCCATCTTTCTTTGGAGATATATGAAATGAAGCTTATTCTGAGAGACAGTATGTGACACAATATGACTGACTGAAATTCTAGATAATTGCACCAAAAACGGAGCTAAACATTAACACTCAAAAGAGAGGACTTCACTAAGGTGGCAACAAAATTAGCAGAATGAAATTCTACCTTTTTTTTTTTTTTAAAAAAAAGAACAACTTAGGGATACTGTAGCAAGATAGGATGAGAGTAACTTATAATTAAAAGATGATGGAAAAGCAGAGCAATCCTCATAGATTTTCCCTAAAATAGCCTCAAAGCTGTCCAGAGCTTCTTTTCCTAAATGTTTGTGTGAAAGTCACATTCAGACCAAATATTATAGATTTTTGTGTTTCAAAATGCTAAATTTTAATTAAAGTATAAAATAAAACTAGTGAACTCTCACCCAGAATTAGAATTTGAGGAGCAGATTATATTTTTTATCTCTTTTAGACTGCTCACACAAGCAGAGTAAGTATTTTTTCTCTTCTCTTACATGTGTGATAAGCAAAAGTTTTTACTTTCAGAGCAGCTAGACTGGGTAAGTAATTTACTATTCTCTGTAGGAAAAAAAAGTTTCAGAAGGTTCTGTGTAAAGCAGTGAATATAAGTCCAAGCATAATAAGGAATACTAACAAGATCCAGATTAAAAGAAAAGAACAAACAACCAAACATTGGTGTTTCAACTGAAAAGCAGGAGTACTCAGGAGTTTACCCTGTATTTCACATATGTCATTACTGATTTGGGAGGCAAGATTGCCACAAAAATATTTGCTTGGTTTAGAATGATGTACAAATATTTAATCATGAGCAACATGTATATTTTGCAGAAATTCAAAATGGAGACAGGATTTATGAATGCAGATGTTTCCCCCAGGTCCTTTGTTTTATCCCAAAGAATTTATCATTACACAAAATATCACAAACCAGATTTGTTAAAAGTTAAATAGCCATATTTCTATAGTCCACTCTCACCATGGAAAATCTACTAGTTCTTAAAATCCCTATGGTCTAGAAAGGAAGTTTATTTATTTATTTAGTCTTCCAGGAAGCTTACTTCAGCACAGAGACTTGGATTTATTGCACTAGCTTAAATAATTAAGTAACTAAATTAGCATATGACAGTCATAAATTTTCCATAATTACCAAAGTGCACCCCAAAGCAAGATTCTGATCTTAGATGAAGTAAATTTGACATCTGGAAATTATCTGTTGCTACTTAAATGAAGCTTTCTAAACTGAATCTGTGTGTCCGAAGAATGACAGTGAAGCTAGTGAAGGGTCTAGAAAATTCAAGAATTAAAGTTGTGTTTTTGCAGTGAAAAAATCTACTAACCTTGTATATTCAATAGTGATTGCACAGTCAAAAGAGTAAGCCTTATGAGGAGTGGCTAAAGAAACGGGTTATTTAGCCTAAAGAAGAAGCTCAGGGAAGACCTTATGTATCTCTACCCACCTCATGTCTAACCACCTCATGTAGAGACCTTATGTCTCTACATGAGGTGGGTAGACATTGGTTTGGGTGGGGATCAGTCTCTTCTCCCACCCAAACAACAAGCAATAGGACAAGAGCCTCAAGTTATGCCTTGAAGTCTAGATTGGATATTAGGAAAAATTTCTTCACTGACAGGGTTATGAGGCATTGGAACAGGCTGCCCTGTGAAGTAGCTGAGTCACCATCCCTGGAGGTATTCAAAAGACGTGTAGATGTGGTATTTAGGGATTTGGTTTAGTGGTAGATTTGGCAGTGCTAGGTTAAGGCTTGGGCTTGATGATCTTAGAGGTCTTTTCCAACCTAAATGATTTTATGATCCTATGAATAATAAAATGTGCAGCTTTTAACACTTACCGATTTTTGCTCCTAATACAGATGTTGCCTGGGCTAAAGACTGGAATTATGAAACTTTTTGGATGCTACCACTTACAGGCAATGTCCCATATAGATCTCACGCACAACTGAGTTGTTTGAATTGCAGTGTTCTCTTCATGTCTTCTAGAAATGTCTTGTGACATTCCTGTGTTGTTTTTTGTCAGTTTTTGTATTTTTTTCATCATTGGAAAGGGCTCTTTGTGTTGTGAAGAGTATCACCTAAAGCATTATTTTCCTCATGACAAGAAGATTGCAGATCCCACTTTGCTCTGAACATAACCTAATTTTCCTTAGTTATTCTAATCGATATACCTAAAACACAAAGCAATATTTACCAAGCTATCTCTGATTATATTATGTGTTCTTCAATTTATTTTTCCAAATTCATAATGGAAAAACAGTCTTTCTGAAAGCTCCACCAAGTGAACTTTACTATAAAAACCAGAACCCTACTGCCTGAAATAATTGCTTGTAAATTGCAGGATCAGGACCAAAAAATTAATATTCTTAGGCACATGCAGGAAATCAGAGGAAGCGGAAGAAAACTAGAGGATGAAACTGAAACATAAACGTCAAGACACAACATATGAAGTACTAAGTAACATGTCTTGGATTTTGGATATCTGGACCTGCTTCAACAATCCCACATCCTTCTTGTGCTGGGGGCCCCACACCTGGATGCAGCACTCCAAGTGGGGCTTCACAAGGGCAGGGAAGAGGGGGACAATCACCTCCTTTGACCTGCTGGCCACTCCTCCATTGATGCAGCCCCTGATGCAGTTGGACTTGTGGGCTGCAAGTGCGCGCTGCTGGCTCATATCAAGCTTTTGATCCACGAGAACCCCAAGTGCTTCTCTGCAGGGCTGCTCTCAATGAGTTGTCCACCCAGTCTGTGCTCATGTCTGGGATTGCCCTGACACAGGTGCACCACCTTGCAGTTGGACTTGTTGAACCTTATTAGGTTCACATTGACCCAATTGTCAAGCTTGCCCAGGTTCCTTTGGATGGTATTCCTTCCTTCTGGTGTAGCAACTGCACCACTCAGATTGGTATCATTTTGCTGAGGGTGCACTTGATCCCACTCTCTATGTCATTGATGAAGATATTAAACAGCACTGGTCCCAGGACAGACCCTTGAGGGACACCAGTCATCACCAGCCTCCACCTGAACATAGAGCTATTGACCACCACTCTGAGTGCGGCCTTCAAACCAATTCCTTATTCACTGAATGGTCCACCCTTCAAATCCATACCTCTGCAATCTGGAGAGCAGGATGTCATGTGGTACCTCCTGTGTCAAAGGCCTTGCAGAAGTCCAGGTAGCAGGAGTAGAGTATGATGGAGTAGAACTCCATCATAGAAGGCCACCAGATTGCTGAGGCATAATTTGCCTTTGGTGAAGCCATGCTGGCCGTCTCGGATTACCTCCTTGTCTTACACATACCTTGACATTGTTTCCAGGAGGATCTGATCCATGAGTTTTCCAGGCACAGAGATGAAGCTCACCAGCCTGTAGTTCCCTGGGTTTTCCTTTCTACCTTTTTTTTCCTACTCTTTTTTATTGGGAGCGATGTTCCCTTTTTTCCAGTCACCAGGTACTTCACCTGACTGACAGGATTTTCCAAATATGATGGAGAAAGACTTGCTGACTACATCAACCAGTTCCCTCAGACCTTGAGATGTATGTCATTAGGCCCCATAGACTTGTACCTCCTCAGTTTCATCAGGTGCTCTTGAACTTTGCTTACAGTGGAAAGCACTTTGCTCCCTCAGCCCTCATTTTCATGGTTTTGGAAATGAGAGTCGAAAGAATTCTGACTGGCAGTGAAGACTGATGCAAAGAAGTTATTGAATACCTCAGCCCTCTCCATGTCTGTTGTTACCAGTTCTCCCTTCTTGTTACACACAGAGGCATTAACTCACGGAGAAGTGTTGATAAGGGTTGCATATTTATTCTGTAAACTTGGTTCATTAATTATTTTACACTATGTTGTAGATCACAGAATCACAGAACTGAATGGGTTGGAAGGGACCTCCAAAGATCATCGAGTCCAACCCCAATCCAAAGCAGGTTCCTTAAAGCAGGCTGCCCAGGTAGGCATCCAGACAGGCCTTAAATATCTCCAGAGAAGGAGACTCCACAACCTTCCTGGGCAGCCTGTCCCAGTGCTCCGTCACCCTCACTGTGAAGAATTTCTTTTGCATGTTGGTGCGGAACTTCCTGTGCTCTATCTTGTGACCATTACTCCTTGTCCTGTCCTCGCAAACCACTGAAAAGAGGTTGGCCAAATCCCTCTGTCTTCCACCCCTCAGGTATTTATACACATTGATGAGATCCCCTCTCAATCTTCTTTTCTCCAGGCTGAACAGACCCAGGTCTCTCAGCCTTTCCTCATAAGGAAGATACTCCAGGCCCCGTATCATCTTTGTGGCCCTCTGCTGGACTCTTTCCAGGAGATCCCTATCTTCTTTGTACCGGGGAGCCCAGAATTGGACACAGTACTCCAGGTGAGGCCTGACTAGGGCAGAGTAGAGGGGGAAGATCACCTCCCTTGACCTGCTGGCCACGCTCCTTTTAATGCACGCCAGGATCCCATTAGCCCTCTTGGCCACAAGGGCACAGTGCTGGCTTATGGTCAACCTGTCATCCACCAGGACCCCTAGGTCCTTATCCTCAGAGCTCCTCTCCAGCAGGTCATCCCCCAGCCTGTACTGGTACTTCAGGTTGTTCTTTCCCAGGTGCAGGGCTCTACACTTGCTCTTATTAAATCTCATTTGGTTTCTTCCTACCCATCTCTCCAGCCTGTCCAGGTCTCGCTGAATGGCAGCACAGCCTTCTGGCGTGTCAGCCACTCCTCCCAGCTTTGTGTCATCAGCATATTTGCTGCGGGCAGACACTATTCCCTCATCAAGGTTGTCGATGAAGATGTTGAACAAGACCAGACCCAGCACCGACCCCTGGGGAACACCGCTAGTCACAGGCCTCCAGCCAGACTCTGCTCCGCTGATCACCACCCTCTGAGCTTGGCCAGTCAGCCTGTTCTCAACCCACCTTGCCGTCCACTCATCTATCCCACACTTTCTCAGCTTTGCTAGTAGGATATCATGGGAGACAGTATAGAAAGCCTTGCTAAAGTCAAGGTAGATGACATCCACCACTCTCCCCACATCTACCCAGCTGGTGATGCCATCATAGAAGGCAATGAGCTTGGTCGAGTATGACTTCCCCTTGGTGAATCCATGCTGACTACTCCTCATAACCTTCTTCTCTTCCAATTGCTTGGAGATGGCATCCAGAACACACTGCTCCAATACCTTTCCAGGGACAGAGGTGAGACTGACTGGCCTGTAGTTTCCTGGATCCTCCTTCCTGCCCTTCTTGAAGATCAGAGTGACATTGGCTATCCTCCAATCTTCAGGCACCTCACCCATTCTCCAGGACCTTTCAAAGATGATAGAAAGCGGTTCGGCAATCACATCTGCCAGCTCCCTTAGCACACGTGGATGCATCTCATTGGGACCCATGGATTTGTGTGCATTGAGCCCACTCAGATGCTCCCGAGTCACTCCCACGTCCACCAGGGGGGAGCCTTCCATTTCCCAGACCCTTTGTCCTATTGCCAGGGGCGAGGAGTTCTGGAGGAGAGTCCTTGAAGCAAAGACTGAAGCAAAGAAAGCATTCAGTATCTCTGCCTTCTCAACGTCTCCTGTGACCAGGACACCCCCCTCGTTCAGCAAGGGACCCACATTATCCCTAGTCTTCCTTTTACTGTTTACATACTTGAAAAAAAAACAAAACAAAACAAAACAAAAAACAAAAAACATTATCTTTTATCTCTTTTGCAAACTTCATCTCTAGGTGGGCTTTAGCCTTTCTTGTCACATCCCTGCAAACCCTGATGACACTTCTATACTCCTCCCAAGAGGACAGGCCCTTATTCCACATTTCATAAACCTTCCTCTTCTTTTGATCTTATCAATGATCTCCTTGCTCATCCACACAGGTTTCCTGTTCCCCTTCTCCAATTTCTTACTCTTAGGGATGCACCAATCCTGAGCATGGAAGAAGTGCTGTTTAAATGTAGCCCAGCTCTCACATGCACCCTTGCCTTCTGGCAACCTAGCCCATGAGATACTCCCAAGCAGGTCCCAGAAGAGGTTGAAATTGGCTCTCCGAAAGTCCAGGATCGCCATCCTGCTTTTAGCCTTACTTCTTCTACCAGGTTCCATCTTGAACTCCACCATCTCATGGTCGCTGCATCCCAAGCTTCCCCCAGCCTTCACATCCCTAACAAGCCCTGTTGGATAGCCCTGTTGGTAAAGACAAGGTCCAGGAGCACCCCCCACCTCGTCAGCTTCTCCACCACCTGTGTCAGAAAATTGTCTTCAACACATTGTAGAAACTGTTTGGACTGCACGTGCCTGGCCAAGTTGCTTACCCACAGATGTCCGGAAAATTAAAGTCCCCCATGAAAACCAGTGCCCGTGATCATGAGGCTACTACCAGCTGTTTGTGGAAGGCCTCATCGATCTCCTCCTCCTGACCTGTTGACCTGTAGTATACCCCCACAATAGTGTCCCCTATACCAGCCCACCCCTTAATTCTCACTCACAAGCTCTCCACTTGTTCATCACCCTCCCCCAGGTGGAGCTGGGTACACTCTAATTGCTCCCTCACATACAGGGCAACCCCATGATGTCCATGATTTAGTCAAATACTCTTCTGCCCTCACAAGTGCTCAGGTTGAAGATATATCTTTTCTTATTTGATATTCATGGGAGAAAATTGTTAGATAATGCATGTGAGACTGACCCCTTTTACAGTGTTTAAGCAATGGATTAAATCTCCTTTGAATGAAGTAGTAATAAAATAAAAACAAAAGAATATTCAGGGTATTACACATACAGCAGTAGAATTTACAAGAAGAAGGAAATGAAAAATGGCATAGGTTAATTTTTTTTTTTTTTTTTTTTTTTTTTTTACAGCCACAGTTGAAGTGGTGGTTTGGGAAGAATTATAATTCTATGTAATTCTATGAATTATATAGGTTTGATAATGCCTAGAAGATGCAAACAGTGTGAAAAATTTACCTTATAAATAGTTGCTGATATATTAAGAAATATTATAGAAGTTGTCTGAGAAACAGAAGTATGAGGCTGGACAAATGTTTGGCAGATCAAGGGTATAGACAAACACCTGTGAGTCATAAAAATCTAGTAGGAGAATTTCACGGTAGGGCAAATAATGTCGTAAGAAACAATTTCACAGGAGCACAGAGGCAGAAGATGAAGAATCTTTTGGCATCCCTTTTGAGAATGAGAATAAATCTCATCATCAAAAAGGAAAATGAAGGAGAATGAATAAGTAATAATCAGAGTGATAAGGGAACCCCAACATCAATTGTAACTGAGATGCCAGTAACCCTATAATTTGATAAGAAATTCTGATCAGAAGGATTGTTGATCAATGACAGAGGACATGCTAACACATAGACAGTACAGACAATCTTGAGGCAGTGTCTGAGTCCACATCTTGTCCCACTTGTACTTGGTAGTTATATGTCAACTTTGTTTCACAGATTTGTTGATACAAAAAAACACTTAGCATATATCTGGTCTGCAATTGTAAGATAAACATTAAGTATAAAGAGAGAATAAGAGGGACAGAACAACCATAGATTTTTTTTTCTTTCCTTTTTTTTTTTTTTTTTGAAATAAATTGACTAATTTAATTAGAATATACAAACCAACTACCAATACCCTATGTCCCCAAATAGAACTAGCATGCTCCTTTATATTAGTCTTTTACCTTTTTAAATTTTCTTTGTCTATTTCCAGTGTTCTCTAGAATTTGTCCTTCCTTCATTCTTCCAAATCCCATGTATGTTTTAAATCCTTACTCTTATAACCTACATACCATACTGAAATACATTTAAATACGATTTAAACTTAACACTCAGCACTATGTTGTTGAGTAATTACTGGTTCATATGCTCAAAGATAAATTTATCTGAAAAAATAAAGTCTTGGGGGAAAGTAAACTTGAACTGTTTGACACACGCTTCGTTGGGTTAGAAACTGGCTGGATAGCCGGGCCCAAAGAGTCGTGGTGAATGGAGCCAAGTCCAGTTGGAGGCCAGTCACTAGTGGCGTCCCCCAGGGCTCGGTGCTGGGGCCGGTCCTCTTTAATATCTTCATCGATGATCTGGATGAGGGCATCGAGTGCACCCTCAGTAAGTTCGCAGATGACACCAAGTTAGGTGCGTGTGTCGATCTGCTTGAGGGTAGGAAAGCTCTGCAGGAGGATCTGGATAGGCTGCACCGATGGGCTGAGGTCAACTGCATGAAGTTTAACAAGGCCAAGTGCCGGGTCCTGCACCTGGGGCGCAATAACCCCAAGCAGAGCTACAGACTGGGAGAGGAATGGTTGGAGAGCTGCCAGGCAGAGAAGGACCTGGGAGTGATGGTGGATAGTCAGCTGAATATGAGCCATCAGTGTGCTCAGGTGGCCAAGAAGGCCAACGGCATCCTGGCTTGTATTAGGAACAGTGTGACCAGCAGGGCTAGGGAGGTGATCGTCCCCCTGTACTCAGCTCTGGTGAGGCCGCACCTCGAGTACTGTGTTCAGTTTTGGGCCCCTCGCTACAAGAAGGACATCGAGGTGCTTGAGCGGGTGCAGAGAAGGGCGACGAAGCTGGTGAGGGGCCTGGAGAACAAGTCCTGTGAGGAGCGGCTGAGGGAGCTGGGCTTGTTCAGCCTGGAGAAGAGGAGGCTCAGGGGTGACCTTATCGCTCTGTATAGGTACCTCAAGGGAGGCTGTAGCGAGGTGGGGGTTGGCCTGTTCTCCCACGTGCCTGGTGACAGGACGAGGGGGAATGGGTTTAAGTTGAGCCAGGGGAGTTTTAGGTTAGATGTTAGGAAGAACTTCTTCACTGAAAGGGTTGTGAGGCACTGGAACAGGCTGCCCAGGGAAGTGGTGGAGTCACCATCCCTGGAAGTCTTCAAAAGACGTTTAGATGTAGAGCTTAGGGATATGGTTTAGTGGAGGGCTGTTAGCGTTAGGTTGGAGGTTGGACTCGATGACCTTGAGGTCTCTTCCAACCTAGGAAATTCTGTGATTCTGTGACATTGGTCAATAGGCTGCAATTGCCTGGGTATGCTGGCAGTCATCCACTGAATCAGTCACAACATCCTGTTGACCCAGTTTGAATCCTGTGTTGAGATTATACATATTGTATTATTTGGATTCAGCTTTGGGTTGGGGAATACTGTTTCCAATTTATGCAAGTTTTAATTCTGTTTTCACAGCTGTTGACTAGCTGTCTCCGTACCGCTTTTATCTTGAGAAATTTATCATGTTCTGTTTCCTTTTGATGCTTTTATTTGCTGGTTAGGAATAGGTTTAGAATTCTTTGCCAACTCTACATTCTAAGCCTCACAGAAAATCCTTTCATAGGTCTTCTGAGAACCCAATGTGGAGGCTACTGAGACGTTTTAGGACCACATCAATCCCTCTTCTAATACAACAGTTTTTTTTTCTTTTCTTTACCCTCCATGTTATTCATCTCCCCCCATTTAAATACCTTCTTACTTAGTCTTGGTGTACATAAATTGCACTTTATTAATAGTGGGGGCATATAAGGGCATATTCTGTCCTCCACCTTCCTCAATGTCTGTTTAAAATTAACACTGTCATATTTACTCATTGTTGTCTCCATTCAGGGAATAAATTCTCAAGTCAAAAAAACAACAATAACAACAACAAATAAAATACATAATATGAACTACTTATAAGACTGTTGGAACAAGATTTATAGATGTTGAATCAAGACTTTTGTACTGAGTCTGGCTGGGATGTTAACTTTCCCTGCAGCAGCCTATACAGTGCTGTGCTCTGCCCTTATAGCTAGAACAGCAGTGGTATCACACCAGTATTGTGTCTGCTGCTGAGCAGTGCTGGCACAGCATCAGGACTCTATCTAACCCTCCTAGAGGGTGCGCAAAAAAGTGAGAAAAGAAACATCATCAGGGCAGCTGACCTAAACCAACCAAAGGGATATTTTGTTTAGTTAATAAATTGTTTAGTTAATAATAATCTTTCCTTAATAATTACTTTTTTTTTTTCCCCTTTAATTAAATTATCCTTATCTCAACCCATGAGTTGTTCTTTACTTTACTTCTTCCCCTCTTCATCTAGGGAGGTGGAGTGAGAGAACAGCTGTGGTGTTTAGCTGCCTAGCACAGTAAAACCACCACAACTTTGAAATGAAATCTATTAGAAATCCATTAACATGCAAGTGGGAGAGGGTAAATAAATGCAATTTTCTGGAGACAGGCTTCTGACTGAAGATGCTACTGTTAAGTTAGTGCAAGCAAGACTGACTTGTAAAGCTGTAGTTTCTCTTCTGCAGTATTCAAAACAACAACAAAAAGCAACCTGTGTGTGTGTCACTTTTTACTCTTATGCAATTGTTTGACTGTTGCTTATAATATATATGTATATATATATATGAACATATGAACTTGATTCATAGGAAATTAATTACTACTGAGATTGAGATAGTGGGATCATTTTGAGGAGTAGTTTTGAAAATAATTAAACTCAGTTCTGGTGCTGGAAAAAATATTGGGAAAACAAACAAACAAACAAACAAACAAACAAAAAAAAACTGTTCCTGTTATCTGTTATCAGTTTGTTTAAGCTGATATTTACTGTGATGTTTATAGCAATAGGTTTAATATTGGAGAGGAAAGGAGTGAAAAAAGGCCCAGTAGGACATACAAATAGGCTCTGTTAAACTTGAGAGAGTTGAGATTCTGGGTGTACAATTTAACAGCAATCCTGAAAAATCTGTAAAGACATCATCATTATTCAAACTTTTTAATAGACTTTATCCACATGTTTTGCAGTTACATTTTCCACCTAAATCCATCTTGTCAATTCCACCACACACTTCCCAAGGGCATGTCTTAAGCCCTAATCCCCTTACGTATTTCTATTTTCTCCCCATGTCTCTATCTACTCCTTTGATCTGTACCCTGACCAAGAGAGAACACATTGAAGAGACACAAAAGATATAGATTGTCTAGAAGTTTCACTAGGCAGCTATGAATGGTCAGTCCTTCACAATAACACCTTTGTTCATCTCTGCCCCCACCACAGGAAATAAAGACAACCCTGGCTTCTAGCCAGCTACCATTTTTCAGGAAACCTATAAGTATTTAATATCTTTGTAAAGACAGTATGTTACAAAACTTCTGCTAAGTTTTGACTGAAACAGGCTGACAGGTTAGAAAAATATTATATTGAGACAGATAAATTCTAAGTATAATAATGAGATAAACTATGGACTCTTAGAAAGTCAGCCTAAATATATTTAGATTTGTTTATATAAATCATACATAAATGAACCTACTGAAAAAACATAGTTCTGTCTGTTAGCTAACAAATGTAAATAATTCCTGAGATATAAGGGTTGAATAGCATTCTGCTTGCCTTTCACATCACCAAAATCAATAAAACTTTTACAATATGAACTTTAAAAAAATTTTCCTGGAAGTCTTATATGCCAGAACCCAAATCAGTTAGTTCACAGTGAAAATGCAGTACTGGACATCTGAAACATAGCAATAACATGTTTTTGATACTATAACTAACTCTAGCTTACTGAATACAAATAATGAGGTGACAAAAAGATACAATTGTGCTTCTGGTCACAGCCAAACTCTACTCGACTGAGCATTCACTTTTTTTATTGTAGCTGTCACTTATAGAATCTTCAGTAGACACAAAACATAAAAAAAAAAAAAAAAAAAAAAAAATCAACACTAACTTCAATGGTCTAAGCATATGTATGCTTAACTGTTTTTTAAAATAAATGTAGACTTAAAAACACATTTCAAAATAAACTGTAGGCATCGTTGACTGTTTCTGAGTTAGGGTTTTAATTAGTAGAGTTGCTCACACATATCTGAAATTAATGCTACAATTATGTTATTATTTAAGTGTAGCTTCCTACGAAACGAAAGTCTGCGTAATTTTGTGCTGTGTATTTCTTTGTAGGTGAGTATGTGTGGTCTCTGTTTTTTTTTCTCTATTCAAAAACTTTTCTGCTGAATGGCCCAGTTTAACTATTATTGGGAAAGAAAAGATACATTTAGTCCCTAGAAAATTCAGGAAAAAACAGCAGCCATACACTGAAATAGACCTGTACTTGTGCTCACCTTAAGAGAAAGGCTTCAACCATATTAGATACAAGAGAGTACGTCTACTCCCACCATTGTGATTGCTATAATAATAACAATAAAATGACATTTTTTGCCTTGAATGAGACACCAGAACATGCAAACATGAGACAAATCATCAGAAAACAGGCTTCATTACACAGACACAACTATTAGTTCATGTTATTAGTCTGAAATTGATACTTTAGTCTTCCTAAACACAATACCTAAATTAAGAGCACAGCTAGTGCCCTTTCTTAAACAACCAATAATGAAGTATGTAAATTAGGAAAACAAGAAATTTTCTGAATGATTCCAACAGTGAGTCATAAAGAAATCACATTAAAAAAAAAAAAAAAAAAACACACACACAAAAAAAACAGCAAAAAACACAAAACAAACAAACAAACAAAAAGTTCAGAAAAGTTCAGAGAAATACTAGCCAATGCAACAAAATATGTGCCCTCACCTTTTTTTCATATACATTCATTGTTGAGGTGCATATATATATGTATATTTCCATATATATATATAAAATATATATATATATGGAAATATATATATATATATTGGAAATCTGATCTAAAGGAGCAGCAATTTGTCTTTTTAAGCTCATGACATGCATCAAGGCATGAAGTTAAATTCCTCACTACATCTTCATTGCATTGAGAACAACATTCAACTCATACTGCAAAGTGAATGAGAACTGTATCAACTTTGAACGCGACCTACTTTCCTGGAGACTGGAGAGAACTCAAACACAATTCAGACAGCTCTGCGAACATGATTTATACATCTTTCCCAAGATACGTTGGCTGTATCCCTGGGTACACGTTCTCTATATTTTGGTACTGTCACGTTCCTTCAGCCTTTTGGTAGAAAAAATGGGAAGTAAAACCATAGCTAGTTGACAGAGTTACATTAACACTCTCGCTGGGATTTTCTACTACTACATTTTTCTTAAGCAGTAAATAGGAAGAGAAACTGTTACAAAGATTTTATCCACAAAGCACCACTCTGTCAAAAGGGATTTCAGGAAAATAAGTTTTTCTCCTCAAAATAATAATACCATATAAGTGTTTTCTACCGCAGTATACCTCTGTTCTTCTGTTTTCATGCCTGAAGCTCCATGTCTGAGCTTTCTGTCTTAAATTGTGATTCCAGATGTTACAATCCTCACTTGATTTGGAGCTGAGGAAGCCCACCATCCCACTGGGTCAGGGAATTACTTATATTTCACTTGCGTTTGTTACCAGGTTGTCTATGAAAGGGCAGTGCACTAAGGAGGATAAATGGAATATTTGGCAGCACAAAAAAAAACTGAAATAATAAAACCCAGCAAAATGTAAAAGTACAACAACCCATTTCTAGTATAAAAGTTTTCAAATTTGAATAACATTGAATAATTCAGTTACAGTAACCACAGTGACTAGCATCATGTTATTTTAAATCTTGTGCATGTGTTTATGTAAAAGATATTTATAATACCTTAGTGTGTCTGACACAGATTAGAACTACAATTACAAATATAAATGTCATTTATGTGGCACTATAATTCCAAGATAGAATCAATCAAGTCATCTAAAATCAATCAAAAATATCAAATTACCTAATATTACTATTCTTTCAATCGATTTTCAGCAGACTTGACCATGTCCAAATTTATTTGTCAAAATATGTTTGTGCATGAAAAACTTTCCTTTTACTACCCTTTGAAAAATATTTCAGTAACAAATCCACAAACTGTCTGCTCTTGTGATCTTCCTTTATCTTATACTTGTTTGACATAAACATGTAAATTATGAATTGAATAGGTATTGGCTATCAAACAAAAGATATTAACAATGTATAGTATAGAAGTAACTTTGCCAGTGATATTTCAAGCAAAGATCAGAAAATAAAAATTTAAAAAAAAAAAAAAAAAAAAAAAAAAAGGTGGGGGGAAGGAGAAAGATTTGCACCTTCACACATATTTAAAAATTTAGAGTTCAGCAAATAAGGGAAATAATATTCTTGACAGCAGCTTAAGCTCATTTCTTTTTGAAAATGAATACTGTTCATTCACTGCAGCACACTGCAAATTCAGTAACGTGTAACTGACTAATTGAAAGGTACTATGAATTGAGATCCATATGATATAAAAGAGTATAAAATTCATGATATGGTGCTAGTTATATAAGAAATCAAATTAATAGAAAGAAACTTTAATTTTGCTTAGCAACAGTGTGAATTTTAAAAGACCTGTTTGTTAACAGACTAAAGTCAAAAATATTCAGTGAGGAAATCTGTGAATAATTCAGAGAAAATAAGTTAAAAAAAAAAAAAAAAAAAAGAAGCTCAAAATCCATTCACCTTTCTATATAAATTATTCATGTCTAATTATTCAGAAAATCTTTCAGATAAGAATAATGGCTAATATGTATTTAGTAATATGTATTTATATGTAATTAGTATTTAAAATAAACCTCTGACATTTTCTGTTTTTGATTTTTAACAATCCTTGAGAATTTAGGTGTCAAGATCTCATCAGCACAGGCTTCAGGCACCTAATTCACAAAAGCAATCTGAAAATCCCATCCATAAATGTATACCAAGGTGAATAAACACATTTTCTTATAAGTAGGGAAAAAAAAAAAAAAAAAAGCAAAGAAAAAAAAAGCTAATCTTCACCTGTTGATTTGTGTCTTTTGTGCCCTATGCTCCACTTTCTCCACATACCCACTACGTAGCCTTCTTAATGGTGGGTCCATTGGATGGATTTTGACACCTGCTAATTTATGGGAAAGTAGCTGCCAAAAAATGATTGCATGATGACTGAGTTCTATCATCCTTTCAGTCCAGAAAAATATTTGCACTTTTAAAAATATGGCTGAAATTGGCTATCAGGACTTAGAAAAGAATGGACCTAAATACACATGGAAGATGTATGGATTGGTCCTTTACATTTTTTAAAAAAATCTGAAATTATTGAATTTAATTGAAGATGTAGGAAAAGCTTGCTAAACTTGCTTTTCTTTTTTCTTCAATGAACAGTACCTTCACTAAAACAAACAAACAAACAAACAAAAAACACACAGAATCACAGAAATGTCTAGGTTGGAAGAGACCTTCAAGATCACCGAGTCCAACCTCTGACCTAACACTAACAAGTCCTCCACTAAGCCATATCACTAAGCTCTATATCTAAACATCTTTTAAAGACCTCCAGGGATGGTGACTCCACCACTTCCCTGGGCAGCCCATTCCAATGCCTAACAACCCTCTCAGTAAAGAAGTTCTTCCTAATGTCCAACCTAAAACACCCCTAGTGCAACTTTAGCCTGCTCCCCCTCATCCTGTCACCAGGCACGTGGGAGAATAGATCAACCCCCACCTCACTACAGCCTCCTTTAAGGTACTTATAAAAAGTGATAAGGTCAGCCCGAGCCTCCTTTTCTCCAGGCTGAACAAACCCAGCTCCCTCAGCCAATCCTCATAAGACTTGTTCCCCAGACCCCTCACCAGCTTCATTGCCCTTCTCTGGACTCGCTCAAGCACCTTGATGTCCTTCTTGTAGCAAGGGGCCCAAAACTAAACACAATACTCAAGGCGTGGCCTCACCAGAGCCGAGTACAGGAGGACAATCACTTCCCTAGCCCTGCTGGCCACGCTGTTTCTTATGCAAACCAGGATGCTGTTGGCCTTCTTGGCCACCTGAGCACACTGCTGGCTCATATTCAGCTGTCAACCAATACTCCCAGGTCCTTCTCTGCCAGGCAGCTTTCCAACCACTCATCTTCCAGCCTGTAGCGCTGCTTGGGGTTGTTGCTCCCCAAGTGCAGGACCCAACACTTGGCCTTGTTGAACTTCATACTCAGCCCATTGGTCCAGAAAATAAAATGTATAAAAGTATATATAAATAAATGTATATTTATAAATAAATGTATTGTATAAAAGTATATATATTGTATAAAAGTATATATAAATATACATTACGGGGAGATAAAAACAAATTCTAATATTCATGATATTTTAACAGAACTAACAAATCTTTCAGAATAAGAAAAAAATCTTTACATTTTATCTCTGTTTTCAATGAATATAAACTTTAGATCAATTGCTTAGTTGCTAAAATATAGTTCTTTAGATGTGTACTTAAAATTGTAGTTCCTACTGATGCAAGTCCCGTATAGGCAAAGGCTGTGGGTCAGTTAAAGTTCTGAGAAGTTAGATTTTGTTATTAGTGACAATTCTGGCCAGTACCCTGTTACAGAAGCTCACTGTGTCCCAACAGTCTGACTGAATATCCCTCCAGCATTCATCGGTTAGATAATCTTCTGAGTGATAGAGGCTCAAATATTTGGAGATTACTTTCAGTCTTTCCTTTAGTTTTCAGCACTGCAAACACATTCACATTCTCTAGATCAGAATGTTATTCTACATGCAATTAAGTAATTCTTGTTTAAGCAAAAGATTTTTGTGACTTGAAAATTGCGTGGAACTTACAATCCTAAAATCAGATAATTACAGAGTAATCAGTGTTGCAACACAAGGTCAACAGACAGACTACTAAACCTACAGCTTCAAGGCAATGCATTTCAGGAGGAGTACCCACTAATGATGTATGGTCAGGCATTATTTATGCCCTCATACATTCTGTTGCAGTGTGTCTATCACTCTACTAACCACAAATTTGTGTATTTATCTATACTTTAGCTCTTAAGAGATTGTGCCTACTTTATTGTAAGAAGTCTTCTTGTACCCCTTCCCAAATGCAAACATCAAATACTTTGTCAATTTCTCTAACTCTGATTGACAAATAATCAAAGGTTCTTCATACACTTGAAGGGACCTCTGTATTTGTTTCTGACTCTAGGGCCATATGCCCCAAAATAAAGAGCATTTTCAGATTTCAATTTTGCCTTAATTGTCTAGACATTGCATCAGATAATGTTAATAGCTATGTTGGATTAACTATATTAAATCTTCTCAGTCAGAGACTTAAGAAGATGAAGCTTGAAAATTAACTTTTTTTTTTAACCCGGTATTTTTTTTTCTAGATATGTTACCCTTGAATTTAAATAAAAAGGAGAAAATAACTAGGTGGACAAAAATAAAATTATCTTTTTAGTGATGGTATTAAACTCAGAATACGTTTAGACTAGAAACATTAGAATGGAGAGATAAAAGTTAGAAATGGAAATTATCAAGTAACTGAAATACTCTAAACACACTGAGTCAGTAGGACTTCAGTCACTGAAGTGCTAGGCCACATCTGCAACACTGGTAGCATGTTTTGTTATAGTCCAGATTATTTAGTAGATGGTCTTCTTCTCCCTCATTCCTATACTTGAATTTTCATGTACTGGATATACTGAAAGATATCTGTAACTAACAATACCCGTGAATTAGTTTATTCCTTCACAAAGATTTTATTTAAATTGATTACACTGGATAGATATGAATAGTCAAACAGTTCAATCTGAAATTGTAAAATTTGATCTACAGTATTCTGTCCTCCAAATTCTGGAAGTCATCAACAGCAGAAGAGTGAGGCCTTGAGACCAAGATAATATTTAGAGAAATCAAATATTTTATATATATATATATATATAAAATTCTGGATCTGTTAGATTACTATATATATATATATATACACACACACATGTATATTATAAGTAAGTGGCATTTTTGTCTCTTTTTCTTCATCTGAAAAAGGAGAATATTATTTTGCTGCTTTACAGGACATCATGATGATTACAGAGCATTCAAATAGTCAGATATGTGTAGGTTACGTGTATGGTAGCTGTGTAAGTTAAAGGGTACCTGTGCAGGTTTTTCTTTATTAAAATAAATAATCCACACACAAAATTTTATGTGGCCATGGGAGTCCGCCATGGAAAATAGCAGAAGAGTGACAGCAGAAGAGGGAATACATTCATGATCTATTGTGTTTAAAATAAGAAACATACTTTTTTATTTAGGACAGGTCAAAGATGGAATGATAATGTTTTCATTTATAAAAGAGGTAGAATTATTCCTTGAGAAATACTATGGGGCAGGAATATAAAATTTTGATCTGTTGTCAGAATGAAGATAGTTAGAACGTCCCATTTTTCTCTGGCTGCTTTAGAAGAAGCCATGGCGTGTGAAGAAAAGCTTGGTTAAATATTTACAAATTTAACTAAAACATTACAAAAATAGACATTGAAAAAATATTTTATTAGAATTAATAAGATTTACCAAAAAGGAAGTTTTAGAAAAAAATCATGGAAAGCTCTAAAGTAGCAATAACTTCAAAAATCCTTAAAATGTGTCATTAATTTTGTGGTGAAAGGAGATGAAATGGGTCCTGCAAGGAAAGTTTTCAAACTAGAAGAATACATCTGCAATGGCAGAATCATTGATTGATTAAGAAAAAAAAAAAAAAAAAAAAAGAGAGAGAGAGAGAAAAGAGAAATAGAAAAAAATTAGTTGTTATGGGAAGATTTTAGAAAGAAATTATCAAGTATTTTCAATGCCTATATTTTTCTAACACAATCTCTTCACATATTTTGTCTGACTTAAAGCAGTATTGCTAATACAGAACAATACCCTTCCAACTATAGGGTATAATTATAGTCCTTCTAAGCTGAGGAAGAATGGGAAGAAGATAGGGGAGAGGAAAATGGATGGGGGAAAAACAAAACAAAACAAAACAAAACAAAAAAAACAACTCTGAAGATATATTGATAAAAAAATTGAGAAATCATTATGATTTCTTCAGTTGTAACTAAAGTAATTATCATTACAACTCATTTCCTTAACAAGGAAAATGTTAACTGATTCAAGATTTGACAGTTTCTAGCTCTGGAACATGCTTGAGGTCAACCACTGGTGCAAAATCTTTCTTTGTGTTGTAGGGACTTACTACTTCAAAACCTTCAGCTCCAAATTCACTTTTGAGACCTACCAATGCTCCTCTGCAATTCATCTATAGCCCTTTATAGATCCTAACTCTTACTGGCACACATAATACAACCTGAGCAGAATTACTTGCACGTGGATTTTCTTGTCAAAAAAAAAAAAAAAAAACAAACCAAAAACAACAAAACAAACAAACAAACAAAAAACCGACAACAACTTCATAACATCATAGATGTCATAGAGAATCGTAATAGATAAATCAGGAAAGTCCTTAGGTCTCAGTTTCAAGTTGCAGAAAACAAACAAACAAACAAACAAACAAAAAAAAACAAACAAAAAAAAAAAAAAGAAACAGTATTTCAGAAACAACAAGTTTTCTTTTGGAAGAACATCAAAGATGGAGACTTGCATACTATCCTTGCAAAAAATCACCAGTGCTATGATGTGTCCTGGTCTTGCCCTTGACATCTCTCAGCATCCTCTCAAATTTTAGATTACATTCTTCAAATTGGTGACAGCTTAATGGAAGCTACATTTGGTAAACATAAGTATTCTCATAGTTGGTAAAGTTTCTCAATATGTGAAAGTAAGACCAATGCTACAAAAAGAAAATTGTAAAAGCATTACTGGATTACAAAACTGATTTATTTGAGGACTTCAATATATTCATTTGTAAAAGAAAGAACGAATGCAATCATTAACTACTGTGATCTCAACTCTTCCTATAACATTCTTAAACACTGTCAAAAACATTAAATTTTCAGAATTATTTTAATGCAAGTAACTTGTACTGTTTTACTCCCTTACTCTCTTTCCACTTCTTCAGAAAATTTACTAGTTCGTCTGCTGATAAAAATTACTTTATCTTGTATCATTCAGCATTTAAGAGCACTAGGACCCAGTCAGGACTCCATGTTACTGTATTAAGCTTTTATTTGCCCTCTCAAGACATTATTATTCTGTGTTTAGTATATACACAACTAGCCCATAACTGTTCTCAATAACAGATTATGAACATTAATGGTGAAAATTGTTATGACAGCTTGAGTTTTTTTCCTCTCAGTAGTTAGTGGAAAGTTAGTGAAAAGTCTTTCTCGTTTTGAAAATTTACCTCCTGTCATCCAAGACCAACCTCTCAGATAACAAGGAGTTGGATTCTATTAGCTTTGTTCGTACTGTAGGGAGCCTCCTCAGCAAATATGACCTAATTCATTGCCATTCATTACTTTATTCTTAAAAGCATTAATTATTTCTCCCATGTTTTTGCATTCTTTTGCAAAGTTGTGAAGCTTTTCATCCCTGTTCCCCAAACCCAGTGTCCAGATTTCTAACTTATACTGTTCATATCACCTTACTCACCAGCTCAGAATTTCCATTTAACACCTTTTTACACTGTGGCAAGGTTAAGAAATCCCATTATTTCCTCTTGAAATTCATCTTAAGCCCTTGCTGTAAATGGTGCATTGTGCCATGCAAGAGACAGATCTCCAGAGGAAAAATAAAACTTCTCTATTTGGACTTCTTAACAACAAAGCAAGAGGAAACATTCTCAAAACGAGATGTAATCATGAGACAAATCAGCACCAGCTGTAATGAACACCTGAGACACCTAACATTCTATACAATGTTATTTGCCTCATCTAACAAAGTGAAAATGGGGCATTTGGGGGGCATTTTGTAACTTTAATTTGATTTCATCTGCAGCATACTAATTTACTGGACAAGGGCTCAAAGCTCCTACATGTTCTCTTTTGGTCCTTTTATATATACCAATCCTAATAGCTGGCTATAGAAGGTTAATTTTTGTGGTGTAAAAACATCACAGCTAACTATTAAACCAGCACATTAGTCTACTGTTTGGGATCAAGATATTTATTTTCACTGCAAGGAAAAATCTGACATTTTTCTCTAGGCATCATATTATTCTTATTTCATTGACTGTCATAGCATCAAGTAATGATCCAGGAATTCCTTTTTATGTTTGCCCTAGCTCTGTCACTGACCGTAAAAGAGAATACAAAAAAAAAAAAAAAAAAAAAAAAGTTGGATTTGTTACTGGTAAATAAACAATGAACAATTGCTTTTTTTTCTTATTCTCACTCACTCATTCAACTTAGAGTTACTTCAAATTCATGAAGTAGTGTGAGAAGAAGAATTTAAGGTCATCTCTCTGAGTTTAGATGTTAGTTCTATTTTTGGAAAGAAAAATTAACAAATTGAATAGATAAAGAAAAACTAAACTTCTGAATTATGCTGTAATCAATAAAAACATGAAAAACATGAAAATTTCTTTCATTTTTTTCTCCCATGTATTGTAGTGTAGTGGGCTTCCATTTTAACCTCTAGAGTGAGAAAGCACAACAGAAATTGTGCATGATCACAGAATCACAGAATGGCTTGGGTTGGAAGGGACCTCAGAGATCATCTAGTTCCAACAAGTCTGCCTTAGGCAGGGATGCCATCCACTAGATCAGGTTACCCAGGGCCTCATCTAACCCGGTCTTGAACACCTGCAGGGACAGAACATCCACAACCTCTCTGGGCATCCTGTGATCTCAGCATGTGATTCAGATACAAGAATTTATGGCATTAATCACAGATTAAATGCCCTCTAAGACTTGCCTTGTCTGCTAAGAAGAAAATTATATTAATATTTTTAATTATCACCTATTTATAATTTTTTATTGAAAGGGAGTTTCAAAGGAATCTCTGAAGTTTAACAGTATTTTGGGGACCAAGGAGAGAACTTTGATGAGAATAGTGAATAATATCTTGGCAATAATATCAGCAATCTCCTTGCTGGATGTCCATTTTTCTGACTGAGTTTGTCTAACCCTTAACTTTTTCACGTGGATTACTGTTAAAGAAAGATCAGTGAGGGAAGGGAGGTTAGTCAAATAGGAAAGAAAACAGGCAGAAAGAAAAGAGTGGTGAATGGCCTCAGTGTGGGTGAGCTAAGGCTCTAAAGAGAATGGTGTGATCTGGAATAAATAACTAGTCAATACCAAGAGTGATCAGCTTGAAAATTATACATATTATGGATAAAGACAATGTACAAAGGTCCCTAGATAACCAATAAGGTACAGGCAGTTGAACTACATTTCTGCTGCTAAGATTTATCCATGTTAGTTACCCCCCAATCAGCATGAAAAGTTAAGGGAGATGCAAGAGTTAGATGTGGCTGCATAAAATTTGCCTTTAAAAAAAAAATAAATTATCACGACTCATTGAATGTGTCATAATGGGATTGGAATCCTAGTAAACTGAAACACTGTGGCTTGCTCTGAAGACAGACTAAAGAAGCCTCATTTCCTTTTATTGTCCAGAGCAATGCACAAAGACTGAGATTCTCTAAAATGCTTTCAAGTTCACCCTTATCCCTATAAGCTATTTGATGAGAAAGTGACTCTATAGCTTTTGCTCTGCCAATATTCAGTTCTAAAGTTGAGATACATTACTAGTCTAAGTGTAAATGCTATTCATGGCTACCTGTCATCTCAAACCCATTTCTCTTTAACAGTCACAGTTAAGAACTTTGCTGGTTTGCAGTTATGAAATTTCCTTTTATGCTTTATTTATTTATTTATTTTATGTCTTAGTAAAACTCCAGAAGGAAAATAGAGTTTTTTCTTCCCAGGATATTTCCCTACCATCAACTTTTTTCAAAAAACTCATAAAAACTATAGTCTGAGAATAAGATGTTTTTGTAAGAAGCAGGAAAATATGCATTTACATCGTCCTAAGTGAGGAAAATTAGGCAAAGAACTCCAATGCTTAAAGGTACTATTAAAAAAAAAAAAAAAAAAAAAAAGTGAATCCGTCAAGAAGTTGAAGTAAAAGGGGAATCTTTTATTAGTTTTGGTATGAAAAGAAGTCAGTCTTTGTCTTCATGTCAGTCCCTGGTTTTGAACAACAAAATGCATGGCAGTAGCATCATATTTCTAATAATTTCCCAACTGGTGACTTCAAATCTAAAGATAACTATGCTTTAGATCTCCATTACTCTTTATTATTGTTAGAAGGAAAATGTATGCAGTAGACTGAGCAGGACTGAAGAATCAGCCTTGACGACAGCATTTTTAGCTTAACGGAGACAGATCCTTGGGCATAGCATTGACTGTATATCTTGTAGGAAGTTAATGGTTTAATAGTTTGTCTGGATATCTGAAAGAAGAAACCTTCTTTTGAACTTTTGACATGTGTCCCTCAAAAGCCTATCTCACCTCCATCCAAAGACAAACACACTCCTTGGAGTTTTATAAAATGTCTCATATGCAGAACTAGAGCAAGCATTTGGGAAAAACAGAAAAACACGTGCATAGGTGTGTACCTCATGGAGGGCAAAAGTTTTTAATGTTCCAATGTATGTCTAACTTCTGCAGCTATAAAATAGAAGAAAAAAAAAAAAAAAAAAAAGAAAAAGAAGAACATTTTACTGGTCTCATTTGCTTGTTTATGTCCCCAGTGGGTAGGTGTATTTCATATACCAAGTTGATTTCATGAACAAAAGTTTCCTTTATCCCTCCCAAATGTCCATCAAGTAAAGACATTTATCAAATATGAAAGAATGCCTGTACCTCTCTTGTTAAAACCTTAAACTTAGACAATATTAAAAAAGGCTAAAAACTTCAAAGTTGTCTTGTTTTGTAGACCACACTGAAATCTGAATTGCGAGCCAACTGTAGAGAAAACTGATTCAATGATTTAGGGTCAGAAGAATTTTCATGAAACTTGCTGTATGTTTTCTTGCTTCTACTCAACTTCTAACATTGCCCAAATCCAAGAATCATTTGTCTGATTTCCTTCTTCAATGTTCAGAACTTATAAACTGACACTTAAACCACATAGCTGGATTGATAAGAGTTCTACATCACCACCCAGATATACAAAAGCAAAGGAAACATAATAATGAAGAAGTAAAAAGAGAATAATAGTATGTAGTAATAGCGTTTATGTATTAAGCTTAACTGCAAAAGGAAAAACAGACTTTAAGAAGAGGTGCACCTATTGTTTTCATCATATTAGTTTCAGTGTGTTAGCAGTTTTGTTTCCTCTTATAAGAAACTGAAACCTGAAAATGAAGATATTTATTTATTTATTTAATTTTATTTTAAGAATAAATTACATTCTCTTCTCAGGTAATGATTTTTATCTTAAGGTTGTGATAGCTATTGATAGCTTGCTGCTGTGCCAGGTTTCTCACTTTTTTTTTTGTTTGTTTGTTTTTAATACAACAATTAGGTAAAATAATATCCTCACTTCCAAGCTATTCCTGTTTTACAGTTCTTTGAGCACTTCAGTAAAACTTGATCATGTGCTTGCACTTGGCCTTTAACAGTGACAGCATCACTTTGGAGACTGTAAATAGATTCTGCCGAAGAAACAAATTTTGCAGAGATATTAGTTTTTTCTCTGTAACTGATATCCATATTAAATATATTTCTGTTAGTTGTATATATCTTTCATTCGGTGATTCTAAATTACACAAAAACTCAACACAGTATAAGTAAAAAAAATAGTAGTTTGGGTCACTTTTACTTTAAAATGAATCAGTGCAGTTGGGTGGATCAAGCAAATTTCCTTACTAAAGGTTTCAGTTTAATTTTTCATTGTATTGCTCTTTGTCTGACTTCTGATCTCTTTCAGACTTCAGTTTCCTTAAGGCTCAGATCAGATTTACATTTAAAGGGTATAAAACATTTTTACCAATTTAAAATTACATTCTAGAAATGCTAAATAATCATCATTTGTTCACATGAACTTATTGATAAAATAAAGAGAAAACAATACAATAAAGTAAAAGGAGAAAAATAGTTTACAAATCAAAATACAGCAATGACTTAAGAAACAAAAAATAAGTGTGTGTTCCACAGTTCATCAACATATTTCAGTTAGTTTTAAATGAGCTTTATATGGGGTAACAAGAGCTGTACAGGCCAGGACAAATTAATACTGATGACAGTAGCTAGCACAACATACATGTATAATTAAAAATGAGGAAGAAAATATTTCTGCAATATATATATATAATTTCTCACTACCAATGTTCAAAAAAAAAAAAAAGCTCAAAAATATAATTTTTCTTTCCTTTAAAATGTTGTTTACTTAATTGATTTCAGTAAACATGTTCAGTCCAATGCATATGGTATTTTACCGCTTAGTTTCAGTAGAAAGAAGAGCAATAATCTCACATTGAAAAGATGGTGAAACACATGGCATATACAAGCATTTGCCATGAGATTATTTTCTCATATTTCCTTTGTCTCTCCATTCAAAAATTCCTCAAATCAGAAATGTCTTTTGTAGCAATATCTACTCATTGGTTACATCCAAAAGAGTTGTTTATAATAAATATAAATAAATATTTATAATAAATTCCTTAGTATGCAACATACACTTTAACCTTGTGTCTGCTACCAATTCTATTTCCTCCATTACCCTTCTAAACAGTAGTGTTGTGGTTAGTCTGTGTATCTTGCTCTTTTTAAGAAAGAATATAGCAGTTGTCAAAAGACATAAATCCCTGCAGATAATAATGCATTGTGCACACAATACTCCCAGAATCCCTCCTAAAATTATTTTTCCCTCTTTCTTTTCCTGTCTCAACCCTTCATTTGCTTCTTCCTTGAAAAAGGATTTATTCTTTTTCTATTTTTGTAGCTGTATTTTCAGGTAAATGGTGAGCTGCAAATATTTGACTTTTATGAGATGCTGTGTAAAACTTTGTTTAAACACAGCACTTTGAAAAGAAGGCACTTATAACGGAAGAGGCAGAACTTTTTCTTTCACTTTGCTATCCATAAACCAGGTCTAATACCTTGCCTTTTTCTGTATGATATGTATATAAAATTATTTTCAGGATGTTTCATCACCTTGTGAAGAGTTTAACTCATTCACTGCTTGAATATAAAGATATCAAAATATAATGGTAAAATGGGTATTCTTAAAACTAATGTTCTTCAAATGAGTTTATTCTAGCTGGAATGGTTGGGATGATTCATACCAAATGCATATCTTTACACGCTGTGAAGAAGTCTAAAAATTAGTTATCCTCAAGAAGTTATCCTCAATAAGCCAGAAGTCCCAGGGTATCACATATATACACAAAGATGTGTAAAAACAAACAAACAAACAAACCAAAACAAACCAAAACAAACAAACAAAAAAAAACGAGATATGGTCTCCATCTTGTATTTGTCTGGACTTATAACATATGCAAAGTAGAAACTTCAGTCACATTTGTTACCCTAGAATGTACCTATAAAAGCTTGATCTCTACCTGCTTTCCTCCTGTGGCTCGGCACCATTTAGTCAAAGTAACAGCATACTTAGCAAATATATTTTCCATGTGCAACAATTCAAATCTGTCTCTCTATTCAGCGCTAATGAATAAAAATGAAACCTGAGAAGCCACATTACTAACAGAGTCAACAAGAAGACAATGACCACTAATGTATAGATGAAGCTAAGGAGTGAAGAAAAGAGGAAGAAAATCCATCCAATCCAAGTCCAAACTGATAGAAAAATCACACCTCTACAATAACTCCTCATCTGTGAGGGCACATACCGATAGCCAGTTTGACCCTGCTTGAGTCATTATCAGCTGGCAAGAGTTACAGGTACTGGAGTACAGGCACAATGAAATGTGATCCTCAGAAAAGCACAAGTGTGGATAAAGTGTATCTAGGGGCCCAATTTGTTCAGATTAGCACTGCTTGCGATACTGAGTAGAAGAGATCTACTGCACATGAGCACCTGATTCTTGGGTCCTTCTGTGATATTCATTCCTAAGGCCTGTAAACCAATGTCTCAAAAGAGCACTGGAGAGTTTAACATTGCTAGGCTAATGTTAGTCTGATCAATTACTTCCACGCCCTGAATTGTGAATACCTTATTATTGATTAATTTGATTATTGATTTGATTGATTAATTATTATTGATTTGATTGATTAATGATTGATTAATTCTTCTATTAAGATACGCAGGTCATTCCAAGAGGTAAATTTAATACTGTGCTGCATCTTTGAACAGGATTTGACATATTTCCTCCCTACTGCAATTATGTGGATAGAGTAGTAATCTCAGTTAGTAGACAAATGGATTGATTTAGGAAAAAAACAAAAACAAAAACAAACAAAAAAAAGTCTTTTTTACATCTAATTCTTTGTCATAAGAAAATATACAATACTTTTAAAAATTATTTTGTGGACATGTATTGATTTGAGGACATCTGTTGCAGCCCCTGGGAGATGCTAAATGCTCAGATTGGGGCCCAGAACAGCTAGTGTGCTGAGGAAGTCACATATAGCAAATCAATAGGATACCCTAAGGAGTGGCTGGGGAATTAGATATATAAGGAGATGGTTCTGCTCACTTCAGATCCAGAGGCTGGAATCCTTTCCTAAGATAGGTCCTTTCAAAAGCCAAAGCCTTTTCTTTTAAAGTAAAACCATGGTACGATGTCATCGTATGCCAAACTCATGTCACTTTTCCCCTGAAGAATGCTCAAACAAATTATAGGCCACTTTTGTTCAGCAGCCTTCTCTGTCTGCTACATAAGATTCACAACTATACAAAATAGAATTCAAGACCCATTAGAAACACCCACCACTTGGCTCTATAACCTTGTGGGGCAACCACTCATCGGGGAAATAGGCAATTATGGGTTTCTTGTGGAGTCTGTTCATCTTTTTTCCCCAGTAGACAGATTACTAAAAAGTGTAAAAGGGCCTCTTGAAGTAAAGACAGAATTTATGAACACTATAACTGCCGAATTATAGCATAATGTTCTTTCTAGTGTTTATCTTCTCACTGCCCACCAATTTCTGCTTTCACCTCTTTCCCTATATTCCTATGAATCACATGTTTTCTGTAGAGTATCAGAAGAAGCAGTAGGGAGTGCTTCCCCTTGCCAGCCTCAGACGATGATATACTCTAGAAATGAAAGAAAACATCTAAAGGAAGGTGCATTTTAACCCTGTAACCTGAGGAGAGCATTGAACCTGAGTGTATGAATGCTATAAATCTTGATCATGTTTTTAGTTCATTGTGAGCTTTACTGTCAATGTCATTCAGTTGTTCTCAGGAATTGCATACTGAATGACTTTGGAGACCTTTGGTACTTGGCTGCTCTTGGTATACAATTGCTGCTGCATAATTTATAGCATTTTGGGTATGCCCAAGTGAGAAAGTCACAGTAGGCACTGGAGAAATTTCAGTCACAAGAGGAGATACCTGTGAGGTTTAAACACCTGCAGAATAAGACAATTTATTATTATTGTTATTTAGAACTTCAGTCTGTAAAATCTGCCTATATCCTTCATTTGATACATGTCTTCTTGTCCTCAGGATACACACAGATCTAACAATTTACAATTCAGTGCAACACAGTAGAGAAAACAAAAACAAAAACATAAAAAAACATCTGAAGTAGAAGTGAAAGCAAAATAAAAACATGATGTTTTTTTTTTTTTTTTTTCAAGGCAAAACAATACATTATTTTTATTCCCTAGCTTAGTAGCAAGTTATTTTGCTTATCGAAATTGTTAAATCATTTTTTAGAACAAGCCAGAATTTAGACTGTTTCTTCTGCCTAAGACAAGCAGTCAATTTTAATTAACTCAATATGCAGGAGTCTTGGGTGTTTGTGGAAACTGGGCACACAGCCAATCCCCAAAGCACCTCTGATCAATTTGCTTGGAAAGAAGTAAAGAAAAGGAAGAGGTTTGCTTAGAGAGCTTAGAATTATAGTCTGAAATCTCAACAGCTGGAAATAAAAATAATTACACAGTTCTGCCTTCTTTACCTATCAGCGTAACACCATCAACATCTCTGAAGCTACTCATGTGAGTAAGCAAAAAGGAGCCTCTGCTGTAGAGATGCTGGTTATTATATGGAAATGTTGGTATACCAATTCAGATTTAATGTTTCTGTTGAAGTTCAGTATATCTATAGTACATACTATAATGATACTACACTATAATAATACTATAATTTATTATTATAAATAATAAATAGAATAATAAAATGATCATGTTTAAATTCATGCATGTCTTTGTGTGTATGCTCACATACACAGTATTTTAGACATTTTTTGAGGTGACAATAAAAAAAAAGTCTGAGATTTGATTTTATACTATTTGGACTGAATCCAAGAGGCATTATTAAGGTGGCAGGAGCTGTACATTGAATTTTCAAACAACATATTTTACTCTTTTATTGAATCCGAAATATAGAATCCTTAGTATGTACAACATTTCTTCCACTCTTATTATAAAGCAGCATGTGTATGAATGATAAACCAGCATGTGTGTGAATATCGGTAATTTATTTTACAATTGACTAAACCTAGAAATAATATGGTAACCTTTTAAGATTTGCAGTGATAGTTTCTCAAGAAAAAAATATTTTATCTAACTAATCAAATATTCACATTTAGCTCATCACAGAATATTCTAGCCTAAGAAAAAGAAAGTTTGTTTTTCTCCTAAAAAATAGAAATCATTTGACATGCTGTGTGGCTGTGTGTGGAACACTTCTTGCATTATTCAAACCTTTTTTAGACAACAAAACATTTCCAGTAATGCAATTTAAAGCAAAGATAAAAATTGTCCCTTGATGCTTTTTTTCTGCAAAATTTTACTGGAATTTTGTAGAGTATTAAAGGACTTAGAGAGAGAGAGAGAGAGAGAGAGAAAGAGAAATCTATTAAAGCAGATCTCAATTAAGTGAACTTTTACCTTTATTTCTGGTAGTCAATGTCAGGCCTGCCTAGATGTTTGATTGATTTATTGATTGGTTTTGCAAAACTGCTTTTGATAAAGTAGATTTTCATCACAGTACAAATGGAAAAGGTGTGAAAAGGGAAATTATTAATTTTGTAAGTGAGCAGAGCTAATGCAGACTCTAAAAGCTAATAACATTAATGGTCTTCTGTGTAAAGGGCTAAGAAGTTCACTCACTTTTTAGCTGCAAATTTGTGAAGAAGCTTCAAGCTCCAAGATTTGGCATTTCTGCCAGTGTATGTCAGGAAGGAGAGAATTTTCCAGAGCCTTCTTGAGCATCTTCATTTTAAAATAAAGCTTTAAAATTAATCTAGAGATTTGGGAAGTGGTATAAGATTTTTTGGTCTAAGCCCAGAAAAATGGAAGCTAAGTCTGGCCTTCCAATACAGGTCCTTGTATCCTTTAGCAGTTTAAGTAATTTTTTACAACCTAACTGTAATTTTTAACACCATTTTTCTCTAACTTTTTTGTCAGACCTCTTTCATCATTAAATTTGAAATGTACCTAACTTAATTGTAAATTTCATAGTGGTAAAACACATACTGTAAATTTAAGTCATGTTCTTTAATTTTTCTGTGCGTCTCTTTAAGAGACATAGCACATTACTGAAAAATATAAACCATTACATAAATTAATCTCTTTATTACTTTTCAAATAAATTTTAATAAATTATTTCTCTCTCTCTTTTATATATATATATATATATATATATATAAAGAACCGTAGATTTTGTGTGAACTGTCTGTGCTGTAGTTTCGAAAACCTGTAGATGACAGTGTAAAATATGCAAGAACTTCCATGCCTTGACAAAGGTTCTAGAAAAATCAGGCTCTAGTGTCTTCTTTCACGGTCCATTACACCATGGACTTACCTAAGACTCCAGATCAAGTAACTGGTTTATCACTGAAAGTTATTTACTGAGCCTACTATTCCATCATTGTTCTGATGACATATGCCCAGCCAAAAATTAATCCTTCTGTATAAACATAAAACACACAGTATTTCTAGAGTATATAGGATGAGGAAAGGCACATTTATTCTTGTTTCAAAACCTGTCACTATATCGGTATTAAATAAACTATATTAGGAAACCTGTCTTCTTGCATCACCTGATGCTTTGTCCTGGATGGCAAAACTGGAGAGATATATTCAGTTTTGAAGCAGAATAGAGTATTGGTAGAAATCTTTTGAGAGATATCAGTAAGGTCATAGAGCATTGTTAACATTGCTAGCAGAGTCAGCATGGTGCTGTCTGACACATATCACATACATCTTACTCAGAGCATAGACAGAGTGAGCAAATGAATTCCTGCGTTTGTCCATGTAGACTTTTTTTTTTTTTTAATCTGTCTCCCTGTAGGACATTGCAAGTTCTCCATAGTAGAGATTGTCTTGCAGTGTGTATGTTTTGAACATTCACCAGATGACATAACACAGGCTTAATAGGTCTGTGATGAGGTTTAGAAAGCCAATGTAATTCAGACACACAGAAGCAGGGACCAAAAGAAACACAGCATCAATTAACAACCTGAAAAAGAGATGACAAGAGTCTGCACAATATAAGGTAAGTTGTACTCTATGCTGAGTATCATTTGCCATTTCCCATTGCATATCACATGTTCTTCTAAGCTCCATTTCCTACTTTGCAGAAAAAAAAAGATGCAAGGCACAAGGTTAAGAATTTAATAGGTCTGTATCATGTTTCTATTCACAGTCAAGAGGTTCTTTAAGACATGAAATACAAGACAAAACAATAGAAATGTATCAGCCATGGCATTCTGCACCATGTTTGCCAATCTTTCACATGGCTGTCTTTATAAAAACAGCAATTCTACCTTTTTTTACCTTATTTTTAAAACTAAAATTATGAAGCACTGATCCCAAGCTATGCACCATAAAGATGAAAACTGTGATAATTAAAAAGCTTTCTGACATGGATCCTTTTTTCTTTTCCTTTTGTTTGTTTTGTACGCTGAGTTCCTGAAGGTTTAATTTAGAAAACCATTTCAGTTTTGAGGTATTTCCAGTTTATCTATGGGTCATGTAGAATCCAGTCAACTGAATCTCCACTATAGCCTTTGTGGTCCTCACAATTACTCACTTTATCTACTGTTTTTAAACCTTTTACTACTCTGCTTCTTTGCTCTCCTGGATAACCATTGATTTAATATGGCAGATACAAAAGCTCTTGTTGGCTGTGTCTCAGATAACTTTTATGTCACCAAAATACAGCAATATAACAGGAAAAATAAATGCATTTTTGAACTCCCAGTGACAAAGTACTCTGTAGAGCCTTGAGCATGATAATCTGAGTTTGTTTCTCTTGTGTTTATAAACCAGTTTTATAACATTTAGTAGTTCACTGTGATATCAGAACAGAATTCTATGATATTGTTAAAACTGAGGCTGTGTAAAACATGGCACTCTCTACTGAGTTCTGCAAGTTTTATAGTGGATTCTACAGAAATTTTATTATTTTTTTATAGAACTTTTTTGTTGTTTTAAACTCCATTAAATTCTATGTAAATGTACAAAACAACTCTTCCTTCGTATCCTCAGCCCTTTCCTCTGTCAGCTTTGTTGAATTTAATCTTTAGAGAACTCTCCTCTCCTTGAAAAAAAGTCTCCTTGAAAGAGAAATATTTATCCAGGACCACTTTCCATGAAATGTAACAATCTGGCCAAAAAACCACGCAGCAAGTCTAAGAATGAGGAGACTGTGATTATAAGAATGGGACATTAATCTTAATGATTCGTTTGAGACATGTTTTAATTTATGTCTGCAGGTGATGGTGAGAAAAGTGAAAATCCGTAACTTGTAAATTATTGAAATTCACACTTTAGTGGCTAAGTGGGTAATTGTACACATGTGCTTGTGCAACTCCTAAAGGTCAACATGGACTATGATTCCTTATATGTGTAAAATGTTGATAAGCAGAGTTCTTCACAAGACAGAAGCAAGAAAAAAACTCTAGTTTTCATCTTAAATGCCAGGAAGAAAATGAGTCCTGAATTTTGCTCATGAGTAGACAGGGAAACAGCAATCTTTATTATATTGTCTGATCTAAACTCAGCCATCTGATGCAGACACAAACAAGTTACTAAAACCTGAAAACCTTTTTGGTTTTGGAGATGCTGAAACAGCTGTTTTATCTCTTTGCATAAGTGAAGTTTTAGCTTCATTATAAAACAAACATATTGGAGGAAAAAGAAAAGTCTTTTGTCATCTACTTCTTTATGACAAGGACAAATCTTTAAAATATGGAAAATAGGTACATGGAGAATGGGGAGCAAATGTGCTTTTTCACAAAAGTGTACTGATTTTATTTTATTAATCAAGGTTGTCTTCCTTAATTTCTTATATAAACATGAGAAAAATGACATTTTGGATCAGAATGATTTCATGTGCTCTAAATCATTTGTGTAGAAGTAACCTTCTTTCCCATGTTAGTTATACATAGATCCTCAGGAGACCAAGCAACCCAAAGTAACCAAAGTGCCACCTGCAGAGACCAAGAATGCAAATTGTGCCTAAAAGAGGAAACATCTATTTTCCTCTGGGTTTGGACAACATCAACGTGTTATTCCAATGCAAAATCAAACAGATCATTACAGTATTCCATACAACATAAATTATCTAGCTTACATCTGATGATGATAAAGATGATGAGGATCATTTGCCAGCAATAGACTAAGATCAATAAAAAAAAAATGTTATGAAGTTTTCTTTTTGATGTGTTCTACAGTCAATGTGAAAAATGTGCATGGTTGAGACTCATATTAAGATTCTTACTCCATTTAGATATCTAACACAATTTAAAACTAGCATTTGCTGTACCCTCTTCCAATGATACATTCTTCCCCCCCCCCCCCCCCCCCCAAACCTCTATTTTTCCCAGAACTGTTTCCTATTTACTAGAAAACCTTCAGAACCTAGACAGTTGAGATGTTTTCACAACCAAGGTCTGCAAAGCACCACCACTCTCCCTTCTTAAATGGACAGAGGGAGAAAATATGATGAAAAAAATCAGGGAGTTGAGATAAGGACAGGGAGATAACTCACCAGTTATCCCCCAGCTGCAGGGGGAGTGCCTGCTTCACCAGGGGCCTCTCCACAGGCTGCAAAGGAACTTCTGCTCTGTGCTTGGAGCACCTCTTGCCCTCTTTCTGCACTGACCTTGGGGCCTGCAGGGCTGGTTCTCTCACATTTTTTCACTCCTCTCTTCCAGCTACTGTTGTACGGTGTTTTTTTTCCCCTTTCTTAAGTGTTCTGTCAAAGAGGTGCAAACAGTATCACTCATTGGCTTAGCTTTGACAGCTGGGTCCATTTTCAAGCTGGCTAGAACTGGTTCCTATCTAACATGATACACCTTCTGGACTCTTGTCAGAGAGGCCCCACCTGTAGCTTTTCCTGGTACAAAAATCTTGGCACATAAATCCAATACAACACTTCTTAAATGAAACATTTTTCCCTAATTTTTCCCATTTTCTACCCCTAGCCCCTTCCAATCTTGTTTTAAGTGCATATAGTGTTACCATTTGTAAGTCAAAAATCAAGCTAGCAAGTTTCCTGATATTTTTCATATCACTACCACTCTCTAAAGGTTCAAAAGCTGTGCACATTTTCAACTTTTCAATAAGAAACTAATCTAGCAATAGTCCATTGGTTAAATAAGCATGTTCAACAATAAATACTGTTAAAACATAAGAAAAAGAAAAGTGAACAGTGTTGCTTAAACACTAATATCAGAATCTAAATTTCTTATAATATGACTTATAATAGGCATTCTCAGTTTACTTTAAATTGAAATTAAGAAAAATCATAGCATATAATTCCACAACAGTTCTTGTTAATCATTCTCCAGCCAACAGTGTACTCACTTTATTACTTCTCTGTCCTGAAAGATGTTTCAAGCCACACAATTAATGTTGAGTTCATTACATTATGAAGTTCACTAAAAATCTAAACCTCCCAATTTCTTCAGTGCTAAGAGACTATGATATTCCTTTCCACTTCTATATTCTTTCACTCACAGTTTGCCTCCTTCACCTATTCCCAACCCCAGACTAGTTTGTTTAACCACCATGTAAGAAGACTATTCTCAAAGTAGACCTGAAAGAAACTGAGGCAGGTAGCAATCTTTAATGGTCATACTACCATACAAGTGACATATTTTCTCCATATAATATTTGAAGATATGAGCACAGAATGTCTGTAGATTTAATGCAATGTCATCTCATATCAGTGAAGACTTAAGAAACAAAAATTCTGCCTGTTAGATTATTTAAAGTCTTGATGATAGAGGCAATATCTGTTGAGTAATCTCCAAATTACATTTTTACTGGTTTTATCAAAATTATGTGCAGACATCTATAACTCAGTCCCCCAATCCCTAACGTTCACTTTTCATAAATATCTGTTATTGACAGGCACTACTGCCTCTGCCAATTAATATAACTGGAAAAATATGAACACTGGCTCATCTTAATTAAAAAATAACTAAGACATATTCCCAAAATTCCACACTCTAAATATTCAATTATTTTTTACATATTTTAAATTATTATTTTCTCTTGACAAATCCTTGATTTCTATCAAAATCCTCACCTGAACACGTTAGTCATATAGACTTTATTTCAGTTTCCATTAAATTCTGTTGGAGAATTTTCACATCCCATTAGATTTTTAAATTTATTTATTTATTTATTTTTTAATCATCAAACACACTTTTTACACTAAGCTATTCTGACTTTCTAGAGGTTTTAAAAATTGTATTTAAAAAAATTGCCTGTAACTGTACTTATCTTAAATAGTCTAGGTCTTTACTGGTATAGTCTTCCTTGGAGAATCCATCTTTTTCATGATCAAATGAGATAATGACATTCATTTAAATATTTGATGAAGAATTTATTATTTTTCCTTATGATGGCCACAAATGTTTTAATAAAACACTTATTTAAAGTCCTATAGAAAATGTCTTGTTGAATGTTTGTCTTGTTTCTTACAGCTGGCAAGTTCTGTACATTTCTGTATATCTTGAAAAATGGGCAATTTTGTGTGCTCAAATGCTTAAGAGCAGCTTTCAAATCAAGCTTATAATGTATCTCAGAGAGAAGAGCTAAGTTCATCAACACATAAGTTCAAGGCAGATAAGTACAGGTATTTCTGTGTCTGATATTCACAGATACATTTGTGAGGCCATTTCTGTTGTGAAGTCAATAATGTAATTTAATACATTATCTGTACCCACAGGTGTTCTTCTTTCAGTTTAATATTACGCAGATACTTGTGTCAGGCTATTCATTAAAAATACAAGTATTTTCCATGTTCCTATTGAGCTACAAACTTTAGTGCAATCACTCTTTACAGACTAGTGAGAACAGAAAAAAAAAAATACTCTAAGTGACCTTTCCACCAACTCATCCTCAATTGCTTTCATCTAAGTTCATCAATTCAAATGGTCTTGCATGAGTTTTAAAAAGACTGAGACCTTCAATTTGCAGAAACAAAGGTGAACTGAATTTTAATTAAATGTATTTGGTAAATTTTGGCCAAGAAGAGATAATAGCATTCAATCAATGAATACTAGTAGGTCATGAGAGGCATGCATTCAATGTTTAAGCCAATTTTATATAGGGGAAAGGAGTTGCTCTGGCATCCTTATAAGCTCTTTGCTGGGTAATTCAGGAAAGCAGGAAAGAAAGCAGTATCAGTCATGTATATAACAGGTTCCACTCCATCTGGAAGTGAGCAACTGAAAAGAGCCTGGCTGACTGGCAAAGCCTGAAGCCAAGAGGAAACATTGCAAGAGTCAAATAAATAAGCAGGAACTTCTATCATTAATTTATCACCTAACAGACACTCTGACACACCACAAAAAAAGAAGTCATGATCTTTAAATACAATCTGTTGTTGCTGCTAATGTGGTACAATACATAATGACAACAACTTAGGCTAGCATATTAGATTACAATCAATTTTGTTATTTTTGTTACCATATAGGATCTCATTAGGATTCCAAAAAGATCTTAGAGTACATAAATATGTACTCTAAGAAGAGTCATAATATCTACAGATGTTGCCTTTATTTATGTCTATGTCTAGCTGAGATGTGTTTTGGGAAGAATTCAGTCTTCATTCACATAGTTATCTGAAATATCTCAAGGTCTCCAACATGAACCTTACTACTTGCACATTTACTGTGTCAAAGTCAGCAGGAGGTAATTATTCCTGCTGTAGTCTTGCCAGAACATGAAGGCTAACTCCACTTCATGTGGAAACAGGGACAACCATCAGTCTGGGTTGACTGATGAATTTGACACTAGTCCTCTTATCCATGGAAAAAAACAGATAAATCATTAAAATTATGATCACATAGAAGTTTCTACAGATCAGGATATGCACAAATACTACACAAAATCATTTTCTGATGTAAGGCTTTTCAATCACCGTTGGAAACTCCATGACTGACTCAATCAGCCTGTTTTATCTCTTCTATCCCATAGACATGGTGATCATTCAGGGGTCTCCTGTTTATTACAGTCTAGTTCACAGTTTATAAAACCTTCAGTAGCTTTTGATACAAAAATGGTAGAATCTAAGCTTCAGATTTTCACCAAAGATTTGTTAAACAAGCAAAGCATAAAATTAATTACATTTTAATTAAATTTCTGAAGTTAATTATTGCAGAGAGTCACTGATGATATAGCATGTGGGGGGATCTAGATAACAGATTACAGCACTTTGCAATGAAATGGAAACTTGAGAGGATTTTAATTGTCTTAAAACTAGGGAAAACTTAACTTCTGTAAGTAAACTGATCAACTGTACTCAATTTCTTTATAGTATCACTGTACTCGAACTCAAAAATTTCATGTTGCTGTGATTTCCCAACATTTGTTATAACACTACAAAGTGGTAAAAATTGTACAGTGCTCTAATATACTGAGTTTTGATGTTCAATCAGAAGGATACATTTATTTCTTATTATTTTGAATCATCTGTAGCCTTAACAAGAAAAGTTGGGTGCTCTTGTCAAGAGCTAATCAGTAAATATGTATCAGCTGAATATTTAAAGAAAAATAAATTACATCTATATATTAAAAAAAAAAAAAGATAAGATAAAGGCACCTTGGTTATTTTAAACACAGGTCTTATCACAGACTAAAATAACAGTAAAAAGATTTCAATAAGGTAAGTGAAAATTGTCTTCTTTAACTTTTTTAATGTATCATAAATCTAGATTCTGTTCTCAGTATGCTTCTTCTGTTCTTGTTCACTTCTTTTTGTCTTTTTTATCTTTTATATATATATATATATATGTATATATGTATTTAAGTGTATATATATAACAACAAAAATAACTATGACCAGTGGCAACAGCTACATCAAAGTGATGTACATAGTTCACTGTTCCTGCCATTTTCCAGCTTAGCTCCTTTTAGGATTATTCTAGCTCCTCCTCTAGTCTGTGGTTGTATTTCACTTTCTTCAGTTTGGGTATATCTCTAGTTATTTTTCTGTCATTCCTCCTATTATGTATTTTGAACTATATTTTTCTATAGCATCAAAATCTAAAATGCCTGGGTTTCATGTTCTCCCTGAAGCCCAGACTGATGGTTGTCCCTGTTTCCACATGAAGTGGAATTAGCCTTCATGTTCTGGCAAGACTACAGCAGGAATAATTACCTCCTGCTGACTTTGACACAGTAAATGTGCAAGTAGTAAGGTTCATGTTGGAGACCTTGAGATATTCCAGATAACTATGTGAATGAAGACTGAATTCTTCCCAAAACACATCTCAGCTAGACATAGACATAAATAAAGGCAACATCTGTAGATATTATGACTCATATTCAACCCATGTTCTTGAAGCACCTGAGACTTTCATTACTAGTTCTGTTATCTACAGCCCCATTTCTTGTCCATCAGAACAAGGGGGAATGGCCTCAAGTTGCATAAGAGGAGGTTCAGGTTGGAAATTTGGAAAAACTCAGAAAGACTAGTTAGGCATTGGAATGGGGGGGTGGTGAAGTCACTGTTCCTGGGGCTGTTTAAGGAAAGGTTGGTTGTGGAACTTAGGGACATGGTTTAATGGGTAATGGGTTTAATGGGTGGTGGTTAAAGATTAGGTAAGATGAGTCCAGGCCAATAACTGTAAAGCATGAACAAGCCAAAAATGTCACTTTTAGTAGATCATGTGTGGTCTAGGGATCTTTGCAGCATTAAGTTCAACAGACTTGTGATCAAAGTAGCAAATTTACTGTCCTGCTCTGACCAGCCCCATTTCATCTACTGCTTTCCTTTTAATGTTTTTTCTTGGTCTATATCACTGCTCTATTCTTCTACCAGATAAACTTCCTGCCTCTGTTCTTGATATCTGTGGTATGATTGCCCTGTTTCCATCTTAATGATCTCCCTTTTTCTCCAGCCCTTCACTAAATCCATTACTCTCTAAAGAGTCTTGGTTCCCCCGTCATCAACTTGTGCTAATAATACAGTCAAAAGCAAAAGTATAACAGCATCTATCCATATTTCATTCATGAAAATTAAAATGTATCCCTAGTGTGGAACATCAAATAAATCAGGTTATCCTCTTTTTTATTTACCACTAACAGCTGGATACATCTTGCACTTAGGCTGCAGAAGGACACTCCCAGGAGAGTTGCCACCCAGTTGTTTACCTACTATAAGTTTGCGTCAGAGTATTTTTTCCATGGCAACACATTTGAATCTCACTGAAGGAATACCAGCAAATTATACTAAGAACAAAGTGCAGATTGCAAATAGCCAAATATCATTTTTTACCGGCACATCCTGAGATTCTTTTTCTGGAGTGGCTGCAGCAACTCTAGGATTTCTGGGGAAGAAACAAAACAAAACAAAGCCCATTCCTGGTGTTGTGACTAAGTCTCTCCTGCACGGGTAAAACTGAGAGCTGTAGGAGCTTTGTGTGGTTCCATCAAGTGTAGTTTAAAAGGCAATGTCTGTCAGTCTGCTGCCAATAACTTTAATAAATAACATTTAACTTCACTCAGATCAGTTCCAAATGATACCCTGTTAAAAAGGGACCTTAGGATCAAGGCCCTGGAAATCCATCAGCAAGCAAAAGAGCTTCAACAACAGTAGGGCTGCCATGACTGAAAAGGGGCAAGCAGGGTAGTCAGCCTCCTCTTATTTCATGTCAGCTACTCTGCCATCTACTCCTGCATCACATGTCCAACAATCTCTTTCTCTTACCCAGCCTCTTTATCCTTCACAATCATTTTTCTCATCTGTTACCATACAAATACATGCTTGTTCAACAGATAATCTTCCAGAAAATACTCTGACTACTGTCTGAATGTTCTGTTTCACTCAATTTTATTTCCCCTAGATAAAGACTCCTTACAAAAGCTGATTGCACCAACCTTTTTTTTTTTTTCTTTCTTTTTTTTTTTTTTTTTTAGTTTCTATTTTTCCTCAGGTTTCTGCCAAGTTCTGGATTCAAACTAACAGAAGATGAATGTAAATTGAATGAATTACTATTGAATGGCCAAACTGCTGTCAATGGCAAACAATTGAGACTCTTTGTATATTATTCACTGGCATTGTTTAGTTATCCAGATTTATTTATTTATTTATTTATTTATTAAAGATATTAAATTGCAGGAAATTTTTAACCAAAATTACACATTGTGGTCACCAGTCCAAATCAGACCTCCAAATTTTAAAAGAACAACCGGTTAGGTTGGTTAACTTTTCATCAACTTTTTCAGGAACAAAACCCCATATAAAGTTGGGGACTTAAAGATACTAAAATCACAGATATCTACTACAAATATTCAGAAATGTGATATTCAGGCTAGTAAAAATGGCACTCAGGAACTCTTTCCTTGTGAAGTTACGATCTAAGTCATAAAGATAGTTTTCACTAATTGAGAGTATTAGAAATGTAATAAAATATTCCTTTAATCCTTGTTCTACTTATTCCTTCTTTGATTATGCACCCTAAATATTCCTTTTTATCACAGCAATCAGTTGGCATGATTTTTTAGTAGACTGATATAGATTCCCAAGTATACTCACACATACTTAAAATCTGATTACACAATTCAGGTTTAGTAGATGACTAACAAAATTATTTTGTGATTGTATGCTAAAATCAAGTTAGTTATTCACTGAGTTCATTTGAAATGCTTAGCCTGAACCTTATTCCTAGTTTGACTACAATAATCAGCAATGATTTTCATTTAAGGTTGACAGTGATATTTTTACCATATCTGTACATCAAAAAAAAAAAAAATATTTAGAAACTATTAGTCACGGTGCATGATGCTTTCAGGAAAGTCCATTGTCAATTTTAATAAATATTTTAAATGATGTAAGTCAGGTTCAGGCTCTATTTTTCTTTTGTTTGATTTGGCAGAATTTATTATCATGAACTCTAAGTTGACAAGGCACTTAACCACATGCACAAAGTTAAGCCTAACTGTCTGATTTTTGTCAATGACACTTTTTGAATACTACAAATAAGGCACATGGTAAAGTGTCTTGTTCAACCAGGGCAATAGTGATTATAATTACTAGATTGCCATATAAAGATAAGGAATCACCTGTGACTTAAATTTAAAAGCTATGTCTGGACAAATACCTGAAAAGCATAATGTAATAAAATAAATGAAATAAATAATATAATATTAAATAATAAAAAAAAATAGAATAGATATAGGTAATCGGATTTTTTTTTTTTTTTTTTTTTTCCGCTTCATAAAATGTGGAATAAAGATGACTAAGTTAGATAAAAGTCAAAATGTTGAAATATAAGTATCCTGAAGATCTAAACATGTATTTTTTTTTTAATGGCCTTTAAAAATGTGTTTAAACAGTGCATATTTTAATACTACTGGAATATATTGCCTGTCTATTAATGTACATATAGATGAAAAAGTGTTGTCTTACATGTGTCCAATGTCTTACATGTCTTACATGTGTCCAATTCAAGCATGTACATTTATTTGGATATCCTCCATTAATTCTGTGCTTTTAAACAAAAACTATGAGAAAAGTACTTTGAGTACTATGAGAAAAGTATAAATAAACTGTTTTCATCATTTTGTCTCACACCATCATTTCTTCTAGGAAAGCTTATTAAAATATTTTCTAAGCTTTCTGTCTCCTCTCTCAAATCAGCCGGCTCCACTGAATAAGCCTTAACAAAAAGCAACCTTGTGTTTGTCCAAACAGTAAGAGCTTTTACACAGAATTTATATAGCAAGAAAAGGACAGCAATCTAAATGCTAAGAAAAAAGCTAAAAAAAAAAATAAAAAAAAAAAAGCTAAAAGCTGAGAGTTCATTTCAGTTTCTAACATATCTTATATATTTCTTTCCATGAGATATGAAAAAAAAAAAAAAAAGAGGTATATCATGTTAATTATTTTTATTTTTTTAATGTGAAACAATATTTTTTTGACCAGCATACCTTAAGGTCAATACAAATTTAAAGGTATTGTGAAACCTTTCAGCTTCTTGTAACTATTAAGTATTGGAATGAAAATAATAACTTTCATCATAGCCAGTGTGCATTTTTGTAAATCTCAAATATTGGTTAATTCACCTCTTTTAAATATAGTATACTACATAACATGAGTATCCTTAATTATTTCCAGTGATCTACATGTAACCTTTCCCAATCTTTCCTGTCACTTGTTTCCCAACATTGCTCTGAATTTAGATATGGATATTAATGTTTTAGCAAAACATTTTACCTTTTCCACATTAGTGTGGAATTTCTTTCTTTATGTGCCAACTGTTTAAGAGGTTATCTCAGAAGCTACATCTCATCTAGCTAAAGCCTCAACTAGTCTTATGTGGTTATGTCTATATCAGGAAGGAATTTGGTGCACTAGTGAAACAAAGGACTCAGTGTTTAGGCCCGTATATATATGAAATTTAGAGATTCTTCTTCAGATTAAATTTATCCTGGAACAAATTCCCAGGGCTCATGTCTGTGTTATACATATATCTTGAACTTATCTGCAAGATGAGTCATTTGTTTGAACCTCTCGCTCCCAGGAAGTGTAGGAGTGACTTTGAATGTTGCAGGGTGGAGGCTTTTTTTAAAAACCTTTCAGAAAAGTGTTCAACAAACTGCTCTGTAAGCAGAGCCAAGGCACAGGAAGCAGAACTGAGTAGAGGGCTCACGTCCAAGCCTCACTACAGATTCACATCAACAAATTCATGTAGATGCAGTCCTTGATCAATTGCAATTGCCTTAGAATGGGATATATTACATTCTAGGGATGTTTGTCCAGCTATGTTGAATACTGAGGAAGTAGAAACAAAAAAAAAGGGGGAGGGGGATGATTAAGATGGTTTAAAGTCAGGTAGGAGGATCTGCATATAGTAACCATAACTCTACTTAAGCTAATAGAAGCTACAAATACCATATTTCCAAATACCTTTCAGAACCTGATAATGTCAATGGAAAGAGTCCTAATGACTCAGCCTAACATCAACACTGGAAGGACTTGTATTCAGTTCAGTTTTATTCACTGTCACACAGTGTTTCTTAGCACAGAGCAGTATTATTGTACTTCAGTTACGGAATGGTAGTTTGTTCATTGGATATTTACTTTATCTCCTGCCATAATACATTCATCTTTAATAGCAATAAACACTGTTCTATGAAAAGTTAGTATTGAATTCTAACATTTCTAACACTTGCTGTTTCTACACTTTTACTGTTTGGTATACCTTTAAAAAATACTGGAATTTATATGATTAAACTGTCCTGCAATGTTTTAGTCTATTGAGAACTAGCTTCTTAATAATATTTAACTTTGCTCTATATTATTTTGTGTCAGTTGAGAGTTTTTCTCTTTGACTGCCTGTAGTCTAATTAAGCCTTCTTGATACTTTGGTAAATCTTCTAGAGCTGTATCAATTGAGGTTATCATCTCCTCCACTGGAATAGATATGGACACTAATGAAAATTTTAAACCTCAATTTAAGCCATTAAATTCATTTTCACTTATTTTAATGGATAATATAAGACTATTTTTACAGCTCTAGAAAGATTAATTATAACCAGATTCATTTTCAGATTTTAATCAACTTTTCATAATTTGGTTTCTGATAGTACTTACGTACTCATATGACTATATAGACTACCTGAAGCTGTGAAACTTTCTCAGTTAAAATATTTATCCATTTTCTGTGCAACTTACTCAGTCAGCCAGCAATTATATCTGTGTTTGCTGGTTTTGAATATCTACTAAAAATCTGTTATTTGTTCCAAAATCTGTTCTTGAAGACAGTGATTTCACAATAACCTTATGCTAGCTATGCTTTTTTTGGTTTTCTTATCACCCACAAATGTTCTTCCCCAGTTCTCAAAAGTTAATACGTAGGCCGCAGAGTAGTACATCCATATCTACACCAGTTTTAAATGGGCAAACTTACCAGATGCTGAACATTAATAGATTTTTTCAGTGTCCTCATAGATTTTTCAGGCTGTATTGAACTCTGTGTTGCTGCTGCCAGACCACTGTGACTGCTCACACAAGTTACTCTAAAAGTAGTTCAGGTGCATTTACACTATGCTGACTATGCTGCAGCTACAGGGCATACTATGACCTCTCTCTGTTTTTTCTTTTCTTTTTTTTTTCTTTTTTTTTTTTCTTTTTTTTTGTTCCTTGTTTGCTTTTTTATTATTATTTTTTTTTCATCTATGATTGTACAATTCGATGTTTTTGAGCATAAGTGTATGTTCTTCCACAGAACTTTTGGGCGGAGTATAACTAAGATCTTTACATCTTCAGCTACTGTTGTGTTTTCTTGAGTGTCTTTCTGGTAATGGTAAAAAAAAAAAAAAGGTAAATGGTTAAAAAAAAATGGTAAATGGTAAATTTTGGTGTCCAAAATTACCATTTTGGATAGATGTCATACAGTTGCATAGGTCATGCATAGGTCATTATAGGTTTTTTAATTATTTGGAAATTACATGCAGTTTGATCTCTTCATCATTATCATTGTTGCAGGCTAAACCTATTTTTTATGTTACAGGGGAATAAAGTGATGGCCTATCATTTCCATTCAGTATAGTTTTCAAAGATGAGATAAGCATAAAAACATATAAATGGAAAGCACTACAGATATATTATTGAAAAAAATCAAAATATTTCATAAGAGGCTCCATAACATCAGTTTTATAAAATAAGCATTTGTTGTTTTCTGTAAATGTATTTTGATTTTTTTCAACAACCTTTTTTTTTTTTTTTTTTTTTTTTTTTTTTTTTTTTAATCTTTTCATATTTTATTCATTGTATATATTCTGTTCTCTTAATAGCTTTTCCCTCACAAGTCAGCATTGGAAGCTTTGAAAAGTACAATATTTACATGCAGTTTAAACTGGGGAGTTTTCTGGTATTTAAGGTTTTATAGAAATTCTAGTAAAATAAATAAATAAATAAAATCAGTCCCTGGGAAGATTTTTCTCTTTCTTGATTGTTTCAAGATCTGTAGGCTATAATCCATATTATCCAGAATCTTTAGAGGTAGCTTTCTGTTTAGTATTATGTATTGATAAAGTCAGGTAGGATGAAAAGATGTCTAGAAGACATAATCAAAGCTATAAAAATCTTACTGTCAGAAGGACTTTAAGCAGAGACCATTTATTGCATCATTTTTTAAAAAGTTTATGACCAGTATGTCTAATGCAATGACAAAAGGTGTAGTTTACAGTTTCTACTGAGAAAGCACTGAAGCCTGGAGTTGCAATATCAATGCAGCAATCTGCAAAATTAAAACAAACAAATAAAAACAGAAAAAAAAAAAAAAAGCATGACAACATAATGCAGAGAGAATTTCCTAAAGATTTCCTGAAATCAGAAGGTTGCTCTCCCGCATCCTCATAGTTCAATACTAGCAGTGTCTTGTAAAAGCAAGGTGTGGACATAGAGCAGAACGCATAACACAAGTTTTCAAAAGAATTATACTTTATGTTGGGAAATGAGAAAATAATTCCCCATCCCCTTACTCTGTGTATTTACTGGAAATGCAGCAGAGTTTTCCAGAGAAATGTAATTCAACATGTTGAGTAGCAAGTGCTAAAAGGACTATAGACAATATAGAAGAGCTATAGACAATAACCTGATTGAAATGACTTTCTTATGTGTAGCAATTAACATGTCAGCAGTTCCCTAAGTTATTGCAGTCCTGATCACTCACCTTGTTTTGAGAGTTTAGCACAGATCTTTTTCATTGTACTGGAAGAAACTTCTGGTTCTTACTCACCTCAGTCCTGTCTATTTCCTTTAGGCTTTATGTAGTGAAAACATTCTGAATATACACACAAATAAAATGGTAGTAGAATCTAAAATGAAATAAAATTAAATAAAATATATCATTAAAGAAAATGCGATAGAATGTTTTAATGAAGTCAAGTGTTCCTCTTTCTCCTTGCAGCTGACCCAGAAATTGAGAAAGAGAAATGCAGAAAGAGTTTTAATATATCTTTACATGTTAAGCTGATTGTTTTCTTCTTGTAAAGAAAATAAATAAATAAATAAATAAAGAGATGTCTCCAAGACATTGAAATACATGTCTTCTTACTCACTGTGTTTTCTTTTACATCAGAAATTATTTTTCTCTAGCAAATTCCAAAATTGCTCTGTACTTTAGCAATTTTATTTTAACTGAGGAAGAAATTAACACTTGGATGGATAGTGTAATTGCTTTTTAAATGTTATGACAGTAAAGAGTGATCTGAACTAAAATAGTCATCATCCAGCAACACAGCTGAAATATTTTAAATCTGAAATCATTTAAATTTGTGAACTTACATTAATGAATAATCTGAAAATCTGGTACTGAATCCTAACAAATTAATGTTATGTTTTTGATACAATCAAGAAAATCTTTTACGTTAGTTACTTTTATGGAGCTTTTTAAAGGGACTGTGGCAAGTTGTTGTTTATTCTGCATTGTAACTAAGACAAAGTATTAATTCTGAATAATAATTAAAGGCATATATTTAAACCACTGCAAGGTTTTCCTCTTTATTTTTTTTTTCTGCTTCTGTTGAGAATGAGAAGATGTGTAATGAAAAATGATGTCACTTAAATCTTAAATGTATGAAAATTTTCAAAAAAACTTAAACCATCTGAATTTTCACACTTTTTTTTTTTTTTGAACAAAATTGTTGACTTAAATTACATATTTTTTTGAGTACAAAAGCATGAATAAGAGATATGTCATTCCACTAGTACATAGAAAAGAAAAGATAGATAAGAATCTTTTCTCCATTGAAATTGATAACTTCAGTGTGCTTCATGCTTGGTTAAGAGACCAAAAGATGAATTTATTCATTTCTACTATGTTGTATTATCTCCCCCAAGCATACATTGCCTACAGTTTCATATGGCACCATTCTAATTCACACATTCTGTAAACCAGGCTTGTTCTTTAAATGTAAACATTTTAGATAGTGATTGTATTGACATTACATAAACAAGACAATAATGAACTTCTCACATGGCATTGTATTAAACAAGAAGTCTTCAATTCTATTAATAATCAGATCAATCAATTATCAGATCAATTTAAATGCATGTTTCTATGAACAATTATTTTAGTGTCACCTTTAGTATGAGCCATGACTTTTACTGGTCTCATTCAACCTGAGTATTTGTCAGTTTTTACAGCCTCTGAACCATAAGACACTTGTGCCTTAACAGTTTTCCCCAATATTTCTAAACTATAAGAAAACAAACAAGCAAACAAACAAATGAAGAACAAATTTTCTGCTACAAATCTTCACTGAATTTTTGTTGATCTACTACTCCCAATCTGTCAGTTATGTCTTGGCCTCAGGAGCCTACTTCATTCCCAAACTCCATTGAAAATGTCAGCCTTATGTGGAATACAGTAATTGAACCAAACATAAACAGTCCCAAATAACTCTTCTTAAGAGGTCATGCATTAAAATTGATATTTCTGTTAACTGATTAAGTGACACTTGTTTATTTCAGATTCTGCCCATTCCAGGGAATAGGGTTCATAGTTAGGAACAATAGCCATATGGCTAGTATATGCCGTTTTCTTTCTGATCACAACACAAGCATAGACATTCATCACACACAATCAAAAGAAATCATTTTCAGGACTGACAATATTTCAAAAGTAGTATGATAGCATTATCTATGGTGAATTATTTGATGAACCTTGGGACATTGCCATTTTTTTGACAAAGTATAAGTATTGTCCTACATAGCTACACAGCTTGACTTAAAAGACATTATCTTTTTCCTCAAGATTCTACAAACTACACAACTATCATTTATTACACACACTCACATACACAAAAACAGCAAAGTTAATGAAGTGTAATGCAAACAAAATATATTGTTTGAACGGTGATTCAGAATCCCTCTTAACACTGCAACATTTTCATCATTCTATTTAATAAATTCATCATTCACTGACTCAATGGCAGCTGATAGATGGGTTAAACATGCTGTTGAAAGAAGAAGAGGAAGAGATGTTTTTGATGACTTCTGAAATATAATCCAGATCTTATTCTCTCTTCACAAAGAATCCGATTTTTATAGGTCTTTCCCATGCACTTAAAAGATAAATCCAGATAAGTGCAAACATTAGAAGAATTTAACCAAAGATATGATCAGAAAACACCTGAAGAAATATGGGCTGAGCATATATGCCCCATTAACTCCATAAATCTGCTAGTTTTTTATAAGAGGGTACTTTTTAGGTACTTTTGCATTAAGTATTTTCACTTCAAATAGCATTCTGTAGAGTGTTATCATGAAGGAGATTTTCCAAAGATAGCATAGAATGCACTATTTTAATTCATTAGAAAGTAAATAAGGGCAGGAGGGCATACTAGGTCAAAGAATAAACAGGTAATCAAAGACTGTACAATTGTGGTCCTGGAACTATTCTGATGAACCAAATAAAAGCAAAGATAAAAATCAATTGCTCTGAAAACAGCAATTGTGTTGGTGTTAGACCTGCTCCCTCAGTAGCCAGTGCCCAGTCCAGTATTACTTAGCATGTTTGTTAAGAGTCTGAAAGATATAGTATATAGATATAGATATAGTATATAGTATATAGACCATGCACTGATGCACTGATGCACTGATGCAGTTTGTTGATAAAAGACTAAGGATGCTAGCAAATTGCTTGAAATAATGCATGATTTAAGAAAAACACAAAGTCAATTACATGTGATTCAACAGAGGTGAATGTAGAGTGTTTTGTATGAGAAGAGTAAGCATGTCTTACCGTAGTGGAAAAGAATGTGAAGCACTGAAGCCAGAGGCAAGAAGAAGATGATGACAATGGATTCTGGAAGGATGTAAGCATCTATTTATTTATTTATTTATTTATCTATCTATCTATCTATCTATCTATCTATCTATTTATTTATTTATTTTTCTTCTCCATGCAGAAATCAATAGGAGCAAAGATATGAAACATATAGCTGGAGAAATTTAGTAGATGTCTACAAAACAGTCTGAAACTGATTGTGGCAGAGCATCTTGAGTCATTCACTGATGTTTTACGGACTGTAGCAAAGGGTTATACATATATTAGAAAAAATAAAGCAAAAAAAAAATGCAATTGATTGCTTACAAGGATTATCGAATTTAGACTAGCATTGCCTTTACTAACTCCTAATTTGTGTTGGGCTACAGTATCTTCTATACACATTTAACTTGAATTAATTAGGATTAAAAACCACTACCATTTCCTTTTTTCTTTTTTTTCTTTTTTCTTTTTTCTTTTTTTTTTTTGAGTTCATTATCATTACAGTTTAAAAATATATATATAAGAATAAGTGATCCTTGTTTTTTGTTTGTTTGTTTGTTTGTTTGTTTTCCAGCCATTTTTCCTCCCAGATCCAGCTATTTTCCTCAGATCCAGCTATGGATGAGCTGAGTAGAGTGAAGAAACCTTAAGTACCTAGTATTTTCTTCCTACAAAAATATCTGTGCATGATGAACAAGTCATATCTTTATCTACTTCTTGATAAGGTAAATAGACAGTTTAATTTATATCTATCACCAGAAGGCATTTTTCCCGACTTCAAATGCTTTTTAAAATTCTCTTTGCACTGATAATTTTTCAACTTTCCTATAAAGTTGGGATAATACAAGAACATATCCTGTAGAAAATGAAGAGAAGATTTGACTCCTACATCTGGTCAGGGACTCATTTATCTACTTTGGGACAAAAACCTCTCTTGTAGTTCACTTTTTGTTTTCTTTCACCAAGACTTTTAAATGTTTATCATATAAGAAGCCCAGGTTTCTCAGCCTCATAACACGAGGTGAGTGCTTCAGCCTGGACTGTCATGGTGACTCTCTGCCACTGGATTCACTCCAGCGTGTTGATATCTTTTCAGGAAACCCAAAAAGATGTAGAATTCCAGCATTCTCCAGGATACAGGCCCCCATTCTGCAGATACAACTGTGAAGTTCTTCTTGCCTTCATGGCCTTATGTATGCAATATACAATATTATATAGTATACTATATGATATACTGGTATATACTATATATACTAGTATATATATACTATATATATATATATATATATATGTATAGTAGAGTATATATTTATGTATAGTATATATATATATAGTGTATATACTGGTATATACCGGTATATACCAGTATATACACTATATATATACTATATACTGGTATATACTGGTATATACTATATGGTATACTATATACTATATGGTATATGGTACTATATACTATATACTATATGGTATACTATAATAAATCATGTTTTGTTTCAAGACAAAAAATTTAGCGTGTCCTGTCCTATTTACCTGTCCTTGTATCACTTAAAGAATATATAAGATTTAATTTATCCCCAGGTTGTTGCTGAAAATATCAAAGCACAAAACAATGATGTCCATAAAAAGCTGATTAGTAACAGTCTTTTTTAATCTTTACATCTTTAAAAATATACTTTTAAGATCAGATATTTATCCATTATTTTTGGATAAATTATCATATTATTATATTTATCCAAAACCAAGTGGTTTACTGCTCTTATTGAGAAATATTCTGAAACCATTATGTGTTACTTAGCCCTTTGATAAACTGTACTCCATACATGAGGTTTCCCATGCTGATAATATATGACTTTTATTAAAAAAAAAAAAATAAAGCAACAACAAAAGCACACAAAAAAGATAAGATATTAGGGAAGAAATTCTTTAGTCTAACAATGGTGTGGCAGTGGAACACATTGTCCAGAGAAGCTGTGGATGTTTCATTCCTGAAAGTGTTTAAGACACTGTTGGATGTGGCTTTGAACAACCTGGTCTGGTGGAAGGTGTCCCTGCCCATGGCAGGGAAGGTTTTAGAACTAGATGATCGTTAAGGGTCCCTTCCAAACCAAACCATTCTATGATTATATGAATTGTTTTGATTTTTTTTTCTATATCCTTATTTTCTGTTAATGTAAATAGTTTTTGTGAGTAGTCATTATAATAGAGTTCCTGGAATTTATTTTTTAAGTATTTAGTCTATAAAACACTTTTGTTTTTTTCCTTTTCACAAACAATATATATTTAATTATAAATAAAAATGTCCTTCATCACATCTGCTTAACAGTTAGCTATATTTGTCTTATGTATCAACTGAAAACTGTTTTGTATATTATCTGTAAATGTGTGTATACATGATAAGACGGTTTTCAAAAACATATCCTGTACTTGATCACACAAGTACACCATTTTCTTGTAGAAATTATGGTCTAAAAAAGAAGATTATTAATGTTCTCCTGCCCAGTGTTTACAAACCAAAATATTAGAATATACCATATTTAATTCTCTCTAGTGAGTTTTTGTGTCAAATTTTGGCCCCATCAAGAAATTGAGTCAACTACTGATTGAAAAATGACTGTATTACTTCATGATTAGGGTACTACATGTGTGTTATTTGGACAGAAGATCCTGGATTTAGTACAGGTATGTTGTCACCCTGCCTTAAGTTTCAATTTATTGTTTGGCTTTAACCACTACCAACAGTAAAAAGTAAAATAGAATATCGTTATCATTCATAAGTTTATGGGAGTTTTACAATTATTATTATTTCTATCATTATTATCATTATTTAGTAGGGAAGTATTCAGGGGACAGCAGTCTAGCAAAGCCGAAAGAATCAGTAACAAAACAGTAAAAAATTCACTAATATACATGTATACTGACATGCAAAAGCAATACACACACATGATACAAAGTAGTATTTTAAATGCAATGTCACAAGTTTTCAGTATTCAGTATTCAAATGCCAGCATCCTACATTCAGTCATGAGCAGATGTCAGTTTCTTTCTTTGTGTAGAATCAGGAAAATAAACCTTTACTAACTAAACACACTATGAAACAGCACCAGTGTAATTATTCTTACCAAGAATATGTACAACCTGAAACAGAAGCTTGTATGTTTTGATTGTCTGTCATCATTATTTTTGGCACCTTAAATATGGGGTTAGAAAGGTTCACATCATCAAAGACACCAAAGGTGGAAATAGTTTGTTTTTTTTTTTTGTTTTTTTTTTTTTTAAACAGATTATACAGATAATCAATCCACCCTGAAAGTGTTAAAAAGTTTACATTCAAAATTCTGTCCACCAAAGTAATTGCACAATGAGTAAAACCTCCCAACCCACCTGGGTAACAGTTTGAAATTTTAAATACACTTTCCTATGCTTTGAAAAATCACTTTGCTTCATCCAATCTCTCAAAATAGTAATGTGTTTAGCCAATGGAGCCAGATGCAGAAAAGCTCAAAAATACTAATGTTCCCCCATCCATTTTTTCCTCTCCCCCTTCTCTTACAAAATACTTTAGTAATGTGTGTTACTGCTTCATTATCAGTTTTTGGCATGCATAACCTCTTCAAATAACAATACCACCATATGTTCAGTAATTCTTCATTTGGCAGACTGTTTTCCATTGTTCGAGAACCCATTTCAATACCAAGAAGTTGTTACCAATGTGATGGACCAACATGCTTGGAATTTATATAGGACAACATTGATTCAGATGGAGACTCTTCTCTGATTCAGGTTCTTATTTCTTCAAATGCTTTCTTGCAAAAAAATAAGTAATTCATGTTTCAGGGTTTTGGTGCACTAATGCGCACCACATTTTCCTGAATGCATACTGCAGCTTCAGTCACCAAACTCCTATCTGCATTAGTCACTGCTATCATTCTGAAAAATTTTCCCTTATCATATTCCCCCCCACCCCACCCCAACATTGCTTTCTGAAACCATATACAAGCTAATCTTCTACATGTGGAAGTGATCACATTCAATCTAAATCAGTTGAATAACATTTTGGATTTATAATGGAAAGCAGATTCTCTATCATTTTATAAATATTTCCTATTACAAGAGAATGTATAAAATTGAAGCTACTAAATTAAACACTTATTATTTTGATGTGTTACCTGTATAATAAGGGTTGTGCATCCCTCACTTATCTTAAAAAAAATAATCATTGTATGACAACCAAAGATATCAGCAATGAAAACACTTCTTGAATTAATCAGGACTCAAATAATTTTAGCAGAAACTCCAACTTCAAATAATCTTAGCACCAAACACCTACAAAATCTCATTTTCACTTCCTTCAGCATTTGGGTTATTCACCCTCTTGTTTTATTAAATATCAACTATGTCCTTTCATGCCAGAAAGTCACCAGATATGAGCTATTTTTGAGCCAGTGGGTAGTGTGATGTTTTGAAATCTCACTGAGATAAGAATGCTTTCCACCAGCTACATCTTCCTTTTTATAGAAAAGGGAGGGGGCCACCCCCAGGGCTTCTGCTGATTACGCTATACCAGATGAATAAACACAAATACCATATCCTTTATATTTCATCATCATATACAATCTAGTCAGGTCAGTTTTAATTGAATTTTAGTGCAGTCACCAAGGCACAGTTCTTACAAAGGTATCAAAAAAGAGGTGTCATAGGTATTGATATATTTGAGACAGATAAATATTGGCCCACAATAGAAAAGATAATAGCTACAGTAATTGTGTGAAATCGGAAAAGTAAATATTCTTTTTATAGGATTTGGCAGATTTTATTTTTAACTGTATATTTATAATATTATCCATCCTACCATTATGTTGTCTGTGTTGTGGTTTAACACAGCACCACCCAGCCTCTCTCTCAAACTCTCCAGGTGGGATGGGGGAGAAAATTGGAAAAAGTAAAAGTGCAAGAGCTCATAAGTTGAGATAAAGACAGTTTTCTAGGTAGAGAAAAAGCTGTGTGCACGAGCAAAGCAAAACAAGGAATTAATTCCCTACTTCCCATCAGCAGGAAAGCATTCAGACACTTCCAGGAAAGCAGGACTCATGTGTAACGGTATGTTGGGAAAGCAAATGCCATTGATAGGAATTTCTCTCCCTTCCTTATTTCTTACCCCAGCTGTTACTGCTGAGCTGTTACCCTTTGGTCAGTTTGGATCAGCTGTCCTGTTTGTGTGTCCTCCCATCTCCTTGGGTACCCCCAGCCCCCTTGCTGGCAGGGCAGCACATGAAGCTGAAAAATCTTTGGCTCTGTGTAAGCCCTGCTCTGCAACAACGGAAATCATCTGTGTATATCACCACTATCAACATCAAAAATCCTAAACAGCATCATACAAGCCTCAACAAAGAAAATTAACTCTATCCCAACCATAATCATGACACTATATCAGGGGTACAATCAGAAAAAAAATAATCTTACACTCTCTGAAGATATGTTTTTAATATTGACAGTATTTGAGGCAAACAGCAATGCCCACAATGTGAATTGAAAGAAGCAAAAGAGATGACAGATAAATTTGCCCTCTACACTAGATATTGCTCTAATCACTTACATTTTGAATATGCTTTCTCCAGAAACCCACAGGAATAATCATATATAGATTAGATGGTTTTATCTTCCCACAAATACGCTATTATTCACACACAAGATTAGAAATTAATTTACTAGAATGATCCACTTGAAATGACTGAAATAGTCCTCAACAATCTCTTTTTATACATTTTAAAGCAAAGAAAACCATAATAGAAAGAAAGCAATTAATCAATTTTTTAAAAAGATAACTGGGAATGGGAAGAACAATAGATCTTAACTCTAACTGCTGGTAGAATAACCAGAAATGGGGATCACCCTTAAGAAGAAAAAGCCTTAGTCCCCAGGCCTTGCAAAGCATTAATGAAGGTCAAAAATTTAATATTCTATCTATAACTTACAAAAAATGAATAAGAAAATTCCACTCTGTAAGAGTCAAGAGCACTATGCAACACTCATAAACCACACCATCTTTTGAGTCTTTCTCTATATGAGCCTTTGGATTCAGTCTCATGTCAACCTCTTATACAGACTTAACCAGAGTATCAGTGAGTCACTGTTTTATATAAATGAGTAAAAATAATTCGCTCTGAACATATGCTCTGAACATAATACATTACTGTTACAAATAACAGTAATATTGTGTGGGGGAAAAGTATCTGGAAAGATGTACAGGATGAGAAATGATGGCAGTACATATGTAAACACCATGGGGAAACTTCCAGATATATATATATATAAAAAAAAAAAAAGATACCTGGATGCCTTTGTTCCCTCACACGATCTTGTTTACATAATTAGGAAGTTGAATTATTCACTAACCATGATATTACTTGGTTACAGCAGCAGCAGGTAGCACATAAATTATAACCTGCACATCTCCAGAATTCCAAAGACAATACCAAGGAAGCTGTGACAGATACTTAATTTTCTTGTCCATTCTCAATTACATTGTTTATAACTGGAAAAGAAGTTTGCTGTTTTGCATCAATTATCTCTATTTGCTAGGTTTCCAAAGGAAGAAAAATAATCTCTAATTCAAGAACAGGATTACTCTGAGTAGCAACAAATTCCTTTATAATTGCCAAAATAATAATAATTTTAAAAGTTGGTGTTACTAGGGATTTTATACAATGTAATGCATGACAGTTTGTTTAGAGCAGAGAAATCCCACCAACACATTAAATCTTTAACTCACTTTAAGGAATCAGTAACTGTAAATGAGATCACTTGCATGCACAGGTGCACTTAAAGGATAATTTAGGTTTGTATCCTATTGTGATCCCATGTAATGTGCACATGTATTTCTTGGAGTAGGCCAAGAAAAATAAGGCCCTGCCTTTCTGTTCCCCTTCACCGTCTCAAAAGACGTTTAGATGTAGAGCTTAGGGATATGGTTTAGTGGGGACTGCTAGCGTTAGGTCAGAGGTTGGACTCGATGATCTTGAGGTCTCTTCCAACCTAGAAATTCTGTGATTCTGTGATAACTTCAGATGCAGTCAGAGCACGTCTTTCCCTGACAGATGTCATGCCAGCTAGTCAAATCTCATTTCTGGTCCCTAACATTTCTTCTTGATCCACTCTCTGATCAATGAAGGCAACATTTGAAGAAATTTTAGGTTTTTTATTCTTTACTAGAGTATTAATATGTATTCTTTATGAGGCCTGTATCACCATTCAAAATGTCTTCTACATTTAGTTGTCTGCAATGAATTTAAATAGCATCTAATACAAAATGTCTTCATAAAACAAACAAAAACAAACAAACAAAAACAACAACAAAAAACACACTCTATCAGCAAAGTAGATACATGCAGTAAAAATAAGAACAAAATAAGAAATCATTCAAAATTCCAACACTGTTAAATTTCCCTAAGATCTTGTTTATGCACTATATATTTTAAGATTAATGGCACTTAGTAGAATTATAATTCACACTTAAAGCAACTTCTTCAGTGACAAATATAATCTCACAGGAGATATCAGTGAAGAACTGGCCACATTCAAAATAATAATTGTAACTTAACTGTTTTACTTAAAGTGTTTCTGTCTGAATGACCAAATTTCCAATTATTTTTAGTTTGCATACTGACTCTAGACTGATTTAAGAGTCTTTTTCTGGCTCCTGGAAATACAGATAATTCTTGTGTTTGTTCCAGCATCTTATTAAAGTAAATACATGAGAAGATGTTCAAATAACATCTCTTTATTAATGATATGACACTTCTTTATTAATGATATGACCAAAAAAAAGAAAAAAAAAAAGGAAAAAAAAAAAAACAAAACATTTTTTTTCATTAGTCATTATTATTATTTATTATACAATTTACAATATTACATCATATTGTATGCCATCTGTGTTTTCATACCTAAAACAATTTAATATATTTAGTCTTTCTCTAACACAGAATATTCTATAGAAAAATTATTTATTTGGGGAATTATAATACTATAATTTATATTTAATTATATTATAATACTGTTTTATTTCAAATTACTAGTTTTTTTTGTTTTTTTTTTTTTTTTTCTCGTGTCTATTTCATTACTTTAGAATAACAATAAATAACAATAAATAAGCCTTACAATGTTCAGCACTGTGTCAGACATTTTGCATTCATGTCAGAGAGTTTGCATTTTATATGCTTTAGGAGCAATATAATAAGATAGAATAATTGATCATTTTTGAATGTTGAAAGTATGAAAACACTATTCTGTGACTCTTTCTTCCCCCTCTCTTGATCAGTCACACAAACACCTTGTTCAGTCACAGACCAACAGTTCATCACTCAAACAGCAAGAGATAACTGACAGCAGAAGATGATTCATATAAACTATGACTTATCTTCTGGCTGTGTGGTCTGGTGAAGAAAAAAAAAACAACAAATGTTTTGTTTGTTTTTGTTGATAAGCTCTTCTTTTGGTCATGGCCATCTTTATCCAAAGGCTGAACTGACAGAGTAAGATCTAGAGAAGAGGACACAAACAAGCCTACATTGTTATCTCTTGCCTAAGGAGATTTTAAAACAGCAAAGATGAAGGAGATACCTCAAAGTCAAAAATGAGTCTATTTGCACAAAATTTATATTGGTGATTTCAATTAAACTGATTTGCTGGTTGCCTATATATCTTTAAGAAGCTGGAGTACATCTTTCATGATAAACTATTTCTTTATCGATCGTCCCATTCTTCCACAATAAATAAGATGCTGTAACAGAAAAAAATGAACGTTTTCTAATCAGGCATCACAAGAGGCAACAGCCACTTGTGATTCAGTCTTCCTGATCAAATTCAATCTTCCTGATCAAATATCAAGTTAACTTATGTTTGCCCTAATGTGCTCAGCAAAATCAGAAATTGATTTGAATGCTATTTTCTATAACTTTATTGAAGACTTGGAGCTTCAAAAGATCAAGGTACTTTTCTCTCATCTTTGAACAGTTATACTTGAATAATATTTTGGCCTGCTAATGCAACTGTCATGAACAATTTAAAGTTTAATATTGTCTGCATTGATGTACCCATCATCTCTGTAATGGCATTCTGTGATCTTTCTTTAATTTTAGATATAGAAATTAAGATTGGTTTTAGTTCTGTTTTAAAGATTTTCCTATTATTCTTGTTTATTTAGGTAACCAGCATGGTAAATTTGATCACATTTTTTAAAATTTATGTTACACAAGATATATAGATATATTTGCTTTTAGAAATTACTGAGTAAAACAAGATTAGTTAAATGACACCACAAAAGACACACTGAAATATGTAAAAATAATTTTATTGATATTAATTATACACCTAATTTAAATTATAAATTATATAAGGATTTAAGTAGTATTTTTTCATTGATGGAGTTTTTACTCCCCATAAAGTTTATCTCACAAATAAAAGTTATTTTCAGATTACCTACCATTTTAGAACTAAAATGTTTTGTTTTGTTTTGTTTTGTTTTGTTTTATTTTATTTTATTTTATTTTATTTTAATTTTTATTTTTTACACATATAAAAAACCTTTTTAAAACCTTAAGAAAAACCTTAGAAAGAACAAATACCTTCTTTTTGGAGTTCTTGTCTAAGAAATGTTATTTTATATAAGAAGTTATTAGAAGACTAATATTGAAAGAGAACTTCCCCTTGCGACAATGAACAAAACCTACTGCATTTTTAATCAATACAGACACTGAACTGTGTAAAATTTAACCACTAGTTGCACAGAAAGGATGCTGTAACTGCTTTGAATGTTTGTGGACTTTCCAAAGAGCTTAACTGAAGCTGAATTGAAAACCGAATGTCCAAATGCATTTGACAATAACTGTGAAGGCAATCACTTCAGAATATTTATCTGTTCAACCACTCTGAATAAAACAAACAAAACCAACATCAAACAACAACAAAGATATCATTAAAAACAAACAAACAAAAAACCCTTGGAAATTATAATTTTCTGATATTGTTGACTTCATTTTCATCCTATTCTAGAAATCTCATCTGTGGCAAAATAGTCATAAAAGTTAATCTGAGGCTTTTTCCTTTAAAACTGTGACAAACTTTTGAATGGAATTTTAAATTACTCTAGCAGAATTTTGCCCAAGAAGCAAAATATGACAACTTTTGCACACGGAATGAAATGAACTTGACCCACAACTACTTTGTGTCATACGAAATTTTATATATTGGTGCAAAGTGAGTATTAATTACATCTGTGATGATTTAGGAACATTTTGAAAGTCTATTTATATTTAGTTTGCAAAAATATAAATGACAGCACAAAACAAAATTAGTGGAGAGTTAGGTTTACCTAAGAGTAACTGATTAAGATTTTATGTTTTGTGGTTTTATTTTTTCATATTAATCTTTCTGCTTGACACCTTCTCACATATTCATTTTTATCTTCAAATTACCTAACATTTTGAGACTCTTTAATTTTTCTTTATTAATCCACAGACAAGAAGGGAGAACAATACAATATTAAGATTCAGAAGAAAGAGAGACAGAGAGACAGAGAGACAGAGAGACAGAGAGACAGAGAGACAGAAAGAAAGAAAGAAAGAAAGAAAGAAAGAAAGAAAGAAAGAAAGAAAGAAAGAAAGAAAGAAAGAAAGAAAGAAAGACTAGGAAAAGGAAACAAAATATTAAAATATTTGAAAACAGGAAACTGTTTAGAATAAATTGCTTACTATAAACTCAATTAAATAATCCTCACCAGCCCCACGTGCCAACACCTAGATTAGCAAGCAGTATAGCTGATCTGCTCCATTCTACATGTGAACATCCAAAGTTTATTAAGCAAAGATGATCTGGATGTTCTATTCAAAACAAAGATCTTCCATCAACATCAAAACAAACGTCTTCATCTGGCACGAATTAAAAAATCTAATGTAGATGTCCCAACTTTTTCTAAATAGAATGATCTTGCATGCTTTTTTGGATCTGCTGTTGTACCAATGACACACATAAGAAAGAATAAAAGTTCTGATCCTGGTCACGCATTTTAATAGTTCTGAGGATTTAATTCACTGGTTGCAGCTATATTAAGATGCAATTCTTCAATGCATATAACCATCTACAACTGTACATGTTCAAAATGAATGTAAAATACTGCACCACATAAAAATATAGAATCCTGGCATAATTGTGTGAGTAGGATGTAAAACATGAAAGGCAGGAGATAATTTGTTAATGAAAGTGTAAAAATAACATTTTTACTGTAAAGATGTTTTCTAAAACACACACACACAAGTTTTACTAACATTCCAAGAAAATAAAAAGGGAGCTTCATCTAGAACTATAACAAGCACCTGAATGCATAGTCTTACTGACTTCATAGCAAACATATCCTTATGAACTGCTCTGCTTTTAATATTATATTTCATTTTATAAAAAGCAATTTTGTTTAAACACAAGCTGTTTTTTCACAAAGGTGACTGTCTAAAGGGCATTCTATAAAGTAATGGTTTGGGAAGTCTTTATTCTGTTTGAAGAAAATATATTATTGTTTATTATTTTGGGGGGCAAGAGGTATATGTATTTTATTTAATGTTTCGGTCTAATCAGAATATTGACTCTCATCTTCCTTGGTTTTGTAGTGACATTATTAACAAATATTTTCCAAAGTTTTAATTAATCGAAGATAAAAGTTTGAAACTTGTGATGAAATACCTTTTTCCTAGTAAGTATAGACAAAGTTGTTGGTCTGGGTTTTCTTTGTTTGGCTTTTTTTTTTCATTACTTTTCATTTTATCTTAAACTCGGCTTACAACTTTCCTGCCACTACACTATTACGGATGTGCTCACAGCAATGGCCGTGATGGTGGAGAGATGATATTCAGAGACCAAAAGGGACTACCCAACTGCGCTACTGACCATTGAAACTAGGGATGCCAGAAACAGCTCTAGAAGCCACAAATGTACAAATTTATGCATGATTTATCTACCTGATTTATAAGACCTACAGCAGTGTTTCTGTGAAAGAGAGAAATTCTGTGCTGAATTCTTAAACAGAAATACATTGTGTCTCCTGTGGTTGACTAAGCATTTCCAGAGTGAAAAAGCAAACAAGATAAGAATATCAATTGGAAAAGAAGAAGAAGAAAGAAATAAAATAAAAAATAATAATAATTAAAAAAAAAAAAATCCAGAAATCTCGTTTCATGTTTTCTTCATAAATTGCAAAGGTGAAGAAGAAAAGGGGAAATCTATTCCCTTCTCTGACTGCTTGTTTAAAAATAAATAAATAAATAAAATAAAATAAGACAAACAGAAGAGATATTGTTTTCTACTCCATAGCAACTCTTAGAGAAACAGAGAAGGCTGGGATGCTGTTGAGGCTTGATAAATTTTATGCAGTAATTCCAGAGGGCAGTTGTTGACTGATTTACTATTGTTCACTGATCTGTAAGGCTGCAGTGTTCTTGGCATTGGCTATGTTAGTATAACAAGTGGACCCACTTGATACAGGAGCAGTAAATATTGCATGAGGTAGATCATTAATGGGCCTTTTCAGTTCATGCTGGCAGAACTGTGACAGATCTCCCATGGTTCAGTAAGGTATAAAATATTTTTCATATCACTTGTCCATTTAATCTGATTCATTTAAAGGTCAGAAATTTGAATTGCTGTTTGTATTTTGCAAAGCTTGATTTCTTGAGCTAATATATGAGAACTGCTGTTACAGATCTGAGCTACAGATTAAATGCTTGTATTTTCTACTGTTTTTTAGTATGTTTTTTGAACTGGAGAAGGACTAAATGATATCAGAGACTAATCTTTCTGACAAATGAGCTACAGAGTATCCACTAAAGTATAAGTATGAAAAGAGATAATATTTCATGTGGCATTTTGTAGGTGTTCAGGAATTAAATTCCTTATATTAAGGAATTAAATTCCTTATATAAAATTACAATGCAGTGTGAAATATCAGATAACCCCACCTCCATACTTCTCAAATTTAATTTTATCTTATTTTCAAAAGAAAAAATAATTCTTTTTAACTACAACAACCAGTATAAGTTATAATGACTCAGTTATATATGTTATATATGCCACTCAGTAATACTGAAAAATGTAGGAGGCTTTATTGGCCTAAATTAAATAGGAAGTTAGAGCAGTGTCCTTCCACTGCCATTATCCTGATACTGAAAGTACTTTCATTAAAACAGGAGCAATACGAATTTAGATCATGCCTACCTGAAAATGTAGTTGTCCACATATTGAAGGAATCTCTTGTGTGCCAGAACCCACAGGAAAGCACAGCTACATACCAGCCTTCTTCCTAACTAACAATAAAATTTAAGGGAAAAAGGTGAGTATCTTGATTGCGAGGCCTGGATGCTCAAGTGTTATCTAAATTTTGGAGGTTTGTTAAAGCATCAGAGAACTCTCAGAGCAAACAGGGAGGTGACTTTGTGACTTGATTTCCAATGTAACATTTAATGCTGTCTTGAAATAAAAGCTGACCTCAATGTAAGGTTGTGAGAATAATATGCTGTAATAGCAAAAAAGATAAGGACACAAGGAAAGATCAACTGAGAATGGCCTAGAAGGACTGACTGATGGAGGCACACCTTCCTCCCCTGTACTGTACAAGCAATATATAAAGCACATACACTTGGACTTCTCACTAACATGCTCTGAACCAAAATATAAAATACTGCCTGAAAAGCCTAAGTAAAAAGTAATTTTCTGCCCAGTGCTGTCACACTTGCAGCTTACTGTGGGGTATATAGTGTCTGAAGGCATGGAGAGACAGCACTGACAGAAATGTAGCTAACTGATCCCCCTTGCAGCCTCTCACAGCTTGACCACTGTCATGTTGGGTTGTGCTGCCTCTAGGGGTGAGAAGAATCAACTCCCTCCGGCTAATCTTGTCTCATCTCTATTCATTATCACTCCACTGCTAAATGTGCTGCCCCCCCAGATCTCCTTGCAAACTGTTCAATTCTGTCAAAAAAAGATCTGTTACCCTAAACAGTTACCTAATCTTTTTCTCCTTAAATGACAGCTGATACCTTTACTTGAAATCAAATGTCTTTCCACAGAGCCTAATTTGCTTTTGCCCCCTTCCATTGTTGTTAGAAACTTTTTCAAAGACAGCTCGGAAGTGTAGATGCTCTTTGTGAACATTAAAATTTCATTTCAATGCCTGTTTGAATATTATTGATTTCAGATAACAAATAGGTGAAAGAGTACAGGGAACAATGCTGTGTGATTGTTGCTGTGACACGGTCAGCCAACACTACCCTGGACAGAAGATTTTTTATCATAATTAGTACAGTCTACTTAGTTCAGGCTCAAAGTTCCTTCAATAAAATATGGAGACAGATGGTATCAAAACACAGGTGATACTATTTCCACTTTGGTAGTCAGACACTTATATCACCTCATTAAGAAGTTTTAAATTTGAAGTGAAGTGTCTCTTTTCTTTTTAATTATCCTTATTTTTACTATTCAATGAAGCCTCTGTCTTTTATCCTGTATATTTTTTTTTCCATGTACTAAACTGACTTTTTTTTCAGTTTCAACATATTTCTTGAATTTCCATTTCCTTAGAAACAATAGGAGAACACTATTTCAACAGTAAAATACAAAACAGTAAAATCAACATTAGTTTTGCATCTTTTCATAATCAAGAACAAATGAAAGACTATGAATTCACTTGTACCACAGTAACTGTTAGTGGTCTGACCTTAAATATAGATTTCAACATGCAGGGTGACAGGGTGTTCCTGAAGAAGTCACGTCTTTATGAAAGTAAGAGGGTGAAAAATTAAGTCTCCAAATATTTTCAAGTAACTGAAGTAAAACTGGAAAATATTAAAAATATATTAAATAGGTCCTGAGTTTGCCTGAGTAAATGTCTGCTAAATTGTATTCAAAAGTCTTTCTCCAGGATTTCACATTGCCAAAAATTAAATTTAGCCACAAGCATATTTGCTTCCAGGCAAGCTTTTAGGAGGAAGATTATCCTCCTGAAACAATAGTAATAAAAAGACCCTATCATATCTTGCCTTTTGTGTAACCATCAGGTCACACAAGTCAAAGACAGGGAAATAGAATGTCAGAACATAAGACCTAACCATTTCATCTGAAACACTTTCACCAGATTTGTTGATGAATCATGGCCTTTGTCATTCAGGACTTGTCTAAAGATGAAAGTTGGGATTAACTTTAGCTCCAACTCAGTTCCCATTAAATTCAGCGGAGAACAATGGAAATGTGCATTTCTCCAGATAGATACCGGTAACTCTTTACTCACTTGACTACTGAAGAAGCCTAGCTTGATGCCCCTATATAAGAAAAGTCGTAAGGTGGATCCAGGAAACTACAGGCCTGTCATCCTGACCTCAGTTCCAAGAAAGGTGATGGAACAGGTCATCTTGAATACAATTACACAGCACGTGCAAGATGACAAGGGGATCAGACCCAGCCATCATGCATTCAAGAAAGGCAAGTCCAGACTGACTAACCTTATCTCCTTCTGTCTTATCACCAGGTAACCTTCCTGATGGGTGAGGGAAAGGCTGTTTACAGAGTCTACCTAGACTTCTGACACGGTCAGACCTAGCCTTTGACACAGTCTCCCACGGTATGCTTCTGGAGAAGCTGGCAGCCCATGGATTGGACAGGTACCCTCTTTGCAGGGTTAAAAACTGGTTGGATGGCTAGGCCCAGAGAATGGTGGTGAATAGAATGAAATTTGGATTATTTGGATAATTTATTTCAAAATTATGAGACTGAATTAATCAGTTAATGGATTCTGGATATATATATATATTTTTTTTTTTTTTCATTTATGTCCTTAAAGCAACGAAACTGTGGCTTTATCTAGTTAAGGATCCAAGGTAACAGACACTAATACCAACTTGTTATACACATAGGAGACTATGATAATGTTAAAAGTCTTTCTCAATTGTAAATATTAAAAACACAATAACAGTGGTCAAAAGGGCTTGGTTGCCATTCTTCTTTTCTTTGATACAGTTTAGCTTATATCTTGGCACTTCTTTGTTCATTATCAGCAAGTGGGAGAAATTGCTATTTTCTCCTCAAAAACTCTAGGGAAAGTGGCTCAGAAATATCAAACTATCCATTGTGTTTCTTGCCGTCTTCAAATCTAACCGTTCAGCAGTGGAATACTGCTCATAATTAAGTAATATTTAGTTCATTAATTCCTTTGGGGATTGTTGATAATTATATTGCAGTATGATTTCCTCAAAGATATCATACAGGCCATTGATAAACAGCTGAGGAGTAAAATCAGGGGATTAACTGTAATTATAGCAAAGTGGTTTGCTATTAAACTAATTGAATAAAAAGTAATTGGATTATGTATGATCTTCAGTAGCTCCTAGACTTTAAACTTTAATTAAATTATCATACTTCTCATTCAAAAATGGAGTGGTTGAACATTAGCTATTTTGACACTACAAATGTAGGAGAAGCAAAATATTTATGCTGAATGAGATGCTCAGTGTTAGCATAGTTTAGTAACAAAAGAAGCTCTCTTGTACAATTATGTCACTGTAATGAACTTATTTTTTCATTTACATACTATTTAAACATTCTTCCTTGATTGAAAAATTTATGAGAACTGACAAATATTCTATTCCTAAATGATTAAACACATTACAGTCATTAAGCTAAACCTGATTGCATACTTGTGTCTGAAAGTTTTTCAAAAGGAAATCTATTTGATTTTCTAGTAAAAATTCTATAAATTGTGTTGTATGAAGTGGAAGAAAAAAATATGATTGAATTGTAATTTTATGAAATTATAAAGGACCTATTTATAAAGTATTAATTTATTATTTTCTAAAGATACTATTATTGAAGAGATTAATATTAAACAAAATTCTTGAAATAAAAATACATATTGCAAATGCAGAAGTAGAACTACTCAATAATGTAAAAAAAATATCAAAAGGTTCATGAAAAGTGGTTCTTAGAAAAGTATTTTGTAGATAATAGAGCTAAGGAATGCTGATTAAAACCAAGTCAGACCTTAGGAGGGCAACAAATGCATTCAGTTATGAGAAATAGAGAAGTTAAACCCCAGACCGATTTAAGAGTAAATTAAATTTATTACATGGATAAAAAGAGGCGAGATTTTGAACTGCATGATACATATAAAGTTTTTTTTTATAGTGTTTCAACCTTAAATAAATAAGGACATTAAAAAAATTAATAATAAATAATTTTCCTACATCATTTAAACACAGTATCTGGTCATGTAGTTAACAGGATCAATTTGGGCTTATTCTCAAGGGCCAAATTTGGCTTCTAACATGGGCAATAAGATTTGAAAACTGATTCTGAATTCAAAAAGGAAATTAATGTAGCAAAAATAAATTTGGAGAGATATGCTCATGTATTTTGGTTTCTTTGCCTTGCTGCTGAGTCCTGAACTAACCAAAGCCTATTGATCAACTTGTTGAGCAGACCTACTGAAAATGTTGCAACAGAACAACTCAGAGACAATAAAAGAGTGTATTAGCTTTTTAGAATCATATTTAAAATATATGGGAATACCTTTGCAATGTTCCTCAGACAGCAGAAGTTAGATTTAACTTACATTGAAGATGAATTTGGAGATGAACCAAGAATAAAAACAACATACCTGGAGAACATAAAACTTCCAGGTGTCAGATATGACACATCAAAGTCATTTCCAAAAGAAGATACAGTTGCAAGATAATTTTTAGAGTAGACTCATCTTTAACTAAATTCTGTTTAGTAAATCCTCAAACTGGAAGAATTTAACAAATCCTCAAACTTCATCTCATTCTACTTAAATTATTATTAGCATCTGATGGAAGATGTTTGATGCCTAATCAATGGTGACTGAATCAAGTTTCATTTTTAAAACATGTCTTCAGTATCCTGTGCAATATGCTGTCTTTGAGCTTGGAAGATTAAAACCCACATAAAGACAATATATGTGTGTCTGATACTCTTGAGTGAGTCACAGATACAGACTTCTCACATTCAGTATAAATAAATAAATAAATAAATAAATAAATAAATAAATAAGATATTTTTGACAGGTATAAAGCCAGAGTTTTCAGAATTCAAAACCAAGTATCATGCTTGTTTGTATTCAGTACAAAATACAGAACTATGGTGCCCATTGGCAACGGGTCACCAGTGGTGTTCCCCATGGGTCAGCGTTGGGGCCCATCCTCATTAATATCTTTATTGATGACTTGGATGAGGGAATTTAGTGCACTGTCAGTAAGTTTGCAGATGACATCACGTTGGATGGAAGCTTCAATCTGCCAGAGGGTAGGAAGGCCCTGCAGAGGGACCTGGGCAGGTTGGATTGATGGGCAGAGGCCAATGGGATAAGGTTCAACATAGCTAAGTGCTGGGTCCTGCACTTGGGACAACAATCTCATGCAACATTACAGACTTGGGACAGAGTGGCTGGAAATCTGTGCAGAGGAAAAGGATCTGGGGGTGTTGGTTGATGCTTGCCTGAAAATGATCAGGCAGTATGTCCAGGTGACCACGAAGGCCAAAGGCATCCTGGCTTGTATCAGAAATAGTATAGCCAGCAGGACCAGGGAGGTGATCGTCCCCCTGTACTCTGCTCTTGTGAGGCTGCACCTCAAGTACTGTGTTCAGTTTTGGGTCTGTCACTACAAGAAGGACATTGAGGTCCTGGATCATGTCCAGAGAAGGGCAACAAAACTGGTGAGGAGTCTGGAACAAAAGTCATATGGGGAGTGGCTGAGGGAGCTGGGATTGTTTAGTGTGGAGAAGAGGAAGCTCAGGAGACACTTTATTGCTCTCTACAACTACCTGAAAGGAAGTTGTAGGCAGCCGGGGGTCGGCCTCTTCTCGGAGGTAACTAAAAATAGGCCAAGGGGCACTACTACTCAAGTAGGGCCAGGAGAGATTCAGTTTGGAAATCAGGAGAAATTTCTTCTCAGAAAGAGTAGTTGGGTATTGGAATGGGTTGCCAAGGGAGGTGGTAGACTCATTGTCCCTGGGGATGTTTAAGGAAAGATTGGATGTGGAACTTTGCGACATGGTTTAGTGGGTAATATTGGTAGTAGGGGGATGGTTGGACCAGATAATCTTGGAGGTCTTATCCAACCTTAATGATTCTCTGTTTCTATGATATTAATGGTGAATTTCACTGTAATGTAAGAGATGGTAGCTGTGGATGGTCACGCACTATTCAAAAGGATATTTTGATCTAATGTTAGAAAAATTAGAACAAGTAAATCTGTTTTGTTTTGTTTTGTAGAAGCGCAAGATAGAGAAAATTTTGGCAATTGTATTTAAATTGACTTTTTTTTTTTTTCTTTTTTTTCCTCTGGTAGGTAAAAGAAGATAATGAAGAAAATGTGTTTGCTTTAAATTTATTTTTGAAATATTTCTGACAGTCATAAAAGACAGAAAAACAGGGACATAAAAAAGTTATGCAATCTGTTTTTACCTGTTGCCCACCAAGAAAGTTATTGAAGTTTGCATGTGTTAGATAAACTTATCAAATTACTTCATCACAGTGCTCTCATCTTTTACCTTTACACCTAAACCAAATATAACTGAATCATAACAAGTAGTCAATAATAAAAATTCAGAAAAGCATAATGAATTATACTGGCTGTTAAAAGACTGATTCTGTATTTAAAGTTGAGTCTTTTTCTTCTCCATTTCTTTTTCTGTTATCCTGTTCTCTGTACCAACCACCATTTCTGTACTGTGTAATCATTCTCCCTATGTTTTTCATGACATAATGAATAACAGATGGTGTGTAAAAATACTCCCGGCTTTGACAAATAATAGTTCTGTTTTCTCCCTCCTTCAAGTATTTTAATCTCAGGAGAGAATATGGAGCAAGATTATAATCTTGGCTACAAGATTATAGAGCACCTGCACACCTCAGAGGATACCAGCCTTTAATGTATTTTAGGGAGTGCCTCCCAGACATATGGATAGACTAGCTTCTGAATGCAGAAGCAGGTAAAAAAAGCATGCAGAACACTGTCTTGTAATTGTATACCTTAGTGTTCTCTGAGCTTTCAGATTTCTTCAGGGATTTTGGGTGGCAAATTGAGTAGCAATGTGGGTTTTAACACCACACTCCACAAGCAAGTAATGAGGTAAGCACCAGACTGAAATTCTTCTACACAAGGATGCTGATAATGTGATGGTAGGTTCACAGCATCAGAAATTATGTCCAAGTATGAAACCCAGTGATACTCTGGATTCAGAACTGCTTTTTGCTTCAAAGTCTACAAATGTTGTTGTTAATGAGAATAAAAGGTAGATTTTTCTGCATGTCTCTGGAATTAAAATATGGAACAAAATCCTAGTTCAAGCAGGTATCTGAAAAGAGATTATAAAATGAAGGAGAAAATAAAATTGCTATGTTTTGTTTTGTTTTAATTCCTGTTTATATATCATACATTATAAGCAAATATAAACATTTGTATTATTTGTATTATTTTCTTTAATTTGTCAAATATTTTGGCCATTTAGAAAATCTGTCTGTGACCTTGTATGCCAAGTCTGAGCTTATAGCAATTTTTACAGCTGAGTTATCACCCCTTGAAGACTGGCATTATAGTGAAAATGCTGACACAACCTTTACTACAACAATGCTGCTATAATAAAATTTATAAGGGGCAATCAAGTCTCTAGGATGTCTTATGCGTTGTCATCTCTTGATGCATTTCTTGGTACCAAAATGGATGTAAAGAGTGATCTTTCAAATGATTATATTATTACAATAGCTCATCAAAGTAGTGCTGGAAAGAACACTGAAGTGATTTAATTTTGAATATCTTTTTGTTGTTCTTTTGCGAAATATAAAATTATGTAATTTTTATAGGAAAAAAAAAAAAAAGGTGGGTAAAGAATTATACTGAAGAATGCTGATATGTGTAGACTACGATTATCATTACCTCTTATTCTTACCAAAATGTGTCATGGTCTAATATATCACAAAAAGATTAAACCACCTATAAATTCTTTAAAAAATTAGTAATCAAAGACACATATGACATTGATTTTTGACTTAAAAGGAGACTACTGCACATAACAAGACAATGTTAATCATACGATTATAGCTTATCCTCTCAAATATTTCATTCAGTGCATTCCAAAGGTTCAGTTCATTCCAGAAAAAGAGGTAACAATAACATTAGTGGCAGTGTCAAAAATATGAAATGGGAGGGCAGACACTATGTTTTCCTTTTCAAGAATGCTTGTCAGGAGTTGCAGGCTAATCACTTAGTATGTACTTTTAAATTAAAGAGCACTATACCAATAAATACTAAATGAGAATCTTCCTATTAGTCAGCATAAAAATGTTAGAAAATGTATAATAAATGTGTATGAGATGAAATTCTAGAGAGATAAACAAAAGGAATTCTCACCATTTGGTAGTCAATACCTAAAATGCATTTGGTACCTACTTCATAGAAATTAATATATATGTACATTCATTCAGCTGGAAGCCCCTATTTATGAATAATAAAACATAAAAACTAAAGTGTGACAAGTTTAACGAGGTTATAAACATATGTCTGTACTACCATAACTAGTATTGGAAAGCATTTTCTGTTTTATTATACTGAGGGAAAAAAAAAGAAAAAAAAAAGAAAAAAAAAGAAAAAAAAGATATTTTAAGTATAAGTAAAATATTAAGCCGCAGAGTAAAATCTGTGTTCAAATCAACTTTACACAGTAAAATTCAGTGGGGGCTATTCAAAGTCCTTTGAACTCATTGAAAAGTGTTGAGGGATTTTTGAAGCAGCAAAGATCCCATGACTTGCTGCAGCTGAGCAAACCAAGCTACGAGGATGACTATGAGAAGTTCCCATGACAGTGTTCCCACATCGCCCAATTGAGGAATTTAGAAAAATATTGTTGCCAGGAGCTGGCTTCAAGGACGGGATCTACGTGACTGCTAATCACAAGGGGGTTGTTTTCTTGCAGTTGTTTGTCTGAGTGCTTTTGACCAATAATCTTGTGTGAGACACTATCTGCCCCTGTTAAGTTTGCTATAAAAGTCAGGCTATTCAGGTAATAAAAGAGAGCATGATCTGACCATACATGTCTGTCATGTTTTCGGCCATTCTTCCTGTAACAGAAAAGATGTACAGATTAACTACAGAAGTTTGTTACTGAACTTCAAGCAGATTTTGAGAGTTTCTGTGTTAGTTTCCTTGCTTCTGCCATTGGTTAATTCTGATCTGATAAACCATTTACAGCTAGGCACATCGTCATACCACGATGTGTATATACACTATACAGTTGAGCATCACATCATAGTATTTTAGTACCGTGTATGGATAATGTAATTTTATATTTTAATCAATGTCCAAACTTTAGGTAAAACAACTGCAACATAGTTAAAGACAAAGGGTCCATCTAGACCAATAATCTGATCTAGAAGGGGATATTATTCACACAAAAATCATGTCATCCTAGCTGGTCAGCTCTAAAAATACAAACTTAAGGGCACATCTCTAACACAGACAAGCAGGCTGAATAATATGAAGACACTACTGAGCTTCATATAATACCCTGAAATGTCAGCAAAGTTCAGCCTTGTGGTATCATTTGTTTGCTCATAAAACAGATCCTTAAAAACCACGAGTAAGTAATGCTGCTGCATTTTTTGAAATACTTTGTCTGTCACATATTTTACAGTTTTATATAAGTATACAGATTTTATTACAGTGTTATATTGCATGTTTTGGATGTCACGTAGCAGTGTCTGCCTCAAGAAGCTGCCAAGTATCAAGTAACTGATTTATGATCAACAACGTATTTCTATTGCCTGTTACACAAATATTATCATATTCCTAAATATGAAATTATGTCCACAAAAGATCAGAATTCAGTTTATCTCAGGAATAGTGTTTTTACATAGTAAATTTCAACTCTGAAAATACATTCTTATGGTCATGTTTCTGTCACAAAAGAACATCCCAAGGCAAAAAGTACATACAGAAAAGCACACACAAAAAAAATTGTATGTAACTAATGTAACTAAATTTTATTATTTTTTTTATTTTTTCTTTTTCTAAATTAATTTCTAGAAACGTTGAAAACTGTCAAGTTAGCAAATTATAAGCATTCACCATGCATACAAGTTAAGAAGAAAATAAGAATGACAATTCCATGTAAACAATAAATGAATAAACATAAAAATCCCACGGATGCATACATATCAGTCTCCGGTGGTCCCTCTGGGGTTCGTTCTTCAGCCTCCCTCCACTCCCCCCCTCCTCCTTATTTAGTAGTCTCTGGGCCAGATGTCAGAAAGTTTGGGTCTATGAAATGTCAGAAAGGACTGAGGTTTGGATTCTTCCCTTCTCTCTCAGCTGGCTTTGAGCTCACATTGCTGTTCTGCTGTTGCTCAGATGAATCTGCTGCTTCACATGCTTAGAAGAATGGGCTAGAAGCCTGAAGAGAAGTGTCTCTGGGGATTAGCTTGCTTTCCAGGGATAAGCCCTTCTCTACCGTTTGTGCTTCTGAAGGTCTTCCAGGAGGACACCTTAGAAACCCCTTGGAGAAGAGGCATGGTAACTAACTGTGAGAGGAGTTGAGCTGAGCCTCTGCCTCTTTGCTTCTGTTAAAAGGCCCCACTGAAGAAAAGCAGGACCTTGGGGATGTCCGGAGGCCATGTCAGGCCCAGACCTCAGTCCCCATTTGTTGTGTGGTCCATGAACCTGTGTAAATGCACTGGGAAGAGGATGAACACTCTAACAGCTTGTTGGATGTGGGCAGCTTGCCAAACCTTCATCTGGTGTATGATGATACAAAAGGTGCAGTGTAACTCAGTAGACCTGGATGTGATTTCACTATAGTGTTTGCAAGACAGCACATTAAGGAACTGTGTTTTTTTGTTTGTTTGTTTGTTTGTTTGTTTTTGTTTGTTTGTTTTGTTTTTGTTTTTGCTTTTGTTTTAGAAGGAGAATAGGAATGCAGAGAAACCAGAACATTGCTAGCAAAGGGCTATAGCCATATCCGTAATTAACAAGGCTGTTCATTAACTGCAACTAGATGTGCTTTCTTCAATACCTGTATTAAATTGAATCTCAAATGGTGTGTAGTAATTTTTGTGGATGTTTTTTGTATTACAGGTATAAGGTGCTGCTTGTAGGTTTCATGAAATATCTTTCCTTACAGAATGCTGAATAAAAGTATTTTCTCTTATAACTGAAGAGCTGTTGCTGAGTGTTGCTTTGAACTGGGATTATTCATATAATGTGACTAAGTACATCCTAATGACCTGTGTGTGGACAGTATCTACAGCGTTGTATTCTAACCCTAGAGTAAACAGATAATTTTATGGTGTCTCTTTACAGCAAAAACATGGTCATGATTACAGTCCCACTTCCTCACCACCCTTCCTTGGGAAACAGAACAAGCCCTTTTTGTCTTGTTCTCAGAGGGTCATTCTCACTTTGCTGTGGAGAGTGCACCCAATCTTTCCACATCTTTCTTCACCTGGGTTTCTCACAACTGAGTGCAGTTTTCCCATTGAATTTTACAGTTATCAGGATAAATACCTGTCTTTACAACTCTTACCCTTCCTACTGTGTTCAGAAAGGAGGTGTTAGATTATTATTATTATTTTTTTCAAGAGGCTCACCTGCTAGCTCGCATTCAGGCATATCAGAGTAAACACTTGGTTCAAAACCTGAGGTTTTCTTTCCAGTCTATGGTGTGAGTTTGAGTCTTGATGGTGTATGTCCTCTTTAAATTCCTGATGGATGCTGATAGAAGACCAAGAAGGTGATTCAGCTTATTATAGAATGATATGATCATAGACTATCCTGAGTTGGAAGGGACCCACAAGGGTCATTGAGTCCAACTCTCCTGGCACCACACAGATCTACCCAAAAATTCTTACCCAAATGCTTACACCTTTTACTTTAAACCTGAGAAGCAACGGATACTTTCCATGTTTCCCTTGGGGATAGTGTACTCTTCTGTATTTTGCTTCTGTACAAAGAGTTCAAAATTTTAAAGTCATGTTGTCAGTCATACACCCAAACAACCCAAACAGCCAGCATTACATGTTCCCACGCCCTCCCCCCCCCCCCCCCTCCCCAGGCAGGTCAAGCCCTGAAGGCAAGACGAGACAAGTAAATAATGCGAACATATAAAACTAACTTGTAAATACATTAGGTTTTGGCAGTTTTTTGGCACTTTGTGGGGCTTAACTGTGCTTCAGTGATAACATCTACTGGTGTGAACTGAAATTATGCCTCTGTGCCACAATGTATTTTTTTGTTTGTTTTTGGGGGGGAGGGGGTGGGACAAAATTTCTTGTGGACACCTGCAGGAGTTGCAAAGTAATAATAAAATTTAGGTGAAGGAAAAGTTCCTTCTGTGTTGTTGTTGTTTTCTTTTCCATGCAGTCTTAAAATGAAGGTCCCATTTTCGGGCCCTTGGCAGAGTGTAAGCATGCCGGAACACTTCACGCTACGTAGATCATATTTGTCTGAAATTATAATATCATCCTGTGAAATATGTTCATCTGATTCGTGTCAATATGGAACAATGCTAGGGCCTCATAAAGAAATGCGACCTTCTGTCTTACATCCTCGTGTATAAATAACCACAAGTCCAAGAGAAACAGAGTGGTTAGTGTATATAGTTCTTGTATCTTGCAAAAGAATGGTCTAGCAGTTCATGTCAATAGAGGGTTTGAAGGGTAAACCATGAGACTCGGGTCTGGGAGATAAGAGAATAGGGGGGAGTTTTCTGAGATAACTGCTGATTATTGCATGAGACACAGCTTTCTGACATCTGGCCCAGAGACTACTAAATAAGGAGGGGGGGGGGGAGGGGGAAGCTGAAGAACGACCGAAGGACAAAGCCTGGGAGGAAGACTACGAGTCTTCAGTACGAGCAGCAACCCCCAGAGGGACCACCGGAGACTGATACGTATGCATCCGTGGGATGGTTCGGGTGCTGGGAAACTAATTATAAGAACCCTGCCTTTTCCAAAAGTGGTGATGAATATGTATTAGCCTAGGAGCATAAAAACCAGCCGCCTGATGTAACTGGTGTGCGTCTAGGTGGAGCAGAGACTCCCAGCGCACCCAGCGCTGTTTGCTTACCTCTATTCCTTTAATAAATTGTAAACTTTGATTGTAACCCTATTTGGGACTCAGTCATTTATAAAAATACCTATAGTCTGCTGCAGGCTGAAAAGTAGCCTGTGCCTCAGGTGCTGTTTTCTGCCTTTGCTTTTGTTACTACATCCTTGTAAGTCTTCAAAAGGGAAATGAAGTTATCCTATTCAGAAAAAACATCATCCAGAAGAAACTTTGGTTGTTTTCAGGGCCTGAATTCTCACTGAAACCAAAGGCGGGTATAGAATCATAGATTATCCCGAGTTGGAAGGGCCCCATAAGGATCATCGAGTCCAACTCCTGGCACCACACAGGTGTACCCAAAAATTCAGACCGCGTGACCAAGTGCGCAGTCCAAATGCTTCTTAAACGCCGACAGGCTTAGTGCAGCGACTACTTCCCTGAGGAGCCTGTTCCAGTGTGCGACCACCCTCTCGGTGAAGAACCTCTTCCTGATGTCTAGCCTCAACCTCCCCTGCCTCAGGCTGACACCATTGCCGTGGGTCCTATCAGTGGTGACTGAAGAGAATAGATCGGTACCTGCCCCTCCACTCCCCCTCGCGAGGAAGCTGTAGACTGCGATGAGGCCTCCCCTCAGCCACCTCTTTTCCGGGCTGAACAGGCCCAGTGAGCTCAGCCGCTCCTCATACGACTTCCCCTCTGGGCCCTTCGCCATCTTTGTAGCCCAATATCTTACTGACTTGAAGAAAGAGGCTTTAATCTATCCTGCTTTGTTTACTAGCAACCACCCCTCACCGAGCATGCGCTCTGAATTTCTCGGAGCCTATTACTTTAAACGGAGACGGGAGAACTTTTCACCAATCATAACTAAGATATGCTTGACTAGAGCCACTCAAGCTCCACCCAAAAGAGAGAAAATAATATAAATTGGCCTAAGAGAGAGGGGATGTTAGGGGAGATACCGCCCCGAGGGAATACAACATCCTTAGGACCTCCTGACTCCTGGGACCAGTCGACGGGCTGAGACTCTCTCTCTCCCTCCCCCTCCACACACACCCTCCCCCCCCCCCCCATTGGGATACCTTTGGGTGAGATTTGAACACTTGGTTATTGTTATAAATGAGGTCTCAACTCAATCTGAAGTTTGTAATATTTATAAAACAAATATTTCTAAAAGCTATAAAAGCTATAAAAGGCATAAAAGGCAAGTAAACAGCGCTGGGTGTGCGGGGAGTCTACGCTCCACCAACACTCACACACAAACATCTAACATTCTAAATATACAGAACATTGCTTTACATACTAAACGCAAGTATGCCTCTACATACGTACAATCGGGAAAGGTAGCAAACAATCCTCTAAGTTCCGTAACTTAATAAAAATCGAGGACGCCTATACATGTGCACGATCAGAAAAGGTAACAAACAATCCTTTAAGTTCCGTGACTTAACAGTCTCCATTCTCCATTCCTTTTGAGCGATGTGTCTCACTTGAAGCTGTCAAGCAACTCGGTCTTCAGGTCTTATGTATCCCGTTCTTCCCAGATCGAAGAAAAGCATATCCATCTCCTTGTGAAGGCCAATAGGCCTGGGTCAAAAGGCACGTTCAGGTCAGCAGGGGGCGTAAGAGCAAAAGCCTTCGATGGCTGTAACAGCAGAGGGGCCCGTGGCGTAGCAGTCGGATCAGTAAAGGAGCCCGCAGCTCCCTCACTATCTGGCAAGCCACACGTTTGTGATTGTGGCTCCACATGGCTCTTTAAGGCCTCAGAGGCTGCTCGCCAGGTGCCGATAAATCCCACTGCAACCTTGTCATTTTTAGTTGCAGAGTGCCACACCTTGACCTCAGTTTGGTCCCATATTTGAGGCTCATAAACTGTCCAATTGTTAATAAGGAGAATAAGCTGTAAGGTTACCAGGACAGTCTTTGTTCCTAAGGACGAACGATTCCCCGTAACGTGCAACTGCTTACCAGCGAGAGGCAGTTGTGTGCACAGGTCCGCTTCTCTCAGCTCGAGCTTCTCTCCAGCTCCAGTGCGCCTATTTCCAGCGACTTTCTGTACGAGCTTCTCTGAGCAGTTTGCTGAGTTTGGCCGAACCTATCTTCATGAGGCAATCAAAGTGCCTGTTCCTGTCCTGGTCTCCATTCTGCCAGCCTGTTGCTCTTCCCTTCTTTTTCCGGCTTCTTTATTGATGTAACTTCATCGTGTTGCCTTTTTTTTTTTTTATCTTGAGGGCAGGCTCCCCTCTTATAGCCTTCTCTCCACAGCAGTTCTTTTCAAAACAACTTTTCATTGCTCAAACGACTTTGAATGTAAGGACAACAGCAAACACCCAGAAACATCCACGCCTTAAGCGGAGAACAAGAAACCAACCGGAGACTGCATGGAGTCTCCTGAATCACCCTTCTTTGTTCCCTCTAAACTCTTTTGTATTCCTGATGGCCTCGTCGTTAAGAGTCTAATGTTATCTCAACCACGGGGCTTTCCAACGCCCATGGCCACATTCCCAAATTTCCCCTTCTTTATTAATATCAACCATTTTCTCGACACGAATTACCACTCCATATATAACAGTTATAAATCTTTCTAGCGCATTAATTTCTAGGCTGCGCACCTGTAACACCTGTGTGTTTCGTGCATGCTAGCTTGCTTTTGCAGACAGGCACTACCGCCGGCAATCCAAAGAACCTGGTTATCTGTTGCTGTAATAAATCACACTTGATTGCATTGTCATAGCTCTCATTAAGTGCAACTAGGGTAAGGGTGGTTATACGTTATTGGTGAATCTGTGAGCGTGATAGTTCAGTGTTCTGAATCCGAGCAGACCCCAGACGGTTAACACGTTATTGGTGAATATCCGACCGGACCCCAGACGGTTAACGCGTTATTGGTGTATCCGACAGGTTCCGTACCCTGAATCCGACCGGTCCCATAACGGTTAATCAGCTACACCCCTTAATGCAACGCTAACCAAGGAGCACGAAAGAGACGCACGTCCTTGCCTCTGGAGAGGAGGTTCCTTGCGCAGCCAGTGCAAGGAACACAAAACTCAGTTGCGCCAGACTAACATGTGGTTGTATCTGAGCTTGGAGACTGCAACCCTCTTCAGACTTCCAGATCTAGAGGAACACTTTGGCTGCAGCCTAAAAGCCACGTGTACAGGAGCTCCCCCAGGCCAGCCAATCTTCTTCCCATCATCTGCCAGGAAATGTAGGCATGTAACCACATCAAAACCCGAACCTTCGGCCCAGTCCTTGACCTGAATAGTGAGTGACGATCCAGATCCTGGCATTCATACGTGATAGCTTATAGGCAGCGGAAGTAAACAGTGTAGTCAGAGGTCACGGGGCTAGATTTTGAAAAGTCCTGCATAAGGAAGACATCTCAGAAAAGCAGATTTAAATACCATTAATGCCAAGAAAAGTAATTCTGATTGCTATATTCTTTATCTGTCATGACTAGACAGATGAAAATCTATGAGAGCAATTTTGCCTTTAAGGTCATTTTCTTTTTTCTTTGATGTCTTTTCTTTCGTTTGTTTGTCTGTTTATCTATCTATCTATCTATCTATCTATCTATTTATTTATTTAAACCGGCTCTGGACTACTTGTCCTCACAGAATGACTAACAGAAATATGACCCTTGTGCACTTTTTGTAGTTAATTCATTAGGTCAGCTCTAACCACTAAGCCCCTTGTCAGGTTATTTCTATTAGTGACAAGGAGCAATTGAGCTTAAAAGACTGAAGCCAGGTAGATGAGCCTATTCCAGGAGGTCTCTTGGCTTCACCCTTGTGAAGTGAAACCTGCCAGGTGTGGATCATTTGACTTTTGCTATATAGGAAGCCTGAGGACTTGTGGGGAATTGCCTTCCCGGTGGGGAGTTTGAGGCTCAGGTTGTCTAGGGTGCTTTTCTGCTGTTGTGGTGAAGCGGATTCCGTGTTCCCCGGTGGGCTGCTTTTTCTTTACGTTTTCTCCCATCTCTGAGAAATAGTTTTAGTGACTCTATGAGCTAGCTACGTTGTTGGTGCCCTCTCAGTACGGTGAGACCCTGGTGGTGCGAAGTCACTGTGAAGCAGTGTGGAAGTGACTCAAGTTCAGGAGCTGGCAGGTAAGTGTTCCTGGGTTCTACAGTTCTTTAATGTTGAGGAGTTTGAGTACTTCCTTCACCTTGTCTGTTTTCAGTGAAATTACTTCCGTGGCTTCTAAGCTCCCTTTCCAGCCCTTCCAAATTTAATGATAATGAAAGCTAAAAAGAAAGCCCCACCAACACAGAAGCTCAAGTGCTTACAGGTAAGCCTGACTTTGAAGAACGTTCTTAACTATTCGTTAGGATTCGACAACAGGCAGTGTGGAAAAAGGTGCCTTAATGTGCACTCAAGTCATGCCTTGCGGTGAGTAGAAACCGATGGGGAAGGTACTGGTGGAGTTATCGTAACTTTCACTAAGTGGAAGTTACGACACTGTGCTGTTCCTAAAAGAAATGCCGCTTTCACAACACGTAAGTCAAAAGCAGTAGGAAGAAAGCCTCTCCTGTTCCCTACAGGCCTGCGCCTCGGCTGTGGAGAAAGATTTGGAATAGGTCCACCAGTGCGGAGAGAACATATTCCTCCCAAGCTGTACAAAGCAGTGTCTGAGGTATTGGGGAAAGCGTCCTTCTGTGAAAGGAAGAGAGCAGAGCAGGACCAAGGCCGGTGCCCCGCTGTGGTTTCAGGAGCGTGACCATGCAGAGGATGTGAGAGTAAAGGATGGAAAATGGAAGCTGCCGATCAAGGCATGGGTACCTGAGTTGTAAATAAAAACAATAGGGGGGAAAGGGGTCCTGTGAGATTCCTGCCAGGATCTGGTCCCCGGATCTGGTCCCCAGTACTTGTAGCTGGAACAGCAGTGTTATCACACCAGTGTTGTGTCTACTGCTGAGCAGCAGTGGCACAGCATTGGGCCTTTCTCTAACCCTCCTAGGGGGTGGGCAAAAAGTGAGGAGAGAAACATCACTAGGGCAGCTGACCTAAACCAATCAAAGGGATATTCCATACCATGTGGTGTCACACTCAGCAATAAAAGGTGGAAACAGGAAGAAGAGGGGAGGGGTGGGCTCTCGTTGAGAAGACGTCGGTCCTCCTCTCGAACACCGGCTGCGTGCGTTGAGGCCTTGCTTCAAGGACGTGGTCAATCATCGCTCATTTGTGGGAGGTAGAGAGTAATTTCTTTCCTCTGCACTTCCATATAGCTTTCATTTATTTTGTTTGTTTGTTTTCCTCCCTTTTTCCCCTTTCCCTTTTATTTTCCCCTTAGTTAAGTTGTTTAGTTCATGGTAGTCTTTATTTAATTATTATAATTATTTCCCTTTAATTAAATTATCCTTATCTCAACCCGTGAGTTGTTCTTTGCTTTACTTCTCCCCCTCCTTATCTAAAGGAGGGGGAGTGAGAGAGCGGTTGTGGGGTTTAGCTGCCCAGCACGGTAAAACCACCACAGTCCCCAGATCTGGTCCCCAGGAAAACCGCGCTCTCAAGGCACTGTGACTTAGCACGCAACGCATTGTTGGAAGTGTGCAGAAAGAAGTCAACAATGCGCTCCACCTGTTTTTGCCGTAACGTCTAATCTGTGGTGGTTTGCAAAGGGGTTTTGTGCCCTGGCAGCAATACCTTAAAGGAGTTTTGTGGCAATACAATGTAGTTTGGGAAGTTGTCTTGCCCTTTTCTGCATCTGCAACCTCCTGCCTTCATTGGGAGGAGATATTATGAAGTTTGAAGCTGCAAATCTCTTATGCAGAATATGAGCTCCACAAAGTAAAGGTAGCTGTTCGTCTTGGAGGGGCTATATCTGACTGCAAAACTCATCTTTAGGACCGAAGCAAGACACCAAGCTCTTTTTTCTCATAGGAACATGAGTTTTTTCCGCCTGGAACAAGATTCAACAGAGCCATCAACCATTTCTCCGTCTTTGAAGATGCTGAAATGGCCCCTGGTTAAAAAGAACCAGTTCCCAGCCTGTCTCCAAGAGCAGTTGCTTAGGGCTGAAATCTGAGTTTCCCTTCTGTCACGTGAAGGTCCAAAGAGACTCCTCCTCCCTCTTCAGCTGAGTTTGCTGCTGCCTAGTCTTAAGGTTTTTCAGTACTCGGTGGTGTGTGTACCTCAGACCCTCATATTCTGCGAGGGATTGCACTCCCCTTAAGTGCTGTGGGAATCCCGTTTTTCTGTCTCAAGGGGGAATGGGGTAAGGCACTTGTAAATCATTGCAGGTTGTTTTTCGTAGTCAATTGCCGTGTAAATGAAGGCCTCACAAGTACCTTCTCCTGTTTCATCTTGCCCTCCATTTGGAGTCTGGTTACTCCTAAATACTACATATGGGGTGGAATGTCCTAAGACAACTTTACTTTTTAATGTTAGCAATGGTTTTTCTTCCCCCAACTCCGCCAGTAGCTGACACGGTAGAAAGACAGGCTTTTCTCTTCCGTTCTCGTGAAGTTAGAGGCTGTGCCAGGTTAAACTGTGACTGAGGCTCTGCACCGACGCAAGTCTCTCCTCCTACTTCAAATTCAGTGATGCTACCTGAGATTCTGTTAATTAGCTTTCAAGGATTCAACCCATTTAAAGCTGTTGGACAATGACAACTCTTTGAAGACATTCCTACAGGTTTATTTTCTTCATTTACGCTTGTTTGCTCTCTCCGTCCCGTCCAAAGCAGTCAGGACTGGTTTGCTTCTTTCCTCTCTGGCAATTTGCACTAGGAACCGCTGTTAGAATCAGAATGCTCACCTAAGAGCATGATGAAAAATGTTGCACTCCAAGGTGGAAACTGGAGAGGAAAATGTTCCTGTATACGTAAGAATTGTACTCAAAGAGCTGATTACACTTTTTCTTACACCTTAACGCATGCTTACACCTTTTACCTTTAAAGCTGAGAAGCAACGGGTAGTTTCTACATTTCCCTTGGGGATAGTGTACTCTTCTGTATTTTGCTTCTACACAAACGGTTCAAAATTTTAAAGTCGTGTTGTCAGTCATACACCCAAACAACCTTGCACAGTATTACATGTTCCCCCCTCCCCTGCCAGATAGATCAAGCCCTGCAGGCAAGACCAGACAAGTAAATAATGCTAACATGTAAAACTAACTTGTAAATGCATTACTTTTTGGCAGGTTTTTTGGCACTTTGTGGGGCTTAACTGTGCTTCAGTGAGAAGAACGGCTTCAGTGAGAAGAATGTCTTCTGGTGTGAACTGAAATTATAAATTATACCTCTATGCCACAATGTGTTTGTTTTTGTGTTTTTTTTCTTCTTTGGGGGAGTTTGGGAGCAGGGGCAAAAATTCTTGTGGACAGCTGCAGGAGTTGCAAAATAATAATAAACTTTAGGTGAAGGAAAACTTCCTTCTCTATTGTGGTTGTTTCTGTTTCCTTTTCCATACAGTCTTAAAATGAAGGTCCCATTTTCTGGCCTTTGGCAGAGCGTAAGCATGCCGGAACACTTCACATTACATAGATCATATTTGTCTGCACTGAGAATATCATACCTATAGTCTGCTGCCGGCTGCAAAGTAGCCTATGCCTCAGGTACTGTTTCCTGCCTTTGTAACTTTTGTTACTACATCCTCGTAAGTCTTCAAAAGGGAAATGGAGTTACCCTGTTCAGAAAAAAACCACCACCCAGAAGAAACTTTGGTTGTTTTCAGGGCCTGAATTCTCACTGAAACCAAAGGCGGGTATAGAATCATAGATTATCCCGAGTTGGAATGGTCCTCTAAGGATCATTGAGTCCAACTCCTGGCACCACACAGGTCTACCCAAAAATTCAGACCGCGTGACCAAGTGAACAGTCCAAATGCTTCTTAAATGCCGACTAGTTGGTGCAGTGACTACTGCCCTGAGGAGTCTGTTCCAGTGTGCAGCAACCCTCTCAGTGAAGAACCTCTTCCTGATGTCTAGCCTCAACCTCCCCTGCCTCAGGTTGACAGTATTGCCGTGGGTCCTATCAGTGGTGACTGAAGAGAATAGATCGGTACCTGCCCCTCCACTCCCCCTCGCGAGGAAGCTGTAGACTGCGACCAGGTCTCCCCTCAGCCACCTCGTTTCCAGGCTGAACAGGCCCAGTGAGCTCAGCCGCTCCTCATATGTCTTCCCCTCTAGGCCCTTCGCCATCTTTGTAGCCCAGTATCTTACTGACTTGAAGAAAAAGGCTATCCTGGTTTGTTTACTAACAAAGGAGCATAAAAGAGACGCGTGTCCTTGCCTCTGAAGAGGAGGTGAAGGAAGAGCCAGTGCAAGGAACACAAAAATCAGTTGCGCCAGACTAACATGTGGCTGTATCTGAGCTTGGAGACTGCAACCCTCTTCAGACTTCCAGATCTAGAGGAACACTTTGGCTGCAGCCTAAGAGCCACACGTACATAAGCTCCCCCAAGCCAGCCAATCTTCTTCCCATGACCTGCCAGGAAACAGCAATGTGAGCATGTAACCAAATCAAAACCCGAACCTTCGACCCAGTCCTTGACCTGAATAGTGAGTGACGATCCAGATCCTGGCATTCATACGTGATAGCTTATACGCAGTGGAAGTAAATAGTGTAGTCAGAGGTCACGGGGCTAGATTTTGAAAAGTCCTACATAAGGAAGACATCTCAGAAAAGCAGATTTAAATAACATTAATGACAAGAAAAGTAATTCTGATTGCTATATTCTTTATCTGTCATGACTAGACAGATGAAAATCTATGATAGCAATTTTGCCTTTAAGGTCATTTTCTTTATTCTTTGATTTCTTTATTTCTTTTATTTCTCTATCTGTCTATCTATTTATTTATTTAATTTAACAGGCTCTGTACTAATTTTCCTGACAGAATGACTAACAGAAATACGACCCTTGTGCACCTTTGTAGTTAATTCATTAGGTCGACTCTAACCATTAAGCCCTTTGTCAGGTTATTTCTATTAGTGATAAGTAGCAATTGACCATAAAAGACTGAAGCCAGGTAGAGGAGCATATTCCATAAGGTCTCTTGGCTCCACCCTTGTGAAGTGAAACCTGCCAGGTGTGGGTCATTTAACCTTTGCTATATAGGAAGCTTGAGGAGGTGTGGGGAATTGCCTTCTTGAGGAAGGGGAAGTTTGAGGCTCAGGTTGTCTAGGGTGCTTTTTTGTTGTTGTGGTGAAGTGGGTTTAGTGTTCCCCCGTGGGCTGCTTTTTCTTCATGTTTTCTGCCGTCTGTGTGAAATAGTTTTCGTGACTCTGTGAGCTAGCTATGTTGGTGGTGCTTTCTCAGTACAGTAGAACCCTGGTGGTGAGACTTCATTGTGAAGCAGCATGGAAGTGACTCAGGTTCAGAAGCTGGCAGGTAAGTGTTCCTGGGTTCTACAGTTCTGTAATGTTGAGGAGTTTGAGTACTTCCTTCAGCTTGTCTGTTTTCATTGAAACTAATCATGTGGGTTCTGAGCTCCCTTTCCAGCCCTTAAAAACATAATAATAATAGTAAATAGAAATAAAACCCCACCAACTCAGAAGCTCCAGTGCTTACAGGTAAGCCTGACTTCCAAAATGTTCTTAACTATTTGTTAAGATTGAACATCAGACAGTATGAAAAAGGTGCCTTAACTTGTACTCAAATTACACCTTGTGGTAAGTAGACACAGATTGGGAGAGATACTGGTGGCATTATCGTAACTTTCACTCAGTGGAAGTCATGAGACTGTGCTGTTCATAAAAGAAATGCTGTTTCCACAGCATGTGAGTCAAAAGCAGTACAAAGAAAGCCTCTCCTCTTCCCTACAGGCCTGCATGTCTTGGCTGCGGAGAAAGTTTTGGAAGAGGCCCACCAACTGAGAGAATCGATCTTCCTCTGTAGAAACCAGTGTCTGAGGTATCGAGGAAAGCATCCTTCTATGAAAGGAAGATGAGAGAGCAGGAACACAGCCCATGCCACCCTGTGGTTTTGCCAACATGATGGTGCAGAGGACAGGAGAGAAAAGGACAGAAAACTGAGGCAGACACTTAAAGGCATTGTTACACAAGTTGTGAACAAAAACAAAGCCTCAGGAAAAGGGATTGTGTGAGAAAGGTGCTGCTCCAAATGACACAGGGCAGTCCTTAGGGTGGGCTGGTCCCCAGATCGAAGACCTCCTCAAGTTCTGCTGGAGCACCGTCACACACCGGGGGAGCAGGATGATCAGAGTCTGATGGAATGCAGTCCTCAAATGCTGGATGGATGTTGTTCTCAACATTGGGGACACCACACACCTTGTGAACTGAAGTAGGAGGCTCTGCAGCTTTCCTGCCTTTCAGCTCTGGCAACTTGGGTCTTTCTTCAGATGGAGGAAAAAGTCAGTTGAACAGAAACCTCCTCAATTCCAACAACTAGACAAGACAGTGAAGATAACACAGGAAAGAGACAGGGCCGCAAGTGGCAAAGGCTGGCACTGGTGGTAGAAGCAGTCAAAGAACACGTGTGAACAGGACTGCCTTCAATTAAAGGCTGTCTTACTGATTTTCTTTACATGAGTTGTAACCAAGTGGCCAGCTGCCAACAGAGACACCATGACACTCCAAGCTGAAGCTCACAGTGCACACTCCCTTGCAGCTTCACAGGGGCACCCACAAGCACAGACTGACCCCACCACAGGAGACTCTGCTACCTGGACAGGTAAGGGCCTTGGGACACCACAGTCCTGCTGCCTTTCTGGGGTGCCTACTCCCCTCGCCCTGCAAACAAACCCTGGCTCGGTTTGTACCTCTGCTTTCTGATGGCACGGGCCTCAGCTCTGGACTTTCTTACACCCAGCAATGACAGATGGAGAACACCCAGAATATCCCAGTCATGCCTGAGGCAGCAACATGCAAATGGATCTTTCCCTCCATAATGAACTGGTGAGAGCAGGACTGCTGGCCAACAGCAAATTGGAAGGATCACTGCAGTTAAGACAGGAGAGAAACCTGCCCTACATGATCTGAACCAGCCCCTCTGCCCAAAAAGTGTCATGCCTAACAAATGTGCAGAGCAAGTGCAAGAACAGGTGAAAGCACCAGCAGTTCCCATGCAGTGAGGAGCTACCAAGATCCACAAGTTTGCACAGCATTAAAGAGAACACAGCCCACTATGCTGGGCAGAAGAAGGATCTGGGCAAGAAGGATCTGAGATTGCAGAAACAACTCATTATATAGATAGTCTTAGTGCAGCACACATGTAATTATCCTAGTATTAATGCTGTCGGCAGCTCAAAGTGCTGTCTTTGGATCTTTCAGATGCTTTTCTGTTAGAAAAAGTTCCCCTTGATTACAGTACTCTGCTTGCATAAGACAATCATGCCTCACTAACCCAGACAAGCCACATCATACTCGTAGATCCCTGTCTGTGACCCATAGGAAGGTATATAATGAAACATACCATTTTCAGACCATGTTGCTCAGGATAGTCTCTGTCATCTGTTGGTCTCAAGCTTGAATGCTGTAAGACTGGTGGAGTGCATTGTTGAATTTTTTCTGCATACTTCCAACTTCAGGAGCCAGTCAAGCTGAGATAGCTTGAGATGCCAACTGCGACTTAGGATAAACTGTGCACCACAGAACTTGGTCCCCATAAGACACGTGGCTTCAGAATGACATCCTAAAATGAGATCCTTAGGAAAGGTTTAGTATTATACATTTGTGAAAATTGTATTGCAAAAACTGAAAGATTTAACTCACCCTTTCACACTTCATGTGTAGATTTGATTAATATGTTACCTGGAAACTAAGTCACCACTAATAGTAGTTTTATGTGATTAGATATCCATTTGAATCACTTCTGCTGAAGACATCTGATGGACAGATTATCTATCAGATATCAATGGAAACTGTACATGGAAAAAGATGTGTTGCCTGAGGTGTTGCCTGCTGGTACGGCCCACAGCAACATAACTGCAATCTTATTTCTGAGTCACTGATACACACTTCTCTGCCCTGCTTCACACTCCTCTAAAAGACACAAGAAAGCAAGCAGTAACAGTGGCCTACAGGACAGCACATTACATTTCTGGAGTTCTGAACTGTATCAGCATGAAGTTGTTTGACCCCTTTTCCTGTTCATTTAGCAAAAACTCTCATAAAAGGAAACAGTGGTTTTCCAGAAGAGGTTCTTACATTTTAAACTGATTTAGGCTTTCTTGCTTGTGTCTAAAAATCTCTTTCCAATCTTTCTTCATTTACTATTTAATGATCCCAAGTTCTTATAGACCCTGATACAGGCAAGCAGAGAAGAAAGTCTTTCTTGATAGGAACTATCTCAAATGGTTTTTTTTTCTGTATGTCCATGATTACTTTTTCTATCTATCTTGGACAAACTTACACAAAGCTTTCACATACACCTGAATTAACATTTATTGTGATCACAGATGTGGACCAGAGGAAATCTTTACCAGACCAACTTACCAGAAAGACTTGGCTTTTCCAATAGAACTGAGCTAAATGATGCAGAATAGATAAGTATCGGTGTAGACTTTCTAATGTTTTCTGGAAGTCTGGCATTGTCTATACCCATCCTGACAGTCTCTTAGGTTTTGCATGTTCATGGGTGAAGCATTTATGTTCAGTAAATTTGATGTTTCTCTACCTGAATCATAGTTAACGAGTATATATATAAAAAAAATCATAGTTGTATGCTTATATGAGAACAATGGACTGATTACTTGTACTGCTGTGATTTGAGAGAATAAAGTACACACAGCTTCCACATAGAGAGAAAACTTAGTAATTATTCCTTGTGAATGGATGCAGTCTTATATATAAAAAGCAGATTGAATGATCTAGATATAAACTGAAAGACACTTTTCTGTGGTAGCTAAGTGTTGTTAACTGGTGTGTATAAATAAAAGGATAATTGTGTGTTTATTGTGTCTGTATATATATCAGTCTTCATTTTTTGTTTCTTTTTTTTCCTAAACACAGAAAGTCTCTAAACTTCTAAAAAAAAAAAATAAAATATACATTCAATCTATTAGAATTCAATAAGAAATTAAACACTGTATATTCTCAGTAAAATGCATTGCATCATGAACAGTAGGACAATAACAATAGGTATGAATAAAACTGTTTATGATATAGAAAATAAAAGCGTAGCTTAATAATTCTCTTGCATATGCTACTCCAAACTTTCCAAGCATCAGTTTGGCTACCTCTTTGTCTTTCAGTCTCCTTCTCCAATAACCCCTACTGGACAACTGACAACAGATCCAAGATAGGCATTTCACTGGTCAAAGCTATTAACTTATACTTTTCTTTCACAGAACATTGAAGGAAATTAAATTACTTGTTCTTCCCAGAATGATGGCTGGCAAGTCCAATAGCACAATCCTTTTGTTAGTAAAGAACTGTAGATGGTGTACTTTTAAGCTGGGCAGGAAAATGGTGTCTTCTTGTTTGTTTTAGCTGAAGGGTATGTGATTCAAACAAAGGAAGAGATGAAGGAGATGGCTGCTTCTAAAGGAGACTTCTGGAGGAGATGTCTCCTTCCCTGAGAGCAGTAGTGAGAACAGGAAAAACAGATGTCTATGCAGACCAAGACTTGCAGAAAGAGGAGAGCAGACACAGTGCCTAACTAGCTGAAGAGAGGTGGTTTTCCAAAAGATTCAGATGTGACTGCAAGATGGTTCCATAAACCAGGAAATTTTCAATGACGTGGTAGATGAGAAGATTTATTTCAAAGCCTTTCTACCGTATCACAGTCTTTAATCTATCCTTATTCAAAATAGTTTCTTGTTCAGATTGTATTCAAACAAAAGCTACTGTAACCTTGTAATTCCTTTCAGAGCCTCAGTGTGCTTTAAGAAAAGGGGCAGTGGGGCCACAACAGGAATCTGACATCAGGCCTGTCACATCTTGTGACAGCTTGTGTCTGCAGCTCATGTAACTCTGGGTCAGTGACATCTGATGCAGAAACTCCTGTCTATTGCACAGCAGGAGAGACCCGAAAGAACTAAGAGTGTTGTAGAGGAGAAGGAAAATGGAGATAAGGTTCTGGGAGATGCTGTAGTTATTTTGTCTTCATCATGACTAAGACACCCTGCTCTAAAAACAAGCCATTTACAGAATCACAGAATCACAGAATTTTCTAGGTTGGAAGAGACCTCAAGGTCATCGAGTCCAACCTCCAACCTAACGCTAACAGCCCTCCACTAAACCATATCCCTAAGCTCTACATCTAAACGTCTTTTGAAGACTTCCAAGGATGGTGACTCCACCACTTCCCTGGGCAGCCTGTTCCAATGCCTCGCAACCCTTTCAGTGAAGAAGTTCTTCCTAACATCTAGCCTAAAACTCCCCTGGCTCAACTTAAACCCATTCCCCCTCGTCCTGTCACCAGGCACGTGGGAGAACAGATCAACCCCCATCAAATTTACATGATCTGATGATTACTTGAGATGCTTTTATAGGTTTGGGAAGGGACAAAGCTCTCTTTGTGTAGCCTTCTTTCAAAAATGATTTAAAAAGCAAGACATTCACTCTAAGATTTGGAATTTCCTGTTCATCTTATTTCAGAGTGAAGGAAATATGAATGTCCTAGACCCGTGTCATCAAATCCTAGCATTTTCCTTGTTGCCATTAGTTCAGGTCTGAACATCCGTGAGATACTTCCTCACTTCTAATGATGTAGGGCTAACAATAAGTACATAACTATCCATCTCTGATATATATGTTTTGATTGGCAATACTTCAATGAAGTATTGTTAACTTTTGTATCTTGTAGGTAAGTACATTATTTTTCTCTGTAATCTGATGGAAAGCTCACCACATTTTACTTTAGCAATACATGTATTCTTGTTAGATGAGAATTGGACACTGAGTTACTTTTTTCCTAACCAACACGATCAATTTACAGAACCTTTACAACTCAGATTCTGTCTCTAACTCCTCTTTAATTGCCAATCAATTCTTCCTACCAAGACATCAGATTTTATGCAAGTTTTATTTCCAACAGCAGGTACCTTGTTCACTCTGTCTCATGACCTGAAATTGTCTTTAGGTTCCTACTATTTTTCTTCAGTTCTTCCTTTAACTCATGTCATTCAATCTATTTACACCAGCCTTCATCCCTGGAATTGCTCGCAAATTCCAGGGCTGGGATTACTGATAAAAGTAGTGCAGCTTAATTTTGGCTGATATATACTAACTGTAAATTTGTACACATTTTGTCTGCAGGAATGTGAGTTAATGCATTTAAGGAGTTGTAGTATTAATGTTTATTCCACTTTCATTAATAGCTAAAATAAGACACATTTTTAGTGGAGTAAGACTGCGTAGAGGTCATATTGAAATGATGCCTGACAAATTGTTATGCATAATAACTGGATCATGACTTTATAAAATGCTATATTAAATCATTTGAATCAAGTACCTAATAACTTTACCCATCTCATTTGAACTGTGTGCTCTTTGTCTCTCCTCCAGACCCTAGATCTGGCCAGAAGGCAAACCTACTTTGGTCAGGGAGACTGAGCTGTGTAGGAAGTGAGAAATATTTTCTGTCCCTAAGCATGCCTTGCCATTTCCATTGTGATGAACACAACTGAGATCTAAGCTTTTTAAATTAGGCGTCTGCCTCTGGATTGTCTGAAGTAGATCTAAACAATTTACCATGAAAATGGAAAACAGAATTTTTAGCAACATGAGAACAAAAACCCTTGTTTTGTAAATGACACCTGAATGAATGGTAGTTCATGAATTATATGGTTTCTGACATCCTGTTGTCCATTCCTTTCTATTCATTACAGCTTCCCCAAGGTACATACCTATTTGTTGACCTCCCATATCTGTCTCTGCCAAATATTGCCTAAAGACAAGAAAAGCAGTTCTTTCTAATTCTTTCACTATTCTTCCATTTTTAACATTATTGGCCTGTGCTATGCAAGATCAGCTGTCTGTCATGTACCTGACAGGAAATACAGTGTTGTTGTTTAATCACTAAATTTTACATTAAATATTTTAATGTGTAATTTCAAAGTGTGTTTTGATCATAGTTATTGAAGATGAAAATACTGAAGAAAATGGCAAATGAAGGGAAAGATTTTTGCTAGCTTTCAACATACACCTCGCTTTGATGTCTCATCTTAAAGTAAAAAATTTGAAAATTTGCTTTCCACTCGGCTATGCATACAAACATAAACTATAGGCAACAAGCCTATATGTGGCAAGTAAAGTTCTTTTGAGAAATGTCAGTCTTAAGTCTAAAGACACATGGTTTCATATCCTGTAAGAGGAATTTCACGTTTTTATTTACCAAAAAAGTAAATTATACTTTCTCACCATTTTGAAGATATGACATTGGAAAAAAAAAAAATCTACTAAGGAGACTTGCAATTCAAATGGCTCCCTGATCTCTCATGTCCCTTATTTCAAGAGTTCTTTAAAAAGTCCAAAATGTGGCATATATTTGGCCTATAGCAAGCCATGATACCGTGATTTTTCTTTTTCATTATAATAGAAAGAAAGTCTCACATAAGAAGTTCCAGCCTTATTATATGCCATAAAATACAGCATAAAACATTTTCTCTCTTGCCTCTGAAATTCTGAAAATAAGATTCAGTATATTTTTTTTTTCTGTCTAGTTACTACTGAACTCATTCACTAAAATTACATTTCAAATTATTGATATTTAAATCTACTTTCAATGTTGCATGTCTCTTAATTCCATTTCAATTAGAAAGTTATTTAATAGGCCACTGTTTAGCAAAGTGTGTGATAATTCACTGCATTCCTCCTGGCCTATTGCTACATTTCATACATTCATTTCACTAACTACAGTTCTCAAGTTGCATAACTGTATTTACAAGGGAAAAATAAATCCTCAATGTTAATTAAGTTTGCCATTTCTACAGACTGTTAATTAACTTGTGACCCACTTTGCAAATATCCGATGGCATTAGTTGGTTTCCAAAAATAACACATTAAGATGGGACTAGAAAGATGCATAAAATGTCTGTCATTATCCAAATTGTCCACTGTCATATTTTAATCAGAAATATTCACATGAAATATATTGTCTGGAAAATCGATATAAATTTGATATTATCTTAAATAGTCATTAGGCACCATTATCTTTACCTGGGAATATGGTTAGAAGTAGCGTTACATGTTTTACATGTTTACATGTTTAAGACAGTTTTTCTTTTGAAATACTCTCACTGGTATACTTTCCTAGGTAAAATTTATGAACTTTTCACATTTCCCAAATTCTATTTGAGCAGATATTCCTGGGGATGAATTCAGAAGTCTGAAAAATTGTTAATACTATACAGGAATGACAATGGTACAGACAGAAAAAGGGGGAAGGGGAGGGGAGGGAAATTCTGCACAACCACAATTATTACTTTGATTTGTATAAACTGTGAATGTGAATATAAAAATGTGAATATATATCTGAATATAAAAAGATACTTAAGAATTTATATGTCTGATTGCTGAATGTGGAAGAATTCAATGTCTTAAAGCATCTCAGCAATCCGTAGCTGTGTTTCAAAACAAAGAGTCTTTCTTAGGGTCTTAGCTTGTTCAAAACCTACAACAGGTTATCATCCATTGAATCCATTGATGCAAAGATTGTCTTCTTAGTCTTACAGCTATAAATCACTTCCTGAATTTTGAGAGTATCTTCTCTGCACTAAGATTTTACATTTAGATCACAGACTTGCCTTATGATCCCTTTACCTAGAGTTCAGGAGGAAAGAGCTGCTGTGGAGTCCTCACAAATATACCTAAAGTGACTCTGGAATATTTTAATGATAGAAAGAGCCACAGGATGCCCTTTGTTAGTCACTCACCTTTTTAAAGTCAGATATATATAATGATATACAAGTGATGGCTGTTCTATTTTATCCATAGCTGTTTCCTCACAAGTTTGTCTAAATTACTTTTAGCAGGAGGTAGGAGGATGACCTTGTAAGAAACAGAACAGTTATTGCTGGTGACAGTAGGGACTGCTCACTAAATTTCATTCCTACAAGAAAGGACAAATATTTGATGCTAAAGATTTTTATACTTTACTCTTTTCTCTCAGTTATTAAGTATTTAGAGAAAAATTTAGTGCTGAACAATACAAAAGATCTAGCATCAGAAGAAAAGTGAAAAAGCAAATTTTACAATGCAGTGGCATATTCACAACACCAAATGCACATAATTTTCTTCCTTAGTGAATCTGGAAAGAGTACATAAAGTAAATAATAATAATAATAATAATAATAATAATAATAATAATAATAATAATAATAATAATAATAATAATAATAATAATAATAATAATAAATTAATAAGTGCCAAAGCAGTGGCTGAATCACTAGCCTTTTGTTACAAACTTTCAGAATGTATGATACAAAAGGAATTTAAACATAAAAGACCAGAGTGGATCATTTGGTGTGCCTTTATGCTCACCTTCTTGTGTTATTATCTGCCTCTTTTCTAGAGGGTTTGCTTCCCGTAGAGGTAGCGTCAGAAAATACAATAAAATAATAAGCAGCATATTATATTTTTTTTTTTTATGTTTGTTGTACTGTGGCAGAAAGGATGAATTATTTTCAAGTACATGAGTACTAGCTGACCATGTGTGATAAATCTTAAAGAAAGTTTAACTGGTAGTCTCTAGTACATATAATTAAAACTTCGCAACCACTATAGAATCTAGTATAAAGGACTTGAACGGAGAGCCATTGTACTGTTCTTTAAGCTTCAATTAATGTCATATGTATAAAGAATGAAAAGGGTCCTAGGAGTGATATTTCACCCAACTTTATGCTTAAACACTGCTATTACATATGTCAGTCCAACTTTTCAAAGCAGTTTATGAGAACCATCAGATTCCTTGATTTTCTTAGTAAATATCTAGGCATGATTTTGGTCAGCTATTGTTTCAATAGCTGGGCAACACCATGAGGTTGAATAGGAATTATTCAATATTTTGTTCACACAGGTCTTTTCACATGAAACTATGTGAGTCTATGTCTTTCTTTGGCTTTTGTATAGCCAAAGGTTTACAGCAGGCGTAGTTCACTACTGCATTTAACAGTTCATGACATTGGAAATTTTTGTGTTGCCAATGTCAAGTCAGTGTCAAATCCAGTCTTATCAGGGCAATTCTTCTATAAGGATATTTGCAATTATAATTACAATACTCTTATATTCATCTAAGATAAAATATCCTTACGTGTATTGTGTATATCCTGAAATAGCTTGGAATATATGAAATTAACTGGTCAATATCTTTTAATGTAAAATTCATAGATAGTTGTATATTTATTTCATTACAATTTATAGAGTCACATGAAGGAAAAGAAAAAAGAGAAATCAGTGAATAGGCTTGCCAGATATTTTATGGATACAATGAGCAATTTTCTATGGTCATTGAGTAAAAGGTTTGATTTGCTAAATCTCTTGCAGAACTACATCATATTTCTTGTACGTGCTGTCCCACACCATAAGGTGGAAAGCAAACTCATGATATGCAATAAACAGATTAAGATAATAAACGTGTAATTGCCTTTGATGTAAATTTAAAGCTTCACAAATACTTAGAGGGCAGGCAGACAATAGCATCACTGTCCACAAGCTGTCTTCTGCTCCACTTTAGCAGTTTCTGGAAACTAGTAATGTGCATCCAAACTTACGAAGCCCAAAGGGGCATTGCTAAGACCTCCCATCATGTTCTCAGTTCTTCTTATAACATGAGAACACTTTAAATTTCATTACCTGCTGTGAAAACAAACAAAACCCAATAAAGCAAAGCAAAGATCAATTAAACTAATAAATGAAAAAGAAATGTTTGGAATAGGAAATTTCTCTGTAGATTAACTTCAGAAGGTTATCTCAGATAGCTATTGGGGAACCCTATAAGCAATCTGAGAGATGTACAGGATGATTGACCACCCAGCACAACAGCCTGCTGCCTTCATGCAATCTTAGACTCATGATTTCATGAACCCTTACTGCCCCATTCTCGTTCTCTAAGTAAAAACCCATACATTGAAACAGCTCTCAGCTAAGCCTCCCCAGAGTCACAGTAGAGAAATAATGACTGAATAAAGTCACAACTGCAAAACTATGTCCAGTAGATATATTGATAGACAATTGGGAATTTTTGTATTTCACATGAACTTGTTGCACATCTTTCTTTCAGAGTGAGAGAGTGACATTCTCTTAATAATTTTAAGTCATAAGTACAATCAATAGTTTATCTTTCCACTTATATCCAAAAATAAGAATGAAACATTTGCAGTGTTAGTATTTCATTTTTTATTATAACAGTGTTTCACAGCTAAATTTAACATAATGATAAAATTTTCAAGTGAGTTGTCATGTAAAGCAAAACCAATATAAAACAATTTCAGGCTTTGGTAGTTTTTCTTGCATAAATCATTTCCTCTCTGGCTCTGTCTAGCCACTCATGCCAAAAGAGAAGGAATGTAAAACTCCATTTTTCCTAGATTTTAATGTTCTCTAAAATCACACAGACAAAAAAGCACCCAATTTTATTTTTTTATTTATTTATGTTGTTTGGAAAAGCAGAGGGGAAAGAGGTATGGATACATCTGGTTTCTGTGATGACATTCCTAGCAAACTAAGCCAAAACTGGAATGGGCTGAGAAATTATTCTTACTGCTGGATGGCATAAGCAAAGCAAGGCTGGGTCTTGCTAGAGGAATGACACTGAGCCCAGTAAATTTCATTCAAATTCTCTGAAAAGTCATTTGGGAACTTGGGGCACTCATCCTCTAACAAAAAAATAATAAAAAAATAATAAAATAAAATAAAATAAAATAAAATAAAATAAAATAAAATAAAATAAAATAAAATAAAATAAAATAAAATAAAATAAAATAAAATAAACCCAGACACATTTGTTCCTTAGTTAAAAATTCACTAATGACTATAGATAATTACACTATATGAATCTAGGACTATTTTCTGAAAGAAAAAAAAAAAAAAAAAAGTAGCATTTTCACACTACCATTATATTTTATTATTATTATTATTATTTTTAATATATCTAATCTATGTTGATGCATCTCATAAATGGTGAACAGTATCTACATAATTTTTACAGGACTACAAGTCAGCAAAAGGAGAATGTAGATATTCTTTTTCTGTTATGTTACTGCTTCCAAAAAAAACTAACATTATTTTTCTTCAGAAAATAATGTTTGCTGTTTGTTCAAGGTGATGCTATAAACCCTCTTTTCCTTTCATCCTGTGGCTTATCATGGGTTTGGTTGTTGTTTCATCCTCTCCACCCCTCCCCCAACCCTTTTTTTTTAAGCCTAAATGGTACAATAAATCATAACTAAAGTTGGTGATTAATAATGAGACACTTCATAGTGAAACCACTGCAAAAAGGAAATTGTGCAAACAGGCAGAGTTATCTGTCACCACATGACAAAGTTCAAGTTTAAGAAGCTGCTTGTCAAATACAATCGACTGGACGAGTGATAGATTAGATCTTAATAGCAGTAAAAGTAAGCTATAAACCATTGCCTTCCCTTAAAATATAAAGCCTCTCCTCCTAAACACTCTATGCAGTAAAAACAAAATAAAACCTGGTAGTGTGAGATCAGTTTCTTACCCAGAACACACTGAACTATTTTAATATGTCTAATGATCAACTTCTGTCAAGGTCAATGTAATTTTGTTTTTGTTGTTGTTGTTATGAAAAAGGAACCTGGACAAACATACACCTACCCACTTCCATGATTTCTGTGAGGTTACCAGTATTTCAAAATCTCTATTTAATTCTGCAGCCTGTAAACTACAGCAAAAATTGGCAGCAATTACTTGACACATCTTGTAGTTAGGCTGTTTACATGTTTCTGTATTTTTCTTGAATGGTATAAAATATTTTATCTTCCAATGGAAAAATGGAGAAAACTATCCCATAATTGAATGTTGAGCTTAGATGAGAATTAGATTTCTATTTTTTAAGGAAACTCCCATATTTTATGTTTATTTTCATTCTGAAATGTAAGTATATGTTTTTCTACAGTTCTTCAGAAAACTAATATGCCCCAAAACATGAGATATTAAATGAGACAAAACATTTCATTTCCAACATCAAAATGTTCCTTATTATTTACATATATATATATATTGTCATATAACCTTGTCAGGCAGCCAAATATCACACAGCATCTCACTCTTCCCAGGTGGGATGAGGGAGAGAATCAGAGAAAGGTAAAAGTGCAGAGAAATAAAAAGTGCAGAGAAATAAAAGTAGTTGATGAAAACTCTCATCAGAATTTAATTTGAATGTGGCTTAAACAGACTAGAGTATTTGCTTATAAAATGTTACCATCAACAATATTTGGTAAACTATATACAGCAAAATATTTTAATGTTTGATGTTGATATTTCTGGGAATGTTTAAGGACCTTCAGAAAGGAAAAGCACAGAGAAAGTTCACATTCAAAAACCATAATTTTGATCACCTGCTTTGAAAAGATATGGGAGTTCTCCACCTCCACTATACCTCAAGGAAGTAACTGATTCTCAGTCCTTATTAGGAACACATGGATAAAACAACCTTATAGGTCATCAGACACAATTCCTTCCACTCAATTCCACAGCAATTTCTGCAAACAAGTAAATAAAAGGCTTCCTGTCAAATGTGTTCCTGAATTTCTGTACTTTTTGTTTGATGTACCTTGCTTATTATTTTTCAAATCTTCAAAAATAACTGAAAAATTTATAAGTGGTCTTCATGACATGACTTATGCATGATGACTTTCTCAGTTCAATAAACACAATAAACCAAAAGGAAAGCCTGCATCTCTTGCATCTTTGAGGGTGCTTGCACATTTTCACTTTAAGTTCAAAGTACTTAAAGCATGTGTTCAAGGTGTTAAAAAAAAAAATAAAAAATAGGGGTCATCGAAGTGCGCTTGCAGCCCAGAAAGCTGATTGTATCCTGGGCTGCATAAAATGTGTTACAATGTTTAAACTGGCTACAACGTTAAGGGAGGTGATTTTCCTGCTCAGTTTGCTCAGCTTTCTCTCATGAGACCCCACTTGTTGAAGTACTTCATTCAGCTCTGGGGCCCCCTGCATAAGAAAATATGGACCTGCTAGTGTGGGTCCAGAGGAGGGCCACAAAGATGATCAGAGGGCTGGATGACCCTCTGGAGAACGGGTCTGGAGATATGGATATCTGGAGATATGGAGAATGGCTGAGAAAGTTAGGGTTATTTAGCTTAGAGATAAGAATACTCCAGGGAGTATTCTTGCAGTCTTCACTTAGGAGGGAGCCTACTGAAAAGATGTAGAAAAAAATGTGGAGAGACTTTATCAGGGTCTGTAGTGACAGATGAGAGATAACAGTTTTAAACTAAAAAGGGTAGATCTAGGTTAGATATAAGGAAGTAATTCTTCATGGTGATGGCTGTGAGGCACTGGAACAGGTTGCCCAGACAAGTTGTGGACACTCTGTTCCATTGAAACTTATTGAGGACAAGTTCTTGAGCCACTGAACACCAAAGGTTTTCTGGAAGATCATCTTAACAGAAGTGTATAGAGCCAGATGCCACCTTTAGGAGGACTGCTTTGTGTGAACATGAAGACACACTATGGCTCTCATTTGGCAACTTCAGTGAGTAGCTGTTATCCTCTGATTTATAACACACATTTTATTGAATTAGGTCGTAGGCTGAGTACCAACATTAGTTGAACATGAAGAAGCTCCCAAGGAGAAACAGTTTTAGTGATTTTGGTGCTTAAAGAATTAAGTTTGTACATGATCTCACAAGCTTGTCCTTTTTCCCCACTGCAGTGGGATCTTAGAACTTCCAGACTCTGCACCAGAAAAATGTCTAAATTTTGTGTCACACAGAGCGCAAAGTCACACTCAACCAATTCTTCTAACAAAGCTGAATTGGAATACGTAAAGTTCACACAAAAATCTGTTGAGTTTCTTAAATTGTGATGGAAGTTGCCACTTTTTCAGAAAACATTTTTTCCCTGAAAAACTGGGAGAAAAGTTAACCAACTGTTAAAGAAATTATCAAAATAGATAAATGTGGAGCGATCCTACACAGGGTTTGGAGAGGTCCTAGGCTGGAGTCACTACATATGAACAGAACAACCATAACACCAGAGACATTGTCACGAGGACACTGAACCTACCAGCAGTAGCATGCCTATATGTGTATTTACCAATATGATCCCTTAAAATAAACACCTCTATGAAATGTATTTATCAGTTACTAACTCTTTCTCTACTGTTTATTTCTGAGAACACACTGAAAGAAACACTGAAGTTTCAAACAAGATTAATAATTAGGTTAAAAAAAAAAATAAGATTTTTGTATGTGCAGCAATAAGTTAAGAAGTTTGTACATACGTACAGGTTAAATAGGCAAAATCAAACCACTCCTTTCATCAGGTACAAGGATTTCAATCAGGAAAAGTTTCAGCACAGAGCAACAGTATACTTGGAAATAGTTCATATTCTTCTTGTCTGTGAACATTTTCCCAACAGTCTTTCTTTATTATATCATTTGACAGGAGTATGTGGGCTTTTAATCCAACAAGAATGCCATCCAGGTCACAAGCTTCACTTTGTGAAGCTTGAAATTTATTCATTCCACTAATGGGAATTTACTGGATGCAATCATGAATAGACACATGGACAGATTAGCCTTTCATAACACAAGTGTGCTGAATAGACCTCAATCTGCATCTAGAACATACAGCATATTTAGATTCTTCACTGGTGAAAAATAAATACATAAACTAAATTGTGAGAGGAAATAAAAAAGGCACAGAGAAAAAGAACAAATAAAAACAAATTGAAGATTCATCTTCAGACATGATTAAAACTTTTTAGAAAATATTTCTCCTCTATCAGAGGGGAATGGCAATTTGCATGCACTAACACTATTTTTTCATGACATTCATAGCATATACTATGTTATGAATAATCCCACTACTCAGGGTTTTAGGAAGGTCTATAAATGTTAGGTAGATATATTAAATTCAAAGTGCCAAAATAATAGTTTTATACATTAAAATCTCAAGACCTTGCACTATGGACAAGAAAATGTGTAGTAGGTAATTCTGAATTACCAATTGCAAATACTTGTAACATATTTTTTTACCCCTCTTATAATAATGAGCATGCTCATGATCTGTAAATATAATATGATAACTTGGTAGCTCCTGTTTTGACTTTTATTTTTACCCCTCAATTTTTCATTTTTATAGAGTGGTTTAGTGGAAATTTAGGAGCTGTTTAGGCCAGAAAGAGTATCGCCACTGGGACAGATACTACATGTAAGAAAAAGATCCTTTGTTTCCATCATTTCCGTACACCAGACTCTGACAGAATCATCACTACTTTCAATATTTTCTAGTCAGCTTCTGATCAATCCAGCAGAGGTAACCTTAAAAAAATAAAATAAAATAAAATAAAATAAAATAAAATAAAATAAAATAAAATAAAATAAAATAAAATAAAATAAAATAAAATAAAATAAAATAAAATAAAATAAAATAAAATAATAAAATAAAATAAAAACAACAGTGGCGTAATGCAACAGCTGGTGCTTAGCTCTCTTGAAAGACTGTCTCACCAGTGTTTCAGCACCGGCTTTTCCCTCTCTGTTAAGAGTGAGGGAAGTGGAAAGAATAGTCGGCAGTACCCCAAAACATGATGAAACGGAGAGAGGGTCTGGACTGGAGAAGTCAGATGCAACAAAAAATGTGATTCTACATCTGCAGGTAGGTAATTATTCACTACAGAGACAGAAAAAGTGATGAAAATTATCTGACAATAGAGCAAAATATGTCTAAATACATGCCAGAGGGGGAAGACAGAGATGTGACATGAACTGAAGGTTTGTAATGTGCTTGATTTTTCATTGAAATGGCATCTCATCTCTATTAGAGCTTAAAATAAAATAAAATAAAATAAAATAAAATAAAATAAAATAAAATAAAATAAAATAAAATAAAATAAAATAAAATAAATAAGAAGAATCTAATAGGCAGGGACACCAGTAAGAAAGACCAGTAAAAGACATTCCAAGAAAAACATGCAGGAAAAGAATGCAATTCCTTAGTTTTAGTCCTCCAACCTGAGCAGCTCCTTTACCAACTGTGGAAATGGTATCTTATGGTCTAAAAAATGTTTGAAATATTTTCTTGGAATGATGAACACTGGAATTGAAACTTCATCTTGTTAGAAATTCTTTCTGAATAAAAACAATTAATTTTTTTCATAACTATGCCATCCACATCCTAGAGCAGGCAGGGCCTTGCAGATATTAAGTCCTACCCAAATCTCCATGTGAAAGATAAAGAGAAGCCTGGAAACCTATGCATGCCAAGCATTGCTAATTGCTTTTATTTTTGAATAAATTATATTTGAAAAAAAAAAAAAAAAAGTGTATGTGTGCATATGTGCAAGCTTATTTAGTTGCTTCCTCAGCATTGATCACAGCTTATACAAACCTAGATCTGCAAGTCTCAGTATTCACCTAACTTGAACATGCAGTAAAAATAACACAAACAAAGAAAATGGAAAATACCATGAATCTCAGGGTGGGATTCCACCATAAAAACTAGATTGAAAACCAAGAAGCAAAGGGCTCTTAAAGAAGTCAAAAGGAATGGCATGTACTGTCAATAAGCTGCTTTTTACTTACAAATCAGTCTCAGGGGTTGATAGAGGTGAAAGGGTTTCAGAAAGTAGAAAAAATAAGGGCATTAATTATTTTATTATTATATAGGGACAGAAAAAGAAGAAACTAAACATATGATAAAGCAATGAAAATAAATCCACACTTTAAAATGACATTGAAAGGGAACAGACAGTTGGGAAGAAAGAAGAACATAAATATGACATTGAAGAGGACAAAACCATCTCTAACATAAAAGACAAAACAAAAAGAGAGGAGAGGAGGGGAGGGGAGGAACAGGAAAGGAAAGAAAAGAAAAACAGAAAAGGAAATAAAAAAGTCAACTTAAAGCCTGATCAAGTCTAGTTTATTACAAAGGGAATGATGGTTAAGACATGTTAGTCTCTCTAGTACTCAACTTTGTAATGCCAGTCTCTCTAGCTACTCAACTTAGTAATGCAGTTAATGTGAAGTTTTTCAGTTATGAGCCCACCTGAGTAGGATCCGATTTGCACCTGGGAGCTGAAAGGAAATTCTGAATAACACAAATAGACATTCTGAACACATCTATTAAAGAACAGATGTGAAATATTGTTATGTTTATAAATACAAAAGATAAAGGCGGTAATACTGCAAAATGTTAAATGTCATTTAGGAGACACAGGAGAGTTGATTATTTAGTCTCTGCATGATTTGTAAATATCACCATTGTTTTACATTAATGTAGATTTATGCTGAAAAGTTTCCTATACAATGTTTAGCACATTATTAAGAAAAAAAATAATAATATATATATATATGTGTGTAAAGGAAGAAAGGTGCCAAAGTTAAAATATAGAGTGAACTTCTAGAAAGCTCAAATCTATCTGGTACTAATCAAATACATTTAATAACAAATCTGAATAATTTTATATTTGTCTTGACTATTATCCAATTAAATGGGGTCAATATTATGTTTTCTGTGAGTATTCAGTTCAAGAACTTCATCTTTGCCTCTGATGATTTCAATTTGATAAGTGCAAGGGTGCTCTTCTTTTTATCTGTCTGTCTCACACATGATTTCCAGGTTTACTTTTGCCTTAATCCTAGAAAAGAAAGGTTGGCTAATATCACAGAATCACAGAATCACAGAATTTTCTAGGTTGGAAGAGACCTCAAGGTCATCGAGTCCAACCTCCAACCTAACACTAACAGCCCTCCACTAAACCATATCCCTAAGCTCTACATCTAAGCGTCTTTTGAAGACTTCCAGGGATGGTGACTCCACCACTTCCCTGGGCAGCCTGTTCCAGTGCCTCACAACCCTTTCAGTGAAGAAGTTCTTCCTAACATCTAACCTAAAACTCCCCTGGCTCAACTTAAGCCCATTCCCCCTCGTCCTGTCACCAGGCACGTGGGAGAACAGGCCAACCCCCACCTCGCTACAGCCTCCCTTGAGGTACCTAAAAAGAGCGATAAGGTCACCCCTGAGCCTCCTCTTCTCCAGGCTGAACAAGCCCAGCTCCCTCAGCCGCTCCTCGTAGGACTTGTTCTCCAGGCCCCTCACCAGCTTCGTCGCCCTTCTCTGCACCCGCTCAAGCACCTCGATGTCCTTCTTGTAGCGAGGGGCCCAAAACTGAACACAGTACTCGAGGTGCGGCCTCACCAGAGCTGAGTACAGGGGGACGATCACCTCCCTAGCCCTGCTGGTCACGCTGTTCCTGATACAAGCCAGGATGCCGTTGGCCTTCTTGGCCACCTGAGCACACTGCTGTTGTGATATACATACTGCTGTTATGATATACAATGCTGTATATCATAAACAACAGGTGAAAGAAATCAGCCAGTCAGCAGGAATTAAAAGGAAAACAAACAAACAAACAAACAAACAACAACAACAACATATTGCTATGAACTGGACCTCCTGCTGAGGTCATTGTAAACACCTATTTCACATTTTTGATTGTATAATTTAACAGAGGTGACTACATTAAAAAAGAAATTCTAAGGTTTCTCAATAATGCTTTTTAAATGGGCATACCCTATACCCCTTAAGGGTGTTATTTTCTTATATTTCTTATTGGCATGGAAATGCCAGTATGGTATTTGTCATTTTTAGAATCTCAGAAACTTAAAATGCTAATTCATATGGAGATGTCCAAATGTTAGTCTCTGAAAACACTTCCTGAAAACCCACAGAATGAAGCATAGCAAAGATTAAAGAGAGAATGTGTAGGAGGGTTTCTGAGAGAATCTTGTCAAATAAAGACATCAGTAATGAAACAAGACTAGACTACAACTTTTCCTGTTAATAATAAATGAAATATAGCAACAAATAATATATTTTCCTTTACATAAAATAGTTCACCACTTTTCTTCCTTTATTTTGTAACTGTGGAGAACACAAAATCATAAGGTTCACAGAAGTTAAGTTGTTTTGTCTGGTTATGGTTTCTGTAAGATATGAAAGTATTCTGTAACATATGAGAGAGTTTTGGGGAATGGTATTAAACTAAAAGAGGAGAGATTTAGATTAGAGTTGAGGAAGAAATTCTTCACTCAGAGGGTGGTGAGGCATTGTATCAGTTTTCCCAGAGAGGTTCTGTCCTTGCAAGTGTTCAAGATCAAGTTAGATGAGGCCCTGAGCAACATAATCTAGTGGGAGGTGTCCCTGCCTAAGGCCGGGAGGTTAGAACTAGATTATCTTTAAGGTCCCTTCCAATCCTAGCCATTCTAAGATTCTATGATTGTATGATTCTATGAAAGTCACATTAAGTCAGAAAACTGGACTCTGATAGATGTCTGCAGACTTTATTTCTAGACAGTTTAGAAGGCTCGAGAACTAAACAAAGAACCTGAGTTGTGTTATCATAACTGCCTGCAATTAATAATATGATATATTATTTATACAATAAATTAATACATATACTACTATATACATTATCTAGCCGGAATGTATTTATAACTATATAAAATGTACTATAGAATAGTGTTATCTATAAATAATGCAAAATATATATTTCAAATGCTATGACAAAAGACAGGAATAACATGAATGTACATTAATCTCAAACAAGTGCCAAGAAAGAATATTGTGAAAAATAATTCTTAACAGCATTTTTATTTTGTTTGCTTTTGATGCCAGTAATTTACATTGGAAAGTAACTACAGAAGACCGTAGTAGCAAAGCAGTAGCACCAGAGTGGCAGACAAGCCTTGATGGAGATGCGTTAACAAAAGCCCTTGAGACATCAGCACATTCCTGGCCTTCCCAAGCAGATAAGCCAACACTGAAAACTTCTCCTTGGCCTCATGGCTTCCTAGCACCGTGGCTGCAAACAGGTGTATTTGGCTGCCCATCCACATATAAGGAATGATCCCTAAAAGAGACATATTTTCTTCTCAAACCCAAGCTCAATTCATTTCCCCCTTCCTCCAAGCTTATTTAGGGAGTTACCTGTTTAGAGGGGGGGTGTCTCTCATGTATGACTGTCTAGACGTTAGTCATTCAAAGGTAGTCAGCGAGGCTTCTGCTGTGGTCAAGTCACAAAAAGGGGCACTCTCAGATCCTTCTGGTGTAGCACAGTGGCAGTCCTGTTGGTCTCATACTTTTCCCTTCTTTCTCCTCTTGCTTCCTTGGCCCACATGAATATCACCTCTAACGGCGGTCTACTGCTAGCTCAACTGCAATGGTGTACACCAGGCACAGTGCACTCTCCAGGAAGTCTGTACACACCCAGACTGACTGCCCACTCAAAACTGCACCAGTTCAGGTCTCTGGGTGCAGGGAGTGCCTGAGCCTGTTGCCACCACCTGTGGGGGCCAAAGAGACTGTGTGTGTGAGGTGCGAGCAGGTAGACAACCTGGTCCGCCTCATGGCAGAACTCAAGGAGAAGATTGAGAGGTTGAGGGATATCAGGGAGTGTGAGTGGGAGATAGACTTGTGGAGCAACTCCCTGTGTGGCCTGAAGGACAGGCACCGGGGTGAGACACCCGAGATGGGGGTAAACCCCCCGCCCTGTTGCTGTCGGGCAGAGGAAGGGGACCTAGGAGTTGAGGAGGAATGGAAACTGGTCCCTGCTCAACATCACAGGCGGTGCCCTCCCCTACCAGCCCCACCTTCCCAGGTGCCCCTACGCAACAGGTTTGAGGCCCTGGAGCTTGAGAGACCGGTAGCTGAGGAAGAGGTAGAAAGTCTACCCAGGAGGATGCCTAGGGCGAGGAAGTTGACTCCACACCTGCCTCTACCAGGATAGAAAGAAGGGTGATTGTGGTGGGAGACTCTCTTCTCAGGGGAACAGAGGGCCCTATTTGTCGGCCTGACCCTACCTGTAGGGAAGTCTGCTGCCTCCCTGGGGCCAGGGTCAGGGATGTTGCCAGGAAGCTTCCCAACCTGGTTCGCCCCTCTGCCTATTATCCTCTTTTGACAGTCCAGGCTGGCAGTGATGACATTGAAGAGAGAGGCCTGAAGACCATCAAACGGGACTTTAGGGGACTGGGACAGTAAGTGGATGGAACAGGAGTACAGGTGGTGTTTTCATCCATCCCTATGGTGGCAGGGAGGGGTACAGAGAGGACATGGAAAGCCCACCTGATAAACACATGGCTCAGAGGCTGGTGCCAACACGGAAATTTTGTGTTTTTTGACCATGGGGTGCTTTACTTGGCACCCAGCCTAATGGCCACAGATGGGTCCCTATCTCTAAGGGGAAAAAGGATCCTAGGCTAGGAGCTGGCGGGGCTCATTGAGAGGGCTTTAAACTAGGTAAAATGGGGGATGGGGCTGAAACAAGGCTTGTTAGAGCTTTGCCAGGGGGAACAATGGCAAGGCTGGGAGAGAAGGTAATGGCCCAAGTGAAGTGCATCTACACTAATGCACGCAGCATGGGTAACAAACAGGAGGAGCTGGAAGCCATTGTGCGGCAGGCAGGCTGCGACGTGGTTGCCATCACGGAGATGTGGTGGGACCACTCTCATGACTAAAGTGCTGCAATGACTGGCTATAGGCTCTTCAGAAGGGACAGGCAGCATGGAAGGGGTGATGGTGTGGCTCTCTATATCACAGGGAGTCTTGATGTCATGGAACTTGAGGCTGGGAATGATAAGGTTGAGTCCCTATGGGTTAGGATCAGCGGGAAGGCCAACAAGGCTAGCATCCTGGTGGGGGTCTGTTATAGACCGCCGAACCAGGATGAGGAGACTGATGAGGAGTTCTACAGGCAGCTGACAAAAGTTGCAAAATCATCACCACTTGTTCTCGTGGGGGAATTCAACTTCCCTAACATATCCTGGAAGCATAACACAGCCCAGAGAAAGCAGTCTAGGAGGTTCCTGGACAGCGTGGAAGATAGCTTCCTGACGCAGCTTGTTAGTGAGCCTACCAGGGGAGGTGCCCTGCTAGACCTTCTCTTCACAAACAGAGAAGGAGTGGTGGGAGATGTGGTGGTTGGAAACTGTCTTGGGCAGAGTGACCATGAAATGGTAGAGTTCTCCTTTTTTGGAGAAGCCATGAAGGGGACCAGTAAAACTGCTGTATTGGGCTTCTGGAGGGCTGACTTTGAACTGTTCAGGACACTGGTTGGTAGAGTCCCTTGGGAGGCGGTTCTGAAGGGCAGAGGAGTCCAGGAAGGCTGGGCGCTCTTCAAGAAGGAAATCTTAATGGCGCAGGAGCTGTCTGTCCCCACGTACCCAAAGACGAGCCGTCGGGGAAGAAGACCGCCCTGGATGAACAGAGAATTGTGGCTTGAGCTTAGGAGGAAAAAGAGGTTTTACAATCTTTGGAAAAGAGGGTGGGCAACTGAAGAGGACTATAAGGATGTTGTGAGGCAGTGCAGGGACAAAATTAGGAAGGCCAAAGCTCATCTGGAGCTCAATCTGGCTACTGCCGTCAAAGACAAAAAAGATGTTTTTACAAATACATTAGTGCAAAATAGAGGACTAAGGAGAATCTCCAGCATTTACTGGATGCGGGGGGAAACCTTTTTACAAAAGATGAGGAAAAGGCGGAGGTGCTTAATGCCTTCTTTGCCTCAGTCTTTAGCAGCAAAGCAACTGTATACCCAGTACCCTGAACAGCTGGAAGGAGATGGGGAGCAGAATGTGGCCCTCACTATCCACGAAGAAATGGTTGGCAACCTGCTATGGCACTTGGATGTGCGCAAGTCAATGGGGCCAGATGGGATCCACCCGAAGGTACTGAGAGAACTGGCAGAGGAGTTGGCCAAGCCGCTTTCCATCATTTATCAGCAGTCCTGGCGATTGGGGGAGGTCCCAGTTGACTGGTGGCTAGCAAAAGTGATGCCCACCTACAAGAAGAGCCGGAGGGCAGACCCAGGGAACTATAGGCCTGTCAGTTTGACCTCAATGCCAGGGAAGCTCATGGAGCAGATTATCTTGAGAGTCATCACGCGGCACTTACAGGCCCAGTCAGCATGGGTTTATGAAAGGCAGGTCCTGCTTGATGAACCTGATCTCCTTCTATGACAAAGTGACGTGCTTGGTGGTTGAGGGAAAGGCTGTGGATGTGGTCGACCTTGACTTCAGGAAGGCTTTTGACACCATTTCCCACAGCATTCTCCTCAAGAAACTGGCTGCTCATGGCTTGGACTGGTGTACGCTTCATTGGGTTAGAAACTGGCTGAATAGCTGGGAGCAAAGAGTCGTTGTGAATGGAGTCAAATCCAGTTGGAGGCTGATCACTAGTGGCATTCCCCAGGGCTCGGTACTTGGGCTGGTCCTGTTTAATATCTTTATCGATGATCTGGAGGAGGGCATTGAGTGCACCCTCAGTAAGTTTGCAGATGACACCAAGTTAGGTGCATGTGTTGATCTGTTCGAGGGTAGGAAGGCTCTGCAGGACGATCTGGACAGGCTGGACCGATGGGCTGAGGTCAACTGCATGAAGTTCAACAAGGCCAAGTGCTGGGTCCTGCACCTGGGGCGCAACAACCCCAAGCAGCGCTACAGGCTGGGAGATGAGTGGTTGGAAAGCTGCCAGGTGGAGAAAGACCGGGGAGTATTGGTTGATAGTCGGCTGAATATGAGCCAGCAGTGTGCTCAAGGGCCCAAGAAAGCCAATGGCATCCTGGCTTGTATAAGAAGCAGTGTGGCCAGCAGGGCTAGGGAAGTGATTGTCCCCCTGTACTCAGCTCTGGTGAGGCTGCACCTCAAGTACTGTGTTCAGTTTTGGGCCCCTCGCTATAAGAAGGACATCAAGGCGCTCGAAAGAGTCCAGAGAAGGGTGATGAAGCTGGTGAGGGGTCTGGAGAACAAGTCCTACAAGGATTGGCTGAGAGAGCTGGGTTTGTTCAGTCTGGAGAAGAGGAGGCTCAGGGGTGACCTTATCGCTCTTTATAAGTACATTAAAGGAGGCTGTAGCGATGTGGGGGTCGGTTTATTCTCCCACGTGCCTGGTGACAGGACGAGGGGAAATGGGCTAAAGTTGTGCCAGGGGTGTTTTAGATTGGATGTTAGGAAGAACTTCTTTACCGAAGGGGTTGTTAGACATTGGAATGGGCTGCCCAGGGAAGTGGTGGAGTCACCATCCCTGGAGTTCTTTAAAAGATGTTTAGATGTAGAGCTTAAGGATATGGTTTAGTGGGGGACTGTTAGTGTTAGGTCAGAGGTTGGACTTGATGATCTTGGAGGTCTCTTCCAACCTAGAAATTCTGTGATTCTGTGATTCCTCCCTAGTGACACTAGAAGAAAGTTAGCTGACTGGCTCATAGTAGGCAGGAGTACCAGCCCTTCTTTCTTATTATTATTACATGCTTCCTCAAATTAATTGAACTGAGCAAGCACACCATTAATATAAAAATCAAAACATTTCCAAATATTAGTTTCATACAAAAAAATCCATTATTAACCCCAGTTTGTAAGGAGAACAATATGTCTAGATGTCATACCATCCTACAGGATGTGAATTCTATTTTCTTGACAGTAATTCTTACTTATAATGCAGTGCATGGTGTCCACATACAGAAATAACTTTATGTGGGAATACATTCAGAAAAACACAAAAGGATTACAGCAATAGGTGAACAAAAATGTTGATGCTTTTATCATACAGTATCACAAAATCTTAGATATGTCAGTTGCTTTTTATTGAAGTAAGAAAAGGAGGGGGGGAAATAAAGTACCCGATATAATAAAATGGAAAGTTTGCCTGACATCCAGTTGATTGCTAATATGAAAAAAAAATAGTATATATGTGAAGCTACTTGTATATCCTATCTTATTCTTTTTCTTTTTTTTTTTCTTTTCAATATCCTTCTCTAACAACTCATTTTGGTTCTTTTTAATGGTGGCAGTGAAAAGCATGTTAGCAACAATTACTTAACAATGATACAACTTATTTGTGTGTGTGTATGAAAAATAACAATACTTATATATGGAATTAATTATTATTCCAGGAGTAAAACTTTGTCCCAACCTTACTACTGGGAAAAAAAGAAGAAAAAAAAAATAAAATTTAAAAAAAAAAGGCAAAAGGTGGTCATTAGGTGTCTTTATTGTACCATTTTATTGTACCATTTATACACAGAAGTTATTTTCTTTGACAGGAAGAAGTAGGAAGAAGTAGGATGTTCTTTTTAGGTACTACAAAGTGCCAGATACACAGAAAAGTCATCTACTTCCAGAAAAAGAAAGCAAAACAAAAACAAACATACAAAAAAACAACTCTAATAAAACTGGATTTAAAATGTGGATTAAAAATTCAGATGTTTCCCTGATGAAAATACATGTTTTGCTAAAATGTATATGAGTTCAAGATGTTTCATATGCTTTGAATGAAGGCATACTTTGTATTATGCATGTGCAAGAATGTATAAATATAGAATTGTGTATGTATACATATATCTTCCTAATCAGATTTTCTCAAACTGCAAGAATTTTTTAGAACAGCTGTTACAATCTATACTATACTTGCTTTTTTGGTTTCTCCTCTCATAGTCCTTCTATTTACAGATTTTACCATTGTCTTGGTTTCAGTTATGTCAGAGTTAATTTTCCTCCTAGTAGCTAGTAGGGTGTTATGTTTTGGATTAGGATGACAAGAGTGCTGATAACTTGCTGTTTTAATTGTTGCAGAGCAGTGCTTACACCAAGCCAAGGACTTTTCAGCTTCTCGCTCTGTCCTGCCAGTGGGCAGGCTAGGGGTGCAGCAAGAGCTGGGAGGGGACAAGACCCAGGACAGCTGACCCAAACTGGCCAAAAGGTTATTCCATACCATTTGACATCATGCTAAACAATAGATAGGTGTAGCTAGCCGGGATGGGGGGGGCATCTGCTTGGGGATAGGCTGGGCGTTGGTCAGAGGGTGGTGAGCAATTATTTTGTGCATCACTTATTCTGTACACATTAGTAGTAGCAGTACTATTATCGTTGTTGTTGTTGTTATTATTATTATTATTATTATTATTTTCCTGTCTTAATAATCTATCTTTATCTCAGCTCACAGGCTTCACTTTCCTGTTTCTCTTCCCCATCCCAGAGAGGGAGGGAGGGAGGAGGATGAGTGAACGGCTGTGTGGTGTTTAGCTGGCCGGGTTGAACCACAATAACCATAAACACTGAGAGACTTTGTAATCTTCAATACTCATTTGCCTTTTCTTTCAGAAAGCCAGTATTAGTACTGTTGATCATATAAGTCAGTAAATCTAGTCCTGTTAAAGAAGAGAAAGATACTGTTCCTTTGAAATAGGAACTTTACAAGCACTGTTATTTCAGATGCAACCAACATCTATTAAGAGCCATCACTGCAGAGCTGCAGGCTAGGTAGGACCTGAGTAATGACTCCGGTGATTGGCACTGTTAATGAGTTTTTCCTTGAATTCTTGTTCTGACTAGTGTTCTCTACTTTGCTCTGTAATACCTGGCTTTTTCCACAATACATTACATTGATTTAAAAAAAAAAAAAAAAAAAAAAAAAAGAATTGTAAAACCTAACTTTTAGTCTAGCAAAATTTTCTGAATAATTTGCTTTATGAAGCCATTTTCTTTTGCTTCACTTTATGAAGAATTTCTTTTCCATACAAACCTGCTATCCAGACAAAGAAATGACTTAGTGTTGGACAATAGACAATAGGCAATGAATGAAGACTAAGTTCCATAGGAAAGTTATGAAGTTTTTTATTTCATTTATTTTTAATTTTTAATTTTTATTTTATTTTGTTTTTTTATTCCTATTTTATTTTATTTTATTTTATTTTATTTTATTTTATTTTATTTTATTTTATTTTATTTTATTTTATTTTATTTTATTTTATTTTATTTATTTTTTTTTTTCTTATTTTTTAATTTTCAAATGTTTCATTATTTCTTCAAAATAAATGGCAAAAAAATAAAATAAAATAAAATAAAACAGGTTAAACAGCAGCTTGGATCCATCCTGCAACTATTGCTTGCCATACACATACCAACTAGAAAAAGTACAGAGAGATTCATATCTCTCTAGCATTAGAGGTGTGACACAGTTTAAATTGTGCTAAAACCTTCACATTACAAAACTCCTTATGACATCAGTATAGCTATGTATATAAAAGGTTGAATGCTACTACAAATGAGTCATCATTTTGTCTAATTGTAGGCATTCAATAAGCACTCAGTCTAAACTTGTAATCTAAGTGAACTATGGAGTCAGTAGAAAAAGCCAAACTCTTCCAGAAGGTGGATCAGCCCTCCTGGTGCAAATGTCTAAAACAGGGAAAATAAACTACTAGCTAAAGATTCCTGTTTGTTTTAAACAACAAGAGCAAGAAGTGACTTAGTAGATTAGACCAGATGCCAGATATTAGACACTTCAAAGTAGGTGAAGTCTTGCACTGAGTACCTGCACTAAACAGGCAAAACAAAGAATCAGTGTTGCTATGAGCAAATGTGTTTAAATTTAATGTGTTTTCCTCTTCCACATATCTCAAATGGCAAAAAGTTAAACATCACTATTATTGAATTGAGCATTTTCTGTCTTGTCCATTACTCATTACAACAATAAAATCAGAATGATACATTTATGTATGAAATCTGTTTTGAGAGTTGCCCACATTTCTTCACCGAGAAAATCAGATTTGGAATTGGCCTTGGAAACTCCTTTGTTACTCACTAATCTTATTCACAAATTAGTTAGAGCTTTGCAAAAACCCAGTGTTACACTTCAGAGCTGCAGAGAGAAGACTAGAGGCTTTGAAGATTTGAAGAATCTTTGAAAATTTGGTCTGGTGACCCCCTTCCAGAGCCCACTGGAGTCAGTGGAAACATTTGCCTTTATTTCAAAAGGCTGTGTATCAAATCACACACACCACCTCTCATATATATAACTATATTGATTTCAAAAAAAAAAAAAAAAGTTTTTTAATATCAGAATTTGAAGAAAATAAACTAACTGTACAGAGATACTAAATCTCCCCAGACCCTTTCTGCTTAAACTGAGCATACAGAAATTGGCTTTGCTGTTCTGGGTTTGAAAAAATGTATGTTTAACATTCTGTAGCTGTCTATGCAATGCTGATCAGCCGCCAGAATAAATAATTCTAAAAGGCTGATGTTTGAACACATACTACAGCACAGCAGAATTAAAGGTGGAAGTTCAAGTGCTGCAATTTCAAACTATTGATCAATGGTAATTTTTGGCACCTTTGGGTTAGTCATGCTGGCATATGGCAAGCAAGCAAACCATGAAGGTTAAGTATGAATCATCAGTATCAATGCAAATCCCCTCCTTTAGTTTTCTTAGATTTACAAAACTGTTGTTGTTAGGTTGTCTCTCCTATGTACTTGCTGCGTATATCACAGCAAAGTGTATCTTGAAGACCATGTCTTCAGAGCACATCAAATTAAAGAGTTTTTGCATTTTAACCTGGCAGTCAGCTAAACATCACACATCCATTTGCTCCCCCCCTCCCCTCCCCCCCTCCCCTGGTGAGACGGGGGAGAGAACCAAAAGGTGCAAGAAGATGTGGATAAGGATAATGGGAAGGGAAGGGAAGGGAAGGGAAGGGAAGGGAAGGGAAGGGAAGGGAAGGGAAGGGAAGGGAAGGGAAGGGAAGGGAAGGGAAGGGAAGGGAAGGGAAGGGAAGGGAAGGGAAGGGAAGGGAAGGGAAGGGAAGGGAAGGGAAGGGAAGGGAAAGGTTAAAGAAATCAGAAAGATTGTATCAGCACCATTACTCTAAACAATCAGTAAGTTTAAGTGCCTTATAGGAGACAAAAAATGTCCCATTACATTAGAAAAAAGTCCTTTACTTCCCTTTTTTTTTTTTTTTTTTTTTTCCTCTTCCCTGGTAAATTATAAATATTCAGTATATATATATGTTAATTTAAAAGAAATATAACTGATTACTTTAAAATTATACCCTACTAATATTTCCTGAATATTCTGTTACAGTTACTGTAAAATACTGAACTAGGGATATCCTGGCTTCTATCAGGAATAGTGTAGACAACAGGACCAGGAAGGTAAGCAACCTCCTGTACTCTGCTCTGGTGAGGCCACACCTCAAATACTGTGTTCAGTTTTGGGCCCCTCACCACAATACCGTGAGGCTCTGAAGCCCTTCCAGAGAAGGGCTATAAAGCTGGTGAAGGGTCTGGAACACAAGGCCTATGAGGAGAGGCTGAGGGAACTGGGGTTGTTTAGTGTGGAGAACAAGAGGTTCAGGAGAGACTTTATAGCTCTTTACAACTTCCTGAAAGGAAGTTGTGGGCAGCTGGGGTTTGTCCTTTTCTTGCAGATAACTGGCAACATTACAAGAGGGAATGGCCTCAAGTAGCACCAGGGGAGGCTCAGATTGAAAGTTAGGAGAAATTTCTTCTTAGAAAGAGTGGTCAGGCATTGGAACGGGTTGCCCGGGGAGATGGTGGAGTCACCGTTCCTGGGGGTGTTCAAGGAAAGATTGGACATGGTGCTTAGGGACACGGTTTAGTGGGTGACGTTGTTGGTAGAGAGATGGTTGGAGCAAATGATCTCGGAGGTCTTTTCCAACCTTAATGATTCTATGTTTCTTTGCAGAATATGGCACATAGAAATACAGATATGGGATATAAGAAATGGCCACAAGCTAGTATTGAAGACCATCCAGTTATAAACAGCTCACCCTTGGTCAGTTATAGAAATGCAGACCAAGCAAAATGCAGAATGTCTAATATACATAAAAAGTAAATCTGGATGTAACCTGGAGCTGCAGATGAAAGAGCAAGCTGTTAAAGAGTGTTAACAAGCATAGAAAAAAAATGACCCCAAGTGAGTGCTGCACTGAGAAAGGAGAAACTACCAACATGAATCAAAGAATCACAGAGTGGTTGAGGTTGGAAGGGAACTTTGAAGAATGTTTAGTCCAACCCCGCTGCCAAGCAGGATCACATTGTGCAGGATGGCATCCAGGCAGGTTTTGAATATCTCCAGAGAAGAAGACTCCACAACCTCTCTGGGCAACCTGTTCCAGTGCTCTGTCACCCTCACAGTAAAGAAATACCTTCTCATATTCAGATGGAACTTCCTGGGCTTCAGTTTGTGCCTGTTGCCTCTTGTCCTATTGCTGGGCACAACTGAAAAGAGACTGGCTCCATCCTCTTGACACCCTCCTTTCAGATATTTATAGACATTAATTAGGTCTCCCCTCAATCTTCTCTTTTCCAGGCTAAACAGGCCCAGTTCTCTCAGTACGTCCTCATATTCCTCCTGGTCAATATCGTATTCCTCCTAGTGAAATACTGCAGGTGCCAATGACTTAATGTAATACCGCATGACCAAAATTAAACCTACAGTCTTATGACCCAGAGAAGTTAGGAAAGGGTGAGCACATCAGGGAAAGGAGTAGAAACTAAATGCATGTATAACAATTTTAAGTATGTTTATTGTTGTTATTATTATTATTATTAAACAAATTGATCTGAACTAAGAATTAATAGCCTTTTAAAATATCACTTATATAAAATCATAGAATCAGAGAATATCCCAAGTTGGAAGGGACCTATAAGGATCATTGAGTCCAACTCCTGAAACTCATTTTTCTATTCACATGTTTAAAATGTCCCTTTTTATTGTCTCCCACAGACCTGGCCAGCTTCAACTCTAGTTGGGCTTTGGCTGCACAAATTTTCTCCCTACAAAGGTGAACAGCAGCCCTGTATTCCTTCCACGTTGCCTGACCCTGCTTCCAGCATCCATATACTTTCTTTTTCTGACTAAGCTCCAGAAGAAGATCCCTGGTCAGTCAAGCTGACCTTCTGCCCCACCGGCTTGACCTCTGATATTTTGGAATTGCCTGATCCTGTGCTTTTAGGAGGCAATGCTTAAAGTCTGACCATCACTGATGGACATCAATGCCTTCAAAAGCAGTTTCCCAGGGGACCTTGCTAACTAGTTCCCTGAGCTGCCTGAAGTCTGCTCTCCTTGTATCCAGGGCTGAAGTTTTGGTGGCAGTTTTTCTCCTGTCACTAAAAATTTTAAACTCAACCACTTCATGGTCACTATGACCAAAACATCTGGTAATTGCCATGTCCCCCACAAGACCCTCTCTTTTCTCCAGCAACAGATCTAGGAGGGCACCTTTCCTTTTGGCTCCCTGAAACTCTTGGCTTTGAATATATGAAGTATGCTACCTCTGCCTACAGGCAAGATTTGAGCATAAAATCTTGTGAGTAAAATAATCTTCATTAAAGCTGAAGATAAATATCTTTCTATTTAGCTATTCATAAAAAAATAAATAGAAAAATAGAATATGTGTACATTATTTAGGTGACAGTTTCTAAGAAATTCATATCAACTTAAAAATATCTCAGTGATGCTCTGTTTATGTTTTCTCTTGTTTTAAAATTATCATATGTTTGAGAAAGGATATCCTGTCTCAGTGTAAGTATCTAAAGATAATTTGAGAGAAAAATATCTTTAAACATATATTGAGTGACTTTATTTTGTAGCTGCAAATAAAAATGGTAAAAATTTTAATTTCATCCAAACAAGAGAAAATGTGGTCATTGAAGTGTTAAAGTTCAAACTTTGTAACTTTTCCAAAGAGCTGATTCATTCATCATTACTGCATGGCTATGGAAGTCTCCAATTTCACAGTGATACTGCATCAAGAGATTAGGATTTATCGTATGCATATCTTAAGTGTGAACTACCTTAATTTATTATGCTCAGTTGGAGGATAATCACAACAGCTCTGTGGTACATTTACCTAATGGTTAACAAAAACCTTGACATGAGCCAGAAGTGAGCACTTGCAGCCCAGAAGGCCAACTGCATCCTGGGCTGCATCAACAGAGGAGTGGCCAGCAGGTTGAGGGAGGGGACTGTGCTCTTCTGTTCTGCCCTTGTGAGGCCTCCCCTGGCGTACTGTATCCAGGTCTGGGACCCCCAGCACAAGAAGAATGTGGGCCAGTTAGAGAGGATCCAGAGGAGGGCCACAAAGATGATCAGATCACTGGAGCACCTTCTGTGAAGAAAGGCTGAGAAAGCTGGGGCTGTTCAGCCTGAGAAGGCTCGAGGAAAGGAAAACATTGCAGTTTTTCAACCTTAAAGGGGACTTAAAAAGTCCATTGAGAATGACTTTTTACTCAGGCTGATAATGATAGGAAAAGGGGGAATGATTTTAAACTAAAAGAGGAGAGATATAGATTAGACAGTAGGAGAAAATTCTTCACTCAGGGTGGTGTGGCACTAGAACAGGTTGTGTTCTATGCTGCGGATTCCTCATCCCTGGAGGTGTTCAAGGCCAGGTTGGATGGTGCCCAGGGCATCTAGTGGATGGCATCCCTGCCCATGGCAGGGGGGTTGAACTAGATGATTTTAAGATGTCCAACCCAAGACATTCTATGATTCTATGTTGATTCTATGATGTGCTGATGAGGCATTTTTACAATGTCTTTGTCTGCAAAACTAAAAATAAAAAGCAAAAAAGGTCCAAAATATCAAAAAGGCTTTATCTTTTCTTTGCAGAAATTCCAAAGAGATATACCTAACATAACACATTCACTGACCTTTATCATAGGCATATAGAACAAGTAAATTAGGATGTATTTTTCATCTCTATGGAGTTGTTCAAGACAATGTTCTTATAGCTCTTGGGGAAAAATACCTAACAACTTTCTTTTTTTGCTTTAACCCTTTTGCCATTTGAAAGAAGAATTTATTTTTCTTTCCCTTTCATTAAAATCTTCATCCTTCAGGGATTCACTACCACAGTTCCATTCTCTTTGAAGTGTGCCTTCATTACCAGGTTGTAAACTCTCTGAACAGAGGCTGTGGACTGAGGAGATGCCTGTTCATATGTCACTACACATTTCACTATGTAGAATGGGGACAAAACTAAACACAGAATGAGTCTTCTACCGAAAGAGGAATTATCTATTGAACACCAGTCATATATTCTTGCATTCCCTCCTCTCTCATTCAGTTACTTATTTCACGTAATGTATACAGTCAGTTGGGATAGTTTATTCCACACCTTCAAGCTTTAAGGTTATGATACACAAAGGAAATTAAATCATCTCAGGAAGAAAAAAACAAAACAAAACAAAACAAAAAAGGGTATTAATCTCTGAATGTGGAATCTGTGGATATGTGTTCTAGCTATTTTGCTATTTATTATAAGAAAAAAGAAAAAGAAAAACAAAACAAAACAAAACAAAACAACAACAACAACAACAATAATAATAATAATAATAATAATTAATAATAATAAATAATAAAAAACAAACAAACACCAACACTACAAGTATTTTGCTTTCCTGAGAAACAAGATGCCCCTAAAGAATACAATCGGAGAATTTCTGTCTGCTACACTTTCCAGTCATCCAGAAACTGAAGGTTTTATAATAAAAGATGACTCCCCAGCCTTAGCTGATGAATGGCTATAATTTTCCATCAGACATACTGAATCATCTAGCTTGCCACAGCAGAGAATCTCTCCAACTCTGAATTGAAGATATAATTCTAAAATGAGAGACTTCACCATGGAAGGGTAATGCACCATGAACCCTTGACATTCAAGCACTGTTATGAAAAAAAAAAAAAAAAAAAAAAAAAAGAACAATAACAACAAACCCACAATGTTTTTTATTTACAGAGAAGAGGTTTCTGGAGTGATCTTATTCATTTTAATGCAGAGCACAAAAACCTAATTAGGGTCCAAAAGAAGATATAAAACAAGACAAAGCAATGCCCGGGAATGAGCAGTTCCACAGATCTCAAATGGAGAAATATTTTCAAGGGTATACAGCACTAAACAGGTCAACACATATCGACACACATTAACAACATGTCCTATTGATCTGAAGGATCCAGGACAAGCACCAAAATCTTTCAGTCCTTCAGTTCCTACCTTTACAGTAAAAAAAAAAAAAAAATAAAAATGCTTCTTCCTTTATCTTTTCTCAAATCTGTAAGTACATGTGTGGTTTCACTGTAATTCATAATAAAAAATAAATAATAAAATATTCTCAAACTGCTAGGATCTATATGTGAAAAAAAGGATATCCTACAATTTGCCTGAAGAAAGCTTCTCATATATTTATGAAGGAACTAGAAATATTGCCTTATTTAATGCAGATAAAAACTAAGAGGTATAATTGGATCATATTCGTGGATTCAATAAAGAATGGAAAAATTCAGAATCATGGCATCATGAGAATTATAGGAGAACATGTCTTTAATGTTATTCTGTGTGACGTCTATGTTGCACTGTAAAATTTCCAACCTAAATCAAGTAAATGAAACTGTAATAGACATAATAAAGATAAAACAGACATTTTTACTCTAAATGAGATTTCAGGTAGCACATTTTTTGATGCCATACAGTTCAGAGCAGAGGATTGTAAGCTTCATCATTCAAATGTACTTTTTAGGTTCACTCCTGACACTACAACTCAAATCCAGATTATTGTATTTACTTATTTATTTATTTATTTATTTATTTTCCCAATAACATTCAAATGGTTTGGAAGACTTCAGATTTCTCACAGACTTTTCAACCCAGTTGGTTATCAGGGCAGAAGAGTTTTTCATAAGAAATAGAAAGCCCCATGCACATTATGTGGTAAATCCTAAATCCACTGAAGTCAATGGCAGAGATCATTTTCACTTGGCTGGAATCAGGATTTCTTTCTCCATATATAGTAATTTCATGTTTTTCAGAGATGCAAAAAGCTTGAGACTAACACAAAATTAATAGAGAATAAAATAAATCAGATTTAATTGGATGTGAGTTATTTCTTATAAAGTAGTAAGACAGTGGGTTTTTTTTGTTTGTTTTGTTTTTATTTGTTTGTTTTTGTGTGTGTGTGTGTTTTGTTGTTGTTTGTTTGTTTTGTTTTTGACTACCAGCCAGATGGTCAGCTATTATTGATTCACAGAGCAAATGCCAGTTTCAGCTTGGAAAGTACTGAATGCCCCAAGAGCCTGGCAAGTCAGTCACACTTGTTGGCAGATTTTCATACTCACTTGCCAAACTGAAATTGGGCAACTGAGAAAGAAAACACTAAACCTTATTTATTTATTTATTTTTACAAATACTGAACAGATTTGTGAGGAGAAGGTGTTGTTATAAATTATGAGTCCCTTATCTAGCATGTTCAAAATACAGTTGCAACTAGAGATGTGTGAGTGGACTGGCAAATACCCATTCACTTTCCATTCAAGGGCAGTAAGAAAATCCTTTATTCCTAAGCGTCAATAAACTCATGGCCAACTCTATAAATAACAACTAAATTGATTTTGTGGGATGATTTGTTTTCCATTAGATACCATTTTCAAATATTAGTGATGTCTTATTTTTGTATTTTTACTTCCAACAAATGGCAGCTGCTATGAAATGTAGACTTGGGAGGCTACTCTACTTTAAATGAAAAATTAACTGAAGGTAAAATCCTAAGAGCAGTTTTCAGCTTTTAGGTGGCATTCAAAGCTGCATTCCAGCAAGGATCGTTTTAGGTGTGCTGCTGTAACAGGGACTAAAGCTGATATTCAGGTTTCCTGAAAGTAGAGTGAAAAGCCTTTTAAATAATAACTTTACCCTGTATCTTCAGTCATTTTACCAGATTAATCGGATTAGACTAGAAAAAGCTGAGCCTTATTCCTGTCTACTGAAAAAACAGAGGATATGAAAAAACAAGATAATTCCTAAAATTGATGTGTGCAATTTCTGCTGCAATCTGTAAACCATAAGAAATAGGTATTTAAGGAGAAAATAATAATAATAATAATAATAAATTGTAAATCTAAAGGGAAAGTACACTAAGCTGATGATCTTTAACATGATATTTGTGAGATATGTTCATCTGATTCGTGTCAGTATGGAACAATGCTAGGGCCACATGGTGTAATGAATGTGACCTTCTGTCTTACATATCCTTGTATAACCACAAGTCTAAGAAAAACAGAGTGGTTAATGTATATAGTTCTAGTATCTTGCAAAGGAATGTTTTAGCAATTCATGTCAATAGAGAGCTTGAAGGGAAATGTATTTGTAGGCTTTTCCTTGAAGTCTCTGATATCTGGGGGTTTCAGAATAGCTGCTAACTATTATGACAATTGCATGGGACACTATGTAAATCTCTGATATCTGGCCAGGAGATTAAGGAGACGGGGAGAGCTGAAGAACAACTAAAAGACAAAGCTTGCAGGGGATGTTGCCCAAGTCTCTGACATACAGCCAAGTTGGACAAAGGAGAAGGACAAGAGGGAGGAAGACTATGAGCCTTCAGCACGAGAGACCCCCAGAGGGACCACCAGAGACTGATACGCATGCTCCAGTAGGAGGGTTTGGATTCCGGAAACTAATTATAATAACCCTGTTTTTTTAGAAGTAGTAATGAATATGTATTAGCCTAGGAGCATAAGAACCAGCTGCTTGATGTAACTGGTGTGCGTCTTGATGGAGCAGAGACTCCCGGCGCACCCAGCGCTGTTTGCTTACCTCTATTCCTTTAATAAATTGTAAACTTTGATTATAGTCCTATTTTGAACACTGAGCCATTTATTACAATCTTTAACTGATTTTATTTAAAAACATTAGATAAAAAGGGGAAAGGTATTTCTAGAAATACTTAATAATTCTTCTCCAAAAACCAGAGAAAAACATGAAGCCAAGCCTGAACTTAAAAAAAAAAAAAAAAAAAAAAAAAAAAATTAGTTAAAAAACAATAAATAAGCAGCCTTGTCTTGCCTGACATTTCAGCTCTGCATGGATGCTGCTAATGATTATCTGATAACCTTCTGTAGGCTGAAATTTTGAAATAGGTTGTAATTCAGTAAATGATAAAGGCATGGAGATTTGACCAAAATTGTGAAGTTATTTAGGGTACATGAAAGAAGAATATCATCTCCTTTAAGCATATTTTGAGAAGGTACTTTCCAATGCAAAAAGGAATAATAAGAAAAGGAGGAAGCCATAAACAGGAACATAAAAAGACACAAACCTGACCAACAAAGGACAGGGGAGGCAGCAACAAGAACTAAACACAGTCACTCGCACTAACTGATAAGGGTCTGTGAGAATGTAGGAATGCTTATTTCAGTGATTATCAGATTGAAGACCTTGTCAGGTAGAATGCTATGGAAAAGGGAGAAGCCATAAACAGTTATGAAAAGACAGGTTAACTGGCAGGTAAACATAAGTGAGAAATATAAGAGCAAGCCTTGTCATGCACACTGGGCTGTAGAGAACCTGCAGGCAAACTGGGATTTTGCATCTACTAAAGGTGCAAATTTGAGGGTCTGGGATGATTTGGGATTCCGGATGAGAGGATTGGTGGGATTATACAAACTGATGGGGAAATGAGTTGGGAAAGGGGAGCAGGGAAGAACAAACAAGAAAAGACTGAAAGGATTTACTTGCTTATAAAGTGCAGACAGACAGCATGCTTGTGTGGCTGAGGCTTGTGCCTGATCACTGGAGCCTGTCCTGTTTTACTGTTAATTTTTTACTGTTAATTTCTGAACCATGTAATCTCACTCTTTCTTCCTGTGCGTGAACAAGGGCTCAGTGCCAATTAATGGGGGACAGGCCTGGGGGGTCAGGGTACCAACCTCTGGAGTCAGACCAGGCTGTGAGTGCCCCAGGCTGTGGTCCCAGCTTCTGGAGTAGGTGGAGGTCTCTGCCTCCCACCACTGAGTTGGAAGTGGTGTGTCCCTCAAACCAGATACGGCATGAGTGAGGCCAGTGTGGGGCTCCACAGTGGTAGCTGGAGTTGGTCACAGCTGTGGGGGGCAAGAATCTGCATCTTCTCCAACATGGTGAGGGTAGGGATTGTGTGTACATTTGCTGGCAAATTTTAAATTGGACCATCTGTGGTGGTACACCTGTGCGTGTGGGTGCTGAGGGAGTGTGAGTGTGTGAGTGCTGTGTGTGTGCAGCCAGCAGTAGGCAGGAGCAGCCAGCGAGTCATGCACCTGTGGGGCAGGTAAGGGGGCATAGGGTGTGGGCAGAGGCACTATGCCCCCCCCAGAGACCTACTGTGAAATCTAGAAATCCATGCACGCAGAAAAGTCATCTAATAGCAGCAAGATGACTTTGTTGGGTAACTTTGTGTACAGCTGCCACAGCAGCCGGAATTTCATGTTTCTAGATACCCAAGCACAGGAATAAATGGTACCTAAGGCATGTGAGAAAATGCAGATCTTACACAGATAAGACTCCAGAACCTTCAGACTTTGAGTTCCTGAAATGTGTACTGGTAGCACATGGAAGAAACTCCAACATCACAAAGCTTTCAACTTTTTATTTCCAATTCAGCCTTCTCTGGTTGAAAACCATGGGAAAGTGCTAGGGAAGTCAGAGACAGAGTTTGTATTTAAGGAAGAATATAAAACTTGAAGAAAGTAGGATAAAGCAGTAACTCAGTGACTGGGAATTTGTTCTTCCCTTTGCTGCTTTTTAGAGTTACTCCTATTTTAATGCAAGTTTAAACACAGACTGAATGTAGGTATTCTGGTCTCTTGTTACCAGGGAGTTAAGACACTTTCTTATAATAGCTGCTAAACCAATTACTTCTGTGAATTCTCAAATGTACAATTTTCTTATTTTTTATTATTCTTTATCTAGAAATCTATGAATACTTATAAGTCCATGTAAAGCCTTACTGAATTCACTCAGAAAACTCAGAGTCTTTGGACTTCAATGCAAGTGAATCCTTCTAGAAAAAAAGCCTCATATCTATGAAGCGTATGTTTTATACAGGCTTTTCTATGCTACATATATATAAAATAATAACACGGGCTATAGAATAAAAATCCTGTAAGTCGACTGCAGATGACTTGGAAATGTATATAAAATTGCAACTTCACTGATTACATGTATGTATATATATATGCTAGATTTATGACAGAATCAGTACTATTATTCTGGTCATCATGTCTAGTTTTTGTTTAATTTTGAAAAATAAAAATAAAAACTGCTGTGTCCAAAATATTTTGTTCAGCAATGGATGCTTTTTAAAGGGATTAATTCATTATATAAAAGTAAGGTGTGAGGACCATATTGCAGAACATTTAAATTCAGTTCCAACTTTCATACATTTACACTTTTATGACAGAACTGGATCTCAGTAGAAGGGTTACGTCTGTATGCATGTAATTTATTTATGCAAGTAATTCTTTTCTTTTGTTTGTTTTCAAGAAGGAAAATGGGAAATATCTATGTAATTTTAAAGTGTTGGGTTTTTTTTTGTTTGTTTTATTTTGTTTTGTTTTGTTTTGTTTTGTTTTTAACATAGCACCGTAAGATTTGGTTAGGTACCCTTTATTCTTTTTTGTAAGGTCAATTTAAGTGTCTAATTTCAAAAGCAAGATGAAGAAAAATGAAACCTGGGATACTCACCTTACCTGTCCATCATATTTCAAGCAAGCAAAGTGCTGAAGGAATAAGTAAAAATAGAAAAACTATAAAACAGAAACACTACAGGAAAACTACAGAACTGTGAAATAAAACTGAAGATGATTGCCAGTGGAAAGATCTATTTAAATATTCTTTTAAAAGCTGAAAGTAGTAGCATTTTTAGTCTGAAAATTAAGGAGGTTAACACAGTGGTGCTGTTAAAATGATAAAATCTGTATTTTGCAGAACGACCATTCAAATTATAAAACTCAGGAGACATGTAATACTTCTGTTGTTGATGTGCATGGGATAACTCCTAGACACAGAAAAGAAAAACTTTAAAGAGCAGACAGAGTCTGATATATGCCCATTAAAGATTTATACATGTGAAATTACAGAGAGATAATACTGGAAAAATAAGAAGCTTTGTCTGAAGCATGGCATGACGAATTACTTCTGATATTGTGTGTTTTATTAGGTTGGGATCAAGCTAATTGTTTGACAGATGTTTGGAAGACATTTTTCAAGGACTGAACTACTACCTGTTGAAGCTTGCTGTAGGTAAGAAGAAATTCAAGAAGAAAACAATCAAGCCTACTGAAGGTCAAAACATATTCTCAGTTTAAACTGTGTTCACTGTGATAGGGCACACTTACAACACTCTTGAAGACAGATAAAAAGGAGGAGTTTGTATTCCACTTTTCCATATTTTATCACCAATCCTACAGAGCTCTCTGACTTTAAGAAAAAACACTATACCCTACCTTGTGTGTATGGAAGCAAACCCTATTGTCTCTGGATGAGACTTTTCAGATTCATGCTGGTATAGTCCAAGAGCAGTAATTGTCTTTTTAAGGAGCCCAAGTAGGGCAAATGTTCTTGTTTCAGAATAATATAATGCAGGGTAATTATCATACTCTTTGGTTTGTTATACTTTCACATGATGATCCATAAACTGCTCATAAAAAAAGGCAAAAACTTGAAAAACAAGATTTTGCTTCTAACCATGTGTGGCCCTGAACAATGTGTACATACTCCCCTGGACATTTAGAGCTGAAATTTAATCAAAAGAACCCTAGTCAGGAAAAAGGAGATAATTTATATTAGTTAATATTGAGAGATAAAACAGGTTCCATAAAAAAAAAAAAAGAAAAAAAAAAAAAAAGAAAAAAAAAGAGTTATAGTGTAATTTTTTTTTTTTAACAAACATTACAGTATCTGTAATGTGATAAAAATGTGACCTTCCCAATTATAAATCATTTTTTTTTTTTAAACAAAGCTTTTATTTAGTGAAAAACAAGATGCCTGAGAAGTATTCTGCTGAGCATATTTCATACTGTAATCTGTTAAATTTTTACTTTACTTTTCTTTTAAAGCAGTTTTAATAGCATTGGAGAAACACTGTAGCTGATGTAAAATAAGCAATATTTCTGTTCAAAAAAAAAAAAGTCAAAACTGCACTGTCATAGCTAACAGTAACAAGACAAAGACAAATGAAAATAAAATGACATAGAAAACTTAAATAAAACCAATGAAGTCTGAAAAAAATGCAAAGAAGATTCTGAAAAGAGGTTTAATAATAATTTATTATTATCAGGCAATATTTTTGCCCAGTTGAGGAAAAAAATATTTCAAAAGCAAGGAAATGCCAGACTTCAGGGTTAGCACCTGGACTGTATCCACTTCCAAGGGACTTTCAAGACTTTCTGCATAATATATTGAAAGTTGCAAACATTGTGGGAGGGAAAATAAAACCAACTTAGTCCTGATGACAATATTAAATTCACAAGGCAAAAATAACTCAGTGGTTAGCTCTCTAAACACTAGTTTTTGCATCTCTAATAGCTTTGGATATATTACAGCAGTTTTACTTAAAGACTGAGGTTAGAGAGCAATTAAATTGTTAATGTCTACTAATATTTAACATTAACAACTATTCAATGTTTGATAAATTAATCTGTATAATGTTGATGCTAATTATTTATTTTTAACTGCTTTACTGTCAATACTAACACAGTTTATTATGAAAATGTCAATTGTCAAAAATTATACACTCTTCAGTTTAAATATGAATTCTTTTTTTTTCTCTTACTTACAACAATGGATTTTGATTTATTAGGTTGTATGTTATAAATTAATTCAATCATCTAATTGAAATACATTCTGTATTTAAACTCATCATGGCAAAGCACCTTGCATATATGATGAGCAGTATTCCTCACCATTTACTATGTTAGTGGATACAGAAATCACATCAATAAGTAATTACAGCCAATGGCTTTGGCTACGCTAAATGCTAAATTTTATACACTGGCATTTGAATAATTTGTTCTTCAGTTTTCTGGCATGTCTGAAATATAGAAAGAGAAAAGACACAAAAAGTCTTGAAATCTGGAGCACAATGAGAGTAAATGTCTAATAGAATCCTTCTATAAAGGATTAAAGACAATGTATGACAAAACTTAGTGCTTCTAGCTCACATTAAAGAACATATACGTATACATATGCATATGCATATGCCCTAACATGCTTAGAGTAATGTGGTGTTTTCATTTATCTTTGTTTCTGTTTCTATTCCTTGGTATTATTCATATATCAGTGTAAAATAGGTTAAAACTAGATAGCTTACTTGTTATCAGACATGCAGTTGTGGAAGCTCCAATAGTGATGTATTAGACTCTTTGCAGTAGAAATTGCATGCAGTTGATACTTCCTCTTGCAAGTTACATGCCTTCTCAGCTATTCAAACTTGTTACTACAGAGAGGCAAAATTTATCCTTTTTTTTTTTTTTTGGGGTTTCAACTGTCTTTTGTTTAAATTCAGAAGAGACTAGATTTACTTCAGGCATGACAGTGGCAAAAAAAACAAAAAACAACAACAACAAAAAAAACAATAACAAAAAAAAAAAAAAAAAAAAAAAAAAACAGCTAAAGCTAACAGTGGAAGAGTGGCCATTGCTGTCTTCCAATGGATAACATGCCTGTTAAAATGGAAACAGGTCAAAGTGGAAGAGAAGACAAATGTTATCTGGAATATAGGAAGCTGTGCTGATGGGAATAAGAGAAAAACATGCTAAGTACAAAAGTCACAAATCTAGAATACTTTTACAGTCTTTAAAGTTTAATTTTCTGTTTTTCTTCTGAACTGTCACAGCAAAATCCTTTTTTTAAATGGATCGTGTCATTATATGCATGACTATGAGAATATTTAAGCCTTTATCCTTTTAGAGACATCAGTTCAACGATGGCATAGGCTGGCCAATACTGAGATGGAGTGGACTCAAATTCTTATTTTTTGTATCACAGAATCACAACACAATTCAGGACTTTTGTTGACTTCTGCTCCACAGAGGACTGTGAAAAGATAACAGGCTGCAATCAAGGGCTGTGAATTAAGATAGACCTGTCACAAGCTTGAATGGCAGTTGTTTCTGCTATTCAATGACTCAGATTACTGTGGTTTCTTCACTGCTGCTAGGACAGTATATTCACTCAAGAGCAATTGAAGAACAAATTCTGTGCTCCTCTAGCTCAGTACAGATATGCACTACCTCTGGTAGTCGTTATTGATCTTCTCATGGAGCACCACTTGTGTTTTATTTATTTATTTATTTATTTATTTATGTCGTTTTTTGTTTGTTTGTCTGTTTTTTTGGGGGGGGGAATAGAAAAAGCATTCACTTCTTTAATCTTATATAGCCATTCTTACATTGTGTAATTCAAATATTTGTATCATCATTGGATAATATTTTAAAAGAGTCAAATGTAAATTATATTCACACTTATTCTTCCTTTTATAAATAGAGCTTTTATGTCTTTAAAAGAGATAGATATTTCAGGTATTAAGAAATAAAATCAAAATAAGGTAATCAAATTACCTTATATTAGAAAATTCTATTTATTTATTTTTTTTTATTAGAAGGTTTATCTGTACCTTTGCCTCCCAAAACGTACTCACACAAACAGTCTTTTAGACTGATACATTTAGTATTTGCCACAATTCTAACTCCATTTTTGCTGAGATTTTTTTTTCTCTTTCTTTTACTGCAGAAAATTCAATGGAAGAACAACTACAACAGAAGTTACACTAAGTTTTTTTCTTTTCTAGATCACCTATTTTTACCTTAATGTTCATTATGCATATTTTATATGTTAAAAATGTTAAAAGGATTAGCACTGAATGAATAACAACAGGGCCATCAGTTTTCTACATTTTCCAGCTCTGTAGTATCCCATAAGGTTATAAAAGATAGCTAAACCTATCGTTCAATGAAATAAAAGGAGGGAGGTCAATATAATATAAATATTTTTTTTTTCAGCAGATTATATTATATTATATTGAGATATATCTGCATCAACTTTTACGTTTTCATACAGCATAAAATAGAGCAGATGAGAACAGAACAGCACAGAACAGTTCAGTTGGAAGGGACCTACAAAGATCATCAAATCAAACTGCCTAACTACTGCAGGGCTAACCAAATATTAAGGATGTTATGCAAATACTTCTTGGAAATTGTCAGGTATGGGGCACCAATCATCCCACTAGCAAGTCTCTTTTAGAGTTTGACCAACCTTGCGAAGAAGACATTTTTCCTAATATCCAGTCTGAATGTCCCCATGATGCAGTTTTGTGTCCCTTTGTGTCCTATCATTGGTTACTAGAGAGGAGAGATAGGCACCTCCACTTCCCTCCTCAGGAAGTTGTAGAGAGCCATGAAGTCATCTTTCAACATTCTTTTATAGAGACAAGACAACCCAAGTGTCCTCAGCCTCTCCGTGTTGGAAATGTCTTCCAGCCCTTTTACCAGCTTTCGTGGCCTTCTCTGGACAGTTTCAGGTATCTTAACATCCTTTTATATTATGGAGAACAGAATTGTACACACTATTCAAGATGAGGCCACAACAATGCTAAGTTTTGATTCTTTTGACTATCTGCTTTATTTGTACAGATAAGCATTATGAATTCTGTACACTTGCTGATATGTATATAGGGGCTGAAAAAATGTTATATTTACTTTTGTACCCATGCTAGACCAGAAATTTAGTTTGCATTCACATCCAACAGTGATAAATACTGCTATGGGCTGACCTCAAATAAGTGGTGTAGGAATAGCAGACAAGCAGTATTTTCTGTTTCAGTACCCTGTTGTTTTAGGTGAATGCCCTGCCTTGTAGTTGTTTTAGGGTGGTTCTTCAAACGTTCTGTCATACTACTCTGTATGAGAGACTCATACTACTCAAACTACTCTCTCATACTTTGCAATATGCAGCATAGGCTATGATCTATCCTTCAACCATAGTCCTAGCAACATTGTGGAAATCTGTGGATATAATGGCTAAAAATAAGACCTTTACTGTCCTTTTAAGCAATTACAGAAGTTATCATCTTCATCAAGTAAACAGATAATGAGAAAGGTTTCAAACCTAAAGAAATTAGAAAGCTAGTGAAGTTTTTGTTGTTTGTTCTAGTGCTTAGTGCTCGTTTTTAGACTTCTACTTTCAAGTTTTCTAGGTAAGCTTAGGTAGATGTATCTGGATAGACCATGAAAGTTTTGTTCTTCTTAGAAGAGAGTTCCAGTATATTCTTTCTAATGAGTTACAGTGTACTCATTTTCATGACAGAAGAAAATTTAGGTGGCCTCTGGGAAAAATACCCATTGAAAACAGAATTTTCACAGAATTTCACAGAATTTTCTAGGTTGGAAGAGACCTCAAGGTCATCGAGTCCAACCTCCAACCTAACGCTAACAGCCCTCCACTAAACCATATCCCTAAGCTCTACATCTAAGCGTCTTTTGAAGACTTCCAAGGATGGTGACTCCACCACTTCCCTGGGCAGCCTGTTCCAGTGCCTCACAACCCTTTCAGTGAAGAAGTTCTTCCTAACATCTAGCCTAAAACTCCCCTGGCTCAACTTAAGCCCATTCCCCCTCGTCCTGTCACCAGGCACGTGGGAGAACAGGCCAACCCCCACCTCGCTACAGCCTCCCTTGAGGTACCTATACAGAGCGATAAGGTCGCCCCTGAGCCTCCTCTTCTCCGGGCTGAACAAGCCCAGCTCCCTCAGCCGCTCCTCGTAGGACTTGTTCTCCAGGCCCCTCACCAGCTTCGTCGCCCTTCTCTGCACCCGCTCAAGCACCTTGATGTCCTTCTTGTAGCGAGGGGCCCAAAACTGAACACAGTACTCGAGGTGCGGCCTCACCAGAGCTGAGTACAGGGGGACGATCACCTCCCTAGCCCTGCTGGTCACGCTGTTCCTAATACAAGCCAGGATGCCGTTGGCCTTCTTGGCCACCTGAGCACACTGCTGGCTCATATTCAGCCGACTGTCCACCATCACTCCCAGGTCCTTCTCTGCCTGGCAGCTTTCCAACCATTCCTCTCCCAGCCTGTAGCTCTGCTTGGGGTTATTGCGCCCCAGGTGCAGGACCCGGCACTTGGCCTTGTTAAACTTCATGCAGTTGACCTCAGCCCATCGGTCCAGCCTGTCCAGATCGTCCTGCAGAGCTTTCCTACCCTCAAGCAGATCGACACACGCACCTAACTTGGTGTCATCTGCGAACTTACTGAGGGTGCACTCGATGCCCTCGTCCAGATCATCGATGAAGATATTAAAGAGGACCGGCCCCAGCACCGAGCCCTGGGGGACGCCACTAGTGACTGGCCTCCAACTGGACTTGGCTCCATTCACCACGACTCTTTGGGCCCGGCTATCCAGCCAGTTTCTAACCCAACGAAGCGTGCGCCAGTCCAAGCCAAGAGCAGCCAGTTTCTTGAGGAGAATGCTGTGGGAGACGGTGTCAAAAGTCTTGCTGAAGTCAAGGTAGACCACATCCACAGCCTTTCCCTCATCCACCCAGCGCGTCACTCTGTCATAGAAGGAGATCAGGTTCGTCAGGCATGACCTGCCTTTCATAAAGCCATGCTGACTGGGCCTGATCGCCTGCTTCCCCTTCAAGTGCTGCATGATGACTCTCAGGAGGATCTGCTCCATGAGCTTTCCTGGCACTGAGGTCAAACTGACAGGCCTGTAGTTTCCTGGGTCAGCCCTCCGGCCCTTCTTGTAGATGGGCGTCACGTTTGCTAGCCGCCAGTCGATTGGGACCTCCCCCGATAGCCAGGACTGTTGATAAATGATGGACAGTGGCTTGGCCAGCTCCTCTGCCAGTTCCCTCAGTACCCTTGGGTGGATCCCATCTGGCCCCATCGACTTGTGCACATCTAAGTGCCGTAGTAGGTCACCAACCAGTTCTTCATGGATAATGAGGGCCACATCCTGCTCCCCATCCCCTTCCACCAGCTCAGGGTACTGGGTATCCAGAGAACATCCGGTATTGCCGCTAAAGACTGAGGCAAAGAAGGCATTGAGCACCTCCGCCTTTTCCTCATCTCTTGTAACTAAGTTTCCCCCCGCATCCAGTAAAGGATGGAGATTCTCCTTAGTCCTCCTTTTTGTGTTGATGTATTTATAGAAACGTTTTTTGTTATCTTTAACGGCAGTAGCCAGATTGAGCTCCAGATGAGCTTTGGCCTTCCTAATTTTGTCCCTGCACAGCCTCGCTACTTCTTTAAAGTCCTCCTTAGTGGCCTGCCCACTTTTCCAAAGCTTATAAACCCTCTTTTTCCTCCTAAGATCAAGCCACAATTCTCTGTTGAGCCAGGCCGGTCTTCTTCCCCGCCAGCTCGTCTTTGGGCACGTGGGAACAGACCGTTCCTGCGCCATTAAGACTTCCCTCTTGAAGAGCGCCCAGCCTTCCTGGACCCCTCTGCCCTTCAGAACCGCCTCCCAAGGGACTCCACCAACCAGTGTCCTGAGCAGCTCAAAGTCAGCCCTCCGAAAGTCCAATACAGCGGTTTTACTGGTCCCCTTCCTGGCCTCGCCAAGAATAGTGAACTCCACCATTGCGTGGTCACTCTGCCCTAGACAGCTCCCGACGATCACGTCCTCCACCAGTCCTTCTCTGTTTGTGAAGAGAAGGTCTAGCGGGGCACCTCCCCTGGTAGGCTCACTAACCAGCTGCGTCAGGAAGCTATCTTCCACGCTCTCCAGAAACCTCCTAGACTGCTTTCTCAGGGCTGTGTTGTGCTTCCAGGATATGTCAGGGAAGTTGAAGTCCCCCACGAGTACAAGAGCTGATGATTTTGCAACCTCTGTCAGCTGCCTGTAGAATTCCTCATCCGTCTCCTCATCCTGGTTCGGCGGTCTATAGCAGACCCCGACCAGGACACTAGCCTTGTTGTCCCTGCCGATCCTAACCCAAAGGGACTCGACCTTGTCATTCCCAACCTCGAGTTCTACAACCTCGAAAGACTCTCTAATATAGAGAGCCACACCACCACCCCTTCTATGCTGCCTGTCCCTTCTATAGAGCTTATAGCCAGGCATTGCAGCACTCCAGTCATGAGACTGGTCCCACCACGTCTCCGTGATGGCAACCAAGTCGTAGCCTGCCTGCCGCACGATGGCTTCCAGCTCCTCCTGTTTGTTACCCATGCTGCGTGCATTGGTGTAGATGCACTTCAGCTGGGCCATTGCCTTATCCTCCGGCCTTGCCATTGTTCCCCCTGGCACAGCCCCAACAATCCTAGCCTCAGCCCCATCCCCCTTCCTACCTAGTTTAAAGCCCTCTCAATGAGCCCTGCCAGTTCCTGGCCCAGGATCCTTTTTCCCCTAAAAGATAGGGACCCGTCTGTGGCCATCAGGCCAGGTGCTGAGTAAAGTGCCCCATGATCAAAAAACCCAAGATTTCTGCGTTGGCACCAGCCCCGGAGCCACGTGTTTAACAGGTGGGCTTTCCGTGTCCTCTCTGAACCCCTCCCTGCCACCATAGGGATGGACGAAAACACCACCTGCACTCCCACTCCATCCACTAACCGACCCAGCCCCCTAAAGTCCCTTTTGATAGCCTTGAGGCTTCTCTCTTCGATGTTATCACTGCCCGCCTGGACTATCAAAAGGGGGTAATAGTCAGAGGGGCGTACCAGGTTAGGAAGCTTCCTGGCAACGTCCCTGACCCTGGCCCCAGGGAGACAGCAGACTTCCCTACGGGTAGGGTCCGGCCGACAAATAGGGCCCTCTGTTCCCCTAAGAATCGAGTCACCAACAACAATAACCCTCCTGTCTTTTTTGGTGGAGGCAGTCCTGAGGCGCGGAGTCGACCTCTTCGCCCTAGGCATCCTCCTGGGAACATTTGCTACCTCTTCCTCACACACCGGCCTCTCAATCTCTAGGGCCTCAAACCTGTTGTGTAAGGGCACCTGGGAAGGTGGGGCCGGAAGGGGAGAGCATCGCCTGCGATGTCGAGCAGGGACCTGTTTCCATTCCTCCTCAGCTCCCAGATCCCCTCCCTCTGCCCGACGGGGACAGGGCAGGGGGTCCGCCCCCATTTGGGGAGTCTCACCTCGGCCCCTCCCCTTGAGGCCCTGCAGGGAGTTACTCCAGAAGTCTATCTCCCGCTCACACTCCCTGATGGCCCTCAACCTCTCCACCTCCTCCTTGAGCTCCGCCACCATGCGGACCAGGTCATCCACCTGCTCGCACCTCACGCACGCAGTTTCTCTGCCTCCCGCCGATGGCAGCAACAGGCTCAGACACTCCTTGCATCCGGTGACCTGAACTGCGGCATTTTTTAACGGGTAGTCGGTCTGCGTGTGTACCGACTTTCTGGAGAGCGCGCCGTGCCTGGTGGCGACCATTATCACCTAGTTACGGCTGTTGTTAAGTAGGTGTTGTTTGTGTGTAGGGGGAGCGCTCTGCCCTTCCTGCTCGCCCTGCCTGCGCGAACTGCCGCGCTAACTGCCGCGCCACTCCCTCTGACGTGCCACGCCCTGTTCGCCGCGCTCCTGGTCGCTCACGCTCCCTAGGGGCTGCTTTTGAAGGGCTGGGGAGGGGGCGCTGCTGGCTCCGCCTTCGCCTCGTCAGCCTCCCTCACGAGGGCTGCCGGGTCCTGGTGGCTCCCTCTAGTAGGCTCGATGCCGGACAAAATTAGCCCTGCCTGGCCCGATCCCCCGCTCCGCTGCAGAACGCGCCTGCCCCGGAGCCGATCGCCTCGGCAAAAAAACCTGAAAGTAAGTTCAGCAAAATTAATAAAACATAGTAAGAAGCGTAGCCAAAGCCAAACATGCATAGTCATTAAAGTACAAGGGATGTCAATAAAATATTGTTCTTTTTTATAAAAAAAAAAAAAGTGCTTTCAAACAGAAAAGAGAGACTATTTTCTTCATAAATAAACCTAGAAGGGAATCAGACATACTTGTCAAAGAAACCTTCACTTAATGCACTTCACCGAAATGTTTACATATTCCTAAAAACACACTAAGTATATTAACACTTTAGCAAAGTGAGCATAGCTTGAGAATCAAGAACATTTGGAAGTAGGTGGAAACTCTGTAAGGCAATACAGAATGTTCTTCTAAATTGTGAAAACATTTATTCAATCTAAATCTTTCTTTTTTTTTTTTTTTGTTTGTTTTCAGCGTTCTGAAGGACAGCAACCACTATGGAGGATAATGAATATAAAACAGTACAAGTTCAAAAACAAAAACAAAATAAAACAAAACAAATACATAAAATAAAATAAAATAAAATAAAATAAAATAAAATAAAATAAAATAAAATAAAATAAAATAAAAAAATAAATCATCACAGACTTCCTGTAACTTAGTGTTCAAGTTTTAAGATAGGTTCCTATGACCTTGCAGACTTCCCCTGCAACCTAATACACCACTCTGCTCAATGTCTCAATGTGTGAAGGCTGAGGAGCCATTTTAAGCTGAAGACAGAGCTTGTTCTCAGCTCTTCTGGAAATAAATAAATAAATAAATAAATAAATAGATAAATAAATAAATAAATAAATAAATAAAGTTATGTTTCTAAGTTCTGGATACTCAGGTATGCAGGTGCAGATTGAAGAGCCCTCTAAGTTGGTTCCTATGTTTTTGAGAGATTTGTGACGCCTCACACACTTTTCTACATTTTCTGCATGACCCAGACACCTGGAGTGGCAAGTATGAAACACCATTTTAATGCACTGTTGTGCCTTTTAGCTCTATGTAAAGGATAGACATCTAATTCAGAGTACTAGCTTTTATTGTGTTTGCCAGACAGGTGAAAGAAATACCATCTGTCCACCTTGACTGAACAGGGCTGTTAGAAGAGGAAGAAGGATACCTCTCAATATTGTGCGTTTAAATTATCTAAGGAAAATGTGTTTTCAATGTTAACAAAGGTATGCTTTTCTTCGTACATGATGCTGAGCAAGATGGATGACGTTTAATATAGTTTCAGTCCTGAAAAGGCACCTTTATGGTCTCTGTTCTGATGATTATCTAATGGCCTAAACCTTCTGTAGTTATTAGTACCTGTACTCTGTGGAATGAGGACTATCATCCCATCCACTAGTTCATTTCTACCCATCCTTTAGAAATAAAAACCACTCTCAAGATATGCTCAAAAACATATATTTGTAAAGGTTGTTTAGTTCTCTCTGTTTATTCCTAGGGTTTTGAAAATCTTGTTTACTGATAAGTTTGTATGTCAGGAAAATATAGCTTATAACTGTAAAATAGAAGTAAATATGTTTTCACATTGTTACATTTGTTCCAAGTCAATTAAAATAAATAAATAACAGCCCAACATTAGCTGTACATTTTTAGTTATGAATCTTGTTAAATATTTTCTAGTAAACAGTTTTCTGAGAGTTGGACTCTCCCACTGAGATGAGATTTTTAACTGAAAAGCTTAAGTGTTGAAAACCAGATATAAACCATCAGAACAGGAAAGTCTTCACTGACCTTCAGTATAGCCTTTAACTTTTACCTTCTTGTCATTGATCAAATGAACTGTTGAGTAATTAAACAAACAAACAAACTCATGAGAAAAAAATATGTTTTTATTATGTAGTATTGATGGTCCCTTTCACTGAATAATAATAAAAACAAGAAATCTCTGCAGATCACTTGTGTGACATTGTAATATATACTTGATCAAAATAGAAATTGAAATTACCATAAACAGATATCTGCCCTATCTTTGTATCTTTTTTTTCATAACCTATTTGTGGGTAAAACCTCTGATATATATGCATGGCCATTCAGTCATTGAAACCAAGTAAGGGAAAACACACCATATGAAAGCTTGTCATGTTCAAATGTAACAACATGAGCTAGAATATTAAAGTAGTTTAAAGAGTCCATTGTGGTCCTACCCAGCACCTGTGTCACTGTAAAGAATAAGAAGGCAAAGTTGCATTTTGAGCCAAGGATTTTTCCATAAGAGATACCACAAAAAGTAGGGGATGGGAGAGTGGGAAGGAAAATAAATAAATAAATTAATTAATTAATTAATTAAAGCAATCAAGTTAGCCTTATTCAACAGTTCTGTTTTTTATCTTTTACACATTTCCTTTCTTGAAAAACAAACAAACAAACAAACAAAAAAAAAAAATTACAAAACTATTACTTTAATAGTCTCCATTTACATTCTGAATTTTCATTGTGTCAGTTAGCTGACCCCATTTAAATGGTGAAATTTGTGGGCCTCATGGCTAATTTAATGTGATGCCTTTCATGCTGTAATTGAGAGGAGTCTCCAATGAATAAAATAAATGCTTTCAGAGGAATCTCAAGCCCTCAACAGACATCAGCTAAAATGTTAAGTGTGCCTCAAAGTCCCTCTGGTACTATATTTTCTAACCATGAAAGAAATGTCATTATTGTAAATTCTCAGCCTTTGTCTGAAAATCTTGTACCAGTTCCCTTGAGTGTCAGTTCAGTTAATTAATTCAAACAATTTCCTCTCTAATCTCTAAAACATTTTCATATTTAAGACAATAAATGAGACACTTAAGGGGCTCATTCGTTGTTGGTCATTAATATGCCATGGAATTAAAAGAATTATTGCTGGCCTTCGGTGACATGAATAATTTTTATATGGTTTGGACCCATACAAGGTTAAAATATGACCTCTCAGTGCTCTGAGCAAATGAATGTAATGAAATCCTTTGAATAGGACTTACCACTCCTTTGCCTTTCTTGATAACTAATTTGATACTTTACCACATGATTTATGACAATTTTGCTATTATATTATTTAATGATAACTTTAAAATTAGTAATTAATTTAGCAGCGGATTGATTGCATTTCTCTTGAACCAGTGCATAAGGTTAATGCAATAGTAGTCTGATGGGTCTGGTAACTTTGACAGTAATTGGTTATTATGTTACATGTTAAGATAAGAAGTCAGCAGCTGAGAATCCCCAAGAGAGTTGCAGGAGACAGAGCTGTGTGATTGCAAACCTCTTTTCCTCCCTTAAAACACTTGGTTTAAATTCATAATTGAGTTATTTTTGACCTTCAGGATGATATTCCATAAGGCTTAGTTCTGACCAATGTACAGTATCAGATTATAGCAACATAGTAAAATAATTCTCTAGAAGAAAGATCAACACAGTAACCACAGATTTCATTTTTTGTGCTCAAATGTAGTGTTTTGGTGCAACTGTCAAAATAACATGCTTCTACCAGAGAAAGCTAATGGTTTCTTGGCAGTATCTGATATTCAGGTTAAACAGCTTACACTAAAATACAAAATTTATGAATATTTTAGGCCATTATTTAGTGTAAGCTTTTCCTCTGATTTCAAATTTTATTATTTATAATTATCATAAGTAATTGAATAAGTAATATATAATCAATCAGCTACACTGATCACCTTCTATCAAAGACTAAACTTATATGTATGTAAGTAATAAACTTATATGTATGAAAGAATTATTAGAGCACTTATTAGCTCATTTTATGGATATCTCATATCTATTGATCATTTTATATAAACTATAAACACACACTTTAAGGTGTTTTTTTTTTCCATTTTTGTGTTTTTGTTTGTTTGTTTTGAGGACACAAGAAGATAATAGATAAGAATAATAGACTATTCAAAAGTCCCTCTTCATTTAATTTTCCTTGGCAGCCAAATCATTAGAAGATTTTACAATTTATGAACTGATTTACTATGCTCCCTGATCTCTTTAAAGACGTAATACTTTATAGCTATGTATGAAAGAAAAAGTGTGTGCAGAGTGCATATTTGTATTTTGATGATTGTATGAGCATAGCTTTGTCCCATCTGAAATCTTATAATGTCAAAGATAAAACTAAGATTTCCTCTTCAATATTTCCAAAATACTCAGGCATAGATTAGCTGTTCATGTGATTGAAAGATGGAAAATACTTAAAGCCTAGTTCAGATGCTGTGCGAACCAAAAGAGGCTTCTGAAAAAAAAAAAAAAAAGGTTGTCACTAAATACATTTTCAAAAGGGAAAACCAGTGGGAAAAGTCAGGTCAGCAAAAATTAAAGGAAAGGGTGTATGAAAATATTGCATGACACAAACCTCAAAGTGCATCTTCTGAAGGTCGTGTTTTCATGAATTAAATTAGGCACTGTCAGTTGCTTCTATTTCTGAGGCATCGTATCAGTCACATTATGTTAGACACTGTGACACAAAATGACATGACATGATGCATTGGAATACATGGCACTTCAACTGGGAAATTTAGGAATAGTATTTGGGCATTTTCCACCTGTCTGAACCACAAAACACCTAAACAAGATTGCCAGTATTTGCTTAAAGTTGGTCCCAAGTCTTTGGCTATCAAGAATGAACGAAATTTGGACTGACTTTGCATTGTGACAACTGTGTGAGGAAAATTGCATATCATGTCTTTGAACAGTACTTTTCTGTTACAGAAGTGATGACTCTAGTAGCATCCAATTGCACCCTAAACTGCAAATATACCTAGGATTGTGTGCTTAAATACCTATGTTCATTTCTCTCCATTTCCCTATAAAATTCTTCTTGTACAAACATTCTGAATACTGCTGAGAGCAAGTAGAATTGGGCAGGGAAATTTTAATTTCTCTGGAACATAAATTGCAGCACAGGTAAAAGACATGGTTCAATTTTCTTGGAAAAGTCCCCAAGCAGGTCTAAACTCATTGCTTCCTTCTGTCATGAGAACCTGGCATGGAATGAAAAAATGCAATATCAGTGTGAAACACCGGTATGGGAAATAAATAAATAAATAATCATTTATTTGTAATTTAAAAATTCAGTTCAGAGAGGGTCTGTCTGCCAGTTCAAAGTACACATTTCTCATGCATATATAGACTCATAAACATAAGTGTAACATAACTGACCAAACCTGAACATGACTGATTACCCAATAATTCACCCACTCATTAGATAAAGGGAAGGCTTTGGTTGTAATCTTTTTGCATTTTAGAAAGGCTTTTGATATTATCCCTCACAGTACCCTTCTGGACAAATTGTCTGACTCTGAGATGAGCTGGTAATGAGCTGGTGACACTTAGCTGGTGATGATATGGCTGAATGGTGGAGCTCAAAAGGCCATAATGAATGAGGCTGCATCTGGTTGGCAGACAGTAACTAGTAGTGTTCCCCAGGACTCATTTCTAGGGCTGGTTCTGTTCAACATCTTTATCAGTGATCTGGATGCAGGAATTGAATGCATCATTCACTGGTGATAACTTATCTGGGAGGTCCTGTTGACTCTCTGGAGGGATGAAAGGCTTTGCAGAGTAATCTAGAGTGGAGCGTTGGGCAATCATCAATGTCATGAAGTTTAACAGGGGAAAATGCTGGGTTCTGCACCTTGGGCTGAGTAATGCTGGACACAGGTACAGACTGAGAGGTGTGGGGCTGGAGAGCAGTTCAGCAGGAAGGGATATGGGGATGTGCTGGTCAACAGCAGGCTTAACAAGAGTCAGCAGTGTGCCCTGGCAGACAAGAGGACAAACTGCATTTGGGGATGCATTAAACACAGCATGGCCAACCGGTCAAAAGAGGAGCTTATACCACTACACTTAACATTGTTGTGGCCTCACCTTGAATGTCATGTACAGTTCTGGTCTCCACAACATAAAAGGATGTTAAGGTATAACTAAAAGTGTCCAGGGGAGGGAAACAAAGCTGGGAAAAGGGCTGGAAGACATTTCCAATAAGGAGAGGCTGAGGACACATGGTCTTGCCTGGAGGAACGAAAGTTAAAAGCTAACCTCATTACTCTCTACACCTTACAGAGGAGGTGAAATGGAAAGGGGGAATTCACCTGTGTTTTTGAGAGAGATGAACATGCTCAGTAAGGTGCAAAAGGAGAATGTCTTTAAAATACCTGGACAAGCTGTAACTAAACAGTGTAAACAAGTTGCCATGAAATAATACGTCTCCAGATATCAACTGGTGCAGAGTAATTGCACAGCTGCGTCTTCTTAGCTTGTGAAAAATAGGACATAATTTGGGGAAGTTTCATCTTCAGGAGAAAATATGTCCTGTGAAACTGGATCCCATTTAAAGAGTTGAATTCATTTTCATCAGCTTATGAAGAAACATGGAACCAAGGACAAAACAACTTCTCATTTCTATAAGATATCATAGAGGCACAGAACAACATTCTAGTCAGCTCAGTACCAGGAAAAATAAATAAATAAATAAATAAAAATCCTAGAGAGAATAGGAAAAAGCAGGAATTGATTTAAACACTGTAGTAATATTAAGGCTACAGATAATAAATGAGCCAAATACAAAAATCTAAAGAATATAAACCCTGAGCTAAGCAGTGATGGGATAACAGTCTTCACTGGTAGCAGAGTATATACCTGAGAACCAAATGCTATATGCTTAATGTAAATAGAAAAGAAAAACTGACACATTTGCTGATATTTTCTTGAGGTCCCTTTTACAATTAAAGCATGACATTTCATATGCTATTTTTGTCTCTTGATAAGGGTATCTTATAAAAAGATTAAAGGGATTTCTAAATCTGGACTAAGAATGGAATTTCATCCACGTGCATCAGATGCATTCTGCAGCGGAGTGGGGGATCAGGCCAGGCAGGGCTAATTTTTCTGGCATCAAGCCTACTTGAGGGAGCCACCAAGACCTGGCAGCCCTCATGAGGGAGGCTGACGAGGCATAGGCGGAGCCAGCAGCGCCCCCTCCCCGGCCGTTCAAAAGCAGCCCCTAGGGAGCGTGAGCGACCAGGAACGCAGCGAACAGAGCAGGCAAACAGGGCATGGTGTGTCAGAAGGGAGTGGTGCAGCAGGTGCAGGCAGGGCGAGCAGGAAGGGCGGAGCGCTCCCCCTGCCCATACGAACACCTCCTGTAATGACAGCCACTACCTAGGCTACAATGGTGTACACCAGGCACAGTGTGCTCTCCAAAAAGACAGTACACACCCAGACCGACTACCCATTCAAAACTGCAGCAGTTCAGGTCATCGAATGCAGGGAGTGCCTGAGCCTGTTGCTGCCATCGGCGGGAGGCAGAGAAACTGCATGCATGAGGTGTGAGCAGGTAGACGACCTGGTCCGCATGGTGGCAGAGCTCAAGGAGGAGGTCGAGAGGTTGAGGGATATCAGGGAGTGTGAGCAGGAGATAGACTGGTGGAGCAACTCCCTGCAGGGCCTCAGGGAGAGGTTCCGAGGTGAGACACCCCAAATGGGGGTGGACCCCCTGCCCTGTCACTGTCGGGCAGAGGGAGGGGACCTGGGAGTTGAGAAGGAATGGAAACTGGTCCCTGCTTGACCTCACAGGCGATGCCCTCCCCTACCGGCCCCACCTTCCCAGGTGCCCCTACGCAACAGGTTTGAGGCCCTGGAGCTTGAGAGACCAGTAGCTGAGGAAGAGGTAGAAGGTCTACCCAGGAGGATGCCTAGGGCAAGGAAGTCGACTCCACGCCTCAGGACTGCCTCCAACAAGAAAGAAAGAAGGGTGGTTGTTCTGGGAGACTCTCTTCTCAGGGGAACAGAGGGCCCTATTTGTCAGCCTGACCCTACCCATAGGGAAGTCTTCTGCCTCCCTGGGGCCAGGGTCAGGGATGTTGCCAGGAAGCTTCCCAACCTGGTTCGCCCCTCTGCCTATTATCCTCTTTTGACAGTCCAGGCTGGCAGTGATGACACTGAAGAGAGAAGCCTCAAGGCTATCAAAAGGGACTTTAGGGGGCTGGGGCGATTAGTGGATGGAGCAGGAGTACAGGTGGTGTTTTCGTCTATCCCTACGGTGGCAGGGAGGGGTACTGACAGGACACGAAAAGCCCATCTGATAAACACATGGATCAGGGGCTGGTGCCAGCACAGAAATCTTGTGTTTTTTTTGACCATGGGGTGCTTTACTCAGCACCCAGCCTGATGGCTGCAGACGGGTCCCTATCTCTAAGGGGAAAACGGATCCTGGGCCAGGAGCAGGCGGGGCTCATTGAGAGGGCTTTAAACTAGGTAAAACGGGGGATGGGGCTGAAACAAGGCTTGTTGGAGCTGTGCCAGGGGGAACAATGGCAAGGCCGGGGGATAAGGCAATGGCCCAGCTGATGTGCATCTACACTAATGCACGCAGCATGGGTAACAAACAGGAGGAGCTGGAAGCCATTGTGTGGCAGGCAGGCTACAACGTGGTTGCCATCACGGAGATGTGGTGGGACCACTCTCATGACTGGATTGCTGCAATGACTGGCTATAAGCTCTTCAGAAGGGACAGGAAGCACAGAAGAGGTGGTGGTGTGGCTCTCTATATTAGAGAATCTTTCGATGTTGTCGAACTCGAGGCTGGGAATGACAAGGTTGAATCCCTATGGGTTAGGATCAGCGGGAAGGCCAACAAGGCTAGCATCCTGGTGGGGGTCTGTTATAGACCGCCGAACCAGGATGAGGAGACTGATGAGGAGTTCTACAGGCAGCTGACAAAAGTTGCAAAATCATCACCACTTGTTCTCGTGGGGGAATTCAACTTCCCTAACATATCCTGGAAGCATAACACAGCCCAGAGAAAGCAGTCTAGGAGGTTCCTGGACAGCGTGGAAGATAGCTTCCTGACGCAGCTTGTTAGTGAGCCTACCAGGGGAGGTGCCCTGCTAGACCTTCTCTTCACAAACAGAGAAGGAGTGGTGGGAGATGTGGTGGTTGGGATCTGTCTTGGGCAGAGTGACCATGAAACGGTGGAGTTCTCTATTCTTGGCAAGGCCAGGAAGGGGACCAGCAAAACCGCTGTATTGGATTTCCGGAGGGCTGACTTTGAGCTGCCAAGGACACTGGTTGATAGAGTCACTTGGGAGGTGGTTCTGAAGGGCAGAGGAGTCCAGGAAGGCTGGGCGCTCTTCAAGAAGGAAATCTTAATGGCGCAGGAGTGGTCTGTCCCCACGTGCCGGCGTGGGGAAAAGATGAGCCGGTGTGGAAGAAGACTGGCCTGACTCAACAGAGAGTTGCAGCTTGAGCTTAGGACTAAAAAGAGGGTTTATAATCTTTGGAAAAAAAGCGCGGGCCACTGAAGAGGACTATAAGGATGTTACGAGGCTGTGCAGGGACAAAATTAGAAAGGCCAAAGCTCATCTGGAGCTCAATCTGGCTACTGCCGTTAAAGACAACAAAAAAACTTTTTACAAATACATCAATGCAAAATGGAGGACTAAGAAAAACCTCCATCCTTTACTGGACGCGGGAGGAAACCTTTTTACAAAAGATGAGGAAAAGGCGGAGGTGCTTAATGCCTTCTTTGCCTCAGTCTTTAGCGGCAATACCAGTTGTTCTCTGGATACCCAGTACCCTGAGCTGGCGGAAGGGGATGGGGAGCAGAATGTGGCCCTCACTATCCACGAAGAAATGATGTGCGCAAGTTGATGGGGCCGGATGGGATCCACCCGAGGGTACTGAGAGAACTGGCCAAGGAGTTGGCCAAGCCACTTTCCATCATTTATCAACAGTCCTGGCTCTCGGGGGAGGTCCCAGTTGACTGGTGGCTAGCAAACGTGACGCACATCTACAAGAAGAGCCGGAGGGTAGACCCGGGAAACTACAGGCCTGTCAGTTTGACCTCAATGCCAGGGAAGCACATGGAGCAGATTATCTTGAGAATCATCACACGGCACTTGCAGGGCAAGCAGGCGATCAGGCCCAGTCAGCATGGGTTTATGAAAGGCAGGTCCTGCTTGATGAACCTGATCTCCTTCTATGACAAAGTGACGTGCTTGGTGGTTGAGGGAAAGGCTGTGGATGTGGTCGACCTTGACTTCAGGAAGGCTTTTGACACCATTTCCCACAGCATTCTCCTCAAGAAACTGGCTGCTCATGGCTTGGACTGGTGTACGCTTCATTGGGTTAGAAACTGGCTGAATAGCTGGGAGCAAAGAGTCGTTGTGAATGGAGTCAAATCCAGTTGGAGGCCAGTCACTAGTGGCGTTCCCCAGGGCTCGGTGCTGGGGCCGGTCCTCTTTAATATCTTCATCGATGATCTGGAGGAGGGCATTGAGTGCACCCTCAGTGAGTTTGCAGATGACACCAAGTTAGGTGCATGTGTTGATCTGTTCGAGGGTAGGAAGGCTCTGCAGGACGATCTGGACAGGCTGGACCGATGGGCTGAGGTCAACTGCATGAAGTTCAACAAGGCCAAGTGCCGGGTCCTGCACCTAGGGCGCAACAACCCCAAGCAGCGCTACAGGCTGGGAGATGAGTAGTTGGAAAGCTGCCAGGTGGAGAAGGACCAGGGAGTATTGGTTGATAGTCGGCTGAATATGAGCCAGCAGTGTGCTCAAGAGGCCAAGAAAGCCAATGGCATCCTGGCTTGTATAAGAAGCAGTGTGGCCAGCAGGGCTAGGGAAGTGATTGTCCCCCTGTACTCGGCTCTGGTGAGGCTGCACCTCAAGTACTGTGTTCAGTTTTGGGCCCCTTGCTACAAGAAGGACATCGAGGTGCTTGAGCGAGTCCAGAGAAGGGCAACGAAGCTGGTGAGGGGTCTGGAGAACAAGTCCTACAAGGATTGGCTGAGAGAGCTGGGTTTGTTCAGTCTGGAGAAGAGGAGGCTCAGGGGTGACCTTATCGCTCTTTATAAGTACATTAAGGGAGGCTGTAGTGATGTGGGGGTTGGTTTATTCTCCCACGTGCCTGGTGACAGGACGAGGGGGAATGGGCTAAAGTTGCACCAGGGGAGTTTTAGGTTGGATCTTAGGAAGAATTTCTTTACCGAAGGGTTTGTTAGACATCGGAACAGGCTGCCCAGGGAAGTGGTGGAGTCACCATCCGTGGAGGTCTTTAAAAGATGTTTAGATGTAGAGCTTAGGTATATGGTTTAGTGGGGGACTGTTAGTGTTAGGTCAGAGGTTGGACTTGATGATCTTGAGGTCTCTTCCAACCTAGAAATTCTGTGATTCTGTGATTCTGTGATATGAAGGACTGGGGCAGTGAGGGTCACCTTTTGAAGCATAAATCTCTGAGACTGGAGACAATTCAAAGATTCACTAAGAATATTTTCCTTTCTCCTCTTCTGCCTTTTTGGGATGTTAATTTATTGGATTTCTATGACTATTTGATTTCTAAGGCTGGGACAGTGATTATTGCAACTGTGTTACCCTAGACTTTCAAAATGAAAGTGAATGTAGAAAATCTGGGCTAAATCTCATAAAAAATGCCTAATACGCAGGCTATTAAAAATGCAACATTGTTTCAAAGGGATATTTAAAGTTCCCATTACAAGAATCATTTATGCTGCACCAGACAGCAGAAACAAGATTACAGAAACAATTCTATACTGGAACGACAGAGATATAGTATCTCTCTATTCCATCAATACTCCATCTCAGAATTATAGTAATTTTCTCATTTATGGAATCATAGAATCATTTAGGTTGAAAAAGACCCTTAAGATCATCAGTTATGGTCTTTAATGGTTATGTTTTATGAAAAATTCAAGTACACCAATAATAAATAAAAAAACATCAAAATTTAAAAATAATAAGTTGCATTTTCATAGCAATTTCAAGAACAAGTTTGTGAGTATATATTTTTATGTTGTAAACTGAACTAATTTTGTTTTGGCAAACTCTTAAAACTGATCTTTTTTCCATTAGTACTTGAACAGAAGTTAAACCATGACATTATGTGCTCAGTAATCTATTTCTCTTACTGTTTTTTTTTTTTTTTTTTTTTTTTTTTTGCTGTCTTCTACCATATCCTGTTAAGGTTTCTGTATCATAAGCACTAAGTCATATGTTATCTTCCTGTTTTCCCATGACATTTTGAAAGGAATCATCCACCAGACTTTTGGCTAATGTTAAGGAAGGCTGTCATCTTCTGTTAAGGTTAAATGGAGAAGAGAAATATTGGGTGTTCATTCACCTATATTAGTAACCAGGATCAAAAAGTCCATGGCAAGAATTGACTCTGAAGTAGCAGGCACTGAACTGCAAAGGGTAACAAAAACAGGTGGAATCTATTCACAGAAGTGTCTGCTTTAGTTCTTCAGAAGACATATGGCTTGGTCTAGATAAGCCATATTACCAATGGCCCCCAGAATGTCTGTTGAAAGGTTATGTATCATAACATTAATCAGTAGACCCCAGGGGAGATGAGACATAGAGAAAAACAGCTGTAAAGAGAGAATTGGTCATCTAGGGAATTCAGACTTCAAAATTAAACCCAGTCATCAGCTATCTTGCCTGTATGATCCCATAACTGTCCTCTCTATCTACCTGAGCTCCAACACAGAAGCTGTTCAACAGCTGTGTACTTGCATGGGGACTTCAGGCATGAGAGACATAAGGCCATTACAACTATTTTGGATTGATCTTGTTTGGAGCAGGAGCCTGAAACTGTATCTTCTGCCTTCCTGGAGAATTAGACAGACACTGGGATGTCTAAAATATTCCTGAAGGAATTTTTTATTCCCTTCCTGTTAATATATTCTGGTTACATTTTAATTGAAGGAGGTATGGGGCCAGCCTCAGAGATGACTATACTAAACAGCATAGTCCCTATCTCTGTGATTTTTAAAGGACTTAAAAATTGTTACCTAATTTTTAAAGAAGAAAAGCAAGCTGTGTTATAAACCTAGCTCAAGAATAGAGGTCATAATTGTGAATACAAACCAGAGATATCTGCTTTATTATTTGAAGAACTGTTTCTTTGGTTGCAGAGAGACACCCTGGTGCTTGTCATGTTATTAGTTTGTCAAAAGTACTGAATTTTTCTTGTAAAATGCATGCAAAGGAGGAACAAATTATGTTTTTCAATTCAGAAACTCTGAATGTACTTTTACAGTGTAAAAGAAAAGCCCTCTTTGGCCTAAGGTATTTTTTCAGTAATTGTAAACACCTACTGAACTGGGGAGCTTATGTTCTTAACAATAGTACCAAACATCTTTTTATGGTGAAAACGTTAACCCAATTTATATGTAAGAAACAGAGCATTTCATCTTTAGTAAACAAGTTCTCTCTGACTTAGTCTCCTCTTCGATGTCTTTATATTTTCTACTGTTCATTAGTTCTTTTTACAACATCAGTATAAGTACCAAAAAAACCTTTCATATCACTCTCCTTCTGTGTTCTTCTTAAGTATCACAAGCATCTCTGCGAAGGTCACTTGTGTTACCCCTAGCACAAACTGCTTTTTTGATTCCAGAAGAGGTATCATACCATTTTTGCTTGGATCATTCATTCATATTACAAGTAATGTCCAGCAATGTTACTGTTACATCATTTTGCTAATATGCAGAGGGCAGTATATCATTGTATTTACTTAATCTATGATCAGACATGTAACTGTGATGAAGTCACAAAAGTTATTTGTTTCTCTCTGTCCTTCATATCATCTATTCAAATGTCCAGTATGTGGTCAGTTGTTCTCCTGACCTCACTGTGTTCTTTTTTATTTAAGCATTTCTTCTCCAGAACAGAATGTTTTTGTGAACATCAATGTTAAGTTACTATTTTCTTTACATTTCTTTTTTTTTTTCCTGTTTCCAAATGATAGCGTTTTATTGGTTTACTTCATTTTGCATGTTTGTGTCATTTCATACAGAAATTTGTTGCGTCTATAATGTGAAACTTCCCCTTTGGACAAAAGATTCCTTGTAATACCTGTACAATTCCATCAGGATTCCTTTGTCTTTAGTGATTTCATCTGCCATTCAAGTTGCAATATCTTTCACTAACAAACCAAAAAGCACTTTGCATTAATTCCAGTGTGTTCTTCACAGTCTGTATCCATAAATAGAAATATACATACATTTCATGAGAAACTGTTTTACATCTTTCAATAGAAAACCTAAGAGCTTCAGTGTTTTTCTGCATGTTAGAAAGCTGTTACAAAAACAGTTTGGTAAGCCAAGAACTCCTGTAGTTTAAATCTACAATTCACTGTTAGATCATGTAGATATGGAACAAAACTTGAAGGGGACTCCTGCCTCTGTAGATGCATCTCTTGATGGCACAGTCGTAGGTTGCCATGAAGATATTCAAATCCCACTACATCTCTCTGCAAGAGCTTGAATTCTCTAATCCCCAAGTATACCATTATGTAGCTTAGTCCTAGAAGTATGTAGGAAAGCATGAATTTAATACCATCCCACCTACTGGAATATACTGTCCTCAGTAAATTCATCCTTTCACTTCCCATTGACCAACATCTATGGATTTATTGAGGTTGCAGTATTTTGTGAATTCTCCTTTTAAATACATTAAGTCCTTCCATACCTTCCATACTCCCTCCAGCTACTTTTTTTTTTTTTTTTTTTTTTTTTTGTATAAAAGCAACTTGAAATTAAGCATCTCAACACTTCTCTGCATCTACCCTATAATTCCCCTTTAGATATTCTGGAAAATGGACTATGACATAATTTCTGCCCAGATGCAAACTCTTTGGAAAAGAAATGGCTAAATTTGTACTTCTTGCGGGGAATATTCTGAACAAGCATGTCAAAGGTCCCTTATAATATATTGTCTTATTATCTGTACTACATGAATACACTGCATCTGCATAACACTGAAGGATAGTAGTGTGAGCTTTTAAGATACATAATATCAAACTCTGTGTTTCTCTTTAGAAAATAACCTATATCACATTTTGGATAAACAAGAGAAATGAAGAAGAAGACTAGAAAACTTAGTGATAAAGGAATTCAAAATGTCTGTAACTTTTTTTTTTTTTTTTAATTGAAATAGATATATTTTTTAATTTTGGCTGAGGATGTGTATTTCATGATAGTGTGTTTCACTCTTCATAAGGATTAACTAACACTTCTCCAGTAATATTTATTTACATTCCTTCAGGTAGCTTTTAAAAGTGGCCCTTCTCTCATAAAACAATGAAATAGATCTAAAGAATAAGCTTTATGATGGCATCACAACAATACAGTTAACATTCTGTGAACCTATTTCATATTGCAATATGGTTATTTCAATCAATTTCCTTCACTAACAAAGAGCACAATACACTGAACTTTTGGAAAATAGAAAATATAGAGGAACAAATGATCATAACTATTGGAGCATGTTAAGTATCTATGAATCATTAATATACAGTTATTAATATAATTTTATTCAGTTTTATTACAAATATTAAAAAAAAAAAAAAAAAGAAAAAAAAAAGAATCAAGAATCTGCCTTAGGTCTGATACTAAAGCTCAAGAGAAAAAGGCAAAGTACAAAATAAAACACTAATGAAATGTGTAAAATAAGGTGAAAAAATTTTGACCTGAGATCTATTCCATGACTTAGCCATGTATGTAATGATTCATTTCTCATGAGTAAGGGCCATGGCCAGTTCTAGAAAGTCAACCTTTACAAACTGATGAGCTTCAGCCACATGGCCTGGGCCCCAGAAGGCAAAGGTGGGGACTAGGAGAATGATGAACCATCAAGTGTAGAAGATCAGGTTCAAGACCATCTGAGCAACCTGAAGGTGCAAAAATCAGAATATGACAATTCTGGTGGCTTTCTACAATGGGTTACAGCATTGGTGGATAGGGGAAGAGCAACTGACATCTTCTACCTGGACTTGTGCAAAGCATTTGACACTGTCTCCCATGATATACTTGTCTCTAAATTGGAAAGATATGGGTTTGATGGATGGACCACTTGGTGGGTAAAGAACTGGTTGGATGGTCACTCTCAAAAAGTTGTGGCCAGTGGTTCAGTGTCCAGGTGGAGATCAGTAACGAGTGGTGTTCCTCAGTGGTCTGTATTGGGACAGTATAGGACTGAGTGCACTCTCAGCAAGTTTGCCTTTGACAATCCGGAGGGAAGGGATGCCATCCAGAGGGACCTTGACTTGCTTGAGAGGTGGGCTTGTGTGAACCTCATGAGGTCCTGCATCTGGGTCAGGGCAATCCCAACTACAAATACAGGCTGGATGGAGAATGGATTAAAAGCAGCCCTGATGAGAAGGAGCTGGGACAGCTGGTTGACAAGAAGCTCAACATGAGCCAGCAATGTGCGCTTGCAGCCCAGAAAGCCAACAGCATTCTGGACTGCACCAAAAGAAGCATGGCCAGCAGATCAAGGGAGCTGATTTTCCCTCTCTACTCCGTTCTCAAGAGAGCCCAACTGGCGTACTGCATTGAACTCTTGGGCCCCCAGCACAAAAAAAAAAAAAAAAAAAAAAAAAGATGTGAAAGTACTGGAATGAGTCCAGAGGAGAGCCATGAAAATGATGAAGGGGCTGGAGCACCTCTCCTACAAAGAAAGGCTGAGAGAGCTGGGACTTTTCAGCCTAAAGAAGAGAAGGTCTTGGGGTGACCTCATTGCAGCATTTTAGTACTTAAAGAGGACTTATAAAAAAAGATGGAGAGTGAATTTTTGCTTAGGCGAACAACAGGACAAGGAACTAAAAGAAGCAGAGATTTAGATTAGAGGTTAGGAGGAAATTCTTCAATTAGAAGGTGATGAGGCACTGGATCAGGTTGTCCAGAGAGGTTGTGGATGCCCCCTCCCTGGAAGTGTTGAAGGCCAGGCTAGATGGGGCATTGAGCAACCTGATCTAGTGGGAGGTGTCCCTGCCCATGGCACGGGGGTTGAAATTAAATGTTCTTTAATGTTCCAATGCAAACCATTCTATGATTCAATGAAACAGTGACTATATAGCTATAGTTCTTTTTATGTTCAGTTGAAAATAAACATAATATCACAAATACTGTAAAGTGAAATGTCAGTAAAGATCGACTTTTTGCCTAGAATTGTTGCAAGAATAGTCTGTCATCTACAATGAAACTATTATATTGAAAAGCAAGCACTGAAGACTTGTCTCCAGCTTCTGGATAAGTGGATCTAAAGTGTACACTGAAGTGATTTGAGAGGACAGCATCATATTTTGGTGGTTTAATCATTCTCTACATGTGCAGTTATAATACGTTTAAGTTTCTTCTACCATCCTGATAAAATTTAATGGCAGAAAATCATGGCCAATACCTGTCTTTCTGAGGACAAGGAACAAGTAACCTCTTTGTGCTCACTCTTTCTTCATTAAAGAACTGACTCAATCATTATAGATCACTTCATCCATCAAAACTCTCAGAATACAAAGCCAGGATTCCAACTTTATGAAACTAAGAATTTTAGTGCAGTACTAAGTCCTACTTAGTACCATGTAGGAAATAGAAAGTATAATTTTATTTATGAAACTCTAGCACAGAGACTCCAGGTTTTCAATGTCCATAGTGCAACACTGGCATGCAGATAGGTACATGTGCTTAAAATTGGCAAAATCATTATTTTTACAACTTGTCACAGGTATAAATTATTGGATTTTTGAAGTTAATGGTAGGAGACCCTACTCCAGTTGCCATGCCACTGCTGTGGGCCCAGACACATATTTTGTCCCTCTCACACCAACAACCAGGTCTGAGCTTGGACAGGTTCCCTCCTCAGATCCACAGCCTCATGGGGCACTCAGAGCTCAGGAGGACCCCAGCAGCATCAGGCTCAGCTCTGTGCACCAGGATAGATGCCATAGGCCAGAGCCCTGAAAGCTCTGTCTGCCCTTGCCTTGGGACCTCCTGACAGCATGCTGCCATCAGGCCATCAGGATATGTCAACCGTCATAAATCAGTGGTGTCCTGACTGTGTAGGAAGGTACCTAAGTCCCCTTTCAGCATCTGCATAGGAAGCCTGACCATGACATTGGGTTATTCTTTGACCTACTAAAATATATTGTTTAGCAATATTCTTCACTCCAAAGTTATGCTATTATGTGTTGATGAAGTATTCATTTAATTAATGTATGTTGTTAACCTATTCTTGCGTTACAAATTGATTTAAAATTTTTGTACTTTAAATAATTCTCAAATTATGTAATATTTTGTTATTATTTATTACCTTGTGCATTTTCTTCATCTTTTGACTTTGATTAAATTGGATTTGCAAGGTTTTTGTAGGATTAAAAAACAAAAAAACAAACAAACAAAAAAAAACTTTTAAAATAACAGTAATTATTGCACTGAGATGTTTCATTGTGTTATTGCCTTTAATCAAAGGAAGGTCATGATAAGTTTGTTACCAGAGTACAGTGACTAACACTTTGGTGGCTTCATAAAATAGATCCAAACAAACAATTGTATCAAAAAGCCAGGGACAGAAGTTTTGATACAATTCAACTTTCAATTTTTGAATTTACCTGAAATTAAAGGTTGCAGCAAGAACAACATCTATATGTATGAACAAAAGATACGCTGGAAGGATGCTCTGCCATAACTGTAAGTTAAATCTTCTGCTGTGGTAAGTTGCCATAAAAGTAATGATTTTACCCAGATGGCGGCTGCTAACATAGGTGTGTTCATACCTCATCAGAGATTTAAGAACTTGTCCAACTTGTTCATGGAAAACGTACAGAGTAAGACTAATTTTGGCTGACTTCAGAAATCTATGACATAGAGGTCTGTATTTGAATTAGCTGTTGATATTCCTTTTTCTAATAGTGGGAAGAAATCATCCCATCTGAATTACAATTCATCTCTCTTGCATAATTAATTCTAAAGGGCTGCTAGCATAATTAGCACAAATGTGTTTACACTGAAAATGTTTAAAGTTAGTTAAAGACTAATTCCATACAAAGAGTCTAAATGAGTTTTGTGGAATTCAGATAAATGTTGTACCACTTGGTAAAAGCACAAATAATAGAGCAACCACGTAACTGTACTTTAATTGTTGAGCTTAATTTGGGCTTTAATTTTGAGCATTTTTGAGCTTTAATTGCTGAACTTTATGATGTGTATCTAGTTTACTCATAAAGTATTCTAATAAACACATTTGAAGCATTTTTTTCTCCTCTACACACTTTTCTTATAGTCAGAACCTCCAGCCATTTCAACATTCCATAAAAACAACTTCCAGTGGAAAATCATGTTTATTTGGCATATTTCTTAACAATAGACTGCATCACAAGCAGCTACTGGTGTGTTGCACACTAACCTGGAGACCAGAACTCTCAGAAGATGGAGAAGATATAAGCTTCAGTGATGACAGTAATACGGTCAGACTGACACAGAGCTGAAACCAAGCTAGTAAACTGTGTTGAAGGTGGTTATCTTCCCTATAGATGCATGAGTATAGCTCTCCATAACTCTGCTTTGCTCAGTGGACTTACTGGCTTTGATCAGCACTAGTTTAGACATCACAGCACCACAGATTTTTTTTGCCATTAATATTTCAATTTTATTACTGCAGGTGTAAGTGATAAGAAAATGAAAATATTAACATAAGAAAATTTCTCTCACATACTCTTCTGCTATATGCTTCCTAAAAATCTAGGTGCAAATAGATTACCAACTTAGCAAGTTTTTTTCTGCGCTGATTACAGATCTCTGTAGGGATGATGTGAATTAAACCACAAGAACACAACCATTACCTAGTTCTAACTTAGATTTATACATGCTGAAATTGTGGAGTACGTATTCCTCATGAGAACTGTATAACACCACAATGGTATATTTTCAACTTGTTGTAAGCATCTCTCTAGATCTGAAACAAACCTAAAAATTCAAAGTGAGGGAGAGGATTACATATATCTGTCTCTGTTTCTCAGAGCCAAAAAGACAAGTATAAATATTTCCAAAATCCAAATCCAGGTGGAATTCAAAGAAGACATTCCTGTCACTAGAAGAGTCAGCACATGTGAACAGAATGACTATGCTTGAGGTCTGTGATGATGCAAAGTAAATAAACACCTCATGTTATTCATCCGTAGGAAACATGATCCATGATACTGTACGTGAACCTACACAGGTGATAATCCCTGAATTCCATGTGTCATATGCTTCCTTTGAAAGATCGTACAATTTGCTCCTACCATTTGTTTATTATCTTTTACTTATTCATTTACACAAGCAGGTACATTTTCTTTTTTCTCTGTTAGTGCTGCTTAAGTGTCCAAAAAGCCTTTGATAATGGAATTTGTCAAAAGCCTGTTTGAATCTAAGTATATGAAAAAAAATCACATTCCTGATCTATTAAACAAAAAAAAGAAAGAAACAAACAAAACCTTACAAAAACAAGAGGTTTGTAAAGAAGGAATTTTCTTCACAGGGCCATGCTGACTCTTTCACAGTAATTCATGTAGTATCCAAGTGTCCACTAATATTATTCTTCCAGTTTCTGCTAATTTATCTTGTATAGACATTAGGTTTACAGATCTTTTCCAAAGGATTCTCTGAAGAAGGTTTCTTAGTATCTGAGTACACATTTGTCAGCAGACAGTCACCAAAAGGTAAGGAAGTTTGCCATTGTTAGTAAACCATCTATTTCATCCTTGCTTTCTCTTAGGACTTTTGGGTAAAACTCACCAAATCCTTGAAATCTTTAATTTTTATTTTGTCATTTTTGTGCCGTAGTTACTTCAATTTCAGAAAGAATCTTCAATAAGCTCCCTCCAAACTTCATATCCACTATTCCTCTCAGCTAGCTACTATTCAGTAAGTTCATTCAGAAATATGTCTCTGTACCACAATACATAATACCATGGAAACACGTAACTGTAAGAAACAGGTATTGCTCTTATATTATGGAATATAAGAGCAATAAGATATTTCTCTAGAAAATATTTCTCTTATTGAAATCCTCAGAAATATCCTACTTTCTACAAAAACAAACAAACAAAAAGGAGCAGTTAAATTAAACCTTTAAAAAAGTATCTAAAGTAAAAAATTTAAAAGCTGTTTTCATAAACAGTTTCTGAGTATAGCTCATGAAGATGAACATGAAAAAAAAAAAGAAAAATCAAAGAAAGCTAAAGTTATGATTTCCAGAGCAGACTGCTTATAAACCATGAAGAAAATTTTTCATGTGAGAGCTGTCAAAAACATGTGAATTTATCTGTTAATTTGTAAATCTGACTAGAGTTAAGATTCAGCAAACAGATTGTTTACAGATTGTTTGTTTCCTTTTTTTTTTTTTTTTTTTTTTTTTACATATCCGTTTTAATTGCCTGACAGAGATATTTCATAATAAAATAAAGGATATGTGCTTAGCCTTAAAAGGATTATTTGTTAGGAACTGCAAGAAAATAAAGGTCAACCATAAAACATCCTTTCTATGAAATTTGGTATCTCACAGTTCCAGTACTCAGAAGTGGGACTATGGGCAGTTAACTTACCTGAAACGCTGAACAATGAAACCTTTACCTTTGCAATTATTCACAGAGTTAATGTTAGAAAGTACATCAGAGTGAGTAAAGGTTTACAGTCTGCCTCTGCATAAGAAGGTGATTGGCCCCTCTTAAGGAATATGAATGACCCATTTAATTAATCCTAGTTGTAAAATGAGGAAGTGGCCGTGATACACTAGCAAAACATTTCTGTTCAGGTCAGGGTCAGGACCCAGTGGCTCTGCAGTTATTCATATATCTCTCTCCAGATTTAGTTGAGTGCAAAAATGTTTAAGAATCTGTATTGCTCTAGCTGAGCAGATATTCCCCTATGGCAAGAACAACAGAGGAGCTGTCTGTGCAGTGACTAAACTGTCTTCAGAACACAGTGAACCTCATTGTTATTCTGAAGCCAGCATGGAGTGCATTCATTTCAAGGTTTATTCAGGTTGTAAGAATCCCTTCTGTTCACTAAAGTATCCAAAAGGAAACATGAGCTTTCTTTCATAATGTAATTTAATTAATTAATGGAGAAAATGTCTACTATTTTTTTTGTTTGTTTGCTTGTTTGTTTTTTTGTTGGTTGGTTGGCTTCTTTTGTTTTGTTTTCCTTACATCTTCCCCCAAAATAAAGGATTAGTTCTGGTCCTGCTCTCTAAGAGGTAAATAGAAACATCACATTTAACAGAATAAGAATAGGACTTAGTCCAAAAACAAATGTCCAAGAACACACATAGTTGGAGGTGCAAAAAGGAATCTAGATTAAAAAATAGATATAGGAGAAGGAATGAACAATCTGACAAGACAGAACAGAGTACAGGAGAAATTCTATTGGGTATACACCTTTAATTTATGAAAATAGTATTTGAATCATTTTCACTATGCTGATTTTACGTACTATTCAGAAATCATAACACTTCATTCAAAGACTAAATTTAATATTTTAGTATTTATATGAGCAAAATTACTTATCATTAAGTGTTTAACATATTGCTTATATATTTTTTATGTAATTAGCAAATATAAAGCAATTTTTTTTCACAGACTACTTTCTTTACACAGATATTAAAACATCAACAGAAGTTAATGTAAACACCCCCAATGAAGTAATAATTGTTCTTTATGAAATCATCTAATGGTTTGTTGTATTCCAAAGTAGGTTTTAATAATTTTATTTTGATATTTTTTCTTCTGAAGAAGTTAGAGATCTAGAAAATGAAGGCTGTTCTGAAATATAATGCTATTTATTGCTTGCTCTACATTTTTCATTCTTAATTCTAAACTGGGGATAGTAATAGTGAATAAACTGTAAGTAAATGTACTTCTTAAAATGGAAACAAGCGTACATTATGACAAAGCCTAGTGTTTTGCAGGATATTCCTTCTACCTTTTTCAGATTGTTGGTACTTTTCAGTCCAAAGTCTTCAGGTTTCAGGATAAAATATACATGTATACTTTAGTGCAGTTATTCTACAGTCAATCTCAAGGAATTTTTACTATTCTAAAAAAGCATTTGTAAGATTTAGACATTTTATGCCCCTGAGCTATACACACTGCCACTGTATCTGCTTGTGCTTTCAAGGCATAACTAAGGTTATGCTACTTGTTATTACTAACTGCTTACGCTAACAAAAATAAATAAATAAATAAATAAATAAATAAATAAATAAATAAATAAAAATGCTGGACCAGAGGTGGGGAACAGGTAGAGTCAGTAGACATAAGTAATGTATGCTGGAATAAACATAAAATCCACACTCCTGATAGGATCATGGTAAAACAAACAAACACTTAGGGACA